>NC_070634.1:2692500-3892500 GCF_947347685.1 Pleuronectes platessa | reverse complement strand
AAGTATCAGACGTACAGAGAGGGCTGATGATCTTCTTAAGCAGGGTTCATTGGACCAAACAGCTCATCCACCAATAAATCAGCTTATCTGAGTCAGCTACTTATGACAATGTCAGTTTACAATAACTGCCCACTAAATCTATAAAGAGACAGTAACTATGTTTTAGGATCTTTCAAAATGTGTCTACACATTTATAAAATCTCTGCATGAGTTTCCCCCTCCTTTTGCACCATAGTCCAAAGACATGCAGAGAAACTGAAACTAGCTGTACCTGTGAAGTTGAGTAAATAGCATTTATTTTAGGCCTGTGCTCCGCTGCCTGTTGTCCCTGAGAAAGTTCAAGCAAATGGATGTATGAAGGGTTAAAGGGACCCTCACACACATGGATTACTTCTCAGCCTGTGAATCGAGTTGTAACATCTTCTGTGGCTCTGAAGGAGTCTTCTAACTTCTCTAAAACAAAGCCCCAATGACTTGGGTGGTAAAGTGCTCATTTTCCATTTTTGTGTTATATAATAATCCATCCATCTAAACCCAAATAAAACATGCAGAGTACAGGACTCTACAGACTGTGGCAAAGACGTACAGTAATTTGTGCTAATGTCTCAAATTTAAAAGATAATGATGTATTGATGTTAACAACCCATCATCCTACTTCAGCAGCTTCTTCCTTCTCACTCTGGTGGCTCCCACCTCTCCACAGGTTTCATTAATATGCCTTCTCACGCCCACTCATCCTCATTTTCAAAGTCCTAGATGGAATTCTCTCATCTAAGATGTGTCTGATGGAAGCATGCACACATGCAAGCACATGGCTATGTGTTCATGTGCCTTTGCTTGCATGACTGCCCATGGTGTCATAACTATTGAAGCACCAATGGGGACTTTAGCCTGGCAGCTGTGCAGGGGAGAGTGGGATGCAGATGTAATATCTTTCTATCATTCCTCATAAGCTTCAGACTTCCAGGAGGGCTGAAGGCTCTGACAGGTATCTACTGCCACTTAACAAGACTCCATTACTGTATTTTACAGCGCAGACATGCGGCTGAGAAACGCCATTCGAATGCTACCACATATCGGTGTAATAAAACAGTATTTCTGCTGCCAGAGCCAATAATACATTAAGGCCTGATGTGCTGCACTGAAGTGGTGTGATGGAAATGCTGACAGGTTCAAAACATCTTGTCACATGTGTAGTAAATTACTTGTTTAGGGGTGTATGTGGAATGTTAGTCTTACTTTTCACTCCTCGGCCAATTGTTCTGCAGCAAACTGGGGTAATGCTGAATGACACTGGGGGTTGAAAAGCATCTTTGCAACTGGTACTAAACACAGGAAGATCTAGATTATCTGACAATAGAAGTAACACAAGATCTCACACATTAACTCTCAGAGAAATACATTCTTGGTCCTGAAGTCACAACAGGGAGTGGTGCAATAAAATGTACCTGTAGCTTTGTCCCAATTCTCGGAACTGCATCGTTTGGAGGACTCTACTCAGAGTGACCGAATCGGAATAACACCTAATAAGTCTGGTCAATGAAGGATTTCCTAATTGTGTCACCAGCTTGGCCTGCCTCACCATTGCAAAGCTATTTTGAGCGATTGCACTACACTACAGCTCGCCTACAAACCCAGCTTAATCATCGGGGGGGAATGAATTCTTTGACAGGTGGCTATCCGACATTACGACAAAGTTAAAAAGCAAACTATACAGGACCTAGCTGCAGTTGAGTCTATTTTACAGTGAGACAGGCTGATAACTGTTTTCCTGTGTAAATCAGCTGCAGATGCTGTTTAGTCTGCTACTTAATGCTGCTCCCTCCATAGCTTCATATGGCTCAATAAAGGATCAATGGTCAGATATCAGTTGTATGCCCAAGTTGTAAAGTGCCTGACTGGAAGGTCATCCATATCTCAGCATATGGAGAAAGGCCTGCACTTACAGTATATTATGTTTTTCTAGTTGTAACAACCACTTGAAGCCCTTTCCAACATATTTTCATTCATACATTTCACACACTTTTCAACCAACCCAAAATATAAGGAAAAGACAGGACTGTAATCCCAGGATGTTTTGCTACATAGACGGGGTCCCGGAGATCGACAGATCTCACAAACGTGTGCCTCAGGCAGCTTTGAGACCTGCAGCTTTAACATCTGCGGGAAACAGTCAAAACTAACTTTCACTGTGTTGTCTTTTTATGCCACAGATAACTCATTTTGCGGGTCACATTGACTTAAAGGAGTCAATTAATAGAAGCAGTTATTTGTGGCTTCTCTTTCTTTTGTCAACAGGATTTGAATTATAGCCTGTCCAGCCTGTAAAGAATTTACTGGCACATGGGTTCAAATCTACCATTAGATAATTATAGCTCTTGCTGATATGGCGCAGAAGAAGATATTAAATTAAAAAACCAGGGAAGCATAATTTGTTGTTGACCTGGATCTACTAAAACCAGACATTTTGCAGAGCTGTGTTTTATGCTCTGCTATGTTTCATACAGCATTTCAAAAAAAGTTTAAAGTCTCTGCACACTCACAGAGATAGTTTTTAGTTCATCTGTATGATTAGACTTGATCAGGTTGAAAAAGGGTGGAAATATTGAGAGAATGTATGATGTTGCAGAAGAAGGAGAACAGGTTTTACTATGGTAATCTCTAAATTCTAAAACTAAATGTGTTATTTTCTTGAATTAGCCCTTCGCAAATGGTCCAGTGTCCTACAACTAATTCCCCTCAAACACATACAAAAATGACAAAATGAACTTGAGTGGAGCTGTCAGTCAAACCCAATTTGTCCACACCTACTAGTCCTGAGAACGCGTCTCACACTGTTCACTATAGATGTGCAGAGGCAGTAGGAGGGCAGGTGTCAGAGCTATGGTCCTCAGATTTTTGAGGACTAGTATTGTCTCTAGAGAGAGCAACAGTAATGGCCTCCAGTCTAAATAGAGTACATGGACGTGTCAAGAAAGAAGATCCGTCTGGCTCTGTTGATCCCATGCTATCCCCACCTGCACCTGAATGTGACCGGGAACCACAGAGCAGCAAGGATGAGGGGATGTCAGGTATTCCTCTCACACCTCACAGACTGTCTGAAGTTCCTTTCAGGTCCCCAAAGCCAATGCAACTGCTAGATGACATATGTCAGAGACGACTCCCACGCCTGGCACCAGCAGGATGAAATCTTACTTCCAGATTTCTGTGCACAGTGGGGAAGAAAGACACACGGGAGGAGCTCTTCGTGTGCATCTTCATGATGAATGATTATGGCGATATGATGATTATATCGCTCATCTGCCAAACTGTCTTCAAGTCATGCCATTGTTTAATAGCGTGGATATAAACTTTTCTGCACTAAACAGGTTTGAGAATTGCAGATGACTCATCTCGTCTCATTAGCAAAACTAACTTTGTAAAATGATTGCAGAGTTTGAATAATCACAGGCTGGTGTGATGACTGCACGGCAAGGAAAAGTTTCATGGAATAAGAAAAAACAGATGCTACACTGGCAAACAAATGTTCGACGAACCACACTCCTGTCATGGACGCTGTGGCACTGCTACACAACATCTGCTGGTTTCCCGACACATTATCAGCACCACGACTCTGTTTACTGGTCAAATGAGGATGAATGGATATAATTACACACACAGTAGATTGCATATAAAGGTCTGTTTGGAATAATTAACAATGCTGAACAGAGGCAGAAATTGCTCCAAAGGTGATCATGTGGTTGAGGCCATATGTACAGGCTCAGATAGATTACCTTAATGAGTTCAGTGTGCAAACACGCCTAATTATTGCCTGTGTCGGCCCTAAAAAAATAAGGCCCTTTTGTTTTTACTTAGAATATCACTCAATAACATAACATGTACATAAACTGCTTAAAATATTCTACTGAATAATAGTTCCTGGCTAAATCTTCTTCAAAATCTACAGTCCCCATTGCCCAGATGTCGTGGATGGAATACAGCAGACCTCTTTTTTTGAGGAAAAGCAAAAAATCGGCTGAGTATCACAGTTCTGCTCACTACTGCTTAAAATAAGAACCAGTCACTGTGACAGTACTGATAATGTGTCACAGTAGAAAACGCAACGAGCAAAACACAATCTGTGTTACTGAGGGTAAACTGGGCTAAATATTCCACAAATTGACAGCTCTGATTTGTCTATTTCTATTTTGAGCTCCATTTATGGCCTATGTTGTGACCATAATGACACACAAACATGCAATAATGATTACTTAAGAAGGTGCTGATATATCTAGCTCTCAGCTCAACATTTTAGCAAAAAAGATAAGCCTATTGTGCAACATACCGTTTAAACAATGCTGCACATTTTTTTCGGGGGATTGAGCTTTAATGTGTTAAGAAAACTGACACAACCTGACAGTAATAAGGAACATGTGCTTTTCCAACAGTGACATTCAATATAAAGACATTATTCCTTGGTTGGTTGTGATGCTCTACAGATAGATTCACTCATTTCCCAGCCACTCAGGTGCAGCCATATAAATAAGGATTTGGTTCGATAATTTAAGATGACAGATGGCAGAGCTTAATAGTAAGGCTACATAAGTTTATCAGATGTAGAGATGGAAGTCGGCCAATTAAAGAGAAGATTAATTTCATATTTGCAGCTTAGATGTTTCCCACAGGTTTGTTGGTACCTGCCCAGAGACAGATGGAGGGTAAGTAGCAACTGAATCTGGAACAAAGCAACTCTCCTTTTTGAGATTAATGCTTTTGCACATGATCCCGGACAAATACACGTAATTAAACCAATGAGGCCACAATCAACACCCCAGGGGGTTTGCAACATCATCAATGCATGAGCAATAATCCATGATAGATGCTGGCCACGGCAGTAATATTTGTTTGTTGCTTTAACAGAATAGACATTTGGTAAACATCACTGTTAAGACTGCGGTTATGTTTTTCTTTGCTTTATTTTGTGATTTTCTCTCCTGGTGCATGTTGCTATGCGTGTTGAGTAAGAGATGAATGGGAACAGGTTTGTGACTGGTGGACTACGGGGAGTCCTTGCAGCGGATTGGTCCATCAAAGAGTATAAGAAGACCGAAGGTGGCGCTGTTTAGCTGCAAGGGGACACACATCCTCCTCCACTCCCAACCTTCCACATCACCAGCTGTTTGTTCTTTCACCTGCCTGCTTTAACTCATTGAGTTAGTATTTGTTCGACAGTAGAAGTAGACTGCTACTTCATTTGTACAAAATGTCTTCCTGTTTTGGGTTAATTAGGAAGTTAAGTAAATATAATTTGATGTATCGATTTTTTTCGATAGAATATTACAATGTTTGCTAATTTGAAATTTAGTCCAATCAGAATGACATTTTGTCACGTCAATAAAAAAGCACTATATGCCCTGTAACATATGTATTTCACTGTCAGCTGTCCTTAAGTTTCCGAAAAAGAGATGAAGCACTCCTGGAAATGGGGTCATGCACTGATGTTTCTACTACTGCAGCCCAGACTAAATGCTACTAAGTCAATGCTAATGTATGCACACAGGACTTTCCCCTAACACGGTCAGGCATATTTATGAATCATACAGTTTCTAATTCAAGTTTGTGTTTTGTCTCTGTTAAATAAAGCCTGTGCTTCGGATTTCACCCTCCACTACCTATTATTTTCAGGTTGTGATGATGCCTCGAGGGCAGATAAACATCATGAAGATCTCTCGCACTAATTAAGCTCAAAGTTGCCGTCCAAGCACAAAGTTCCACATTTGAGTGGGCTGACTTAGCAGCGGCTAAATCTCTGCGTTTCAACCCTAAGGCAGTACAACAAGCATCAATACTGCATTTTTAATAGAAGTAAATGGGGGCATGCATAATTCGTAAGCTGTGTGATGTGTTATTTGTTGCTTTTATAAAGACACAATCCATTTTGCAAAAATAAAACCATTAGTCTTCTTTGCTGCAGATGGCTGTTATCAAATCCAATCCCCCAACATGTCAGAATTGGACAAATTACTGCAGTGGAAAAATGTGTAATCTTTTTGTCTAAATAGAGACGACACACACTCACAGTCACTAACCTATCAAGTCTCCTAAGAAAGTTTTCACTTCTAATTAAGATCTGAAGATAAACAAATGGTGGCCTATGGCAAACTCAGCAGATTATTCAAAAACGGAAAAAAACCTTAAAATACTAAATACAGCCTCCTGAGTTTGCATGAATTAGAAACTCCCTGTTCACACTCCTTAGCAAGAAAATTCCACTACAGTAATGAGAGGGTTGTCAGACAACAGAGTCATCAGTGGGCAAAATGTGAAAGTGAAAGTATGTGAAGCAGATCTAAACATACCTCCTCCGCTTTGGTCTGCTCGAAGGCAAACTCCACGGTGGGAACAGCCAGTTGGTTGGCGAAGAAACTCACATCTCCAGGCAACTGCAGCGAGCTGACGTTGGGTCCGGGACAGTTCCCACCACGGATGCAACTCAGCAATTGTCTCTGGCAAAAAGGAAACAAAGACAATAGGGAGGGAGACTGGGATTTAACGGAATACAGAGGCTCAGAGGTCAACACGATGCTGCCATGTTAATGAATTAGATGAGTTAGAGGGGTCGCTACATCTGCTCCGTTAATACGTTGCCACAACTGGCTGAGATATCATATCGGACTCTACAGTTTCACAACAGCAAAAGAGCATTCCCTGTGTGACAACTAAGGCATGAATTACTGAATTACTGCGAAGATCCTGGTATTTTGGGGGAATTCATTGGATTTATTCAAGCAGGGCCCCAGGATTGTAATTATGTGTGAGTGTGTGGTCATGTGTGTTAGTAAGTAGAGGGTTTTATACAAAAAAAAAAAGTCAACGTTTCCGACGACAAGATGCACTAGATGAATTTCCGAAGACAAATCTATCTATCTATCTAACACTTTCACACATCTGATGTAATTAGATCCCTGAAGTGCTTTTATTACAATAATATAAATGGATCAACAGTTTAGTAGCAGCGCTTCATTCCAGCTCACAGATAAACAGTGTGGCAGAATGTTTTTTTTTGAGGGAGTGTGACAAAAACATGCAAAATGTGTCAACCACGACTGTGTAGGAGGCATAACAGGTTTTTCTTAATCAGTCGTGTTGGTGATAGGGTGGAGTGGCAATTTCTGTTCTCCACCCTATCTCATTTTGGCTTCAACCCCAACTTCATTAAATGGATAAAGATGCTGTATAAAGAACCCAAGGCGGCAGTGATGACAAATGGAATAATCTCTCCCTTCTTTAATCTGACCCGGGGAACTAGACAGGGATGTCCATTGAGCCCATTACTGTTTATCATCTTTTTAGAGATTTTAGCAGTGTCTGTTAGAGCACACCCTGGAATAAGAGGTGTAAGGGGAGGAGACAATGAACATAAATTATTAGTATATGCTGATGACATTTTAGCAGTAGTATCCGAACCTCTGACTTCGCTGCCTCATCTGATGGACACCATCCAATCTTTTTCAAAATTTTCAGGCTACTCCATCAACTGGAGCAAATCCGAGGCAATGCCTCTCTCCAAGTCATGTATCTCATCTATGGTGGAGAAGTTTAATTTTAGATGGGTACGACAGGGAATGAAGTATCTTGGCATCAAACTTCATGAGAATATAGACGAAATAGTGGCACTTAACTTTAACCCTTTACTTCAAAAGATGAAAACAAACCTTGATAAGTGGGGAAAACTAAAACTGACATTGTGGGGAAAAATTAATGTTATAAAAATGATAATTGCCCCGCAATTCAGTTATGTGGCAATGATGCTACCGATCAATATACCATCCACCATCTTTAGACAATTGGATGATATAATAAAACATTTTTTATGGGTTGGAAAAAGACCACGAATTAAATTGAGAAAGTTGTGTGCACATAGAGAGAAGGGAGGGCTTGGCCTGCCAGATCTTAGATTGTATTATTTAGCTTTTGAGATGGCTAAAATAGCAAGGTACTGGCAGGCTGCAGAGGGTGAGACAGCTTGGATGAAGGTAGAAAAGGAGATATGCTCGCCTTTCCAACCTATAGAAGCATTGTCACAAAGAAGGTCCAACATTACAAATCCAATACTTTTACATTCAAGGGAGGTTTGGGGTAAAGTACATAAAATGTTTAAACTTACACATACTCTACAAAGATATTCATCATTGTGGGATAATCCCGATGTCTGCATTGGGAAAAAACCTGTGTATTGGAAACAGTGGCACGCTAGAGGCTTAAACACCATTAATGATCTATTTGAAGATGGAGTGTTTTTGTCATATGATAAGCTGTTGCAGAAATTTGATTTGGTGGGAAAGGATCATTTTTGGAAATTTTTGCAAATGAGGAGTTGCATTACCTCAAAGCCATACAATATTACCGATAATATGATGAGCGATTATATGAAACTTCCACTCAGAAAACGAAAAGCCTCACAATTTTATAAAATTGCTAATTCTTCCCTCGGCAATGACTCTAACCAGTTAAAGATGATTTGGCAGAGGGACCTTGGTGGAGAGATTAATAGTGATAGATGGGCAGTAATTGTGGCTGATTGTGGTAAATATGTGAGAGAGGCAAGGGGAAAACTTACACAATATAAGGTATTACATAAATTCTATTTCACACCATCCAGACTGTATAGGATGAAACTATTGGGTGATGATCTGTGCTGGAAATGCAAGGAGGAAACTGGTACTTTCCTTCACTGTATGTGGGAATGCGTCTTGATTCGACCTTTCTGGACTCAGATTCTAAATATTTTAAGTAACTGGCTTGGAACAGAAATTCCCCTAAGTCCAGAGCTCTGTTTACTGGGGGACAAGTCTCAATTACCCAACATAACCAAATGTAATTTTTCTGTAATTTCGGTGGGTACAACAACAGCCTGCCGAGTTATTTTAAGACATTGGAAGGCGCCAGAAATTCCACATGTGAAAGAATGGGTATGTGCAATGACTGAAACTGCATCCTATGAATGTATGCTTAGTAGATTGAGTGATGACAGGGAGGAGGGGGTGACTCCTTGGGACAGGTTTTGGAATTACATAAAGGTAAATAATGATCCCCACTAGGACCCTGGTTTTATTGTTTTATTGTTTTTATTTTTATTTTTATTTATTTTTTTTTTGCTGTGTTTTTCCTGTATAAAGAATGATGTTTAATTTGATAAGATGTTTAATTTGTCATGTACCATGCCTGAAAAAAGTTCAATAAAAACTTAAGTTCAAAAAAAAAAAAAAAAAAAAAAAAATCAGTCGTGTTGGCTCCCCTCCCCAACCTTGAGAGCAGAGTGTCGTTCAACTAGTGCAGAAAAAGCAGAATGTCATACTCTTTCCTTCATATATTTACTTTTCCTTTACAACCATTACAACATACAAATTGGTACTTGAAAATCCAATATGTGCACAACTTTATACTCAAAAGTTGCGATTCATTAAAATGCAGCCTTTACTGGACTTGTATGATTTATTACTTGTTGGGATGACCAGGACCTTAATCACTCACTTGCATGATACAGATAATATCTTCTGTAGTTAAAGGGTTATATAATTTAAGTATCAACCACCCTTAATTAATTACCTATAAGTAATAGCATCCTAGCTGGCAGATAGTGGCAGGTTTGTTTTGGTTACATATTAGATGGATTCTGATTTAGAAGGTTCAAGGGGCAAAAACATGTTTTGTGAGTCCAAAATGACCTTGATGTCTGCCATTCTTAAAATAATGTATTTACAAGCCATAAAACCTTAAAAAAGACCTTGCCCTTTGACCGTCAAATTAGAATCACTTTGTGTATGAACCCAACCCTTTAGTAGAGGTATCATATACACAAGGCAAAAATATGTGACACCTTGACCTTTAACCACCAAAATCGAAACATTTAAATGTTCAGTCCCACTCAATTTTCTATCACATTTCTTATTATATTCAAAAGAATTGGAAAGACAGACAATCCAAAAGCATTATGCCTCTGGCTATTGTTGACGCTGGGTCTATAAAAGGCACTGAGTTGAGTGTTGAGTCATGGCTCGGCTTCAGCAGTGCAGGAGGCTGACGACAGCTGAACAAAGCATTTGAGATATCATAAATGCAGCAGAATGCCTGAACATAGCTGCTGTACTCCACACAGGTCAGACTCTGAAATGTGACCTAATCAACACTCAGACAACTTGTCACAGACCAGCAAAATTGCGCTAAATACCATATCATGCTGAATGAAGAAGAGGGAGAGGTATGAGCGCTAATAACATTTGGCATGTGGTTAATTACACTATTCATGCTTTGGTCACAGTTCCTCACAGCGAACATGCAGCTCGTCACCCGGAGCAACTGCTTTCTAGTGTTATTCTTAATTGAAAGAACAACGAGGCTGCTGGACCGACATTGTTGAGACCAGGGAGGGTAGAATGCGATGGCCAATCAACAGGAGGCTTATCCCCACCAGCCACATCCGCTGAGTCCGTCTTGTGTCACCACATTCTTCTGTCTCAGTGCATTTAATTAGTTTCCTGTTGACGGTCTGTCAAGGGGAGAGAGAGCGCTGCTGTCCGATCCCCCCCATCGTCACAGACATCACTATTGACTTGTTTCCGTAGGCTGCTGCTCTCTGAACATCAACTGCTGCTGTGAGATGGTGCCACTAACTGACTTAAGGCCAGTTAACCATACCTTTAACCTTGCCTCACCTTGACAGTGTGCACTTCAGTGCCGCAGTGACAGCTCTATCGTTAAACTTGCACTTTTTTTATTCAGTCCGGCTAAAAGCCTGAAAAAACAAAAGCATTTGCACACATATCAGTTTTCATGAAGTGCATATCATTACGCACGTATGCCTAATTGTGGGAGATAACAGAGTGGGAATAAGTGCTTGTTCATGTGGTGTGCATGATTTAAAAGTTGATTGAATTTGCACACAGAGGACAGACTTCACAATGTTGTTTGCAACATTCAGCTTTTATTTTTTGACTCTGCCAATTAGTGTGGAATCCATGGAAGGAGCCGTGCATGAAGCCTGTAGTGTTTAAATCCAAACAGGAAATATGAATTTTAAATTTCTGGTTAGTTTGGAGAAAATTAGAATACACTTGATAATTAGTGGATTACAGAGAAGAAACCACTGTGCAATTGACACGACTTCTTACACTAAGGATCTAAGGAAAAACAAGACAAGGCAAATCAACCTTTACTGAAATGCATATGCAGCCAACACTGTCCTATACAAATAAACCTATATTTTAAAGCAGGTCCCTTTGTGGTCAATTCACAATCACAATGCGTAACACACTTCAGGGGAAAGACTAAATGTCTTTGTCTGAGCTCTTGAGTCAAATAAAGTCATCCCGAACTATGTCACTCAAACGTTCATGTTTGACAATTTACTTGTGACCTGTCAAACATGAAGAGTTCAACATTATGAGTCCGTTTGTTAGTCAGCGAGAAAGCGACCAGCCCCTCGGTCGCACTAACCCTAACCCTACTGTATAGAAAAAGTCCTGCACACGAACAAATATTACTTCTGATGACAGTTCAGCAGTGACGATGAACAAGTCAGCAAAAATATCAAATTGTTGTATGGATAATTGTCTTAATTGTTATTTTTGATATTTTACATATCAATAGAGTTTCGAACCAGTATTTGCTATGTACATATATAGTGGAGTAATATTGTCCACAGCAAATAATGAATGTTCTTATATTAATCTATGATAATGATTTATAATTATTTTTTCTCCTTTTTTTTATAGCAGAATGCTGCTCACCTCCTTCTTTAGCTGGTTGATTTGTAAGGGGACGGGGAAACAGGGGATCTTTTGGGGTCTTGTACCAAATGCAAGGACAATCAATTTAGCTGCACAGATTAAAACCTTAAAGAGGAGCCAATTGTAAAGACACCAGATGTTTTCTTTGAGCCAAAAATGAGAAAAGAAAGAAACTGTTTTAGTGCATTGTAAATAAAATATTCTATAAACAATGATTGGTTGACAGGTTAATAATGTCTAATCATGATTTTCAGTTCCACTCTGTCTTTTCAGATGTTTTCAATGGGACTACAAGCCCATTTGGCTGCATCTGGAATCGTAGAGTATATTTATAGAGAGACTTGGATCTGATGATTTCGCACCTGACACATTTTGACTTGACAGACAACATGCATGTGACTGACTGATGTATTTACCAAATTGTAATGTGTTGAAATTTACAATTTCTCTTGTCTCTACTTCTCGGGCTATTTTGATCATTGATTTGATATGTGTAATTGTTTTTGGATAGTGGTTTTTGTGTTCTCTATTCACTTATATTGGTAGTCAAAGTTCCCATAGTCCTAAATGCCCCATGTTCTTAAGTAAATACAATCATCAACTTTGAAGCTTTGAGAGACTAAGTCACTAAAATAATACGTTATATTAAACAGGGAAAATGAGGATTGTGCTGGTGAGATTACAAAACAAAAAAGTTATACTTCGATCTCACAAAAAACTGAAGTAAAAATAAAACATCTAAATGTCCAGTCAATCATTAGAGGACACAAATCCATTACCATACTTTACATTATATAAAAATAACAGGACTATTAAACCTATCATGTTTTAGGTTACATGAGCATAATGCTTATTAACAAGCATAGTACAGCAAGTATAATTGTTTCAAAAGATACCAGAATAAATCAGGCCACAACAGTACAATTCTTGTTGTTTGGCTCATCAAATATGATCCAAGCCTGAATTTAAAATGGTGAGAGACGAGGACTGTATGGCCATATGACGGCCTTTATTCCACTGCTGTGCTCTCCTCAATGTGATCTAAAGAGACAGTAGCAGTGAGAATGAACAATACCAAGCAACCAGGAGTTCTGCGGAAAGAAACAGACCGAAATAAAAGGAGAATAGCCTGACTGTTTGGAGCTGACAGAAAGGTTACAGGTTCCTTAATGACAATCAATCATGGTTTGAATGTCACAGTCCAGCTGCTGACCATGCTCTTTCCTTTATGGCCACAGTTTTCCATCTTGTAATGGCTACTTCCAGCAGGATAATGCTACCTGGCACAAAAGAAAAAGTTTCAGTGAACCTCAGCTGTGAATCCAGTTGAACTGTGTGAATGTGTTGGGACAGGAATGTGCTGTGATGTCAACATGGAGCAGAACCTCAGGGGAAAGTTTTTCTTGTTATCCATGTCACAAAATACTGAGGCTGTTATGGGAGCAGAGGGGGGGCACTACCCAGTGGTGTTCCTAATAAAATGCTCTGTAAGTGTAAGTATATATTGGAAAAAGAAAGCAAATTAAATTCTCAAAAAAGTGAGGTTGAGTTTTCAGTCTGTTTAGTAAATGAAGCAATCTGACAAGTCTTCATGTAAAGAAGGTATCAGAGTGTGGTTGGTGGAAAAGGTAGACAATAATTTAATTTACATGAACTTTGGTTTGTATCGCCCCATATCACGAAGTTCAATGTATTAACATTCACATTTGTTAAATTTGTTTTATTTTGATTATATAATTGTACATATTGTGACATTTTATTATTTGTTAATCATTGTTATTATGTGATAAAAAAAACTGTGGATGTGGATGGAAATGCACCGGCCAGATCTCTGTGTGACACCACAAGTAACTGGTACTTGTTCCACATCAAGAATATTATTATCAGGCCATTTAAAGGTCAGAACTTGTAAAAATATACCAACAGTATATTTATTATTGTTTACAGCAGAATGATCAACCACACAGATCTCTAGAATGATTTTTCCCCCTGAATATGCAATTAGTTAAAATTGAGGGGTAGAGCGAGGGCAATAATCATACAATTTTCTCAAGATTTTGCTATTATGAGTTCAGATGAATTTTTTTTTGCAAATACTTAAATCCCCTTAGATTAAAGCAAGATTTACAGCTAAGACCACATTCTCTTTCTCAGCTGCACACTGGTGGAAGTTACAGCTTTCTGGTTGTTGCCAAACAGCTTCTGAAAAAGCCTAAACTACTATGAAACAACGTTTAAATCTACTAGTTTCAGATTTTCCAAAACAAACAAAATTGCACACATTCATAAATGTCACACCCCTAAACATCCCTGACACTTTTTATCAAGATCCATTAATTAGTCCTTCATTTAAACTGTTGAATTTTTCTTGCAATGTTAAAGAAAGAGGAAAGAAATCCTGGAACTGCTGTAGAGCTGCATCAAATTGAATGGTTTCTTCCCTGATCCACACCACAGCCTTCCTCCAAGTTTCGCTATTATGTGTCCTGTAGTTTTTGCGTAATCCTGCTAACTAACAGACAAACAAACAAATGCAATAGCTAGCCCACACATGTGATGCTCAGCTGTCATCTAAGTGAAAAAGGAAACATAATAGCAATATCAGTGCAACTAAATGCATTACAATTAAATCTCCTTGAAGCAAATTCGGCAATTCTTAACAAGCTAATACTGTTACAGTTAACAAAGTATGACGGTTTTAGGCGTATAGTTTGATGTAGTTGCATTGGATTTTTTATAGAAGTGAATTACACTTAGCAGATGTGGCTTTAACTGTATGCAGTATAACTGCATATCCCCTCCTCTGTATTCACTTGTGTTTTCTACTGGGACATCGTTGCTGAACCAAGATATTGGATAACTTCATTTAAACTCGATTTGCATGAATGTGATTAGAAAATAAACTACCACCACTGAGCAATCTTATTTGCACGCAAATATACGATTGGCCAAGCAATGACTTTCCACCTTGTATCCATGAGTGAACAAGTTTAAACAATGTACAGTCGTTTCCCACATGGTCAATGCTTTAGAAAAATACTGCACTGCTGCTCACTAGAGATGAGGCCATTCAACAAAGTAAATTAGTGAGTACAAGGTTCTGTCTGTAGCAGGAATGTGGACTATATATATTTAGTAATACATCCGGTATTTGCCTGCATGTTGTGATGAGGGAGCTCAACCCAGGAATCACTTTAGCAGTGGATCTGTGTTCCAACCTGATTTGGTCATGAGCTCTGGATCTGTAGTAAAACATGATTGTGACAAACAAAAGATTCTTCCTCAAATTCGAAAATTTGTGTCAGTTCTATATTCAAGGCTGTTGAAGTCTTGAGAGTTGTTTGGGGACTGAATCCAATCCCATCTGATGTTGCCGGGAGGTAGGGGAAGAGACAAACAACCATTCACACTCACATTCACGCCCATGGAGAATTTAAAGTCTCCAGTGAACCTTACCCTTCTCTGCATGTCTTTGGACTGTTGGAGGAAGCTACAGTACCGGAGGAAACCAAAGCAAACACTATGAGAACACACAAACTCCACACGGAAAGACGTTATAGGAATATATATTTGTATGTATATATGAAGTTCTTTGGGATAGTTTGTTTTAAACCTGGTATTTATTCTGACCTACCTAAGCTTTATGATGGCCACCCGAAGTCCAGTCAGACCTCCTGCTCACCTCTGGCTATCTGACTGTCATAGCTTGGGTAAAGCCATGTTGGCAAGAAAGAAGAATACTCAGGACTCATAGTTCCTGCAGAAAACAGCGTTTTTACCACTCTCTAAAGACCATGGAAGATTTGGAAAATTAGGAGAATTATCCGGCTGACGAATTATCAGCTACAACATGGCACTCCACTCCAGTCCAGCAGAGGGCAGTAATACAGAAGACTGTAAAGATACAATGACACTATAGCTAATTATAGTGTGTTTCTGTGAGAAAGAGGCAATTCTATTCAAAACAACTGAAATGCTAACGACTTAAAGCTTTTGTGGAGATTGGCTGGCTGAAATAAAACACTGGAGTACTCAACCAATCAGGCATCTTTAGCATTGCACGCCCAACTTCAATGATTCATGTTATTCAATAAGAGTACCACCCAATAAGCAAGGACTTTTTAATTTGTATGAAAATTTCCTTGGAACTCAATTAAACCCTGATCTCTGCAGTAGAAACGCACCAAATTTCTGGAGAGGTTGTTTATCCTATATTTACATATGTAATTGTTTCTAAAACCAAATAAAAGTTCAGTTTAAGTTTGTCAACCATACAGTGTGAGTATGTAAAATAATTATCTTGGCTGTTATATTCTCTGTGGAAAAGATAAGAACAAAGATTAAAAGAACATTATTTCTGTTTTGGATGATGGATGAATATATCTTAACCTTTCACCCTTGTTTTCATGAGAACAAGGTTTTAGAAAATATAGAGCTCTTCAAAGAAATGGAGGTCACCTCAGGTTAGGGCACTTCCTCAGCCCTTCAAATGCCCATGCTGCCTTTGAATTCTTGCAATAAAAAATAGGAAAAAGATTTAAAAAATAGCTTCAACTTAAGTCTCAAAGTGGGATCATTTCCAGAGATAAACTATCGTTCCATCAGCTAAAGAGAAGATTCAAAGACAGACGTCTCTTCTCCATTACCTCTCAAACCAGACACAGGACATTAGAGGAAAGTGTTGGAGGGGGAGGAACATCAACAGTTAGGATGTGAGGAGAGTGTTCTAGAGAGAGAATAATAAAAAAGAGAGGTGTAAAAAAAAAACAGTTGAAATAAGAGGACAGAGTAGTAGTAGTAGATTTTATTTGGACATGGACATGACAATGTCATTGGACGAACCAGATGCATTGTTTACAGTGTATTAGCATAAATGCTAGTTTACAACACCTGTCCACAGAGAGAATAAGCAAGTGCCCAGGGAGAGGAGGAGTGAGTGAGAGCAGAGAGAATGGGTAATTTAAGCGTGTCGTGCCACACCGGGGATCAATATTTAATTTCTTTGTCTGCTATGATACGAAGGGTGTGAAATCATCTTGAGTTTTCAGCCACACCACTCAGTAACTCTCAATCTCCAAAATTAAAGTGTTACAGTGACCATGTCAAATCAAATGAAGTTTCTATTCAACTCAACTGTAACACCAAACATGTTTTGTACAAAACCAACTGCGACCAGGTAATCTGAAGAAAAAACACTGTGGATTGTCCCCTGGTGGCTGGCTGCGGCATCAGTCTTAAACCTTCACCCTAATGCAAGTTTTAATATCTTGATTATTGCCATAAAAATGTGGTGAAACATCATGATTGAGAGCTGAGACTGACGTACAATAGACGGAGTGTATTTAACAACAGGACTTTTATACTGCAGCTCAACACCAAGATTACTACTGCAAAGACTCATCTGCGCAGGATTGCATGATTGATTGAAAGGAGAGTTGACTACCAAGGATAATAGGATTTTAAAAGATGGAAAACAATCTGGTGTAATCAGTCACACTGGTGTTGTCATGAGTTTATTACCTGTTGGGAGTTTTACCACACTGGGGCATTCCTCTTGAAGACGGGTCATCCATCTCTATCATCTTTATACAGTCTATGGTGGAGATAAATTAATATCAATATCTATTTATTCACAGCCTGTGCTTTTTGCCCAAATCACAATCTTTCTGTAGCCTTAACCAAAGCACTTTTGTTGCCTGAACCAAAGACAGGGCACTGGATGGGAATCCCAGCTCTGGTGGAACAGTTGTGTGCTTTGTACACCCACAATCTACAGCAGCCATCCTCCTGCTATCCCTGCTGCTGTTAGTAAATGTAGCATTTCATTCAAAAAATATGCTGTCACTGAATATAATCCAGCCAGTTATTAAGTTATCTACATTTACTACGTTTGCTCCTGCAGTGTAGTTGTAGAGAGACATAATTCACAATATTCTGAAGGATTTAAATATAAAAGCTTAAAACTAGACAATTATCTGGAGAGAGCATATTGAGTGTATTTCCATTTGAAAGAGGCTGTGTTTGTGTTAAGTTTTTGTTTGAGATTTTTGAATAAAAACACACAACCCGAGACGTGAATAAGCTTACTCACAAGATCTCCTACTTGGAAAGAATCTCCCCATCAACAACAGAGTGGAATTTAATCACTGCTTCCATTTTCCAGAAAGAGCGTGTGTAGCCCCAAACATTTTGTACATCAGCTCTGTGGCACATCAAACAGGCAGAGGGCGACGGGGAGCGTGGATGTACTGTAATCAGAATGCAACATCCACAAAGTGCCTAATGACAAAAACAACTTTGCATTACGTGTGTGATGATAATAACAATAATTCCGTTCCGGACCGCGGTCTTTGGAAAAGCCATTTGCAGCTGTTCAAGTGAGAAGCGTGTCCCAGGCATGCAGAGTGACTGGGATATTAAAGAAAGACAAGAAGACACAGAGACAGAGAAAGAGAACGAGCAGATGAGTGATTCTCGGACAACTTTAGCTGCATATTAAAGGAAAACATCGACATATAAAGTAAAGGAAAGATGTAACGTGGTTGATATAATGTAGCAACGTCGTGCCCAAGTCAGAAGATCAGCTATACATCCCAAAATTGTTTACTGCCTTATACATTTTAAATACCTCATCAGGTATGTGTATTGATGTGTAAACTTTGTCACTACAGTCACACTTCAATAAACTGGTTTGATGTTTCAACTTTCACAAGAAGAAAACGTTTTTTTATTATTACAATTTATAAAAAATGTTAGCAAATCTAGTTTTTGCCAAATATAATATAAACCACTGACTATAGCCCCATGCGTAGGGGCGTCTTATTCAAAATTCATTCTGCAACATGTCGGTGACTCCAAAACGTAAAGCTAGTCATAAATGACTTGTGGTTAGAGGAATAACAAGTAATGCAACAGATGGTGGCCCCCCTACAGAGACCTGGTCTCAGTCTGCAGTCACATGAGGAGACACAAGCTTAGAACAGCCTACGTATAACTCCTTCAAAAACAAGTGATACTATACATACACACAGATTGACAGGGAGGTCAATTGAATGAAAAGGTTTCTAGCCTCTCAAGTTTCTTGACGGCCAAGACCACACTGGTCCCCGGCTGCGGGCACAGGTAGCTGTCTCAGCCAGCAGTTCAAATGGTGTGTGTCAGAGACAGTAGATGTAGAGCAGGTATTCCCAAAGTGTGGGTGCGCTAGCTGCCTGTAGGGGGTGCGTGAGGGGAAACATGTAATGGTTCTATCTCCCCCTTCCTCTCCCTCTCTCTCTCCCTCTCTATGTCTCTCTCTCTCCCTCTCTATGTCTCTCTCTATGTCTCTCTCTCTCTCTCTCTTCTCTCTCTCTCTCTCTCTCTCTCTCTCTCTCTCTCTCTCTCTCTCTCTCTCTCTCTCTCTTGCTGCAGGCTGAGCCACATGTGCTGCACTTGTATATCCTCAAATGGATCATCTTTTGTATCCTTATCTGTTTCTGAGCCTATGCATATGCCACTCTTTGTTCTTTACGTGGTATATTGTGTGTCACTTTATTGTAATTTGATTCAGATTAATGGTGTTATAATTTCCGTAAACGGCTGTTTAATTCTAAATTAAATTGTACGCAATTTTTCTTTAATGCGACCGAAAACATGACAGCATCTTCCCAATGTTCTCTCATGATGGGCAAATCTGCCTCTGAGCCTGTGCGTGTGCCCTCGCCATCCTCTTTGCTCTTTAAAGGTGACGGCTTGTGTAACTTTGTTGAAACTTATTGAAACTTTGTTGCAGTGTTTCAGTTTCATTCCAATGTGAGAGCGCATTGTTGCCATCTCTTGATTATTTTGTCACGTTTGTGTTGATCATGTATTGATGCATTTAATGCAGCTATAAATAGGCTCTGTTTGCTTTTTTTTTTGTTGAAGGTGTGGGGGATTGGGTGTGCGTGAAACCGGTCGGGATGTAGAAGGGGGTGCGTGGCCTAAAAAGTTTGGGAACTGCTGATGTAGAGGTTAGGGGATGTCTCTAAACAGTAGAAAAATGGTGGATTTGGGGTTTAGTTTCAACAAATAATTGAAAAAAAAGAAAAACACACACGCTGTTGCTGGTGGCCCCCCTCATTTGATTAAGTGTTAATCCTTAAGTACTTAAAGTCCTTTAAGTATAAATTCCATAATGACGCGACAATGGTTGAATCTCGCATTAGCCCAGAATTTTGTGATTTTCAAAGCAGCATTAACGTACTTCACCAAAAAACAAACAATTGAATTAATTTAACCTCTGATACAAAATTTGACATTGTATCAGAGGATTCATCTGTTGAATTGTGAAGGAAAAGTCTAGTTTGGTGAAGTGATGATAAAAAGTATTGTATTGTATTATTTGGCTTTTTAGCCTTTTGTTCCCCAAAGGTTATAAATATAGGTGGGCAGAATGCCATGAAGAAATAACAGTTTAATCAACACCTGAATTCAGAAGCTATAAGTTTTGCGTTGGGTAGTTTTACATTGTTGTTTTTATTTTTCAAAAAAATAAATGTAATGTAAAGAAAAAAGCGTCTTGCCCTCAAGGCAAAGCATTAGTCACAAATTAAATAATGTTACTAATTGAGTACCGATTATCAGTTTCAAGAAAATTATTTTTAATTGTAGATGATGTCGTTTAACAGTGTAGGACAGTGTTGAGAGACAGTATGTGAAGAATATCGTTGACAGTAGATGCATTCAATCCTAGATTAAGTTTAACACTAACAGTAGTTGTGTGCTGCCAAAGGGCCTCAGAAAACATTCATTAACATAAATGCTCCGACAATAAGAAACTTGAGGACAGGTTGGCGAAGGATGAATTCAGCCAGTGTCTCCTAAACACCCAGAACAATATGTGAAGGTTATGAGTGCAAATACAAAATGAGTAATATGTAAAAATAAAATAACCAATAATTCATGATGTGTAATGGTAAAAGCGATGGAAATGTACACCACGTATAAAGTAGCCGAAGAGTCAACACACAATCCTGTGTGTTTACATTCAAGTATGTGCTGTGAAAATCTAATTAGATGGTATAGCCCCTTGAGATGCCTGATCTGTTTGCAAACATGCTCTCCCCCCCCCCCCCCCCTGCCCACACTCACAGTAAAAAACTGTGCACTTACAAAATAGACATTGATTAATCTTCGCTAAGAGCAATAATGCATTTTCTGAGGTCAAAGGTTATACACAAATTAGACCGTAATCTGTATTTAATAGATTTAGGGGCCATCTATTAAGTAGGCATGAATCTCAAGAAACTCCAGCTACTCGACTGAACCAGCTTTAATTTCAAAGAGTGTGACATCTGCAGACCAGAGCAGCTACAAACTTCTGCTGGATGAAGGTGTGACATATTAGCACCAGCCTCAAGTAGTAACTCTGCTCATTCTTCTCCTTACACGCATTTTCATATGTGTCCCCCTGCTTATGTTCCTGTCGCTGTAATGTGAAACTGTGATGGAGGGACCACAATGACGGCCACATCAATACCGGCTGAGGCTGAGCGGCGTCTCCCGGTGATTATGCAGATTCGTGGAGCCTGCTGCAGTCGCACAATGCCCTTCCTGACAATATCAGAACTGTGGTAATTCAAACATATTGCCGACAGCGTGCTACTTCAAACATTATGCCAAGTGTTCTGTCGAACCATCTTGGATGGCTGCACGGCCATAAAGTCGGAGACTCATTCCGCTGATTTATCGTCAGCTTCTTTTCCCACAGGTTTTATGTGGGGAAACATAAATTAGACATATAAATTAGACTTCCTTGCATATTCCCTAATGTGGATGATATTCATATTTACCATTTACAGTGTAATTCTGAATCTGGCCTATTGTCATCCCGTCGTCGTGTTTGAAAGCCTGTCATGGTGTCATGATTCAATTAAAATATCAGCCGTTATGTTTCCAGTGAGCGCATACGCTAAGAGCTTGCACGAGAGGATGATTTGTCACAGTGAATACAAATTGAGTTTGAAATACACCATATTTGGAAACATGCAGCGATCTATGGCATTTGAGATATGCTGCGTGGATGATCTAAATTATTCATGGTTATTGTTTTGGGGCAGCAGCTTTTATATGAGACTTTAGTTATGATTAACAGTTTCAGGTTGAAGAGGTTTGGCACTGCTATGTGCATGCAAAAAGGTTTTCCTCAATGGGTTAGTTAGCATATGTGTCTTTTGCACTGGGGACAATGGGGACTTATCCCCATAGTACTATATGTGGCACTTACGAATCTATACTTACGAGTTTATTTATATCTGTGGAAAATGAAGATTCTAAATGTATCAAATCCTTTTAAATATTTAATGGTGGATGTAAACCAGGGGTGTCCAAACTACGGCCCGCGGGCCATCTGCGGCCCACCATCCATTTTAAATTGGCCCGCCTCAAAAAAAAAAAAAAAAAAATTAAACAAAAAAAATTAAATAAAAAAAAAAAAAAATTATAATTTTTTATTTTGATTCTTGCTGTTCTGGGTTTGTACCCTTGAATGCACTTATTGTAAGTTGCTTTGGATATAAGCGTCAGCTAAATGAAAGGTAATGTGATGGACTATGTCCCACTGTATTGCAGCTGTCCCTCAGAACGCAGCCACGCCCCCCCCAACTGTCAACAGTCCGCTCCAGGGCAGGGGGGCGTGGTGCCGTGAGTGGCCCGGACCTTCGTATTTTTTTCTATATGCGGCCCTCGGGATAAAAAGTTTGGACACCCCTGATGTAAACAGTATGTTTGAGAAGCACAACAAATGGGGGTGTCGATGTAGATGAGCGTTGGTTGCAGTAAACCTGCATAAAGCTCTCTTGCGGAGTCAGAGAACAGCCTACATACAGAACACAACTGGCACCTCTTATTCCCTTCACTCCGGAGGGTTGCTGGTTATTTACAAAAAATCAAAGTGTCCCACTGAGGACACACAACAGCTACGGCTTTTGTGTGAACATGCCATGCGGGCAGTCCGTGCAATGCTCGGCAAGTATAGGAGATTATGTCAGGCAGGACCTGGATCTGCATTAACATGTTTTGAATGGTCCTCGCTTGCACAATATAACCCTGTGTCACATGCAGAATGTGTTGCTTAAAGCAAAGTTGGTTACGGATTTCAAAAGTTGGTTGAACATGTAATCATTTATTCCCCAAGCAAGGGCTAAAGTTAATATTTCTCAGTCTTAACCAGAGATTGAAAAATGAAAATAAAAAAAATAAAAACTTGGACCACACGGTGGCTCTAATCATTCTTGACTTACTTAAGAGAATTGCAAGTGGGGTGAATTCCAATTATCCGGGTTTGCCATTTTGACTTCTGTAACCTAATCTGATATCTGTTTTGCACATAAGATTAAGATATTATAAATTTTCTGTAAAGCTTAAGATGTTTTGTATTTTTAAATTAGCCTGAATTCATAATAGCATTTACAAATATATATATATAACCCTTGCCTATAAAGAAACCGTAAAAATAATTGTAATCATTATAATGGAGGTGGATCACACTTTTAAAAAATCTATTAAAATTCCACAAGCAATATTAAGATACGATACATTTATTTGACCCAAAAACATGCACAGACATGCACAGGCACACTCATGCAGGTAGGGAAATTTAACCTCTGCTTTTAACCCATCTGGTGCGGGACACACAGAGCAGTGAGAGACCATGTACGGTGCACGGGGAGCAGATGTTGGGGGAGTAAGGTGCCTTGCTCAGGGGCACTAGACAGGGTAGGGACAATCCTCTTGGATTTTTGAACAGATCAATCCAGGTTCGTCTTTTTGTTGTTTCTCCGTGGAGTCGAACCAGAGACGAACCAGAGACCTTTTCTGCCCATAGTCCAAGTTTCTGCCACTAGTCCACCGCCTCTATGCAAGAGCAACAATAACAGATCAATCATTCTATTGGGGATACTCGGGGAAACGCACAGTTGAGGGACCGTCATCATCGATCAGCCTATTTTCGTCTCAACTTGGTTAAAGAGATGGCTGCAGACCACAGGATAGACTCTGTGCTTTTTGGATAATCTCTGTCCCAGAGAGCAAACTGATTATGTGCTAGTTAGTTAGCCAGAGTTACGAAAAAGGGAAATAAACAAACTGGAGCTTCGGTCTCCCAGATTACCTGAATTCGCCCTATGCCCTGTTTACGGTCTTTGCTCTATAAAACAGGACTATATCTGAATATTGTAGAAACACATGGGTGTGGTGGAGAACGAAAGGGAGAAAGTAACAGGGAGAAGATGAGGGTTGGACAGAGACACGAGGAAACACTTGTCTACTGCAGCACAAAGCTTTAGATGATTTAGGAAACGCTGTGACATTAATATGTTCCTCAAACTGTAGCACGGATTAAATTTATCACTCTGGGTATGGACCGTGGTGGGGATCCATCAGACACTTGTGTGTAATGGGTAACAAATTCAACTTTTGATTCATGGGGAGATAATTAAGGCCACCAGTGTGGTTAGCAGGAGCGTGTTTCACAGCTCATCAATATATCATCAGCGGTATCTACCTAGAGTGTGTGTGTGTTCACCCCATCGTAACAGTGGCTGGGAAATCTCTAATCACATTCATCAGCATGCCAGTGGATGGGTTATGATATGATGTATGCGATGAGCTTACATGGGCTCACAAACTGACAGTGACATTATTCATGGTGGTTTGATGATGACCCAGAGACTCATAGGGAAGGAGCCGCTAAATGAGAATTATTGGTCAGTTAACAGTTGATCAATAAAACCTTTGAAAATGCGGTTTGTTAATATCAAATGTTCATGTTAATATTGAAGTCTGCGGAAAAAATTAAACAATTAAAAACTAACCACACAACTATTATGAGTTTTTTTTACTAATTCCTCGTTGGTGCATGAGAAAACATGAAATCACTTTTATCCAGCTAAGCCCCAAGAACCATTGAGAAAAGCAACCAGTCCAAACATAATAAACACACAGAAAAACAGAATCTCAAATGATGACCTATAAAACAAGCATCGGTAGATTATTTTTACATTCATGGGGAAAGTAGGGTTGCTTCCATTAGTGCTCATTTCAATACTGAAAGTGTCCCTAAATCTCTCTCTATATACACAAAACTAATAAGTCAACAAGGACAATATAAGATAAGATATAAGTCTTATCTAAATGAAGCTAAGAAATGCTTCCTGTCCAGAGGCTCTGCAGAGATTCTGCCAAAGCATCTCTGGCATCTCGGTTGTCACCTCGGTGGTCATCTTCTGGTTGTTCATCACCTTGTTAAGTTAGGAAATTTGATAACCTCGATCAGGACTAGGTGCCTGACAGAAGCGAAGAGTACCAGAAGACAAGAAGAGACGATGCCCGACTTCAGGAAATATTCTGACACCATGTCAAACTAAAAGTTGTAGAGATTCAAACAGCACTCACACCTTTGCCATTGCCAACAGTCCTCATGTTAATCTTAAATCTGCTAGGTCAGCATTTTTATTTCGATGTGCACCAATTCTACATGCTGATCAGTCCCCTAATTATGCCAGATATGTTTTCCATAAAGATCAAATCTGTGTATTATTCTCAGTTAAAATACTTCCTACATCTATGAAGTTATGAAATAAAGAATCCTGGAAACTGGGTTCTTTCTTGGCTCATGTTCCATACAAGAACATATTCCTTGGCAGAGGTACAAGGCAGATAAAAGCAAAGAGTCTCTACATTTTGAGTGAAACATGATAGGTCTTACTTTTTTTCTAACACACACACACACACACACACACATACACACACACACATATGTATAGCGTGTGCTCCACATGAACAATGCAGAAGTGGTGGCAGTATGGAATCATGTCACACTGACTTAAGACTATGGTAGCATGTACTATAAACAACTTTGGTCCCCAGTGCTGAGAGGGGATTAAATCACACCCTGATAACTAACTAAACTCTGTGACCACTTCTCAGGGAGAGGGGAAATGAACGATTTTCCGCCCCGGTCTTTCAGTCTAACAATACACTGTCCACTAGTGACCATTTGTTTTCAAACGGAGGATCCTGCTACAAGCCACCCACACTGCGACTGGAGACCATACGCACATGCATCTATGAAACAGTATCCAATTAAAGCACAAGATCTTAATTTGTTCTGTATTCTTCCAGCCACCAGAGCTCCCATTGATTCTCTTCCTGTTGCCTTATTTCTGTTCATCTACCCCCCTGTTGCCCCCCACCCCTTCCTTGTGTAAATCTCCTACAAAAACAGCATCTAGTTGTGTTATAATTGGTTCCCAAGCACCCATTCCCAAACTATCAGTGCAGTAGCATCTTGATTTGGAAGACAGGTCCCTGCAAAGTAAGATAATTAGGAAGCATTACGGCCATTGCACAAACATAATTAATGACATGTTTAGACCTGTTTCTAAATATTGGGAGGTGGGGGGGAGCGTACCTCAGGCAGCTCAGAGACTGTTGTGATGATGAATGGAGTGATAGAGTGTGCCAGGGACAGCTGTCACTGAATGGACAATTAGACACAACAAGACGAGACGAGAGGGTAAATAAAGAGTAAACACAACACAAAGGGATGTTTTCAGGATTCTCAGGTTTGTTCAGTCTCACTTTGTAGAGCTTAAATGATCATCGTGGGCCTTTTGATTTGTTTCCATATCAAAACTCTCTTCTGGTTGGAACGATAAAGGTTGAAGGTTGAAAACGCGATGCACAAGTGGCTACATGGAAACATTGGAGCAATCAGCTATAACTTCTCTGAATGGTAATGGATCACTAATGATCTCTGCACAAAAATACTCCTAACTGCTAACCCTTTAAGAAACAAAAATAATCCACAAAAAGTTGGAATGAAGAATACAGTAGTTACTTGTCAAATGCAAAACATATTATACAGTATTTCAAATATGGTATGGTGCAAAATGCTCATATAAAATACTTCTCATATATGAAGAGAAAAATGGTTGTTAAACATTTCTTTAAAGCATCCA
Organism: Pleuronectes platessa; assembly: GCF_947347685.1. NCBI lineage: Eukaryota > Metazoa > Chordata > Actinopteri > Pleuronectiformes > Pleuronectidae > Pleuronectes > Pleuronectes platessa. Next base: position 3,865,751 of record NC_070634.1, on the reverse strand, counting down.
CTGTCGATTTAACTATAACTAGAAGTAGATCCCATACCAACTCCAAGGCCCAGCCGTCCATCCCTAAATGGACCAGATTTTTTTCATCTAAGTCTATCAATTATTATCTGGGAAAACAATCATCATTTACCCCCAAACCAGTACATTCAACGGGTTACATTCAACAACGAGCGGAGGAAGCATACCATCATTGACCCTTTTATGGCTTCTAACACGACTGGCCAAGATTATTCCTGATTTGTTCAGGCTCCTAAGTTAAATAAATTGGAAACTGTGGCTAAGGGGATCGCGGGCTGACCGGCGCTGAGAAATGCGCATCCGGTGTGAACAGCCGGGCGCCTCACTTTCCACCTTAAAACTATGAAATGAACTGAACTATGAACTAGTTCAGATTTTAAATGGTGAACTATGAGCGTGAACTATTCATCTTTACTTGTATGAACTGAACTTTGAACTAGTTCATGAGAGATGTGAACTTTCCATCACCTACATTAAAATGTAATGGATTTGTTCCTGATCCTTTAGAGAGCTGTGTTCAGTGAAGAACTCACAGTCCGCTGCCTACTCACAGTCCGCTGCCTCCTTTTCACCAAACAACAGGGAATATAACACAAATCACCCTCCGGAGTTGGTCGAGACGAAGGACAGAAGGAAAACAGAGTGAATGCTGGACTTGCATTCATTAGGTCGAAGGAGGCAAATCTCCAAATCAATGGTAATGTTGTCCTGTATCAGCTGAATGTCTAAATAAGCAGAGGGAATTTAAAATCAAATTATCAAGGTGAATACACTTGTGTTTATACCTGGTTTCTACTGCCCCCTGTGGTCACAGAAAGTAGTTACATTAGGCTTTCGATGTTGGGATTCAGAATTATCAGGCAGAAGCTCTGACACTATTGTGTGCAAACAAAACTCAGTACCTATGGGAGGCATTACAGACCAGGTGAAGATAGTATTATAGCTGTAATAACCGTATACCACACTGATAAATGTCTCTTACTACTTTCAGTGTGGATGATGAGCAACGTTGTGGCAGCAGAAAATAACACAATGCTGGAGCTGCTGCACAAAGAAGTCTGACAGAATGAATGAATACGATAGAGAAAGCAGAGCAGGAGTAGGAGCCCCAAATATGCTCACACATTGTCAGAGTTTTTTTTCTTTCTGTTTCATTACGGAAAACATCAAGCGTTGAAGTTGCTTTCTCTCTGTCTCCTTTTCCCTTCCTCTTTTTATACAGCTCTGGCAGAGGCTTTCTGTAGCTTCATTACAGCTGAATGTCACAGGTAGCTATTTCATCCTAATTAGTTAGTTTATGGTAGAGCGGAGGAATAAAGGGACCTCGCACAGTACTATCCGTCCATTCGTGACCTCTTGTACCTGCCAAGGTGCCTGGCAGGAGCAGGAGTCACCCCTGAGGATTGAAGACTAACCTAAAGACACAAATAAAAAAATACTGTATTGCATAACCCGGAGAGACGCAGAGAGATGGCAGAGACGAAGCGAGAGGGAGATTTTAATGAGGAAAATGGGAGGATGGGGGGGATGTGGTACTTGCTGCTAATGAAAGGAGAGATTAGGAGGTGATAGGAGAGACAGCAAGGTGGCGAGAAAGGGATGTAGCGCTTAAGGGAGATGTGAAAGAACATGAAAACGGAGCAGGAGGTAGTGGAGGAAGAGGAGGAAGGAAATAACGGTGACAGTGAGGTGTTTTCTTTTTCAAAAAGGAAAGTTTTAAAGTTTAAAGAGATGGTAGAAGTTGTGAAGAAGGTTTGGAGGATGAGTCATAGAACTACATCATCATCAGTACAATGGCCTCAACACTTTGTGAGAATATGATGTGTGGGAAGTGAAGAGAGTGGACCTAGCTGCCGTCATACTGAGAGTGTTGTCCTCCCCCTCTCACAGAATAGGTGACATCCTTTAAAGAGTCAAAGAGTCAATGTTATGAAACTGTAACTGCTGCACAGTGTGATCATTAAAAATAGTTTGTGAGTAAAACAGTTATATAGAGAGATCACAGTGAGTAAGAAAAGGAGTGCAGAAGATCTCAACCAGACAATTAGCCGGATACATAGCAGAAAAATGTCAATTACAGTGAGATTATTTCTACAATATAAAACATCAGCTGTCAGTGTGGGCATGGCAAGATAAAACCTGTTCTCATTACCAGGCATCCATTTGTCCCTTTTTTGAAGAAAAAAGTACTGTATCGGTTCCGGCAGCATTCAGGCAGCAGAACCCCTTTAACAGTATTGGTTTATTATTGCTAACGAAGAACGACCAAATGATACCCAGCCATTGAAATAAGTATTATTAAACTGTAATATTGGTCCCAATTGCTCAATCTATAGACACTCAGATTTCTTAATATGTCCATGTATTCTCTGTGAATCTGCAGAGAGTTGTTCTAATGACAGGACTGCTGACTGTTCCTTTACCTCCCTGTGACCACTTACCTGTATTTTTCTACATGAATCCTAAACTGTGGAAAAAATAAAACTGAGCCCCCAAAAATCCACAAAATCATCAGCTCCAAGTTCAAAGCTTGAGCAAAGCTAAGCAGTGTATCACGCAAGATATGAATTCAGATTGACCAGCATCATAAAACAGCAAGGCAGTGAAACGGAGCTCCCTACCTCTGAAGCAGTCATGAAGTCTGATTCACTAGCTGCTGCTTGATTATTTATCGTCCTTCAGTCCGTAAGGGTCAGTGGACCCTTAAAGGAATATAAATCATTGAGAGATGGTGGATCAAACTAAGGGAACCGATTAAAACGATCAAAGGGGTTTGATTGTTGTTCCTCTCTATGTTGAAAACATGGCCCCATGAGCGTCTGAAGGACGCTGGACAAAGAAAAGGTAAACATAGTAACTGGCTCTGGCCTTGAGCATTCAGGATAAAGAATTTTTGTTCCACCCACTTCAAATTAAAATGAGATCAGTTAATTCACATTCCACTTTCTAAACAATCACACGTGACTATGGGGGCTTCAGTTCTCTTGAGAATATGAAATTTAACTGAATATATATTAAACAGTTGCGTGTTTGTGACTCCAATGAAATGCAACATTTTCTCTGCTGGTTGTCTGAAGCATGTAATCAGTTTAATAGCAATTCTTAACTACCTGGGGAAATTAAAATCAATCAATGATAGAATTTCTTTCATGGTAAATGGTCTGTATTTATAAACTTAATCTTGATAATCACTCAAAGTGCTTTACAGTACAGGTTTGTCCTGTTCACACACATTCGTACATGAGCAGGGCAATCTCTATCACCCGAACACTGCTGGCAATTTAGGTTTTAATGTCTTGCCCAATAATTGCTGGGTACCTCAAACAGAATTTCGAACCACCAACCTAGTTAATGATCGACCTGCTCTATCCCCTTAGCCACAGTCTCCAATTTATTTAACTTAGGAGCCTGAACAAAACAGGAATAATCTTGGCCAGCCGTGTTAGAAGCCATAAAAGTGTCAGTGGTGGTATTTTTAATAGTGATACAGACACAGATAGTCTTTTTAAAGTGTGCACTTGGAGTGATTTGCAGTGATTTTAGTTGCAGCAGCAGTGGTAGCACTAGGAGCTGCGGTAATAATTACCCTCTGTATGTCGGAGGTGAGTTGCAGCAGAGTCGGTGAAGCTGCAGCTCTCAGTGTCTCTGTCCCTCTGACTGGAGAGTTCAGACTGACGTAGGCCACTGCACTGCTCTGCAGGACAACACTGTTATCCTGCGGGGGGGGAAACACACGCACGCACGCACATACATACACAGAGGGGTTATCATGCTTTTAATCCAACTCGTTCCTAATTGTATAATTGTCACACGCATCTTCTCTTCCTTATCTCAAATCCACAAAAAGTCTCCTTCTAAGTTTGAAGTATGACATTGTTGTCCTTGGCAGTTCTGCCTGTGCTGCCAGTCAAATTTAATGTCATTAAATACATCAGATTGAAAAAAGAACATTTAAACTACTTTGACAATTTCATCACACATATCTAGGGAATAATTGTGCAAGCATTAGTGTGATTATATGTTCTAATTCTAAAGACAGCTTGTCAGTCAAACTGTACTGTTATGTGGGAATAAGAAAAAATGTTAATGAATCAATCATAAATGAGACTCTTTCAAAATAACAGTCTGACGACAGCTGTGGTGGGCAACCTGCTGTGAAAGCAAGTGTGTCTGGGAACACTAATATAAAAGGAACACTTTTTTTCCTCCTGGAATTGTTAATTGTAGCTATTTCCATTCACATTTGAAAAATTATACCCAAGGTTCAGTCAAATCTGTTTAGTTTTGTATTCACAAGCTAGAAGCCGCAAGGAACCAACTGTAGCCTTTATATTAATGGCTGATAATCTTCTAACAAGCCCACATACATCATGTCTGAGAAATAAGAAGTAGCATATGCTGTATTATGGTATAGTAAACATGTATTTCCAGTGACTATTTTATTTCTTGTGCTCTATCATCAGGTTAAATTACTCCAGAAGCCACCAACGTTGACCTCTAAGCTGACATTTATAAGACGGATGCTCTCATGCTTGCTGACCTTTCCCCACTCGTAGGACCCAATGTTTCCCAGGGCTGAGCCTCCCCAGGAGCAAAACACAGTGGTACGGTCCGGCACCCATCCTAGTTTGGTCTGCTCTGTCAGAGCCGCGATGAGCTGATTCATGATAGCTGAAGCCCCGCCTCTCTGGTCACTGTCGTGGCGACTGCCAACCAGCACATAGCGATCTGGAGATAGAAAGAAAGAAAATACAGTCATACCTATGTATAGTACCACAGGATACTGCTACTTTTATCAACATTAATTACATGAAGAATAGTACAGTTGTCATAATGAGAAATCCAGCTGTGTTTGGGGGGTTTCCTGGCATTTCTCTTTTAACCGTACTTTTGGCAGAAGTCCTGTTGGGTAAGTCAGAACATATAACATTTTGTGATCCCCAAAAAATGTAAACATTTAATATGAAATGTGCCTATGAAACAAATGACTCTTTCTAAATAGGAGAGACCGCAAAGATTACATTTTAAGGCCGACAGAGGAGTGTCCAGTGTCCACTTCATTTGTATTTGTTTTTGGACATGTTATCGGACATGATGATTGTGCGTCTGATAAATAAGAGTGTATTAGACACAATTTTCAATTTACTCTAGATATTTTATGTAGTGCAACTTCTTAGGTTGTGTGTCTGAGGATAACCTTAAATCTTGTTTCATTTGACTCCAAGGACAAATTGGATCTAAACAAGAGACAGTCACACGTTTTTTTTCTAGTATGAAAGTATGGCATCGTACATTTGTTGACATTATTATAGAGGTCAGTGTATCAAGACCAACAAGAAGTTCTGAATAATGAAGAGAAAATTTTAAGTTCAATAACAACTCAGTAAACTATCAGAAAAAATTCAATTTAAACAGTGTTTTCAAGGAAACTCTCATCCACTCTAACACATACAGAAACACTCCAACATGAATGCTCCAGGCTTCTCTTTGAGAAATGCCTTACATTTTCTACAAAGGCCCTATGTTGAGTGTGGATGCACAAAGCAGCTTCCTGCAGGGAAGAGAAGAACAGAGTAAACCTCATCACTCCAACACGGAACACCGATGACTCTGAGTGAGAAAAGAGCGGCTCAGAGGAGCCTGCGAGCTTCGCCTGAGAATCTGACAATATGTTAGTGTACTGTGAGAAGCTGTGAATCACATGAGCCGCCATAACCGTGAACTGATTAAAATCTGTCAAATGTAAAAGTGCAATTAACTTTATTTGAATTTAGAATAGATTAAACACACTAAAGACAAGATGAAGCAATGATTAAAAAAAGACTTATCCATGAAATAAACAAAACAAAACACCTGAGGGTAAATGCATACAATGCAATGCTGAGCTATTTACATTGTAAAATGACATTTCATTAGGATGTTAAAATGTGTCAGTTACACTGTATGATGACAACTTCTCAAACTAATTAAGCTTTAGGTCTATAGTTGTGTAGGATGCAGTTACCTGGATTTTTTTTTTCAGAACTGTGGATGGTCTCACTCCCTGACTGCCTTGTGACTTTTTATACGGCGTCATTTTACGAGGAATCGTTTCCCAACCAATGCAGAGACATCTTAGAACATTAGTTTGTTTTCATTTTAAATATTTGCCCTTGATCAATCAGCTGCAAAAGTTAATCATCTGGAGAAATCCTCCCTAGACATATTTTCAGTTATTTTGTCGAACACAAACAGTGGGGCAATTAATATTCTGTATCCTGCTACACTGGTGCAAACGGTAATAACTACATATACGTATGTAGTTGTGGTCTCACTGTCTAGAGGCTGGGCCATATAATATACTTATTAGAGTTCACCAAGTGCCATCTGAGTTTTAGGGTAGTGAGCTTTGTTTGCAATCAAACATCTGTTGTCTACAACAACAGATTTCTTTCCCTCTTTCTTGTTCTTTTGGCTGATGCATTGTTATTTCAGTATCTTCCAATGTTGGAGTATCAATATGCTTTGGTACAATACTGCAATTATCAAAAGAATATATTCTCCAACAGAGGTTTTTCTGTTTAAGTATCTTTTGAAGGTTTCAATATACTTTATTGAACAGTTGTAAAAGACTTGCATTTTCAGTTGACTCCAGTCGTGTTTAGAATGTGAGTCAGCTTTGACAAACACAGTCAACCTGTTTTCTTATGGGAACTTACACACCATGTAAGAAAAAAACAGGTCAAACAAATGTATACCAATTTTGGTATACATTTGGTATACATTTGCTACCAATGTGTCTGATTGATTGTCAGTCAAGGACTCAGTAGAAATTGTTCAGATCCAGTTTGTGCTCATGTAAATATGCATGCAGTGGATATAACAGACGTTATGTCTCTGAAGGCTGCAACATTTTACAGTACAGCTCTTAGAGCTGAAACGATCAGATGGCACTTCTGCTCTGACGTGGGGACTGAGGGAGTTAGATACTCCTCTATGAACAAACACCTTGACATTTAACAGCCACCCACTGAAGTCGATATAGTCAGGCTACTACTCACATAACAATGAAAATATCAAACTCTTTTTCTAAATTAAAAATGTTTAACAATTATCACACTCGAATTGAATTGCTTCAGTAATTTCCCCCAATAAAATTAGAGCTGTTTCAAAATTGCAAGGATCCTCTCTGGTGTGGCCGAAAGCAAATATCCGAATTTCCTTGGTGATAGCCTGCTGTACTAGGAAGTTGGCATTTTTGGTGTCATTATTTAGTAAATAGTTAATTGTCAGAAATTTGGAAAAAATATGTATAAGTTCGTACGAGAGACTGCAATATCATTTAAGAGCACCTTGACTATGTCCTCTATGTGTAACCAACCAATGCACTTCCTACGTTTACTATTTCTCAGCCAAGTTTAGACAACAGCTGCTGTAAACTTTCCTTCCAGAACATATTCCACCGTGAGTTAACATTCAGCATAGCTAACTGTTTGTGTGCCAGTTCCATTGGGCTGCTTAGGGTCAAACAACAGGTCTGCTTACATCAGCCTTTTCGAGTTTTATTGTTATGCTGTTATTGATGTACAGCAATGAAACTAACATCAAAACGAAATATATTGCATGATAGTGAAGCATTTTTTTAGCAAATTGCCCCTCTACATTATTGTGGGCTGTATTACTCAAAGCCTTTGTGGATATGCATGAGTATTCATTCTGTTTAGGATCGAGACAAATGAGCGTGGAGCAGCCATGATCAAATGCCAACAACCAGTGAAAGGGTGGCTCCTTCCAGAGATTTGTGGCCCATATTATCTGTTTTAGTGGCCCATTATGGCTGCCTAATATCACACTGTAAATCAGCAAGGTAATTTTCCAGCAGTGACTGGGCTGGACAGGTACGGTAGCCATGAGCTGCTACGAGTGGAGAGAAGGGCAGGTAAGGGGGGCACATGTGGGGGCGAGGCAAGGGCACGATGAAGGGTATTCTCTGCAGAGGGATCATTTAAAAAAGATAAGGACAGAAACAGCTGACTGAGGGGTTAGTTTGCCATTTAAATATTAATAGGACATAATATGTTAGGAAATGACCTGAGCTGAAAAATGAGTCCATGTGTGTTACTACCCAAATTGTTCAGTCTTTTCTTGACTGATAATGAGACATTTTATCTTTATCACACTTGTCCCTCAAATATCCCATAATTTGACAATGACTGTAGGAGCTCTGACCTGAAATAAACTATTAAAAGACAGAGAAACTAAGAGATTGCAGACACACAACAGTGGGTTAGCTATTCCTGACAATAGTGGATCAAGTGTGTTCGAACAAATCAAAGACAGACAGACCACTTGTCTCCACCTCAGACGTCTGTCTCAGCTGTCAATCATGATAAAACTGGACCCATTTGTAGTGCGTCAAATAACTAATTATAACCCCAAATTAGTAGAAACATGATCTCTTGTTGAGCATACATCAGTGTGATAAGAACTAAGTAAAATGACAGAAAATAGCTTTTTATGTCCCATCAATTAACAATGAGGTGGTGGGGTATATGACCTATTCTGCAAACAGCCACCAAGGGGCAATCCAGATACTTTGTTTCCATTTTTTGGGAATCTGTCATATTGTTCATCCTTTCATAGCCCACAGTCTATGTTACAAACGATCTTGCATAATGGATGATGAGGGGGTTGCAACACCACCTACTCACAAGGGGCTGTAACTTCAAGGCCAAAAGTAAGTCCAAAATAAATTGATGATAAAAATCATAATTATAATTGCATTTTGAAAGCGGCATAGTAGTAGGTCTAACGTTGTTTAAGTTTTTACAATGTTTAGTGTATTTTCTGTGTATCTGAAAATGTAGACTGTGACAAATATAACTCAGTCAACAATGTATCAACCTAAAAAACTGTATTTCCTATCTGAGCTGTCCATAACTGAATATGGTTCTAAGCTGTGGTGACATACAGCAGGTTTTCTTCATGTTGTGTAAATGCTGTAATCACAAATATCATGTGGCTGCATAGCATGTACAATGACGTCATTATACAGACTTCCTCTCTGCACCTCCATCACTGACTGACCTCCTACACCGATGCGTGATCCTGCAGAGAAATTATCAACTTCACCAGGTGCGTTCTCACTAAAATGAGTCCGTGCTTTGTCATTTTGTCATCAGGGCTGCAACCTACACTTATTTTAATTAATCATTTAAATGACTTAGATCAAATGATTTGCTCAACCTTTAATTTAAATGACATCAAGGTAATATATGTGGAAAGCCTGTTTGGTTCATCTAACAAAGACCCATGGAGTTTCAATTCACCATCACAACAATAATACTATGAATAATTTACACAAATACTTAATGAGATTGGTGACCCCATTGTCTAATGTGTTACTAGTCAAATGAGAAACTAAGAAGAAGTTGCTGCAGTACATAGAAAGTAATCTAAATATTGAGCCCCATTCTTCTAAGCCATCACACACACTTGACAATCACAGACACTGCATGTATAAAAGTGCGCCCACGCTCCTTCAGTATCAGGTAAGCTTAGAAGCCTTTGAAGCCATTAGCATGCTAATGTGTTTTGTAGGTTGTGATGTGCCTTATTTTTATTATAAATACAGTACGATTGAGACCAGGCAGTTTGTCATGATTGGAAATGCCACAAACCGCTCTTCTCGTCTAAGCGGAAAGTGACTCAGCGGTCTGATGATCAGAGAGCGCTGAGTCATTCCAGTCTCCTTCTCTGTGCGACCTCCACCTTCAGAGGGCTGGTGTATGATGTCTAACTGAATTACTCTGACTTGATTGACCTGTTGCGCAGACCAGTATGACTAATACAGCAAAATCCAAGACGCCATAAAGGATAAGAGTTTAGTCGAATAAAGTGAAAGTAAATTGTACCATCCAATATTGAAGCAGTAAATTAATTTGGAACTAGAAATGTCAGGGCAGAATAAAGGTGATCTTTTGTAGAATAATGAACATCGGGCCATTCAAATAAATTGAAGAAATCCAAAGTAAATTCAATTGAAATCTATGACCCTAAAATGTTTGAAGATGCAGCATGAGATGAAACCATCAGTTCACTGACAGGAGACACAAAGTCTCATATCATTCAAGACAAAGACAAAATATATTCATTAACAAATAATGGATTTATCATAATGACAAAGGGACCAAACCTAAATAAGAAGTAAAGTATAAATGTTAATCTAATTATCTAAAGCGTCAAACTTCTTTTTTCCAGTATTAATGACCTTTACAGAGTGACAATAATATTTTCATTTTCATTAATAATAGATGCGCATGTGTTCAAGCTGCAGAAATGTCGCAGCTTGATTTGGTTGGGTTTAGGGGTGGTTGTAATAATAAACTGGTTGTTTAACTGTGGACCAGTTAAGGACCAGAACAAATATAATTTGCAATTGGTTTCACATGTAAGAACAACTGCATGTCAAGTGCATTCGCTGACTGTTGCAATACCAGGCATTCTTGAAGTACTGTGGCAATAACAGAGATGCCATTCTATCTATTATAAATGTGTGTATCGTCCAAATGGTTCTGGAGTTGCTATTTCAGGTCAAAAAGACATTGTGTTGTTTTAAAGCCTTGTGTTTTGTCAACCCATCCATCCACCGCAGCCTAACCGCTGTGCAGCATCACCTGACTTCCTCCTTGGCCCCTGTCACTGTTGCCATAGTCACTAGGTCAGCTGACATTCATAATTTGTTAAGCCGTCATAATAGTAATTTGCTTAAACAGACAATCTTTGGGCTGGTTTGTCACTGAAAGAAAGTCTTGATGTTCTAGCTCAAATTAGGACATCACTTCTTCACAAATTATTGGGTAAATACTGTAAGCTCACATCACACTTAATATACAAAATACATTCACAAGGAAAAGACACACTACAGCATCTGATATCATGAGTGATAACTTAACTAATATTGGCACGCAATGTATCACAGATGACGTTGTATTTATCTGCTGAGTGGACTTTTTAAATATTTTTTTATCTTGGGAAAATGTTTATTAACTTTCTGATTGAAAGAAACTGGAAAAGGGACAAAATTGTTATCCAGACCCTATCTGAAGATAAACATATCTGTCTTCCAGCACATCTAAAGACAGTAATTCACAATTTGTATCAGAAATGTTTGATTTGCCCAAAAATCGTAATTCTTGGCTGGGAGCTGTACAATTCTGGATTCTCTGATGGTTCCCTGTGTTTCCAGTCCTTCTATCTGTTGTTGCCTCATTTGAGGCAGACGGATATGACAGTGGTATTGATCTTTTCATCTGCCTCTCTGTCAATGAGTGGGCAGGTGTGTTTCCCAACACGTCAAACTATCCCTTTCATCTAATCCATCATCTCTGCTACTTGTCTTGAGCTAAAGCAAAATGGTAAGAGTAGTCTAATGAACAGGTGAATGCAAAGCTTTTGCTCGAAAGCGTACCACAGCTGTAAACATTTTAATTACAAACAGTCAGTAAGCAGCTTTATTCAAATATTCAAGACAGACAGAGTTTGGTAATATATTGAGTACGTGTGTGTGTGTATGTAGAGAGAGAGATATACCGTATGTTTGCCCTTCTCGAAGTAAAAACTCCAAACAATTTGTACGAACCTGGGTTCCTCCTTCCTTTCAGGTATCCCACGACATTGTAAATCTTCTTGTAGGACAGCTGGCTGCCAACCGTCAGTGTGATCTTCTTTCGCTCTAGGAAATAATACAAAACAAAATCTAAGATAAAGAAAAATAAAAAATCCCATGTTTCATTCAATGGATGTCAAAAACTAAATCATATATGTTCTTTACTGTGGTGATCCCCTTTAAATCTGTATTTACATATAGCAATACTCTAGTCTTGTTGAGCACTTTTCAGTAACGATGTTAAGAAGCATGTTCGACAAGTGACATTCATACAAGATGAGATGGACAGCCCAGTCAGACTCCACTCCATTGATAATGTTGGTGTGTGTGTGTTTGCGTGCACGTATTTGTGTCTTTGTTAGAGACCTTCACATGTAAAACATTGTATTCTTCTACTATTTGAGGCCAATTTAGTTCTCATGTATTTCTCGAGATTGTCAATTCAAGAGTAGGATGAGAACAGTAAAGTAAGTTTATCACCAAAACACATTATGTGCATGTGTGATTTGGATGCATAACTTTTGGCCAATGAGAGAGTGGCTTTTATAAGCAGTGGCTTTTCAGCTGCGGAGGTTTCACCCGCTCCACTTCGACACATACCCTCAGCGTTCTTGTTTCATTGTCAACTCTTAATGTTTGAAAGGGTTTTCTCTTTTCCTAATTCTTATGATGGGATTTTTCCTTGTCCAAAAATACGAAGTATTAGCATATTCACAAGAGTGTACAGGCAGAAGAGAGCAGTGTCTATTAAACCCTGGCCACCTGTTCACTTGGTTACACACCCTGACCTGTATACAAGTGTTAACATCCATAACAAAAAATTATTTTTTACCACCGATGGTCTGTAATGAAATGCACTGACCTGTGTTTTCCACTTCTATCTGGACACACATTAGAATAAGTGCACTCTGGAAGATTTTCTACTCTATACAGATTTTAAAAACATGGGAGACCACAGACACAATGACAAATCCAACCAATTATAGTATTGGAATCATCAGAATGCACAAACTAGATGATTTGGGCAGAATATAAGACCACACACTTGCCCTTTGTAGAAAAAAAATTCACAGTGGCGATTCCAGAGACTTGGGATGTCATTGAAACGCCTTTGATCAACCGGAATGTAAGAAGAAAAACAAAAATGGGGGAAATTCAGTGTTGTCAGCTTGCTACACTTGCACAGTGTTCTGTTTTGCAGTGAAAAACAAAAAGGGAGGGGAAAAAATATGGCTGAGCAGAAGCATTTGCACCACAAGCTGGAGATGACTTGGAAATGTAATGTTGTTCTTGGTTTCAGCTATACAGGTACACAACATCTGCTTGGTGACGCTCACTGGTCAGCTTGCTCACATCGACAATGAGCAAAATTGCGTCTGAGCCGATTGTCGTAAATGTGAGACATGTTTGATTTTCATGATATGAGATCTATGATTGTTTTTCCAAACAAAATTCAGAATAATGTTTGATGAGGAATAAAAAGGAATACAACATAGATTATTTTTTTCTAGCCTCCAGAATGTATTTTGATATAAACTCAAAGCGACTCCACTGGTCACATTCTTTTCGTAATTTTACCATGTAAAGCGAGGAATAAGAATAAACATGAGCCAAAATATAAGATACATTTATTGTTCACAAATAAAGGTCTGATATTTGAACTGTCTCTCACTAAAACAGAAGAGGAAGACCACACACACACACACACACACACACAAACACACACACACACACACTCACACACACACAGTGTCACACAATGCAATTGGCAGAGCAGTCACTGGATACTGTGTCTGCCAGCTCTGCTTCCTTGCTGGACAACTGTGAGCGCCAGGGGCGGTTGGTGGCTGGATATCTGAGGGAAATAAAGAGGAGGTGCCAGTAAAGATGTAAAGCAGGGGCTCAAACTGTGTGTGACAGAGGTCCCCTGCCTCCAGCGCCGCACCACAGCACGACAGCCCACTTTCCCGGCCCCATGCTTTCCTCCTGTTTAACCCTTGTGTGGTGTTCGGGTCTGTGGCACCCGTTTTCAATGTTTGTTAAAAGAAAACGTATGCGATTTAAAAAAATGTCAACCTCAAACTCATTGGCCTCGGCCCATTTTCTGGGATGTACATAAAAAAGGACATATTTTCGATGACTGTACACTGTACAGCCCCCCTACACATTTACATTACACATGTGGTGTTCGGGTCCACTGGACCCAGGGGTAAGAAAACTGTGGAAATTGTACATTTTAAGCACTTCTGCTCCCTCATTCCTGCACATTTTACCCTCTGTCTTGCAAGAAACATTCAAAAGAAAAATCTCACACTCACAACAAATACATAGCTTTGAACGTTTGGCTCCTTATCACAATCAATGAACATGGCGAAATGATTTTTGAAGAGAGAGAAGCTTTTGAAGACAATGAAGAGGAAGAGTTTTGAGAATCTGAAGATCATATTTCTGTCAATTCAGAGTTTGAAAAAAGAGTATGACAATGACAATCAACCAGCTTCAAGAAAATTCCGTCTGTAGCCAAACACAGGACCCACCTGTCAGCAGCCAGCAAGTGGAGAATAGGGATGTCAAAAGAAGTTGAATGGTCTTTTGCCCAAAGAAATTAGCCACCCTGCATGGATACCAATGTAATAAGGATGCAACCAGTGTCAACACAGATAGCGGTCACTCATGTACAGGACATCAAGTCTTCTTTTGAACTTTTCATCCCAGATTCCATCCAGAAAATCATTGCCACCAGGAAAATATGGGACAAGTGGGTGCCCCGCCTCACCCTATTTTATAATCCTGGGCCTAATGTCACTGTTGATGAGCAGCTGATGCCATTCAGGGGTCGCTGCCCCTTTAGGCAGTACATATTGTCTAAACCCACAAAATACGGAATCAAGATCTGGGCTGCCTGTGATGCTGCTTCATCGTATGCTTGGAACTCGCAAGTGTTGCTTGTGTTTTGTAGTCTGCCAGTGTGTGTTCAATTTATAATTGAGTTCCAAGAAATAAACTTCAATACTGATATTAGTTTTTTCCACCTATATCTTGACTGTGCTTGATTTTTCTTGTTTAATCAAAAAAACGAAAAGCCCTTTTATTCATAAATTTGATTTAACTGGGGTAAAGGACAAATATTAACCATATATGCTGTCTATATTGCTTGTTATTAGGATAAAGAAAACATATGTTAAGTATTTTTACATAAATTGTCATAGCTGTATTGTTTTTAAGACCCAATAATGCAGTGGGTCCACCAGACCCGGAAACATTGGCTGAGCGCTACAAAAACATGAACACCACACAAGGGTTAATACATTATAAAAATTCACTGCCTTTTTTCTCATAGGTGCCATATATCACTTTTGACACTGGCACAAATTACTTTGGCTAAAGAGCCGGGATGGAACATGTGGCCCCGTTTGTGTATTCAATCTGCAGACGCACACAGCCACAGAGATTTGTCATAGAGTAATTCCACCTCATGATGAATGGGTTTACAGATAGGGCTGTTTTTACAGGTAAGAGGTGACTCTGAGTTAAGTTTTGAGAGATGATGAAAATATTTAAAGGGACTGCAGTATATGCCCGATGTCTTTTACGAGGTAAATGAAATGTGAAAAGTGAGAGCAGATATTCCCACAGCTCCCCTCCGTGTTTCTATCAACAGACTATGCATCATTTTCTACCTGCTTGCCTCCAAACAGGGACCGAAACAGTGAATATCAATGGTAGGATTCATGCAGATTTCACCATTGTGTGTCAGAGGTGTTAGCAGGGCCGGGTCTAGGCAGGGGCAAGAGGGGGCCTGGCCCCCTCAAATAAATGTTGTGCCCCCTCAAACTAAATAGGGTTAGGGTTAGGGTTAGGCACAATGCCCCCTCAAGATTTGTGGCTGCCCCCTCATACATGCCTGTCTAGACCCGGCCCTGGGTGTTAGACCGGCTCCCTCTCACGGTTTTCACTGCTCCCACGCTTCATTCACTCCCTAGTTTGCTTGGCCACCTCGCAATCTCTGTCTCCCTCTCCGCTTATGTTACAAGTTTCTTCAGACAAGCTGTTGTTTTTCTTGTGAGAAAACGTCCCGTTCTTGGAGGAAAGAGAATGCTACTGATTGTTACAACATCAATCTTTCATCCTAGAAGATGCCAAGGCTGTAAAAGAGAAGCTCAATCATTCTGATTAATGTGATTTTCATCTCAATAAAACCTATGTATTAATTGTCCTACCTTTTAAACTGTCTGGGAGCACCATACACTGCATTGCTCACATTTTTGTGGTGATTTAAAACTTTGAAACCCCACCTGTTGCTACAAGACAGTAATCACAGCTTGCAATAAAGTGAGCTGATTTTATCACCCGCAGACCCATACATTTAAACAGTAAGTGCCACCTAATGAAAAGACCTGATATGGAGTCTATATTCAGAAGCATCTCACTGCCGTTCTCTGCAGCGCATTAAATGCAGAGTAGAGAGGAAAAATCTGTTCGTAAATGTGGGAAACCTGCACACAGCAATCAATTGTGGTGTAATTAAAGGGCCTGGGAGTCCTTTCGATAAAGCCATTTCAAGTTGTTCTGCTTCGCTCGCCTCTCCCTCCGCAGCCTTGCTTTCTAATTGGAACGGAAATCTGTTGCATTTTTGGCATTTGTTCTGAGTGGGTAAGGGGGAAAGGTGGGAGTAGAGAGAGAGAGAGAGAGAGAGAGAGAGAGCGTTAGGCATGAATATAGGAACCTCTCATTTGGACATTTACTTTCTCACATGCAGCCCCTCTAGGATTTGTGACGAGACAGTGTCTGAATGCAGCGAGCGAGCGAGCGAGCGATAGATAGATAGACAGATATTACATTACAGTGCTATAAGTAAGTGCCATTCAAGTGCTACTTAAGAGTTAGTTTCAAAAAGTTGTTAGTATATATATATATATATATATATATATTTTTTTTTTTTTTTTTTATACAAGGTATAGTCGGAAGTTTTTAGTTTTCGGCAGAAGATGTGTAAACTTTCAGATGTCCGGATGTCGATGGGAAGCTCATTCCACCATTTAGGACCATTTAGATAGAGTGGGAGAGTGGGGGGGGGGGGAGGGGGGCTGAAAGACATTATTATGATTTAGATTGATATTTAGATTGATTAACAATTAAGCATCTACATCAAAAATGTGTCAAAGTACACATGTTAATGTTGTTATTACTATTGCTGTAAATTTATTGCATTAAAGTTAAGCTCCATCAAATAGAGACACAACAGTGTGTTCCAAATCTTGATGCTTTGACTTCAACCCAGTTCCAATCCTCCAGGATGAACTGGAAGTGACTCATGCGTGTGTCTGAATGGAATCAGGACTTCACACACACACACACACACACACACACACACACCCATTGTTCATTAAGTCTTGCAGGCCAGTTCATCCCAGATTAAAAGAAAATTATTCAACTTGTTATATTCTCTAAGAGAACATTATGACTAACCGCAAATAAAAATTGATAGTTCTAAATGAGCCACCCTCCTCAATCAAACGTTTAAGTGGTGTTTTATGATGTGCAGGCAGGATAATGTGATTCTACTTCTACAAGCCCCTGCAGTCTTGTCATCAACTTACCCTCGCCCCAGTGATGTTTCTGAATTCAAGTTCGACGAGATGCTCGTGCATGCATCTCAACAGCAGGGCCATGTGTGTGGTGTCATGTCCGTGCACGTGTAAACGCGTGAGTGCAATCAGTTTATCATGCCAGGGTAAACAGCAGCTTGCGGCACACCTCAGAGGTAGTGATGGACTAGCTTTGTAATTGTCAGACAGACCTCTCAGATAGAGTCAGACCCAAAGTCACGAGGCCTGATGGGGGCAGAGTGTGTTCATTGAATTAATCAATCTAAAAGGGCAGAAGATGAGAGAGGTGGATGTGCAATCTCTCTCTCTCTCTCTCTCTCTCTCTCTCTCTCTCTCTCTCTCTCTCTCTCTCTCTCTCACTCTCACACAGACACACCTGCAGACACATCACACAGATCGCCATGACATCAGAAGACATTATATAGACTTACATTGATTTCCTGCAGACTTACTTCAAACTTAACCGTAGTAACTACTTGCCCAAACCTGACCTAACCTTGTCTTCTAACATGTCTTCCACTGAAGTAAAGTCCCAAGCGACTGTGTGTGTTTAAGTTCCCACAACATAAGAAGCACATGAGCACACAAAAACACACACAGACAGACACACACACGACTCTTCAATGTATCACTGCTTAACTTAAGTTGTGTGACTTTTTTTGGATGGTATACAATAATGTGAAATGGGAAGACATTTGGATGTGCTGGCCTTGTGTGTACCCCAGAAATCATCTTTTAAGTGCCTTGATTCTAAAGAGCTGGTGAGGAGCCCAAAGAGCCAGAGAGATGTATTCAGGAATCTTTAGAGAGGATTTGGCAAAGATATGCAAAATGAGCTTTCTCGCAAACATATATTTGTAATCATACAAAATAAAGTACTGATTGAAAACCTACAATGAGCGAGAATCTTTTAAGAGATCCATTTATCACAAGTGGACACAAGTGTGGCAAATAAACACTAGACTCAACAGATTTGTACACACACAGTAGTGAAAGTAGTACTGAACGTACTGTGAGGGCAACTGCACCATCTATTTAAGGTCTGGCGATCTCCATGGAGACCCCCCAAGCAATTAACCAATGATCAGCCAATACAGCCAGCCTTAATTGAATGGGAATTAAAAGAGAAAAAATAAGTAGAAAGGGAATTAAAAGGAGTGGAGAAAAAAATGAAAGGAGGCAGACAGATGGAAACAAATGATACTTGTATCCCAAGAGTGGTCAGAGGTGCAGCCAATCGATTGGAGACAGATTACATCTCTCTCGTGCTCTCTCTCCCCTTTCACTCTCACTCTCTAATGCCCATTCTTTCCCTCTTTCCAACTCATTGGATGTAATGGGAACACTAAAAAGACACCTACCTTGCAGGACCATTGGATTATCACCAAGCTCAGGCTGCACCGAGAGCAGGGACAATGTGACTGACTGACTGACTCTCTCTCTCTCTCTCTCTCTCTCTGTCATGGCGGAGTGTGCGTGGGGCTGAGAGCTGTGTGTGAGGGTGAAAGGTATAGTGGGTTTAAGACTTACTTTGCTGAGCTTTATCATTTAGGTGTATGTTTATTTGTTCGTCTTTAGTTGTATAGTTGTTTTTTCTGTTTATAATAGTTTGCTGAGTGAGTGTGAGCGTGTGTGCTAACAGGCAGCATGCCTGTGGCAGCGGCAGCGGCAGCAGACTTTGAGAGTCTGACTCGCCGGCATGCCATCAAACTGATCCCCGCAGTGGCATGCAGTGTGGCAGAGGCCGCGCTGGCTGTGGGAGAGGTGGTCGGCTGTGACTCGGTCAAGTCGGCCTCCCGGATGAACGGAGCCATCGTCATGTTTTTAGATAGCACAGCGAAGGTGAGCGAGGTGGTGGAGACAGGAGTGGTGATTCACGATACTTTTAATCCTGTTCTCCCACTCGTGAATCCAGCCACGCGGGTAATGATATCGAATGCACCCCCTTTTGTGAAAAACGACACTCTGGCCAAGGAACTGTCCCGGTACGGGCAGATTGTATCACAGATTAAAATGGTGTCTCTTGGGAGTAAATCCCCCAAACTCAGGCACGTAGTGAGTCACCGGAGGCAAGTTTTCATGGTCCTAAGAGACAACACAAAGGAGCTGAACATGTCTTTTTCATTCAAAATTGAGGGTTTGAATTATGTGATTTTTGTCTCATCCGACACGATGAAGTGTTTTGAGTGCGGGGAGGAGGGGTACCTGGCCCGCACCTGCCCGGGGAAGGGTGGAGCGCAGCGGCCGGCTGTAGCAGCTCCGGCTCCGGCCCAGGCGGCGGCAGCTCCGGCAGCGGCAGCTCTGGCCCCCGCTGCCGCTAACGCGTAGCTTCCGCGAGCAGCGCAGCCAGAGGCTGCTGTGGGCGGAGCCCCGCCTACAGAGCCTCCCGCTTCTCTGGTGGAGGAGGGGGCTCCTGAGACTCAGGTAGCCTCCGAGGCTCCGGAGAGTCCGCTCCCGGAGGTGGGAGTCCAGGGGGGAGCCCCCCCAGTAAACAATGCCTCTGAGCAGGCAATTAAAAAAAACGACAGCAAGCCAGAGTCAATTGGAATGAGTGAAGATGAAATGTTTAAAATGTCACAAAAGAGAAAAAATTCAGGGTCTGGGCACAGCAATGCAAAAGCATGCAAGGCAAGCCGCGGGTTGAGGTCCAGCCAGGGGAGCGCTCCCTCCTCTCAGGAGGAAGTGGACGGCCTCTACCCCCCCTCTGACATAAGAACCTTCCTTGAAACCACTAAAGGCCAGAGGCTGCCCTCGGTGGAGGATCACTTCCCTGACCTCAAACTGTTTTTAAAGTCCTCCAAACCGCTCACCAGGAAAACAGGCAGCGACGAGTTTTTAACAGACCAACAAATTTATAGACTCAGGAAACTCGTGTTGAGAGTAAAAGGCCAAACGATTACTGATGATGACGAGTTTTAAAAAGTCCTTTTACTCTTCTCTTTTACTGACCTGTTTTCTAACTGTTTTTCTTTTACTTTTATCCATGTGTGATTTTAAAATCAGCACTTTAAATGTAAACGGAGCCAGAGCTGATTTTAAAAGAGCGGCTGTTTTAAACTCATGGATATTAACAGAATAGATGTTATGTTTTTACAAGAAACCCACAGCACCAAAGACAATGAGTGTGACTGGAAGAGGGCTTTTAATGGAGAAGTGATTTTAAGTCCCAAGTCCAGCTGCAGTGGGGGGGTGGGGATTCTTTTTGCCAGGAGTTTTTTACCACTTTCTTTTATTGTAGAAGAGATTATTCCAGGTGTATTGATAAGGGTGAAAGCCGAATATGAAAATGTCAAGCTGGTGTTTTTAAATGTCTATGCGCCCACGAGTAGGGTGGACAGGATGGCACTTTTAAACGTTTTAGATGATACTGTTGAACCCTGTAGTGGTGATGATTTTATGTTTTTAGGAGGTGATTTTAACTGCACAGAAAATCCCACTTTAGACAGGAATCATTTAGAACCACATCCCGCATCAGGTCTCAGGCTGAACCAACTGACCGAGGCACACAAGCTGTCTGATGTGTGGAGGTTTCTTAACAGTAATCACAGACAATACACCTGGAGCCATGCCAGAGACAATATTTTATCCCTGGCTAGACTGGATCGACTCTATTGTTTTAAACACCATTTAAATATTTTTAAAAGGTGTTTTATTCAGCCTGTGGGTTTTACTGATCATTGTTTAGTCTCTTGCTCTGTTTTTATTAGAAATGTTCGTTTAAAGAGCGCCTATTGGCATTTTAACACAGCTCTTTTAAACGACCAGGCTTTTAGAAATGATTTTAAGTTGTTTTGGTTTTCCCACAGAGAGAGCAGGTCTGCTTTCAGCAGCATTCAGCAGTGGTGGGACATCGGAAAGATACAAATAAAACAACTTTGCCAGCAGTTCACTCGCAATGTCAGCAGAGATTTAACCCGGACAATGAGGGATCTGGAGAGACAGGTAGAAGAATTACAGTCTTTAGTAGCTTCTACAGGAAATCGAGGGCATTTAGACTCCCTCAAGATCAAACAGTCGGCTAAAGCCAACCTGCTGGGGGTCTCAGCACAGGGGGCTCTGGTCAGGTCCCGGTTTATGAACATCTCACAGATGGATGCCCCCTCCCAGTTCCTCTTTGGGTTGGAGCAGAAAAATGGACAAAGGAAGACCATTCACTGTTTACGAACGGGTAGCGGCTCTGAAGTCTCAGACTCGTCTGAGATCAGGAAGTGTGCTACCGGTTTTTATAGAGACCTCTTTAAGAGTGAGTGGTCAAGTAATCCAGATGTGCACAGCAGTTTTCTGAATGGTCTCCCTCAGGTTAGCAGGAACAGCAACATGGAGCTAGCTGCAGACATTACGAAAGAAGAGCTGCACAGAGCCACCATGAGCCTGCAGAGCGGCAAAGCTCCAGGGATAGATGGCCTTCCTGCTGATTTCTTTAAGTCCTTCTGGGACATCCTAGGACAGGATCTGCTCGAGGTAGTCAACGACAGTTTACACAATGGAAGGCTACCTCTGAGCTGCAGGAGGGCCGTCATCACCCTGCTGCCGAAGAAGGGAGACCTTCAAGAGTTAAAGAACTGGAGGCCGGTCTCTCTGTTGTGCACGGATTAAAAAATCCTGTCCAAAGCTCTGGCCCTCAGACTAAGGGAGGTGATGGCGTCCGTCATCCACCCTGACCAGACTTACTGTGTACCCGGCAGGCTCATAAGTGACAATGTCACTTTGATACGAGATGTTTTGGACCTCTCTAGTTCATTGGCAATAGAGACTGGTCTTATTTCCATAGACCAGGAAAAGGCTTTTGACCGGGTTGAACACCAGTACTTATGGCAGACTCTGGCTGCTTTTGGGTTCAACCCAGGTTTTATAGCCATGATCCGGGTTTTCTATACAGACATTGCGAGTGTTCTTAAAATAAATGGTGGGCTGAGTGCTCCTTTTAACATTGGGAGAGGGGTGAGACAGGGCTGCTCCCTCTCTGGGATGTTGTACTCTCTGGCCATCGAGCCTCTGCTCCATAAGCTAAGGAATGTTTTAAAAGGTGTAGTGTGTCTTTTAAATTATCTGTGTATGCAGACGATTTAATTTTACTTGTGAACACACAAAAAGACATTGATCTTTTATCTGATACCGTAAATGACTTTGGTTTTATCTCTTCTGCAAAGGTGAACTGGGGGAAGAGCGAGGCTCTGATGGTTGGAGAGAAGCTGGGGGATCAGCTCAGGCTGCCTGGAGGTCTGGCCTGGAAGAAAGGAGGACTCCAATACCTCGGTGTCTTCCTGGGAGATGAGACCCACATAAAAAAAAATTGGAAAAATGTCCTACAAAAGGTCAAAGGCAGACTTAAAAAATGGAAGTGGCTGTTGCCCAAAATGTCGTACAGAGGCCGGACATTAATAATAAACAATCTGGTCTCATCTACCCTGTGGCACCGGCTGGCCTGTGTCAATCCTCCACCTTCTCTCCTGGCAGAGGTACAACGGGTTTTAATAGATTTCTTTTGGGGCAGGATGCACTGGATCCCACAGAGTATCCTTTTCCTTCCTATAGAGGAGGGGGGACAGGGCCTGGTCCATCTGGCCAGCAGGGGCGCTGCCTTCCGCCTTCAGTTCTTACAGAGATTGCTGACCGGGCCAAGGGACGCTCTGTGGAGACCTCTGTCCCGGTGCATCCTGCAACATTTTAACAGCCTGGGTCTGGATTTTAGCCTGTTTTTAATGAATGATAACAAAATAGTCTCACCATCTCTTCCTTGTTTTTATAAGCGTGTTTTTAAAGTGTGGAACCTGTTAAAAAAAGAGCGAAGGCTACAGGGGGACTCCCTGCACTGACTGCTGCAAGAGCCTGTTCTGCACGGGACCATTCTAGATCCCCCCCACTGGGCACAAGGCACCCTCTTCAGACTGCTGCAGGCGGCCGGGGTCTCTACGCTGGGTCAGGTGGTGGAGCTAGCCGGTCCTGAACTGGAAGACCCCACAGGGCTGGCCAACAAACTTGGAATCCGATCAGAACGGACAATGGAGAGGGTGCTTGGCCACTGGAGGACAAGACTTGCGGATCAGGACATCTTGCTTTTAAACTCTTTTAAAGATGGGTCTATTTCCCCCAATCTTGAGGACCCTTTCCCCGCCACTTTCCTGGCACTGGATTTTAAGGACTGTTCTGGACCTCTGGTGCAGCCTGCTCGCCCGGTCTCCCTGGAGGGAGCTTCTGGGAAGAATCTCTACCGACTAATGGTAAAAACACTGAACATTCAAAAACTGAACGGGCGGAGAGACACTCCTTGGAGGAGTTATTTTGCCGCAGAAGAAGAAACCGGACCTCAGTGGAGGTCGCTTTACAAACCTCCACTGAGTAAGAGACATGGAGACCTCCAGTGGAGGTTGCTCCACGGAATCATAGCGGTGAACGCTTTTTTATCAATAATTAAGAACTCCGTGGAAGACAAATGCCCGTTTTGTAATGTAAAAGAAACTCTCTTTCACTGTTTTTATGAGTGTCACCGTCTCTCTGATTTGTTTCTGTTTTTACAAGTTGTTTTTACCAGTTTTAAAGAGGTTTTTAACAAGCAGGGTTTTATTTATGGTTTTAAATACACTCGCAAACAAAAACACAAAAGCCAGCTTTTAAACTTTGTTTTAGGGCAGGCTAAGATGGCCGTGTATATAAGCAGGAAGAGGAAGGTGGAGCAAGACGTCCACATTGAGTCGGTCCCTGTCTGTATCAACATGATAAAATCCAGAATATTGGTTGATTTTATTTTTTATAAAGCAGCAGGTGACCTGGACTCTTTTAATGATCTGGTGTTTTCAAGATGTTTTATGTTCTGTGACAGATCAAGAACTTGTTTATGCTGATTATCTTGTGTGATTTATTTATTTAATCATGGCTAAACGTGTATTTTAAAAATAACTTATTAGGTGTTTCAATGTGTTGTGTCAACCAATAGTACCAAATAAAGTTGTTTTTCAAAAATCTCTCTCTCTCTCTCTCTCTCTCTCTCTCTCTCTCTCTCTCTCTCTCTCTCTCTCTCTCTCTCTCTCTCTCTCTCTCTCTCTCTCTCTCTCTCTCTCTCATCATGGCCCGCAATAAATATGCACTGATAAAAAAATCTGAATCTACAGCATACCATTGAGTGACCTCTCAAACCCCTGAAAAGACAGTAAACAAAATTAACCCGCAAGTGTACAACATATTATATCAAACAATAAGTACCCAAGATTGACAAGTAGACAGCTACTGGATCAAAAATGTTACAATCTTAAATTTGTCTGAAATACCACCAGGACCTTGCTGCTCTCAACTGAAAACAAGTCTGAGGGAATACTCATGTGTCCACTGGTTTTTGGGGGGACAGCATTGATTGTCTGCGTGAGTCACTTGGGCAGCATGGGTGCATGACAGTTACAAACTCTGTGTGTGTGCGTGTGCATGTGCGTGTGCATGAGCGACTGTTATCTGTGCAACATGGGAAACAGCAGAAAGCAGTGTTCCAGTTAGTGACCAGCAGCTTGGATTTATTGTGGAATAAATGGAAATGGACAGACCATACATGCGTACAATGGGAAAACATGCTGGCAACAGGAGATGTAGACTCCCTCGCATCAACCCTGGAAAACTGCTGGGGTAGGATCTGGGGGGGGGGGGTGATTGGGTAGAGAGCAGGAGCCGGAGGTGGCAGTGTGGTAGAGGCAGAGGGTAAGGATGATGGGATACAAAGGGATTTACACTCTTAAATGTAAGTACAAACCCGTAATACTGTATCGTCTCATCTCTCCTTTGCTTCCACACATATACACTATCTGCCAGTACAGCCATACACCTCAATATGCTTGATCCCCCAGTTATTAGCCTGTTTATGGTAAAAACACAAAGTGGCTTAGACCGAGCCACACAACCCTATTTTAGCCAATCACCAACTAGGAGGTTGAGCATGTCATATATTTCCAACAGCATAATTGAATTGTCAAGCAGGAGAGGAGAGGAGAGGAGCAGCCTAGGAGGAGAAATTTCTGTGTAAAAACTTGTGAAAAGAAATTCTATGATCCAAGTCCATATAGTTATGAAGTGAACAGCGGGGGGGGGGACCAAAATCTCAAAAGACATTATTCCCACACAAGATATTTTTTTATGTATTGTTTAATTAAAAACAATGTTTAATAGTCTATCGTAAGTCTGATGTTTGCTCGGTAATTTAAACACGTGTCATTAAAATACGATGTATCCACTTCTGTTTTTGTTGTTATGCTTAAAGTTAGCGCTAGCATTAGCTTGGAGAGTGGCCCGTATACAGACGTATACAGTGATGTCATGACGTTGCTCTTTGAATAGCACTGGCCTGTGGAGAAGCAACTGCGCCAGCAATAGCACCAGTACTAGCACCAGCCCAGAACTGGAAATTGGTTCACGTTAGTGGAAAAGGGATATTGGACATAATGAATGCAGAGCTGCGAGAAACAGTATATGAGCTGCACTACATCGTCATTCCTTAAACGTTCCAAGTTTCATAGTGACTATTTCAGACAGCTGTGTTTTTTTGCTTTTTGTCATAACTTAACAGTTTTATTATTGGGGGGTACAATTTGAGCTAAACTAACATCAGGGAAGCTTTCCAATGGAAACAACTTCATTGCCAAGACTAGGACAGAATTCAGCTGTGGACTTATGAGGTGTGCATTACAGGCAAAAAAACTTGAGCACATATTTTTGGAGACATTATATTGATATTTTTGGGCATTAATTTGTATACCTCCACAATTATTGGATGGATAGTTTGTAAATTATGTACAAAAACGATATGTCCAAAACTCTAGTTTATGACCAAATACCTGCAAAAGTAACCTCACCTACCTGATCTTCACTTTGACTTAGGTGCATAGCAGTAAATATTAGCACAATGAAACTCTAACTAAGTTGGAGAGCGCTGACATAAAAACAATTGGAGCCATATATTTTTTGTAAACTCTTAAAATCTTAATTTGCCTCAAATGTCATTTTCATTGTTGTGAAAGACAGAAATGCAACATAAATTCATCCACTGTACTGAATTGGTGGCAGAAATATCACAGCCACATATCTCAGAATGTAAATATGGTTAAATATCACTTGAGGTAGTAAAGAAATAGACCGTTTTGCAATTTCGTTCAAAGTCATTCCTGCATTGCTTATTTCACCTTGTTCACTACTGTATTCTGTTCTCCTGCATGGCTTCTTTGTGAAAATATCCTCACTGCCCTGTTATCATCTATTCGTCTCTCTCAGGGAAATTAAAGTCTCAATATATATTCATTTTCTTTCCATGTCTTTTTTGAGTACTATATTCTGCTTGAATTTATTTGTGGCTATCTTAAACACAAAATAACACACTGTGCCGCTTGCTGATTCATTTCCTTCATAAGAGTACCTCCATGCTGAGTGTCACAAGAAATGTATTGCCATTTTTGAAGGCCTGTAAAGTACTGCCCCAATTCCTTCCTATTTTAGTGGCTTACTTTTCCATCAAGGAGGAATGTGGAAACAATCATCAAGTACATTCATAAGAAAGTATCTCTTTTATGTAATCTAGCTATTTCCTTTTGTGTGAAGGACGGTCTCGAGGGCTGCTATAGTAAGATCTTGTCACTGCATCTCTTCTCTCACCTCATTCACAATAGGTTAATTAACAACTGCATCTCGTTTATTATGATCTGACCATGAGGCTCACCCAAGAGCCAAGTCACATTTCAAGGCAATCAAAATTGTACTGCAATAAAATAGTTCAAGTAATTAAGCAGCAAAAAATAACAAGAGCAAGGACGGCATACAACTACAATAAAACGGAAATGTAATAAAAAAGGGTTAGGGAGCGGGTCTATATATAAAGTTCCTTTGACTGCTAATGTTTTTAGAGGCTTTTTTCTTAGATTGCACATAGTTAAGATAGATATGAAATAATGAAATGAGAGAAACATTCTACACAAGTCACTGACCAGCCTGCTGGGCAACAGCTACAACAGCGTATAGCATATAGATTAAACGTTATCTCTGCATGCCTCCTTACCTTTGTTCCTATTGTTTTTACGTTATCCACACTTAGGGTCAACAGATATGGACTCTTTAAGCTCAACACAAAAACACTTGGGATTGAAGGAGCGAAGAGCAATTACTTTGTGGCTTAGAAAAGTGGAGAAGTTTCTGAAGAAGAATTCGGACACTCAGAGCTGTTAATTTCCCCCTCCTAGCATCTATTAAAGTCCTAACACCTAATATATATCCTCCAGAATTACATACTACTATGTACAAGTTGATGTGTTAGAAGGGTTTTTATTCTTTGTATTGCTCTCTATAATGTTAGAAACATATTAGCATTAGATAGCAATAGTGTTGAGTTAACTACATTTTCCAGTTGGTAATAGTGCGCTGCTACTGTTATATAAAGCTTGGTCCTGATTGCCAGCTCTGACCCAGCTATGTTAGCAAACAGCTTTGCAAAACACCGTATACACTTTGTTATCTAAGGTATGCTATCGTGAAACCATGTAGAAAACCCCATCCCTCATGTCGACTGGATTGGCTCCTTATGTATGTGCTGTGTGGAACCCTGGCAAACTGAAATCCTTTTCTGGACACTGCCATAAGCAAACTGCAGTTGAAGGTGGAAACTATTAGTGTTTAGAGATCAATCCGCAGATCAACCTCAGCGATTTCCAAAACTGGTGAAAGTGTTGCTGAGGCTTGGCGTAAAGAGTGTGGGGTGTCACATGCTTAAGCAAGCAAAAGTACATAATTCTGATTTACAACACGCTTATGAAGTAGAAATGATTATTACATATAACCTGCTGTGTTAAGAAAAATTAATCATATGGGATTTAAGTATGAAGCCTCTGGTAAAATTAATGACATGTAACCAGAATTAAATTCCCTTTAATAATTATTTATAAAATGTGACTATTTAGGCAAAAGGAATCAAGGCCATTAGAGTTTAAAGTGTTTTGCATAAATCTCTCTAACCTTTGACTGCCTCTGTCACCTACTCATCCCTCCCAGTCTTCTCCTTGTTAAGGGCAAAATGACCCTTCTCTATTTTAAGGTAACCACTGATCCCATAGATCACTAATAGCTTTCATGTTCAGCACTTATCACTGGAGTACTCTGGATAAGGTGTCATCACGTTCTGGCTGAACTGCGAATCCATTCTGTATTTTTTAAGATCTAGTGCTCACTGTGCTAGTAAGAACATACCCTATTTCTACCAGTGAAAATCTGTGAAAGAATCACAATATAAATCCCGAGATTTCTTATCTACCATTAATCTAAAATGAAGTGCATTAAGCTTGAATTGTTCTCCTCCCGACTATTTCAGCTTGCAGGGTTCCCTTTTCCTGCTATACTGCAAATGACAAATAACAGCGCATTTATCATTAAAAAACCAAAAAAGTTGTCATTTTTTTATAAACTTTTTGCAGGGAGAGGGAATTATGTCTTCGGGGTATACTGTTCATCAAGTAACGTTTCTTGAAGAGATGCGAGTGAAAGGGAGAAATAAAAAGAAAGACAAAGAGAGTTTAGTTGCAAAAACACTGGATTGTAGAGCCACAGTAGAGATGAGAAAAATATGTGACTAAACGCAAGAAAAAAAGCAAAAACATGCAAAAACATGTTTTCTTGTGTGTTGATCCGAGCAATGATCCAAAACACAGATATATTCAGATTATAATAACATGAAACAGGGAAGCAGATCCTGACAGATGATTCTTGGTACAGTATTTTCATATGAGTAATTACTTCAATGATTATTCAATCATCAAAATAGATTATTTGCCGTTGATCACCGAATTAATTAATCGAATAATAATTTCCCCTCTAGTCTGAATCAAATTCAAGAGGGGCACTCTCAGTGTAATTATAGACACATAACAGTGACAAGCCGTGGTACTCTCCTCTATGTGATTGAAAGGGATCCCTGCAGAGCTCGCAAATGGATTGCAGCAGGAGGACAGATTATATAATCAAGACTGATATCGTGTCTGACGCTTGATAATTGAATGTTTCATCTTTTCATTATGAACTTTAAAAGCCAACAGGAATAGACACAGTCACAATCTCTTCCCAGCATCCTTCCATCCGGCCTTTAGTGCTTGACTTAGAATGTGATGACAGAGAGCTAAGAAAAGTAAGTACAGACATTTAGACCCAGCCCTGCCCTGCAGCTCTCACTGGATGAACCTGGACCATTTCTTAGACTTAATTTGAAGAATACTCCCCGTTACAAAAATAGTGAATCTGCATGGATGCAAGCAATAGATATCACAACCAGACACTAAAATGACCTCAGCAGGTTTAAATTTAGATTGACTTGTAACTGAAAAGCTTTGGCCACTGTTTCTTCTTCTATATGCCACCAAACTCTTGGGTCAGGCCATTGATCTTTCACCTTGACAACTGCACTTCTGAAAAGGCAGGCCTCCCTTTGAGCACAGACCTTCAGGTTTGTCCAGAATGCAATGTGTGAGGTATTCCTTTAGACTTGAAGAGCAGATATTACTCTGCTGCTCATTGGCTATTCATACCTGCCCAAGTTGATTTAGATTCACATATATGTGCCAAGGGAGCAAATCCAGGGTTTGTACCCATAAACTTGAATTCAGTCATATAGGGCATAGTCCATAGTCCAGAACATTCTCGATTGTGGTTCCCTGATGGTGAAAAAAGCTGGCAAAGCCTTTTCTTAGAACAATCTACAATGAGCAGCAAGCCCTTCTGGTGGACCTGTTGCACGACACTTAGAACTTTAAGGTCACCTGTGACACCTCAGTACCATAAAGTCTGCCAAATGAATTAATGAAACAATTAATATCAATGCAGACACAGCAGCCTACCAGCCTTATTCCCAATATAATGTAAACTGTACCTCAAACATGCACAAACAATTTTTTTCACTTGGAGAGGGCTCCAATGGGATAACTCATCATTTTTATTGGCCAAAGGCTGAAATACAATCTTTTGTCACATACTGTATATTTATCGAACACAAGGACTCCAGAAAATCACAAATAGGACTAATTACAATTTAGGTGGAGCGCAACACCCTACAGGAGAAATGACTATCGTCTACCACCCGAGAACAGCTCTCATTCCAGTGGTAGGGCAAGTGAAGCAGTGACCTTGGGCCCCTCTATTTTCCTTGGACCCGCACAAAGACACCAAAGAGGATGTGATATCCAGGAAGAACATAGTACTACTATAGAGAACAGTGAAGCAACAAAACAATCTGTACATTCCCAAATGCTGTAATTATTTCCGTTATTACTGATTGTTTCAAATGATTAAAAAATAAAAAATAAAAAAGGTAAGGAATGAATACCTGTGTTGGCAGGCATGGCAAGAGGAACGCAGGAGTCTCCTTGCCCTGCTGATGAAGAGGACAGTAACTTCTTGGCTAGGAAGGCAGAGATTGGCTGAACCAACAGGGATGTCAGACTTCCTCCAGCCTCTCTTGACAGGCCAGCTAGAGACAATGCAAAAATACACATGGAGAGTCAGAGGAAATCAAAGCCCTGGATTGCAGGAGAAGACTCAGGAAAAAAAGGGTAACATGTAATTTAAAAATCATCAGTGTTCGTTTTTTGTTTCCCTTCTGTTTCCTACATCAATATTTCATCGTATATTACGTAGACTAAGTAAAATAGCAATCTTCTCTAATGTAGTCTAGAACATCTAAATAGTTAACCACCGCCCTTTTTTTCTTTTCTATTTGGGACGGGGCTGGGTAATTTGATTTTTGCTTTCTCTTTTGTGGTCTGTGTAGATCGATCTTATTCTCTCTATGTTATTTCTCAAGTTTAATTGTATAAAAAGTGAAGAAAACTGTGCAATGGTGAATGAGGTAAATTAATGTAGTGACATATAGAAGATGATAATGGAATCATTGCAATGAATTAGTATTCAGATGCATATATTTCATCATATCAATCGCTGTGGCAGCTACTACTGCAGGTAACTATAAAACCTTTTAAGTACATATTTGTCACTCTGGGAAAATGCATCGATGACCTCAAGAAATGTGTTTAACACAGACTAGAACATGTAGGGATTAAAGGAACAGCATTAGGCTGGTTTAAATCAAATTTATCAGATAGATTTCAATTTGTTAATGTTAACAATGACTCCTCCATGCATACACAAGTTATAATAATAATAATAATACAAATAATAATAATGTTCTTCATTTGTATAGCACTTATCTTTATCCTATCACTTTAACAATCATGCCCCTTCATATATATCAATGGGCTCGTTACACCCTATTGTCCCAATAGATCACACAGAGGCTCTCTTGTGGTTCCTAGATCCTGGGTATAATAGGAGGTAGAGCCTTTAATAACATCTTTATATCCATAATTATCACTCTTATAGTTTTCATTATAACTAGTCAGATCTGAAACCTGATGTTGTACAACTCTGTGTGTCTCAATGATGTGCTGATGATGAAGGGGAAATAACCAGAAGTGTCCAAGCAGTGAGTCACCTCTCAGTCTGTATGACACTATGTTTACTTCAGATTCGATTTTTGAGATTTGTTTAATTCATCGCGTATTTAACTCCATTGAAATG
The DNA here is from genome assembly GCF_947347685.1 of Pleuronectes platessa. Classification (NCBI taxonomy): domain Eukaryota; kingdom Metazoa; phylum Chordata; class Actinopteri; order Pleuronectiformes; family Pleuronectidae; genus Pleuronectes; species Pleuronectes platessa. The sequence goes on along the minus strand of NC_070634.1, from coordinate 3,833,900 downwards.
ACGTCGAAACCCATGCACAGACTGTTACCATAGCAATGGATCTGGCACAATTTGAGCTCAAATTAATTTTGTAATAGAAAACTATGTTCTGCATATGCAAATATATGAGACATGTCAGACAGACATGAACAAAACATTGTATTACAACAATTTGAATGGGGTTCCAATGATAAGATACACAAAAAATGTTCACATTCTGCTGAAAATAACACCTTGAATCTGACAAAATCATTTTTTAAAGGCATACTTTGTAAAAGGAAATAATGGGGGATTAAATCCGTTATATTCCCTGCATAATCAAACAATTGATGTGAGTATCTCTTACGAGAGGTTAAATCCAGATTGTGAGGCTGACCTGGTAATCAAATGGTTATATCTCTCATAGTGGTCTGCACCATCAATGCAAACTGCTCTTAAGTACTGTTTATAAATAAACATCAGTAATAATTTAGTTTATTTTCATTTGGCAAGGTGAATTTTCTTTTAAAATGTGTGTTTTGGAGTTTTAAAATATCCAAATATCCAACGAAAATAATAACGGAATGATGAATACATTTGTTTTCAAGGATCTTTCTTTGTCAGACAGTCTGTGGTTTTTGAAAAATGCAGTTATGGTTTACAGGGACATTGCGGACTCGATCTGAACAAGAAAATCATTAGTTGCATGAGTTGACTAAAGATTAAAATAGTTGGCTGAAAAAAGATTGGATCAAAGAATGTCCATGTCACCAAAGTTTCACACCACTAAAGGATATGATGACGGTAAGTTGGTCTGATCATCTTTAAAAACAAGCGTCACAGCCGAGGAGAGCCATTCTGATGATGGTGGATGATTTAGTCAACTATTACAAAAATGTGTCAATGGGCGATGGAGCAATGTGGTCTCATGAAACGGTTCGTAAGATATCGTACTAAAAGTTATGTCCAAATTTTCGTAAAGAATCATACAAATTTTTAGCGCTACATTTTCGGACCTCCGCAGCACTCTGATAAAGCAAGATGGCGGAGATTGCTGTATTCCTGGTGGAAACGCTATATTTTAGCAATGTTTCTTAGTAAAAATATGTTTTGATGATATCTTCAATATTTTCATTCATGGTTAAAAAAACAAACCGCTAATATGTTTTCTAAACCCTATTTTCACAACCCTAATCTAAACCAGGAAAACCATACAGCGAACTACAAATTGAATGGCGTTTCTGTATGTGTGTGTGTTTGTTGACCCATCTTTTGTAGTTCAAATAAGTTTTCACTAGTATGTGAGATTGCGACCATGAACCTTGCATGCTTCTCTATGGTTTTTTGGTTTGAGAAAAACACCAATTTAGTCAGATTTAGTTTTTCTTACTAATAAAACGGTAAAATCTATTTTTTTCAAGGTTTTGGCCCTTCTCCGTGGCACCCCCCATAGTTTTGCATTGGGTTATTGTAGTGGAGTTGAAGACCATTCCAAAACAGTTCATACCATGTCTGTTGCATATTTAGTTTCCATCCTGTAAGCCATCAAAACTGACTCAGGTGCAAGGTTCAAAGGTCATCCCTGAGGAGCAGGAGCCATCCACAATTTTCCCAGTGACATAATGTTACTCCCGAGGTCAAAACCTTTACGATGATGTCTTTGCTTTTTTTCTACGACAAAGTTTACATTTCATCTTGCTCCAAGCACAGGCCCTCTCAGGTATACTTTCTCAGACCCCATTGAGGTCCAAGCTGGATCAAATCTGTCAAATCTGTTTTAAGAGGTATTTAATGGCCAGATATGGTCAAAATATGTATGTTTGCTTTATACAAAATCATATGTTTCACTTTGGACCAAGTAAGAGACATCTTTGTTCATTAACAACCCAATTTCTCACAACCAAGTCTCAGACTGTTTGCCCTCCTCCTCTCTGGGAGGCGCTACAGGGTCCTCCGTTCCCAGACCAGCAGGTTCAGGAACAGCTTATTCCTGCGGCTGTCACTCTGCTGAATCACCGTGGTGCAGACTTCATATGTATTTTTCATATTAGGGTAAGGGTTAGATGAATGTCCGCCATGTTTTTTGTTTTCACGAAGAGAGAGAAGCGCATAGGTCACGTGTCCCCAGCATCCTGACTCACAATTTAGTGGAATTCATACGAATTTTAATGCATTACTTTTAGTAGCATTTCCTACGAAATTGTGATGAGACCAGCCTGTATTGAGAGACTATCGAACCAGACTCACAGGGCACAGCAGGCTTGATCTGCTGCCTAGTCACCACAGTCATAAAACACATTGTAACCATGTCAAAGCAGCTGTTTTTTCAGTTTTAGAGTGTTCTAGTTGCTTAATTAACTGTTCCAGTGAGTTGAAAAAAGAAAAGTAAAATTGAAGGAACTATAATCACAGCTGCACCTTCTGTTGAGTTATGACATTAAATAACCACCAAAAAGTTTTGTTTTCCAGAACATTATGATGTAACAGTGAAGATGACCTTTGACCATTTTCATTAAAAAAAATCTATTTCCCCCAACATGAATGGATTGCCTAAAGATGTCTCTAATTCCAGGTTCATTATGTCAACAATGTGTTTTCTGAGGTCAAAGTTATCATGACCTTTAACAACCTAAATCTAGTTCATCCTTGAGTGAAACTCAACTTTTGTTTAGTTTGATGCCATTTCAAATGGCATGTTTGAGGGATACCAATCACGACTGTGGGACAATGTGGAAACCTCTGGCAATAATTGTTGATTCGTGTTTAGACATTAAAATGAAAAAATGAGGAAACAGTATTGAAAGGGTTAGAGTTAGGGTTACTGAATGGTGGTCAGTATTTAAGGCATTGCAAAGGTAGAGATGGTTCATATGAACATCAACAACAGACCTGCTATTGGCTGCCTGCTGGGAGCTGTGCACCTCTTTCAACTGTAAGCACATATTCATTGAATTGGGCAGTAGCTGTGTGTGATATTGCTCGCTGTAATTGGCTGAATCTATCATACAAATAAGAACCAAGGAGAAAATGTGTGTATGGGTGCCGTTTAAATTGGTAAATGCAAATTAACTGCCCTTGAATTATTTTGTGAGCAGGAGGGCCTGAGCATTTAATTGAAAACATGACACAAAGGGTCACTTTGGCAACCCGGGTAATTATTCATCAATACATATCTGCAAGTTAACCATCCTTCACAAACTATTTTAGAATTAAGGTCATAGCTATAGGGTAAGCATATATTCTTACAGATGAATTTCCATATATAAACCAGCCTTATGTGTCTTTTTGCCTCACCTCAACATCATGTTTATAGTATCCTAATATACTTTTACAAAAGCTCTGCTCAGTGTCTTTAGAAAATATCTTTATTATTATCTAATTACCATGAATAAGGAAATTGCTGACTTAGGAATAAAGTGTTCTTTGGTCCTTTAAAAAAAATCTCCACAAACAAATAGAAGCTGGAATTGGCCGTAACGAAGGAAGTCATAACTCATTACAAAGGCATGCATCCTGTGTCCTTAATATCTAATTTCCTCAGCCAGTTGCCTCTTGCATACCCCATTAACTTAAACATATTGTTACTTTTCTGCCTCTTTCGCAACTGATCCACTCTTTGCCCAAGTTTGGAATAATCTATACTCTAATTTAGGCAGTGATGACAAGTTAAGCAAACCTTTAAGAAAGGTCCCTTGTGGTTTCTTTCAACCAAACCTATAGTCTATATATTTCTGTGTATGGACTACAGAGTGTAACAGCAGCATCCCGATTTGATAAATAATATATGAACGAGATGGGAGACCAGACACATGAGAAGAAGGGGAAAGAGGAAGAGGTGAGTAGAAAAAGATCAGGAGAGGTTGAAGAAAGAAAAAAAAAAGGTCCAGAGAGGAGATCCACGTTTTAAGGTGAGAGGACCATGCAAGGCAGGGAGTGAATGGAAGATGAAGTGACAAGTAAGGACAAGGTCAAGAGAGGATGAGCAGAGATGACACAGGGGAGCAGACTTGAGGAGCTGGAGAGTGAATAAGACGAAGGAAATACTATGTTAAGAGTTTACCGAGACGGTAACTAACGAATAACTGATGATAGATCAAATGCGTCCTGAATAATTAAGGACCAAAGAGAGCTGTGCGTCATTCTCACTAGTTACTAGGATACTTATACTTACTATAGAATAACCAAGCCATTTATATTCCTCCTATGAAACTGACTGACGCCTTAATTACAACATTATAAAAGATTTTCGGCAGAATAGATTAATAGCAATCGAGGTGCTGCCACCAGTGGATTTGCATGTGACAGCAAGATTAGTCTTTAGAGAAGTTAACAAATGTCAGTAACAGCAGCACAGAGAGGACTGAGCATTGTAGAAGTTTTTACCGGATCCCATTTTTCTTGCAGTGTGAACCACAAACCTCAGAAACACATTAGACTCATTTTAGGAAAGATTGATGTAGCATATGTCAAATGAGAGAATAGAATGTGCAACAGAAGCTAGTGGAACAGAGAGTAAACCAGACACGACACCATCACTTCAGCTCTCTATTGAGTGGAGGTGTGGGAGGAACTATTCCAGGCTCCTCTGGTTCCAAAGGTAAAAAGGTCCAATTCAGGTTTTCCCATAGACAATGTTATATAATGAGCATTATTGATGCACTGTGTTATACAAGCAACTGTGTTGAAAAATGTCAGGTTGATTAACAAAAGAAGTGGAGAAATGAACTATAACTCACAAAACAGTGAGTCACTAAGTTTAAAATTCTGCTCCATGATGCACTAACAAGAGCAGAGGCTGACAGAGCTAAGAACAATGGAAAGACAATCTGAAGCTTAAATAGATTCAGTTTTTAGAGTGAGTCTTGATCATTCAGCTCATTCAGCATATATGGCAACATATTTTATCAACATCTGTACGACAAAGTGCTTCGAGATCTTGAATCTTTAATGTTCTCTTCGTAGCGCCGTCACACAAGACTCACAATCTGACCATTTAGACCCATCAAACATACCTAAATGACAGAAGTAAAACATTTATAATTGGTTGCAGGAACATGACAGTTATGTGCATGAACATCTCAAGGGACTTTGAGGGGCCCCAAGCAAAAGGGACCCGGTGGGTTTTACTGTCACGTCTGGATAACGTTACAACCTGTTCTGCAGTTCTGAACTGTGAAAGAACACAAAGCTAAAGACTTGCAGCTACCTCCTCTGCTGCAGTATTGTATGGAGTAATTATTCCATGAGAGAAAACCTGTTTACAGACCATAGACAACAAAGCCAGCAGCAAGCTAAGAGACTTACTGTTGCCACCAAGCTCAAAATAACATAAAATCAAGAACCAAAAATTCAATGAGATAATGTAGCATAGTCTACGAAATAATTAAGATTAACTAGTCCAGTAGTTTGTCAAGTAGCCATGCAAGTAGGCCTCTATCAACCTAATAGCACTGCCTTGGTCTGAATGGAGGCTGGAGGAATTTGAATTAGCTAAGTTACATTTCCGGTTTTAATTCACAATAGCAACTTCACTACGCCATAATCTAATTAATATAATCAAATAATATAAGAACATTTCAAAAAGCCAATTTTTGATCTGTCACTCCATATTATCAGTTGAATACAATATAAATTCATATAAAAAAAACTAAATGAATGCTTTAAAAACATTATTTCATATCCTGTGCTCATGCAACTCTTTGATTTCCAGAAAAAAGTATTTTTTTTTGTCTGGAAAACATGAAGGATCACGAGGACCCTTGTAACACTTTCCATTGAGATACGCAGCACTTCATCATTACACACTTTGATGTTGTGCTTTCTCCATCTTCTTCTCCCACTCCACATAAATCTTGTATTGACAAGCTTGTTACACATAATTAATTCTAATTTATGGCTTGAAGTAATTAGGAAGAAAAGAGGCAGAGCAGTTTAGTTGTGCTTTCGTTTTACTGGCAAAGAGTTACTATTCTATCTCAATACTATGCGCACAATACAAGCACAGTAATATGTAAGTTAAAACTTAGATGGAAAACAGATCTCTGTCAGTTCTCCACATGATGAAGTTACTTACACACTGGCTCACATAGTAACTGAAGGAAAATTGAAATAAACTGAAAGTTTCTCTCACATAGAACCCGGAAAACAAGGTGTGTTAATGTGTATATGAGTTCCAAGTTTATTCAACGGTATTTCAGTACAGAATATCATAGACTCTGGAGAGCCAATAAATGTAACTTTTGCTGTTAATACTTTGATGTAATTAGTTCACAGACTTTCCTTCTTTTAGCTGAAGCTTGAAAAAATCCCAGATCATTTTAATAAATATATAATGTGTTTGCTTCATGGGTAAACTCACTTAGATATGAAATATTCATAGATTTAAAGATTGGTCTTTTCACTACTTTGCAAAAACAGTTCCCAAGAATTCAGTTGTTTCCCTTTCTTTCTTTCTTTCTTTCTTTCTAATTACAAATAACTTCACTAACTTAGTTTAATAGCTCTCTGACTGTTTCCCTGGTCATACTGCAGCCTGGACAAGTTGGGTCATAACGATATGACTGCTGAATTTAACAACATACAATTTTAAAAAAGATATAATTTTCTATTACATAATGTTTTTGATTTTTTATCATCACAGCATAGTAATGTTAGTATGGTATCTGATCAAATGCTCAGTTTGTCTTAAAAGAAGAAACTGACCAAGCTTTTGCATTTGCTGCTGTGTGGCCTCAATAAAAAACACAACGATTTGCATTTGTCTGGATCCAACCCTTCGAGCTCTTGTTCTTTTGGGAATAGTTTGACAAATAGTGTATGTGGTTATTTAGTGGTACTGAGTGTAGGGAGCCGCAGTGCAAATTGGTGTGCAACTCTAAAAACTTTCAGAGCACATAAATCAAAACATTAAACCCTTAAAGTTTTGTTAGACAAGAGATATAAATGTGCCAAAAAGTTTGGGGGAAATCACAAGCTGTCTTTGTTCTAACTTTGCAGTTCTAAAGTTTGGTGGAAGCTGGTCCCTGCAGGTAAGTATGAAAAAATCTAAAATGAGCACATTCATTTAATTTATTTTACCGTTTTAAGACATACACTGAGGGCACTTTATCTTACAATATTATCTTGTAAAAAAAGGTACTATAATCCCTTCCACCAATGGAAAGACAACATAATGCAAATTTAAAGCCATGAAGCCAAACGTCTATCGAATGTAATTCAAATGAAACCGCTCTGTGTTGCACTTCTTTTTTCTTTTCTCATTCGTCACACACCATCTTCAATTTTTTTTTTTCATGGACTTTAACCTTCTCCAATCCCTCTTCCTTTCTCTTTTCTCCATTGTCTGAATGCTCAGTAAAGCGAGAACTCAAACAATCAATACCTGGGTAGTGTCCATGCACCGTAAATCAGTCTTTTCATTACTGGACACTGATATTAACTGATACCTGGATTGACAGAGCTCCTCTAGGGCCAGTGTTTCTTTGTGTGTGTGTGTAGACCAGTGCAGGCCTCTGTAATCTTGACACATTCGCAGAGGCGAGACGGGCCGCTGACTCCATGATGTTGCAGGGTAGGCAGAAAATCATCAAACCACTTAGATGAAAAACTGTTGAGAAGTAAGTTTTTCGAGGAACTGAGAGAGAAACCGTTTGATTTTCCAACTGATGTCTGTGTATCATGAGCAATATACTGGATGATATATTTTTAAAGGGCTACTGCAAACGTTTTCAACCTTCACTGTAATTGTTTTAATGTTAATTGTGTAATATGGGGGGGGGGGGGCATGTGGAAAACTCATCTTAAACTTTTAAAAATTGTGTCTTAGGAGGTTATACCAATTGACCCTTCTTCTTTGGTATTTCCTCATTTTTAGACGCCCTTAAGAGTCAAGCAGAGCTACAGTTGATCATTGATCGAATGCTTCTATGATCGAATGTTGAGCTAAAAACATGGAAACTTGGTCCAACAATGGAACATTATGTGCTGAGTCCAGCTCAGTTGGAATTGGAGTCCAGCTCAATGTGCTTTAAAAAAAAAAGGCTGTTGGAACAAAACAGTCCACTAGGATGGATCTAACACTTTTTTGACATTGCCTGCTAAACTGTAGGTAAAAAAATTATTTAGCTCATCACTGGACAAATTTTATCAAAAGTAGTTCCAAGCCTAATATCTGATTTAGTTTTCAAGATACAGATCACTTAACTTCACAAGGGACAAGGAGATTTCACAGGAAATTGGCGATAAGTCGAATGATTTGCACAATTGTCATTAATCTTATTTTATATTTGAATTCGTGCTTTGGAATATGTGTTTTTGGGCTCGATCCATGGGTTTCCATTTTCCAAAAGCTACATAGACAGAATCCTGAACTTTGCTATAAATTAATTAATTAATTTTGTCCAACCATCTGAAAACTAGGTAGATAATAATTAAAAGATTGTCAATACGTGGGCACCATAAATGTTTTCCAAGTGTCTCATATTATAGTATAATGGTATTATCAATCTATTCTGTTTTTCAAATATTTAATTTATATATAAATTCCAAATATAGAAAGACATAAATTATAGTTATAGTTATACATATTAAATATATAGCCATGGAGGAGATGGTTGTTGCTGAGAAGAGCCAGAAGTTGGAACCACTCTGCAGGTGAAAAAAGCCTCTGGTGCCTCACTCAGGTGAGACATACAGGTTAAGCCTGAACCTGTATGTCTCACCTGAGTGGGCCGTACTTGCCCATGTCTGGGTTAAGGGGTGAAATGTCCTGAGATACCAGCTGAAGATGAAGGGGGGGTCCTAACAACGCAAATGACTCTTGCAGTTTCTACTTGTAGCAAAGCATTGCTGATGTTTATTTTACCTGTCTTTCCTAATGAGTTAACACTGTGAAAGTATTCAAGTTCTGCATGGATTAACTTGGTTGAGGAACATTCTGCAAATGCAGACAGTCAGTACAGTAGTACAGACTTATGGGGTATGGAAGCATGTGTACTGGGGTGTGTCTATGTATGTAAACAAGCAATTGAGGCCGCATTTAATGTTATTTAATTTAAAGGGTCTTTAGTTCTCATCCTTCTAATTCCAGACAAACATTTACTCTACTTTTGCATGCGTGACTTAGTTTTAGTTATTCCACAGGAGCAGAGTGATTTTAAAATAATAATTTATTCATTCTGAAGCATTCAAGAGCGTTGAAGCTTGCCAACAAATAGAATTCTGGGCCTGTTAACTAACACAGCTAAGTTGCTCAATGATGTTACCATTTCACAACTTGTTCTGAATCTAAATTAAGCTGTAAAATCAACAAGAAAAACTATAACATGGTAAATTTAAAGACATGAAAAGATACACCAAAATATGGCCATTAGCTTTGAGAGAAGTTTTATTAAAACAAAATGAAGAGCAATGGGGTCTGAATATTTTGCTTATCAGGCTTCAGTGTGTCAAATTAAGATTAAGACTGATTCTTAAAATAGAGGAAAGGGGAAACTAAGCACAGGTGGAATTACACAGATTGCATAGTAACTCAGGTTGTCTAAATTATTACAGTGGTTATTTCTACGGTGTCATTTTGAGAAACAATCACGACGAGGTTACTAATAGCACAATGTAAGAATTTGTCATGCAGTTATCTCAATGCCAACAAGGTTGAAAGAAAAAGTCAATAACTGTGATGCTTATTTGTGGTGTAGACATTCAGAGTCCCTGGGTTCTTCACTATGTGCTAGTTATTTTCATTATATTGATTTTACTTCATTGTTTATAAGCATATTCAACTGGAAAAAAAGTCATAGCAGCAACAGTGATACAAAGTCCCAAGTGAGTCAGAATATGCCACAGCTGATACCTGTTTCAAGAAATAAATGAGTGGTAAAGTAACATGTACCCAAGAGGTTTGTGTATTGTAGCTGAGACAGCAGGAGTCCCCTGAGATGGCAATATAGTACAACACGTACCTCAACTAAAAACATGTACTTTGATGCTACTTTTCACAGTACTTTTACCCTGGCATAATTTTTCTCAGTTGAAAAGGAATTATCCTTTGATCATCACAGGAACATTATGCTGGCTAAAAACTCAACTCACCTTAAACTCAACTTTTGCTGTAACGGATCTAACATCTGCTTATCACAGGATTGTCAAGATGACAAATTAAAATCATGAATGCCATTATAACTGGCCAGAGCATTAAAATCATGTCACGTGATGCTAACATGAAAAAACACACATTCTCCAAAAACTTAAGTCTAGAGTTTAGGATATGTAAGATAGTAAAAAAAACATAACATTTAGCCCGGAGACTTGGTTCAGTCAGTTCTTAAACTCATTGTGCATGTTTCAGTGTGAGCCTTCATGTGCGTTTTTCTCAGGGAGAATTAGAAATATTCTTAGAGAGAGACAGATGATGGGGAGAATATTTTAAACATGAAACAAATGAGATGGCAGAATGCATCTTGTGGTTCCCCACAGTGATCAAAGCAGATGAGAGGAATGCATTACAGCTAATAAGCACTGCAGAAAAGTCCTCTCCTCTCATCCCTGTGAATGTGTGACACCTCACAATTAGACACTTTGCTAAGCTCACACCAGGCGACAGAGATGAAGGAGAGACACGGATGGACACATATAGAGAAAGAGAGGTCGGAAAAGAGTGAGAGAGTTTTTCAGTTTCTGAGACATAATTCCCAAATATAATCCATTTAGTCTTTTAATGATTAAAACAGAATTATTCATGTTTTTTTTGTTTCATCTAGTCTACAGTTGCCATCCTGTGTGTTGCTCTGGCAGCCTGAATCAGTGCAAACGGCCTTGGTCTAACCACAGTCAAGTACAGTAGTGTCTAATTTTATCAATGCTGGTCTGAAAAGGAAGCTAGATGGCTTCTACAATATCCTTCTGCAGCCCTCAACAAATTATGGAAATTCCTCTGGAACCTGTAGCTTTCAGCCCTAGGACTTGGTAAAGTGGTACTAAACTATATAATTAAGCTATCACCATGCACAGTGCTAACCCTGCTAACAAACTTCTGAAGAGTGGCTTTACTCCGTCCTTTGCCCAAGTTGAGAAGCACAAGGTGGGTGTGGAGATACACACAAGCCCCAAAGCACCACTGATTTAAAATTCCTCCTGGAGAACGTTGCAGTCTGTGTTAGTCATGGACTGGCCATACAAGCTTAGGTGTATTTGGTATCATCTGATCTGTGGACATGTCTTGGACACTCAGGTGAAGGAGGAGCTGTCTACTGATCCCAACCTGGTTGTGAGTCAGATCAGATAGCATGGGAGGCAGTCAGACTGTTCATCTGATCTGTTCAACAAAAATGTCTAATGAGTGAACATTGTGAGTGTCTCATGTCCACAATGACTTTAACTCCTCCATTTGAAAGAGCATTGCACTCATCCTGGAAGACATTTGGGTTCAGGAATCCTCTGAAAGCAGTAGACAGGTACCATCAGGCCAGATCGGTTGCAACTACAATATTATACAAAAAGAACAAACTTCACAATCAACAGCACCACTTAGCCATTCTCAGGTGTAACTCTGGCGTCATCAACCATCCTTTCTGGGGTACCAAGTATCGCACTTGAACAGGGATAATATCAAGTTGACCAAAGTTGATACATCACTTTTCCTGGAGTAATAAACTGTGAATACAAAGGAATATGTTTACTTGCTATTCAAAAAAATAAATCTAAACCAAGAAAGCTAAACTCTTAACTTTCATTTCATACTGAACTCAGTACATACTGCAATTTTAATTTGGACTTTGATTGATATCTTTATTAATCGGAGGGACGCACTATTGTTTTGTATTGACAAGGATTGAATTGACAGTATTATATATTGATGTTGCTTTTTCTGCGGTGTAAAGTAGGGAGGCCCCAAAGACCTGGTTTTGAATATGGACCAGTATCCAGTCATCATTTAACCATGCTGTCTAACTTTAAGCTCTAGTCAGCAACAGTGCTTGTTGCCAGTTATGCACCAAAATATGCCCCTAAGGAAACCTCCTTTGAACAAGTGCATAATATATATTTCTGTTAACAAGATGTTTTTGACTACTCTGCCTCAACTGACCTTGGGGTCTCATCTTCATCAATCTACCGCTGGGACGTTTCATACAACCGACCCCATGTAGGCTTTGAGGCTAAAAACATTTACGTCCCCCCTCCTCCCTCCACCTTTGGTACCAAACAGTGAATCCATTCATACTAGCAGCAGTAGCAGAATGAGGCTGAGTTTCGACATAAATTAGCCATCTCATTTGTTTGACAAAGAGCACTCAGTTGATGCAGCACGGCTGCCAACTCATTTGGTTAATAAAAAAAAAAAAAACTTGAGCAGAAAAAGCAGAATCTGCCTCAACTCTTGCTGAAACACTGAGCTGCGTTGGCCAATCAAGTAAGTGCAAGAGCAAAGTCCTGGTAGATTTCTGAGTAATGCGATCACCACATTGCAGTTGACTGCTGTGACAAAAAGAAAAAATGATTTATTTTTCAGTGCCCCTGAATTGTTCCTCATAATATAAATGCGGTGGAGCATTTTGATGTCTGATGATACATCAGACTCATGGATCTACTAACTTAACCGGTGTTTTGTTATTTAACAGCTAAACCCCTTAGTTTCTAATTACACAATTAACCTTGAGAAAACACTGAAGTAACTCAGACAATTATGTTGTAAAACATTTGCAATGTGTATATTTGTCAGTAAGACCTCAGGCACCAGTGCAATCAATACACAGCCCATGTTCTTGGCATAGTCATTTCAGATTTGTGGTATGCTAAATTAAAAAATCTGTTTGACAATTTGGACAGATTTTAAATCAACTGTATCACTACATCTTGGTAAATAATCTCACTTATATCCTCCATATGTGAAGGGGACAGAAATATTTGAGAATTAGAGTAGGTATCTGTGAGAAAAAAAAATGTCAATGTATGTGACAGGAGCCTTGTTCAAATGTGTGTGTGTGTGTGTGTGTGTGTGTGTGTGTGTGTGTGTGTGTGTGTGTGTGTGTGTGTGTGTGTGTGTGTGTGTGTGTGTGTGTGTGTGCAATATCGCTTTTGCTTCATATTAAAAAGAGTGTGTGTACTCTACTCTGACTGTTCGAAAACTAACAAGCTCAGTGCCAGTATGCTTTTGACATATATTGATAGTTCCAGGCATGTCTACAATTAGAGTCTCTTTCATTCAAGAAAAAAAAAGAAGTTGGTGGAAGCCAACAAGTGTTTATTGGTCCGCCACCAACAATATTGTTTTAATAGACTTTGATATTCCTGAGCTGCTGAAGTGGTGGATCCAGGGAATAACTAATCCTTCTCTAATGATGATGGTGTTTTAATGAAAGCTTAATGACACTCTTAACACCCTGGTGTATGGACTGTCTGTGTCTGCCAAAAAGACAGAGACGAGGAGAGACCAAATAAGGGAGACGTGAGGGATCATGAGACAAAACTATAGATGTGATGGGATTCACCAACACTGAGGTCCCCAGCGTTACCACCAACATCTGAAAGACAATGCTGCGTTACCTCCCATGTAGACTTACTACATTCTACAGACACTCCTGAGAGGTAAGTGCTCGGCTGGTGGTTTGATTCATTACGAAACTGGACATAAAGCCAAATGGTACTGACTGTTTGATTACAGTGATAAATAACAACTCAATTATCTACTAGAGATTTTGGCAAAACTTGAAGAACATCTAGTTCTCAGCACTTTTGCTTAATGCTATTGCAAAGTCTCCGTAGGTCCACTGATTTTCAGCCCAGACCTCATTAGGATAATGTGCATTTTCACTTGTGATTGTTGAAAGCAGAACTTTATGTCATATCATATTATATCATACTCTTTGTATATTCTTTGTATATAATATTTATACATGTGTACATGTTATTATTATTATATTTACTATTATTATATATACTGTTGCTGCCATTATTACTATATACTGCTATTATACTGGTATAATTACTATCATATATAAATATATATATTATGTTATATTATATACTATATATACTGTACTATTTGTATATACTGTCTAACAATAACATTACCATCACATCATCAGTACTATTACCATCATCTTGCCACTGCACCTTATCTACCTATTTATCTTGTGTTCCTGTTTTTTTTATTCTTTCTACCTCAATATTTTTTATTTTATTCTATTGTATTGTATTTTATTGTATTCAAATATACCTGCTGCTATGACGACTTAATTTCCCTTCGGGGATGAATAAAGTAATCTATCTATCTATCTATCTATCATAAATCTCTGTTCCAAGCTCTGTAAATTGGAAAAGGCTTGTCACAACAGTACAATAGATGTAATTTAGGTATGCTTAAAGTGAAGGCATTACAGAGTACTTTTGTTGAAGTTAGACTAATTGTTAATCAGCGCAGATTACTTTTAATCCCACCCATGCTTGATACATTGTCATTATCACAGCCCCTACAAGCAGTTGTGAACTGGTTATGACATGGTCTATTGTAATGCTGCTGCCTCTTTATGATCTGCAGCAACAAAAACTAAATTGTATTTTTCCATAAACTATTCTCAAACTGTGGTCGGGACAGATCACCTGCAAAGTCAAAGCGACATTTTACACCAGTCAGGTTGGACAAGGCTTTGTTTAGGCTGAGGGAGAGGAGACAGAAGCGGGTGAAGTGAGCAGGGCTACGCGCTAAGCTAAAGGCTAACCTGTATAGAGCAGCGCTCCCAAGTCTGTTACTCGCATACTCCACATCCCTTACAAATGAGATGGATCAGAATGAGAATGAAAAGTTCCTTGTAGGAGCTTTAACAAGCGGAGCAAATCATTTATGCACCACTGTTGTCAAGGTAACATAACATACCATAACACCATTATCTTGGCTTTGCATTGTTATAATGTACTCACTGAATTCATTCAGTTTACCCACTGATGCTAAATGAATGTGCTCGTGATTTTCTCGACTAAATATTTCTCAAATGATTGAATAAATCCAATTTATACTCATTTGAACTATTCCCTTAATGTCTTTATAGGTTTTAGTAATATTATATTGAGGATGTACAATAATTTTCATGGCCATTTTAATTAAATAAAAATCTCATAATCAATATAAAATGATATTTATATTACATATTTAGATTAGTTATTGATCCAATAAAGAGATAACCAACACGTTTTCAATGGACACTGTATGTTTAGTATTATTATAATTTTTTTGTATTTTAAAAGCCACAAAAAAAGCTTTGCACACATTTCAATGAATGTATATCATGTTTTGTGTTGAGATTCCCATAAAAAAAATTACACTGAATCTATGATGTTTTATGCTGGCATAACTTTTTGCCCTATTGGTGTTAATGTGACAAGGATGCACCAGTGCAGTGCATTTTTCAGGCAACATTTATAGTTTGTGCATGATCATATGTGATGGGGAAAAATAATAAGGCCAAGGTTTTAATGAGAACAAGGCTAATAAAATAACTTTTTGACTCAGCCCTCGTCACACTCTCTGCAGACTGAGGACAACTATATTGTTATAGATACGTGGTTGTTGCTTTTTATAACAACTAAATCCAGATCCAGGAAAAAAAGGAAAAAAAAGCAGATATCAATATATAGTAAAGAAAATATTAGCATGGATGTGTGATTCTTCCTCACACATCCATGTGATGACTCACAAAGGTCCTATCTGCAAGCAACAGTTCTGATACACTGTAATCACTAAAACAGCACAGTGACTGTTTGCCAACTTATATTTTGGTTGAATTATATGACTGGAAGGATATCACCAGACATGCCCTATCAACTTCTCCATCTTCTTTCTCATCACTGGAGGATGAATAACAATGACACTCCCTAAAATAGAGCCGTCTACTTCCCACTGGCATCACCACTATCCAGTGGCGGTTCTACATGGAATTGCGCCCCTGGCGAGACCCCCTCCGATTTATAAAAATAACCACATGCTACACACGTTGTTTCCACTATGAATAAAGCAGGAGAAAAGACAGAAAATAATACTCAATTTTCCCCATTCTTTTCCATTATAAAGCATAAAGAAGGTGGAACAGTGAAAATAATCTGTGTAATATACGGTGGTGAACACATCTTAGGACAGTTGGTGCAAGATTGATGTTGCTGTGTGGTCAACTGTGCAAATACATATGGAAATGTTCACTAATGGTGGGAAACCTAGGTACTTGCGTGCCTAAACCAAACCACTACAAACAACTTTAACTGCGTGTTTATTATCCATACAAATGTTTAGTGTGTCTGCCACTGGAACACTCCTACTGGTCGTATAAAGGGTAAAGACAAATAAACTACAAGGCTGCTAAAGTTTGAATAACTGTTTAATTTTCCTGGTAAACCTGTACTATGCACTTTACCAGGCTGTTTTTATCATACTTTTGGTTTAAAGGACGACATAAATTCTTTTAATTGCATTTGCTATGTGTCTACATTTAATAAAAGACCATATATATTTGAAGACAATATATGTTTAAATTCAAATCCATCTATTTAGAGAGAAATAACCCTGTGAAGTCTTAGTGATATCTGAATTTGCTGTAAGAAATGTGCGTGAGTCCAGTTACTATAAGAGCATATTTCTGAATACATTTAGAAAAAAGTAAAATATTTCCATTTAAATGAGGGGAGATAACGATGTCTGAAGCCAGTCAGAGGTCATCAGATGCCAACAGTGTGCATTATTCAGACCACAGAGATGTCAATGAGGAGGCTGTGGCCCTGAATTACTTGCTCTCACCAGGAAATGAAAAGAAAGCACCAACACAACAAGGTTACACACAGCCATGCACACAGGCACACACATCGTACTGCCTAACACGTGGACACACAGGTCAGCCCACTTGCAATTACTTTCACTTGACAGAGTGTGTGAATATGGAGAGCCCTGGCAGCATGCTGTACAGTGCGCCACCTCAAGAGAAAAGGCAGGTTAAGGAAGAATTAGCCTGACAATATCCCCATGGAAATCTGAATGCACATATGTGGGAATACTGATCCAAATGCCAAAGATCTGGCCTTTGCATGTGCAACGGAAATAAAACAATTCTGGTCCTACAGCTGACAAACAATTGCTGAGTAATATATGTTTAACATGAACTGTATGTACAGTTTGACTTTTTCTGCCCGCTCATTGGGTTATTACCTGCCCAGGGTAAGAACGCCACACATTAGGAATATGGGCTGCAGCTCACAAAAAAGGAAATTCGTCATATGTCATTCGTTCATGCTCTCAAATATTTTAACCTAAGAGTTTTCATGGTATTTTTGTCTTTTATGATGCAGTTTTGTGCATGCTAGCTAATGTATTTCTTTAGTTGGGTTTGACATCCTGATCATGGTTGGTGGACTGTCCAAGCCAAAGGGACAGTGATATAGTGATACAGACTTCTTACAAAGACATTGTTATTAAATGTTTTCTGCCAATTAAAGCCATGTTGGGACCAAATCCCCAAAAGACCTCAGCAGCATTAAGGGTTAAATTTATCAAGACCTTTGCCTATAAATATGAGAAGGTTGTTTCCTCTGTCTTCCAACCACCTCAACATATTTACCCCCCCCCCCCCCCAAGCCTGTTGAGGTAGACTTAATATGAGACCTACATAAAAAATAATCCATCAGCCCTATTTATCATTTTAATTACATGGATGAAAAATACTACACACGATAGGCATATAATGTCTCTGTCACTCAAGTGGGTTCTTGTGTCAAATGCTGAGTCAACCTATTTCATGGGGTGGATTATAGCCTACTGTGTTTAACTCAAGTATAAACAAAGCAGGCAGTGGTGTTATGCTGTTTCACAAGAGGGCCCCACTACATTGCGATTATGGAGTGGGACTTTAATCCCTGCAGTGCCGACAAGTGGCTACTGTAAGGACTATCTCGCCGTATGGACAGGCTCACAGTTAAAGAGTCTGACCCACTGCAGTTGGTTTGTAAGCCTGAGGGAAGACATGCTCCGCTAGTGGCTTCAACTCAGTGGTGGTGAGTGGTGCTTCCAAAGCTGCTTATGGAGAGGGAGAGAGGAGCTGAGAGATAAAAAGACATAATGACACTGACAGACAGGGGAAATGAGTCAGAGAGGGATAAACACACACACTGTTTGATTTGACAGACTTTGCTCAGACCCAAGAGGGGAAGTCTCTTCCCTCCCTCCACTTGAAGTGTGGGGTTAAGTGTCTGTCCGTGTGTGTGTGTGTGTGTGTGTGTGTGTGTGTGTGTGTGTGTTTGTGTAAATGATCAAACTTGGGCAACATGAGCATTGGGGGAATTCAACTCTATTCCAGGCTCGACTGTTAAATTAGCATTTACCAAACCACTACTTTAGAAGGCCGACCCTATTTATTGATCTAATTATGGAGGTTCATGTGGGAGGAGGGTTATCCTCGTAAATACATCCCATACTATACATCAAGCTCTACAATGTTTTAAAGGTTGAAAACTTTCATTTATATTGTCATCAAAGTCAATGTCATTATAATCACTGTATTGCTCTCATTGCAATCATTTAATTATTTCATTTACTTTTATATTACATATATATATATATATATCACTTACATTTAATTAGAAGATATGAACCTATGATAAAAAAAAAGGTTGCATGTATTATATCTAATTGTAACTATACAATGTTTGTGCTTCATAAAGAAATGTCCAACTCATAAAAATGCATTTTCCTCATGATCGTCTATCTTTAAGTAGAGGTAAGATGAAGAATATTAAGGTAATTAACCAACAATTGCATTTTAAATTAGTTAGACTTTTGCACTTTTGTGTAGAGAGACAACTTAGATGATCTTATCTGGTTAACTTTGGTTGAGCCAGCGACTGGCTGCTCCTATGTGCTCTTCTCTTTGGACATGTTACAGGATATGCAGTCTCTCAGAGTCCATATGGAGATGATTGAGTGGATTTATTTGATGTCTGCTATGATTTAGAAACACTTGCACTGTAGCAATTTAAAGTATACATGCTGAACTACAGCACATGGACTATGTGCCCTTCAGGCCACATGATGTCTGAGGCCTCTAGCATCGAATGCTAGACCTATGGTTCCCTGAAACGGAACCCTAACCCAAACAACTCTACATCATATTAGCAGAAAACCATAATCTGTGTGTTAGCTAGTAAGTTTGCCTTTTGCTGGCCAGAAAATATACCAATAATTACAAGGAAAACCTCAAACAGGTCAAAATGATTCTAATTTTCTAACATTGTTTTTATGAGGCTGCAACTGAAAGTTGTCAGAGCTTTTTTTCCGGCGACAATCTTACAATCATGTCAGTTTTGGGCAGTGATTGGTCAGCTCTGTGGAAATGAGAAAGACGTATTTCTAATCACAATCAGCAATCAGTCTGTGTGTGGGTATAAGTGTGGCTGCCGACTGGTACAGTAATGATCTTAATACAAGGGTATTCACTGTGTATCCAAATTCACTTTTTAGTTCAACAAAGTAAGGAAAGATTAGAAGGACCAAGAGCTTTGTTCAGAATGATTGTGCTGAATTATTCTTTGGGTGTAACATACAGTAAAGTCTTCAGACAGCCACCTCCCTTTCCCTTTAGGTTCCAGGGGCAGATTTCAATTATAATGCTGGGTTAGGGTTAGGGTGCTTTCCACTGTTTCAAAATAGCAATGTGCCAACAAAATACATGAACACACATCACCAAGTATATGGACGCTGAAATTGGGGAAGTAAAGTTGCGTCGCAATCTAACGCTCAGAATTATAATTCAGTCGTGTTAAACTACATGGGCGCTGAACAGGAAAATGAGAACTGTCATTCTGAAACTAGCAAAGGCCAGTGGGGTTTGGCATGGGTGTAAAATAAAGCCCTTGGTCTTTTTTAGAAAAACAAGGTTGCTTTGAAGTGGTGGTGCACGGTGCGGGCATGAAAAAAACTCATACGTACTGTGGGTGTTTCGATTACAATGTCCAACCAAATTATCGGTAAGGGGTTACTCACAAAAACATTTCTCACACTGTTGAACGCCATCAAAAACTTCAGCCGTTCAAACTGACCATGAAGTTGGAATCGAAACCTCTCTAGGATGGTTTCAATACAAACTGCATCCAAAGTCTCAATGAAAGTAGCACTTATTTCTACTTAGCTGAACCTATTAAACTGCCATTGACTGATAATAACAAGAACAAATTTAGTCAGATGAAAAGATGCAACTAGAAGATTGTTTAAAAGTTGAGAGCGTTTACAGCTTTTTCTCCAAATAGTGATTAAAAATTGTAAATGTAAGAACTTTTTGTTTTCTTTCAAGGATAAACCATGTTTCATTGTGGGGCGAGCTCAAAGTGCGACAGCCCCATCAAAGCCAGAACTACTAATTACTATATTGGAGAATGACCAACATGTGCAGATAAGGAGAGGAAGCAGAGAGTTGAAAGGAGGAGAGAAGGAGAGAAGAGTAAAATGTCACTTACAGCTGTCACCCCGTCACTTTTCCTGCCTTTCCATAGAAGACATTCAAATAGGGAGCCATATGTGTGCTGGGGGAAGTTGTGGTTGTTACAAATCCTTGTTGGGTAAAACACTTTTGCATTTGGCCAGACTTAAGTGTCGGTCTCATCCCAAAAGAGCTGCAGGGAGCAACGGCCAGAAAAGATAGAAGCAGAGAGAGGGAGAGAGGCGTGAATGGAAAACAGCTTAATTGGCCAAAAGAGGCAACTGCAGTGAAGATAGAGGGGTTGGTTACTAATTCTGCCACAGCGCTTAATGCCATTCAATCCAGCTTACTTTGTGGGGAGAGAAGACTAAACTCCACGGAGAAAAACACAAGACTCATTGTAGACTGCTGAACAGGAAAAGGAGAACAATACCTTTAGAGAGAAGTTCAGAGAATATCAAGTACAAAACCCCATCCATTGTATTCATGTCATATGTGCTGGCCTTATCTTGTCCCATTACTCTTTATTCATTACTGGGATAAAGAATGTGGCCCGCAGAGAACTACAACCAATTGTTCTAACATGATTGTTGTCTGTATAGTGTCAATGGGGTCTTATTCTCCTATTAGCCCAGTTAATGAAATCACTTAAAATACTGGCTACTTAAAAGTAAAGTATACGCTAAAGCGGGATGGACCTGAGGTCACACTCCACCTCCCCATCTCGTGCTACTGAATGGATGACATTCCCAGTGATGGAGGCATTGCACCAATTAGCTTTATGCCACAAACTGTAAAACAACAAGAAGATGAAGAAGAGGACCTTTCCAGGCAGAGGCAGGTTATCCCTCCAAAAAATCACCAATCTACGAATATCTGGCTCCTATGGGAGGCTTTGAAGCTTTGTTTTCCTAGATTTCTGAAATGAAGGTCTACATAATTACGGAGAACACATTTATCCTAGTGTAATGAGAGCAAGCTGTTATATACAAAAGTATATGTAATTGCCAGGTTAACCATATGTTACACCGTTCTTAACCCCCCCCCCCCCGTTTTGATAATCTACCTGCTGAAGCAGATTCCTTTCAGGCAAAGACTCTATTTGCAGCTCTCTCCAGGGTACAGTGCGGCAGCGCGACACAGATGTTCAAATGTCCCACTGGACTCTATTCTTACACGCATGCATATCGAAATGGCACAAAA
The DNA here is from genome assembly GCF_947347685.1 of Pleuronectes platessa. Taxonomy (NCBI): domain Eukaryota; kingdom Metazoa; phylum Chordata; class Actinopteri; order Pleuronectiformes; family Pleuronectidae; genus Pleuronectes; species Pleuronectes platessa. The sequence goes on along the minus strand of NC_070634.1, from coordinate 3,812,298 downwards.
AAAAACTTTTATTTGCAATGGGAAATTGTCTTGAGAATGGCAATAACTATGCCAACGCAATTAACAAACGGGCTCTGTATAAGCCACATCTCAATCTGTCACTGTTAAATCTGAAAGTCAACCGAGGCCGAGGATGGCTTCTGCAAACAGTGTTTACACCGTCCCATCAAAGTGAGCCTGAGATGATGTGTTAAAGTACACGCGTGCATGAGCCACAAATAAACTGGAGATTAATTAAACAAGCATGCAGTGGATCCACACCACAGTGTGATGTTGGTTTTGATGAGCAATTAAACTCGACAAACAGAAATGTTGACGGTTGAAAAAAGAGAGAGTTCACATTGAGAGAGAAAATGTGTTTGCACATGTTTCCTTTGTTAAACAGAATAAACAGAAGGAGGATGCACAACTTTGATCACTTGTGCTTTCTACCTCTCTCGCCATTTCTGTGACTACAGTACATCTTTCTCTCTCCGCCGCTCCCACCTGTCACATGCTGTGATACAGCGTGTGACAGTACAAACACCTCATTCTGTCACTGTCGCCGTGCTAACAGGCTCATTGGACTGCCTTGTTATCCAACTCAAACACTGAGCAAATCCACTGCACATTTCCATAATGTTATTGACCGAGTGCCGAGACACAACCCTGCCTGGAAATATACACGTGAGCCTCAGCGTTATTTGCATATCTGTTACCTCAGAAGACCGTGGCCTCTCAACACGAGGCAAGGAGAGCCAATTTAAAGCTCTCCTGAACATCCAACACCCCGCAACCACCCACACCTGCACACAACCCCTAACACACCAGAATCACAGCGAAAACTGGAGCAAAGCATTTGGGGAGACAGGAAGTAATGTAATGAAGGCCAACTGTGTCCTTTAGTAGGTTAAGCACACTCACTCGATGCGTGTGATGGATCAGCCGTGAAATAGGCTGAAAGGCAAAGTTCAGAAAAAGCCAGTGTGACAGGAATTTCAAACAGGATGTACCTGTCTATCTTTCCAACGTGGTGTCGGGCAGCTCCAGCGGTGTTTAGATTGTAAAGGGAAGATAATAGGATCGTGTCTGACACAGGTGGCAGATTTAGCCGTTGTGAAAGTACAAGAGGATTATGCGGCAGACTCGGCGGATGTGAGGGGGATCCTGGTGGCTCAGTGAGCTGAGGGTTGTACAGGATGAGCACATGGAGCATGATTCAAAACAAAGATTACGGTGCACATTTATAGCTCGGGTGGGGTAAGTTTCCCGCTTTATAAAATGTGCTACACCTACATTATCTCTCACCCTGCAGATGTTTATATTTACACAGTTGAAATTAAGTGAAAACTTAATTTTAGGGGCTAAATACTTTGCCAAACAAATTTGTCTGGCATAGACATACTGCTGAATTGTGGGCGAGTATAAATTTGTGATTGGCCGCATGTCTCACACGGTATTCCCCCCCAGCTTTCAGACAATTTGCATTTTCAAAATACACTTTGCTATGAGAAACTGCAACTACCTGCCAGCTGCAACCAGCACGCTGAACATGATAAGTTGTGATGTACATTTGGATACTTTACTCACACTGTTGACTTTTCCTGTTCTTTGTGACAGTTTATTTCATGAGGAATTGGCCATTACCAAGACAGCATGTGCCTCCCGAAAACAATCTCTGCCCAGACGTTTCAGGAGTAATCTCAATCCTACCTGAGACTTAATGAATATCTCTTATCCTCTCACGTACACTGGAGATGTGCAATACAACATTTCATTTCTCATTCAAGAGGCTTCTTCAGTTCGGTTCGCTAGGTCTTGTTTCCCAGGTTTTGAACAGAGTCCTTGCCTCGAGACTTATCTCATTCCCACATTTCATAATGTTGTGGCTTCATAATTTTAGTTACCCAATTATCACCAAATACCAAATCTGATAAATACCCCCCCCCCCCCCCCCCCCAAAAAAAAATCAAATGAGGATGATCACACCATAACATTCCCTAAACACGCTAGCCTAAGCCAAGCTCAACAGAGCTGCTCACGGTGATCCGTTTGCCTCCCCACAGTTTTTCTGTCTGTCCCATACAAAATGTATGAAACATCCTTGCTTTTGCCTCTCTATGAGCGCCCACTGTTTTACAAATGTTGGGAGCCATTGGAATTTTATCTTTGATTTCCAGCCAGTTTTGTAACACAACTCCGCCGTGACCATTGTGAACGTGTCATCATTTGGTATCCCTGTCGCAGACCTAATCCATTCCTTTCTGCAAGCAGACATTAATAAATCATAAAGAGAAGCTTTCAGAAGCTTTAACCTCCATGTATAATTCAGCCTGATGCTAATGCTACAGCTGCAGCTCTCGTACTCAACGGTTCAGTAGTGTCCCACTAAACAGCCAATTAACTGTAATGAATCCGGCATAGTCCAACTCTCAGCAGAATGTAGAGAGAAAGCACTTTCTCCGGAAAAGTGTGTGAGCTAATTCCTGATGGGAACTCACTAAAAGTTAGTTTTCACCTTCGAACATAATGGGAGGTCAGACATAGTGTGATAGTCTCACTTCATACTGAATCACTTTATTTTGTGCAGTCTGAGAACTGTGCGGGATCAATTGTCATCAGGCTGAAGCAAGTTGAAGTAAAGCCAGACTCGATGAGATGCCTGCTACTGTCCTCATTAGTCTGAGATTGTTGCTGCTTGGTTATTACATCTGGAAAAGGTTACCAAATCTGTGTGGCAAAACCAGCACCATGGCCAATCTACACCAGCCCCCTAAAAAAGCCCAATACCCAGAGCTGGGAGTTAGAGTCGAGCATCAGAGAGCAAAACAGCACATGTTGTAAGTGGGTTTGGGCATATGTGTGGAGGGCTGGCCTTTTTGGGTGTATATTTTGTTTCAGCATGAATTGATTTGATAAATACATTTTTTTTTTTTAAACATCCAATTGTATTTTCAAACATAATTCATGTACGTTTGCATGCTAAGTTGATCTACCCAACCACCAAACAAAACAAATCCAAGCCACAGCAGCATTTCAAAAGTAGCCTGCATGAAAAAAATAAACAGATTCTGCACTTCACAATTCATGTCAATGCCAGCGTCAACCGCAGTTCAGGAACCTGTATGTGCTCAGGCAAAGTTCAAAGCAGTGAATGGGTGCATAGTGACTTTAATTGTCAGGGACCTTCAAGTAACATCAGTCTATTTATGAGCCATTCATCTTCTCTTAACCTTAAGCATTATCCCTCAAATGATTCTGTAGTATTCAAGAACTGTGTAATGTAAATATTACTACATGACAATGCAAGATGTCTCTGCATGTCAGCTTGGAGTAGCTACTGACTACTATCGGGCAGCTAGGGACAATACAGGTGTGTTTCTCCTACGGTTGTAAAAATCGAAGACCCTTTTGAATGATGGTGCTTCCACTGTCCTAGGCACCGAGGGGCAACTGAACCTCCACAACTTAAATTACTTTCACTTGTTTTCTGTACAATATTAACTTGTACAAACTAGCATGATCATTTATTATGGTTGTAGATATAGGCAACTAAACATGCCTGTTTAAGTGTTATGGAAAGTGACTCGTAATATATTGAAAGACTGAAGGAGTTTTTCATTCTCAGATTTTTGCAAGTAGCTGGTCTAAAGACAATGTTGATTTATTTCAGTTGTATTTTAAAGGATGCGTTATCAAGATAGTAATATTTCTACAAATTTGTGGGTACACAAGTAGCATAAAATCTGCTTGTTACATGCTAATCCATCATTATAATATAAATTCACCAAAGTGCAAGCTCACCTGGCTTTTAAAGGAAATGGAAGATGCCATTTTGGTTTATTACATATTACACCCAAAACTAACAAATGATTAATTAAATACCACCCCAATGAAGCATGTGTCTGTTGCTGCAACTTGTTGTTCCACTGTGAAACAAAAAAGTGATCTTAGTAACAGATAAATATTAAAATAATGAAGTTTATTTATCTTGCACCTTTCAAAACTCACCTATAAGGTGCCAGTGAAAAAATACAAAAAAGAAGGTAAAATATACGAAACAGTTAGAAGCATTTTGGCGATCACACATACAGCAATATGGAGCGATACAGCCACATAAAATGTTAAAGATGAGAAAAGAGTAAAATGAAGTTAGTATAAAACATTACAAAATTGTTCAAATAGATGAAAGAATAAGAACTCAGAATCACAACTAGGAGAAAGTACACCCATACAAATTTTGCTTTAAGAGAGATTTAAAAGAGGATGAAGTTATTGCTGGACGGATCGCCTAAGGGAGGACGACTGTGAATTGGTGAGTAGAGCCTTCGCTGAGGACCTCAGGTTACGACCGAGCACATATGGTGTTAAAAGATCAGAAAAAGCTACAAGTCTAGAACGGGCCTTAAAAGTTAGCAATAAAATAATTAAAAAATCACGATAATAAGTCTCAAGAATTCATTCCTCTGTTAAATAACAGCAGAGAGGTTTTGCTTTTGCTTCTTGAACCCCTCAATTAAAAAAAAAAAATGTAGTCCTTTAAAATCTCAGGCTGCAGGTCAGGTCAGTTGAATGGTTTCCTCTTTTGCAAACTTTGTTTTCATCTAACAAGGAGCAAAATGGTCTAATACTTTGAAACAGGTATTATTAAAAACAGGAAAAAAATGATTTTGGTAAAGGTTGACTGAGAAAAGAGGAGCATCTATTAAATTAAATGAAGAGGAATAATAAAAACAGTGGGAGTATTTGTAATGGTAATTTTAACTGTGTGCTATACCTTGTATGAAATGTTTTTTTACTCCATGAACTTCCCTTTACCTTTTGTGCATGAACCTTCCTCGACCTTGTAAGAAACAATAATGCTGATGCGACCAACAGAACTGGCACTGATCCAGTACTGACTGTGCAAATGGGGGTACTGATTCATCAATGAAAGTATTTCCACTGTCTGACTATAGTTGAATGATCAGAATGTCATAAAAATCCGAAGGAGTTTACTCCTCTTGGTCAGACTTCTGCATCACATTGTCTTGTTGAAAACTTTGTCAGGAATTCATATAGACTCTCGATTATATTCATAGATATACTTTTTTATTAATTTCTCTGGTGTATTTGCTGCTTTAATATATTTGATCTTAGAATTCTTATTTGATTTCTCTCACCAATAATTGCCACCACAGAATACAGGGAAGGACATCTTTTATAAAACATTTTTGGACCAAAGATGTGAAAACTGTTGGCGTTCGTGGTCAGACACAAACGTCCTTACATAATATATATTTGACTTGAATCCCATGTGAGTACACAACATCAAGGGTGGCCCTTGTTACGTGTAGGTCCTGTGACAGTCCTGGTTAAGTTAAACACAATCGGAAGCTAAAACGATATCTGGACAGCAGAAATTTGCAAATATCAGAACTCATAATTTACCATCATAATAGAGAGGAGTTCAGAGAATTGTTAGATAAAGCCTGAGACAGATTTTGGGGGTTTACAGATGAAAATGGACAGTGTGCCAAGTTGTCCTCCATACTGGAATACAATGACTCAAAAGAAGTAAAGTCGCCCTTGGAAATCAGGAAGCAGTTAAACATGTTATTCTGAATTAATGTTTTCTCCCTCTGCTGGATAACCTGGGACAATTAATTAAAGAGAAATTGGTAGGCGAGAAATATATCAGTTTTCTGATAACATTAAAAAAGCAATCATGTCCTGGCAAGTAAATTATTTGTTGGTGAGAGATCTTATATTGATAAGACTTGACTTGACCCTTTTACAGTATGTGAGCTCTCATTACTTCCTACGTGAACTATCATTTAGTTTGTGAAGGGGGGGAGCAACCACTGGGTCTGAGGCTCCGAGGAAATGATGAGTGTCTGCTTTGAAGAAGAGGGGGCGCGGAGGAACCACCTGTGGTTTATCATGGTCTAAGAAAGCCAGATCTGTTTCCGCGCTATGTGTGGAGCACACTGACTGAGGATGTAGTGACTGAGCAGGTGAGTGATGTGTTGAGGGGGCAACCTTAGACATGGACGAAGGATTCCCTCCCGGCTTAGGGCAGGGAAGAACTCCAGAGCAACTGAGCACAGCCTCTTTCAGCATCCTACTGTGGTGTTAAAATGTTGCCTGTGAGGAGGACCGCTGAGTCTGATTTCCACGGATCGTGTGGCACACAAGCACTGATATCCACTGGAGGTAAAGGAAGGGTTGACAGTCGCTGTTTTTCAGTAAGGTCTCCTGAGAGGGGGAATCCACTGCCACAGAGGTATCTGCTGGATGCACCAGAGACTCATCAGACGGAGGGCGTAGCAAATGGAGAGGTTAAGCTGAGGTGGTGAAGCAGCCCTGCCCTATCCTTTCTAATGACTGCACACCACAACCTCAGCCCAAGACAACAGGTAGTTTGGTGCTGAGCAGGATGAAAGACATGGACAGGTGGAGGGGTCACAGAAAACTTTGTCTGCGATTGCTGTGCTGAGTATTTTGTTCTGCTCATCAATAAAGCTGCTAATGAGAGTGTCAATTCCGCAGTTAAGCAGAAAGCTGATGGATGTCGTCCTTAAGGTCAGAGATCTCTTTATTCCCCTCCTTAACTGAAGCAAGGCATATATAGCATGATATTTGGCTAAATTAGCTACAGAGCTAAGGAAGGCAGAAGTGATACTGGCAGGAGCAGGCAGTTGGCATAACTTTCTGTAACTAGTAAATTACAGAAATCCACAAGACATAAATAAAAAGAAACAAGCTTGAGAAGATGTCTGAATTTTGTTTCCAAAATCTGTAAATATATATATAATCTATAAAACAGCAAGCCCCTGTGGGAGGGGGTCTACATCTACAAGTGTCATGTTATGTACTGGCTGCATAAAATATGTGATGGTAATCCAGCTTCACCAGCAAAACCCGGCTCTTGGACCAGCATTATTAATGTGACCATGTAACCCAGGATCCTAAGATCCGATGGGATAGATCTGATTTCTTGCTGCAAAGATTGTGAGCTTGGATATTACCTGGTTGAGTATTAAAACAAAACGTAAACATGGTGTTGAGTGATGACGGAGCTTTGTCTCAGAGTCAAGACAGAGCTTCTCTAATGGTTTTGAAACCATGCACTTAGATTGTTAAAGTAGAGCCTTGAACATTTCATCCAATGACAACATTCATGAAGGAGACACAGGTTCCCATCCTATCACACAACAGCACTTAATGTTTGTCAAATATAAACACAGCCATTGCTGCATCTTAACCAAGTGTTACCATAGTCGACGAACCATTTTGATATTCCACCATAGTTTACCTGTTAAAACAATAGTCTTCCCTACATTAAGTCAAAGTTATCATGAATAAACACTGACACTGGAAGTAGAAAAAGGGATATGAGTAAATGTTATCTCAGGTTATTGCAGAAACATTTACTGCCCATTACTCTTGATAGAGTTGCCAAATACAAATAAGGGAGAGATTCAGTGTGCAATGCCGGCTTTCCAGTTATAAGAAATCAATGTTTTGCATAATGAAAAGTTTGGTTTACAGCACAGAAACACTTTTATTCTTCCTTCAACCTTAACAATTGGAGCGGAGATACTTTAATCACACACTGACACCCTACAGAGGACCCACTGTTGCTCCATTGCTGTGTTACCATTACCCTTGCTATGATTGTCCATTTAAAGGGAAAACGATGTCTTGTAGCAACCTTGTATTTAAATCAATATGCTAATGACTCCATTTTCCATTCATTGAGCTCATTTGAATCCAGCCGAGGTTTCTAAATAACCCAAGGGGCACATTGAAAAGACCCACCTGTCCATCAGTTCAAAAATGAACACAGACAAGTAGTTTGATAATTCTCTGTTTGGCCACACCAGAGGAGCGCAGGGAATGAGGCGCTGCATGTTAAAGGTTAACACAATTTATGCAATCTTCGCCTTGCACACAATCAATCAATCAATCAAATTTTATTTGTATAGCCCATATTCACAAATTACAATTCATCTCATAGGGCTTTAACAGGGTGTGGCATCCTCTGTCCTTAACCCTCAGCAAGAGTAAGGAAAAACTACTAAAAACCCTTTTAACAGGGTAAAAATATGTAGAAACCTCAGAGAGAGCCACATGTGAGGGATCCCTCTCCCAGGACGGACAGAAGTGCAATAGATGCCACGTGCAGGAAAACATCATCAATAATCAAAGTCTCTAGCAGCATTTGATGAGGGTAGACATCCCGAAGGACAACCCCAACATGACATGCCAAGCAGTCCCGCTGCAAGCACAGTCCATGGTCAGCAACCATCCAGACCACGATCCACCATCCAGACCAGACGCCACTCCAGTCCTCAGTCTCCGTCCACCGCCGCCCACCAGGACCCATCACAAGCCACCACCGCGGTCCTGGTCCACCGCCCGTGCCCAATGCCAACGCGACACAGGGTCCGCCACCAGCACCACGATCAGCCCACATAACTCAGAATCCGCCACACTGGATCCACCACCGCGACCCCCGGTGTACGATCCACAAACCGCAATCCATGGTGCGGCCACAGAGGCCCTGGATCTGCGGGTGATAAAGCAAAGGGATTCCGGGGAAGGGGGATAGGGATGGAGAAGAGGAAGGAGAAGCTGGAAAGAGAAGCTCCGTGTGTCATGTGTCATAAAATAGAACAAGTAACGTTCTGGCGCACTAATTAGCTCTAACTATAAGCTTTATCAAAAAGGAAGGTTTTGAGTCTACTCTTAAATGAAAAGATGGTATCTGCCTCCCGAACTGAAAGTGGTAGATTATTCCACAGCCGAGGGGCTTGATGGCTAAAAGCTCTGGCTCCTACTCTTTTTTTAGAGAATTTAGGGACGACAAGTAGGCTTGAATTCTGGGAGCGGAGTGCTCTAGCGGGTTTATAAGGTACTAACAGCTCTTTAAGGTAAAAAGACAACTGACGTCATTACGGTAAGCGTGCTGCGTCATTTCCTGTTTTCTTGCCACTGGTGGTGGTCGCTCTGCGAATTAGCTCCGCTGCTAAAACACAACTGTTTCTCTGTAGCACTACAGCTAAAATCACCGGTCTGTAGTTAAACACTCGCACATACCAACCCTTACTCTATCGTGCTTAGTGATTCTGTGTTCTGTTTGAGCTCACCCTCGCAGCTCTATAGCAGCGATGTCTTCTCTCTCTCCCTGTTGCTCCACTGCTCTCTCTTGCTCCGAGTGTCTTATGTATGTATAATATTATAGAGGACAGGTACACAAAGCAAGCACAAACTGATGACCAGCAGTTCTCATTTGTTAATCACAGCTTGAGGATACAGAAGGAAGTCAACGCACGACAAACCCCACACATGGCAGCCACATTCAGGAGAGAGGACATTGCTTCACTAGCAAGGGCAACAACTTGGCAAAATAAATGAGCTGTCTGAGAAGAAACAAATGCCAAAAACAATCACTTTTTTACCCCACAAAGGGAGAACACAAGGTCTATTTCCCTCTTGTGTTCTGCTCTCACATAAATCTGGAACATGGCTTGCTTTTCAGGCAGATTGCCCTACTGTGTTAATGGAAGGAAACAAGTCCAAAATCTGCATCTGCGCCACTAACCCTGAACCCTGCTGATAGATGTGAACAGAATCACAGTACAAATTATATTTTTCCCCTATGTAGCAGTCCAGACCATCTACATTATTACTCCCAACCAGTCTCACTTTTAAAGCTCAGATGTAGATAGGGCTTCATTTAGACTGATCAGTGTAACCTCCATAGACAACACTGGGCTGTCCATCTAAATAAATGTTGAACTCAGCTCAACCTGTGCAACAACACAATGTCACATCATTCAGCAAGGTACTACACTGGTGCTTCAAATATGTGTCACCATATAATCCTAGTCGAAGGCATTGCATAATGAACAGATCTCTATATATGTCAACAGGAACTACTGCTGCTTGCTTTCCAATGTCAAAACTCCAACCTAGAGGAAGGAAAAGTGTCAAGTCTTATAGGGTTGGACAATGCCACACAATTTAGTTTGGAGCTTTACTATCCCTGAACACAGAAAGTACCAGTGAAGCATTAAGGCAAACAGTGGCAAAATATATTTGTCAAGTCACACCAATGAACAAAATGAGTAACACACCACCAGTGGAGTAGTTTAGAAATAAGGCATGTAACTGAACGATTTAAATAAAGCAGTGAAATAATAGTATGCACAAATGGGCATATTTACTCTCTTCTAATTATTTAATCACATGCATTTAAAAGGAAAAGACTGTTTTTAAGGTGATCGCAGGGCAACTGTGCACAACTGCAACAGAGAAGCCGAGAGACAAGCGCTTATGAGAGTGTTTGTATTTCCAAGACGTGATCCAACACAAGATGGATTCATCGTATCAGAAGTGATACTGATGGAATTATGTTGACTGATGTTTTGGGAGATCACTGATTCAACCTCACAAGATTTCAGGTATGCAGTGAACTAACAACTAACCCTCCTTCCTTCCTTCCTCCAGAGGGGATGTATATAAGAAGCAAATGACCAAGTGAGAGGCTCCGGACATTCCTCTGACTTTCTCCTGCCAGCCCCAGAGTAACAAATCCAGGGAGTGTCAGAATGAGCCCTTATTTGAACACAGCAGACAAGCCTCCAGAGGATTTCAAACAAGCTAGTGGAAGTGTTGATGACATGCTAACACATGATGGACACAAAATTGAAATAGGTAAAAGGCAAATTCTGGAAAAGTCAGGACCTAATTGTCCGGACAATCCTAAAACTTAAGGTCATGGAAGGTCTTTTTGTATTGGGCAGTTTTAATCTAATGATGTGTTGTCTAATCCCATATTCCATAAGGTGTCCCTGTTTTTACTTCATTTACTTTACAATTGCTAACAAATCTTTTGTGGGTTAAAGCAAACAAAACCATAATTTGAGTCACAAGTGACTGGGATAAGCTGACTTTGCTGTTGGCTTTTTTTCAGCTTTATACCAAGTGTCGAGACAGTTATGGGGCAAGAAAGGATATGAAGGGGTGGTATCTCTCCGAAGAACAACAGAATGCTACACCAGCATGGTGCACGTCAGACGAGATGAATGCTGGAGCAACAAGGAATAAACCTGACAGCGAACACCTGCCGATGGTATCTAAGCAAACACTGCAGGCTCCGCAGGAATATGCACACTACTTGATTCTTCTCTCTTGTCATCCACGCAGCACTGCATGTGACACTCAAGACACATACATGAATATGAAGCCCCCACACACACACACACTCAAGAAATACCAGGAAGCAGGCAAGCATACACACACTTTTTTGATCTCACTGAGTTTCTTTCTGAAGGTAAAAGCACAGTCGGATTCTCCTGCAATGGCTACAGAGAGAAACAACCCACAGCTACACACTTATATGCATACATACATATATATATATATAAAACACTACATAACGGAATTGGGAAAGACGTACGTGTGAGACGGCAGAAGCTTTGATTTGCTGTGGCTGTCTCAGCAGGTAGCGTATTACAGCTAGGCAGTCATACAACGCTACAAGGAACAGTCGAATTAACAAGCTGAAGAAGGAGGAGGATGGAGGAGGAGGAGTGAGGGAGACAACGAAGTCCAAACAATAAACTGAGAGGAGGGGACATTCTGGGGAACATTAAACAGAGCCCTGGCAAACAGTGGAATCACATTCCCTCTAAAAAAGCTCCTCCTGTGGCAGCGTTGCAACTGAGGAGCACTCCTGACAGCTTCATGTGTCTTATTTTTTAAAAGAGAGGCGCTGTTGTCGCCACTGAGAACTGAGCCTGTTATGAAGCTCTTAAGACACCAAGGCCCTGAGTGGTGAAAGCAATTCCAGCCTGGCGGAGCAGGTGTAAGGCAACAGATAGACAAGAACACTGGGACCTGCCACAGTTCTCTAAAAGTAAGTGCACATGAAGTGTAGAAAAATGGCCTACATTTGAGTAAATTAGGAGTTGTTTTTTTTTTGCACCTGTGTGTGTGTGTGGAGTACAAGCCGGAGAAAATCGAAAGTCTCAGCGTATTAAATTGTTCTCTGTATTGCAACCAGACGTAGTGATGCTCCTTTAAATGTACAGCATGTGTCCGATGAGCCAGACTTTAAACAACACTGTGCTGCTGCTGCCACACTAAAGAATGGATTAAATGTCTCTCAAATGTCATTCTCATTGTTATAGAACACGTTGAAGACAACAATGCAAATCTTGTAAATGAGAACTCTAGGTATCTAGCAAACACCAAAATGTAGTTGGAAATGCCATCGCAACAAGTTTATTGATAATAAGTTAATGAATATGTAAATAATTTTTGTATTTCGCCATTTGCAAGTACATTGATAAAAAACATGTTGTTTCTTTTGCATTATATTTACTCTTAATTTACAGAATTTATTTCCTGTGAATGCAGCAACGGTTTTTCTGGTTTGGTTTAGACAGTTAGGCACTTCAGATCAGGATAAGATTGATGTCGATTCATGAAAATATAAATGCAGTTAGTTGAATGATGAATGATGAACATCGATTCTAGGACATGTTCTTTTACGAGATATTGTATGGTTTCATTGTAGATGGAGTAGAAATGGAATAATGCTGCCAATAGAGGAAGCCTGCTGGCTGTTAGAGGTCATTAGCAGCGGTTTTGTTGGTTTTAGTCTGGAAACAGTTAGGTGTTAATGGTATTAGAGTGTGTTCACATTTTGCCTGTGAAAAAAGGAACAAAATATAAAAAAATATATATAAATAATGTGAGTGCCTCTGTTTTGTAACACTCATACAGAAACACCAATGTGCTATGCATCACAAACTGCATAGTATTAGAAAGGGATAAGTCTATCTCTGCACAAGTAAATAATGATAGTTATGTTATTCGGGTGAAAAATACTTCCCTCCACTCTTGTATCTCTGTCATGTCAGTACCATACAACCGATATCTGTAATGACAATGATTTTTACAAAGACGGGAGGAAATTGCAGCGGTGGGAATATCTTGCATATTCTGTATTCTATAAAATGAACCATTTTCCAGATTTAAACAGCATCAGCAAGAGATGTGATTCTCATGAAGCCAGATGACAGATGTGACAATGTTGGCCTCATTCTTTTTCCTCTCATGGGCATAACGTTCTGACACTAGGGAGGAATCTGCATCCACTGCACCACGTTGAGGGAAATGTAAACTCCAGACATGCAAAATGACACAAAAGATAATGGTCTTCCTGGAAAAAATGAATCAATGAACAATGACAAAAACATAATAATACTGGCTACTGGCCCATTGCCGATAAAAATAAAGAAATATACAGAAAGCCATTTTCAGCACTTTACTGTCTGCTTATTGTAGAATGTTCATTTTATAAGCGGTATTTTCTACTTTATGAACCGATATCTGACTTTGGAGACCACTCAGAAATCTAGAATTACACATATTATTCAGTGATGGTGGCTGATAAGTGAAGTAACCGACAACAAAATTGTGCGAGCACTGACATGACCGGCTCTATGTTAAAGCTTAGAGTGTGTTTGGAATGCTGGACAGGATAATTTCCAATAAAGTTACAGATTGACAAAGAGCTTCCACTGCCGTGTTAGCAGCTCCAATGGAAGGTATCAAAATGTACCAAGAGAAAACATTTCTTGAGGTCGGATTGTAGAACATAGAAATGGTGAGGCGCCGTGCAAGGTGGAAGCCTGTTACAGCAGCTCCCGTTGTGTTTTCTTGAATTTGCGCCTTTTTGTGACTCTTTTTGTGTGTGTCGGAGGAGGTAGACTCAGGAGGCCACTGAGGCACCGCAGGACTCCTTCCAGTCTACTGATGTGCTTTGTTGGCCACATGGGGAGGATATCAACAGCATGTCTGACTGCATCACAGAATACATTCTATTCTGTGAACAAACCACCTTACCGGCTTACCTATACGCTGCTATCCCAACAATAAGCCAGGGATCATCACTGAGGCTAAAAGTTCTTCCTAACAAGAAGAAGAAAGCCTTCAGATCTGGGGACAGAGAATAACTGAGGGTCATACACCATGACCTGAGAAGAAGCTCAGGTAGTGCAAGGACTCCTGTATGATGTGTGGACTGGAATGAGAGAAATGACTGGGTTAAAGGCGGGAGACAGACAGCCAGGAGACAGCCTGGAGAGGGCAAAAGAGCTGCATTTGTTCTTCAACAGGAAGATGTTGGAAGTCACAGTCTGTTGTAGCCAATGCACTGTGCTTTGCTGTGGTCTGCTGGGGAAGCAGAATCGGAGCTGGTGACACCAACAGACTTAAGAAGCTGATTCAGAAGGCTGGCTCCGTCACTGGCTGCCAACCGGAATTTTTTGAAGTGGTGGTTGAAAGGAGTGCAAGTGGTGGTGGAGAGGAGAGCTTTGAACGAACTGTTATCCATCATCCTCCCCACCATCCTCTCCTCCGCCTTGTGGACAGACAGTGGAGCACTTTTTCCAACAGACTGGATTAGCTCTGCTGCCGCAAGGAGAGATACAGGAATTTAATTTAATTAATTATTTCCTGCCTAAAGCAATAAGAGTGTTCAACTTCTCCCCCCTGTCAAAAGGTGATCTCTCAAAATATATAGGATACTAAACTATAGTTTCTGTCCATCCAGCTAGCTAGTTATCTATATATATGTTATCAAAGTATTATAACCAGTTTGTAATGCACTGTATATATACACATGTTAATTGTTCTCTTTATTATCTATTATCTATTATTATTATTATTATTATTATTATTTATTATAGCCCATATAACAATAGATACATATACAATTTGACATTTCAAAGATGTAATCTGTTCTAATCTGTTGACAATTTAGGTTACTATTTAGTAAATGGACGCCTCACCACACTCGGATTACTGTAAGAACTCCTTTCTATCCTTCTTATTTCTTTGTTGCCGTGCAATTTCCTACAGCCACAAAATAGAATTCCTACTGTTGTGTTTTGCTAATTGGTGCCGATGCATTTAGGGAAAAGGTGCAGACTTTGGAGGAATGGACTCAAGACTATAGTTCAACTGTGTGACCGTCTGACTATGGCAAGTCAAATTTTGGTTGTGTCTGGAACCTCTGATTGCTCCTTGCTAAAAATGCACGAAACCCATTCTAAGTCAGGCCAAACTGAGTTGTGCAACTCAAATTGCCCAGTGTATGCCTTTGTAGGCTTTACGCTTTGGGTCTGAACCCACCATCACACAGTGTACAGAGGGTAACGAGTAAACAGTAAGGCGGATGTGAATTAAGTTGAACTAGAAATACATTTCCTCAGAAACCCCCTTGGTTTGGTCAGATCTGAATGTCAAGGCAAATTCTACCACTGACATTAGGTAGAGGGAAGCACTGGATTTTAATTAATTGAATTGCTACTGCAGAAAAATTGATAAATCACATGACCTCTTTTCTTTATTTCATTTGAATATGCTTAGTTGTTAGCCTGCACCTCATGCTGCCGTAACATAATTCGTACTGAAGGTTTTTTCAGGATTAATAAAGAGATTTAACCAAGGCAGTCTCTGGCAGTAGAACAAAGTATGCTTGATATGAGTAATGAGGTGTCCTTTTACATCTTCTGTTCTTCTGAGCTGTTTTAGCACCGGGGACATGAGAGCAGTGCGATTGGTGAGAGACCAGACAGCCAGCATCTGTCTCGCTCTCTTCCACTTAAATACACACACACTCACACTCATGCAGTAGTCCAGACATCTGGTGGGGCTCTACTGGGTCTTGCTACTGTGGTACTGGGACTCTTACACGGACTAAAGATACTTCAGTGGTAATGACATGTCCCCACTGGCCAGACCGGGCAGAAACACAGGAAGTGGGGACAAGACTGAGGGTCGGGGAGGTCATCCATCATGGGAGAGTGATTTAAATACAGTAGAAAAGACACAGAGATACAGAGAGATATGATGTCCTCTTCCTGAGGCCAAGGTAAGACAAGTGAGTACGCTTCAAACAATGGCTACACTCCAAAGCAATAGTACTTGAACTGATCTGTACTTAAACTAATAGAAATAGTAAAATTCAATATCCTTAGAGGTTCAAAAAACATTTAACCATTGAATGGTCTGTTTCCTACAAGCTATGATTGACCATATTTTTTGGGAATCCTAAAATCTGGCTTGAAAAATATAACATGTACAGCTTTGATTAAAATAAAAATTCCTGTCTCGGGTTTAAAAAGCTAATAACTCTGTGTTAATGTAAAGGAAAAGGAATGTGTATTCAGGTTGTTTTAGAAGTGGGGATTGCATATAATCAGATGCTGCAAGAAATGAACTGATCTGTTTTATGGATATATATTTTTGAGATGCCAAACACTCTTCATAGATATACACTGTACATCTTAACCATATCACCAACTTAAACTTAAACAGTAGTAAACGTACGTTTACAATGTGTCCACATTATTGTGTTGTAGATTGTTTCAACAATAGAACATTTACCCCTTCAATCTATTCTCAATAACCCAAAATGACAAATCAAAACATTCATGAATTGTATAAGGAAGTAATCATTGACCTTTTTAATTAACATAAGAGCTCAGTCCCTTTGCTCTGGGACTCTAAACTGAGGTCAGATGGCTTTCATTTTTCTTGAGGTGTGTCCAGAGTTCACCTGTACCTGCAAATTGAATTGACTGGACATATACTGCCACAATTCACACAGTGTGCCAGGATGAAAATCAATACATGAAGTCCTAGGAACTCTCTGTCGACCTCTTTGATGAATTTGATGCAAATCAAACATCAGAAAAGAATAAAACCACTTCTAAAGCTCTTAGAGCTCCTGCTAGCGCAGAGGCGGAAATATATGTGAAATGGAAAAGGTTTGGAACCATCAGGACTCTTTGTAGAGTTCAACATTTGACCAAACTAATTATCAAAGCAGCAAGAAGTCTCTTGGTCAGGGGGGTGACCAGGAACTATTGGTATGACGCAAGGTAACTTAAAAGCACCACAAACTGCAGCCTGCAAAATGACCATGAAGTTGACTAAACACATCTCTTAAACTTATTCAACACGACCTGAGTCTTTTTAGCTCCTCCTGTGTATGTGTGTTGAAGATGTGCTTCCCCCCTTGGTGTTCTGTGCAAGGGGTTGGGGTGCATGGTGCTGGCTTTGCTATTGCAGGTCATTTACTGTGAATGAACTCCAGATGAACTGAGAGCCAAGTCTGAGTAATATAAGTATTGCTCAAAGGTAAACTCGGCGTATTTCAACACTGTGGTAAATAGAGTTTCTCGGTTACACACGTGCATTTGTTCACGAGCTAAAAGAACAATGGAGGCTGACAAGGTAGTGGAATGTTACAGGATTTAACACAACTTTAATGGAAGGTTTTAATAGTTGTCACAACGGAGATGAAATTTAAACCACATTTTAACAATCTCTAGCATTAGTTATGATTTTTCACTTCTGGTGCCTTAATACATATGAAAAAACAAAAACAAATTGGTCATCCAAATTCAATCACTCACCAATGGCAGGATTTCCTCCGGGGTTGAGGGTGACTCTGAACGCTTGATTCCAGGTGTGGCGGCCGGGGGGGGCGTCGCAGGGGTCAACGTAAAGCAGGGCACCCCCAAAACCCAGCTCAGAGAGTAGGGACAGCTGGACATCAACACAGAGACACATGGGACAAGAAAACAAAAAATAAAGAGATGGGACATCACACAAATACAAGAAAAGGGATGCTCCATCGTCCCCGTCAATGTTCGCAGGAAACAGCAGCAATCATTCAAACCAGTGAAAAGACCCTGAAGTTTTTGAAATACATTTTCACCTGAGAGCATTTTTTCTGCCACATTACAACTGTCATGAAGGGAGGATGTATTGCAGAACTCTCATAATAGAGTGAGTCCGTCTTTACAGATGTTACTCGTTGTCTATAAGTGTATACAGGGGGTGTGCAGTGTTTTCTCTTTGTCTTGATGTTGGTGCACTAGTGAAAAAATTAATGACATGACTTCTGACTTTGTTTTGGTTTTTCTCCTGATGATTATACTGCATTGCTGTTTATTAAGCTGCTTCGTGTAGAAAAAGTCGAGGGGAGATTGTGAGTGGGAGGACGAGTGCTGCAGCTGCTCCGTGCAGAGCTGAATTTCACTGTTGTCCATATAGGAGATGTAGCGTCCTTGTTTTTTATGAGCATGGATGACCATTATTGAATATGTGACACCAGCCATGGTCAGTCCCCTCTCATAACAACTGTCCTTCACTTGGAAACAGACACAGATATACACACACACACATACACACACACAAACACACACACTGATGTAAATATGTCCATGCACATGAATCACAGGCACTATGCTTTGCACACTTGAGTTCATCAGAACTTACAGGTGACAAATTAAAGCAAAAACCAGCTTAGTGTCTTAGAAAGGCGTCAAATATCATAGTAAATGTACTTCAGGAAAAAACTACTTCCGCCAGAATAGAAATGCCTAATTCGCAGACTGTAGTTCACTCAGAATTACAGAATAACTTCATATTGATTTGCAGTGATTCTTTCCTCGAAGGAGACAAGTGGACGCAAACCACAGCAGCAAACCACCGCCCACTGCATAACAGAACCACCGATCCCCTCACTGTGTGGGTCAAACATTCAGGTCCTCATGATTCTCTTAGTGCACGTCACATATGCACTCACCCACTTGTGAAGAATATGGTGAAGGATGACTCATTTGACCATATCACTCTATCACTTCCCACATCTGTGTGGACTGGTGCTTATGTTTTCTTGCATTCATCTTTGTGATGAGGGGTTTATGCACTGCAGCTCCACCTTAACACCCCTCTTCTCTATGTGGTTGTCGGAGGACTGTTCTTGCTGACACAGTCTCTTCATGTCCTGCCCTGACATTCTCAGTCTCCTGGGACGGAGGTTACAAATCACACCAATGCACGGGCATGACGGCCTTCAGCTGTGCGCTGTCCACCACAACTTCAGACCCTGTGTACTGACTTCTTGCCCAGAGATCCAACTGCAGGTGTCCCTGTAGCCGCTGAGCCTTTGTGACTGAAGGTCCTGCCGTCCGTGTCTCAACGATGACCCCCTTTCTTTCTCTTGCCATCTTTATACAAAATGTGAATCAACTGTTCTTGCCATTTTCATACATACCATGTAGGACGATGTCGTATTCATTTCTTATCTGTACCATGCAGTGCATTTGTGTGGAAGAATATGTGTTTCTCCACTCGTTTACTCCTATTTTCTTTAAATTTGTCTGCCTGTCTGTGGTAAGAGAGGACACACACACACACGCACACACACACATGACTGACATTCACATATTATATAGTCACGAGCATGAGGCAATGCACTTTTGTGAATAGATGTGCAAGAACATGACAATATGCAGTAATGAGCTCACATTGTGATTCTACTCCGCCTCAAATGAGTTGATATGAATGTAGCCAAGAGATTTCAGCTACTTGCTCAAAACATGTGTTACACGTGTGTGTGTGTGTCAAATATGAACTGTGTGTGTGTTTGCAGCAGCGGGCCTGCAGTCACCGTCACACACTCATTAGTGAGAGTAAAAGGCTCATCAATCATTCTTCCCCACTTACATGTAAAGGACAATCATTTCTCTCAGCTGCTGACACATGGGGACATTGTGAAGCACACATGATCAAATTTGTCACAAAATGTGGGCGAGAGGGAAAAATGGGTCAGCAGCCTGTTACTAGAAGGGTCCCATGTGACGCCAGTCAATATCTGTTGTAATGGATTTTTAAAAGGCTCGCTGTGTAAATGTAAATTCAGTAAGATGCCCTCCTCTTTAAACATTTTCTCGACTTTTCTTCCTGGTAACCTCCATTTACTCCTGTTATGGCTCATTAGCAGCTATTTTTCTACAACCTAACATTCAGAAGTAGATTAAAATCCGATGAATAAAGCAAAGGAAAAAGCTAAAAATATAACAATCAGCCAGAACATTAAAACTGGGAATTGGTTTGGCTTAGCTTTCTCGGTTAATGATTTGATGATTTTCTAGTAATTAAACAGACTGGATTTGTTAAAGAATAAAGGTTAAATTTGTGACCTGATGTGAGACATAAGTTAACTTTGACAAAACCTTCCCAACCCAATGGCCATATGACTTTGGTTCACAGACCTTTTAGTTGCAACTGACCACAACACGTCCACTGCAGGATGATTTATTATAATGCTTTTGTATTTCATGTGTAAGAGTGAATTTTTTCCCTTAGAATTGTTTGAAATGTTAGCTCATTAGTTTATTCAGACTCTGGGGATATTGGCTTGTTTTTTCCAGAGTTTTAAAACATGTGGTCGCTATGTGCATGACTGGAGCAGTGTTGGTTGTGTTTCCTTTCTTCTCTCCTCCCACATTAGCTCTACAGGTTAAATCAGCATGACTGGTCTCCACCTATGACTGGCCATGTTTTCTGTTTTGTCTTGATTAGCTGCTTGTTCAGAGGTATGTGGAGAAAGGTTGAGAATAATAGGAGAGTTAATGGTTTTGACCACATGGTCACCTTTTTCCTCCACATTTCTTTTGTGTGAACCTTTTGACTCCAGTTCATACACAGACAGGCAGCTTTTTCGCTTTTACTTTGACTCCCTGAATTGGATTGTTGTGTTTCTGTCTGCAGCTGCCCCCTAGACATAGCCAGGAGACGTAACGTGTTAATACAGACAAGCGGTGGTGATTAAATCTGAAATATTGATTATTCAACAAACTTCGTATACATTTTAAATATCCCTCTCAAATGATTTTGGTTTATTTGTAGGTCAAAGTATCAAAACATCAAAGGTAAGATGTCAATGGTAGACATCTATCACACTTTATATTACCTTCGTATGTTTAAATGTATTTAGTGAGCTAACATGTGATTATTACATTTCCATTTCTCATCTCACACAAGACCTTACCCCAAGAGTATGTATTCAGGTTTGCATAATTTAATTACTTTTAATTTAATGGAAACTGCAGATAAATGAATCCATAATTAACATGTAAGTAGATATTTATGTTTTGATTAACGGAATTTATATTTTCCCTGCCATCTTCTAATTGACGGGGAAAAAAATAGCTTGGAGCAGAATGTGGCACATATCCAAGCAGAAAGAGGAAGAATCAATCAATGCGTTGGTAATGCTATTTCTTATGAAGGCAAATGGATTCAGACATCTTTGCACTGAAGACGTGCAGACGCAGGAGTCAGGTATGATAAATCTACGGCAAATTTAATATAAAGAATTAGAGGTGCATGACTAGACATGAAATATGCCCTTTTCAGGTGGCTTTGCAGTCAGCTGCAGTTTCTTCAAAGGCCGGTGAGCCATGCCTGCCTGGTTACAAGTGCATTAAAATACCTGAGATCATTTTTGGAAACTTGGTTTTAAAAAAGCCTTTATTATAGGAAAATCTGGGTTTTCCATGCTCTTGCTTTTAAAGATCTAAAGAACTCATTCCTCCGTCTGAGTGAATATTTTTCCTGCTGTAGCATCAGGTAAATCTCAAGTGGAGCATTAAATCACACGGTTGATTCTCTTATCAGCAGGGCAGAGCGGTGGCACAGCTTTAATCTTACCTTGTAAAGCAAGGGTGCTTGGCCAAGCTTGACCACGGCAATCCGGTTGGTGAGGTTCAGGCTGTCTTTGGCTCTCCGCAGGTCATCCACACTCCCGTACTGAACATCCACCACCTCTCCCTGGTAAGGAGAAAACAGCACAGAGGCGCAGGGATCAGCCGTTACTAATATCGCACTAAAAGCCCTTTTAGTGCTCTTTTCCCAAGATATTAGTGTGTAATAATGTACCATGCAGATGTTAGGTGGCCTTTATGCCTTCATGTGACTCAGCCAGCTGTGTGCTCACCGGCTCGAAAAGCACTCAAATTGGCTATAGAAAAGTGCTGCATATACAGTGGAAGCCCGTGTGGGAATGAGTGAATGTGACTTGTAGTTTAAAGTACTTTAACAGGTTGATGAGGTAAGTCAAGGCAGTTTAATTTATAAAGCATATTTCATAAATGGTGGTAGATTTAATATTCAACAACACACATTCAAAATTTTACGGAAATCTAACATATATATATATATCAAGTATATATATATATATGTAGTTAATAAAATGCTAACATTCAATGATGGTTTGACCTTGTACATTTTATTTGTTAAATTAATCTTTGGTTGAATTCAATTTAAAGAGGTACATGATATATGATTAGCAAATTTAATGTAAGTTACTTAAAATCTGATGTCTACATGATTTGAAGAATTTTAAATATCTTTCCCTGCAACCAGACAAATCTTATAGCCCCTTCTTTTTTAAATAATTAAGAGATTCGATAAATTGATTGATTCCTGATAAAGCATAGCACGGTGATAGCACCTGACTTCTTTACATCACACTGAAATCACTTGGTTGAAGAGTTTGTTTACAAGTGAGTGTGTGTGTTTTGTTTGTGTGTGTGTGTGTGTCAGATTTAGTGAATGTCATCATCTCCCAAATTAAAGTGACCTAGAAGCTGTTGAGGAAAGTCAAAGCATTACTTTTTGGGGTCAATCCCTCTCTTTCTGTGTGTCTCCCATCTCTATCCCTCATTTTATCACTCTTTCTCTCTTTCTTGTTCCCCTGGCTTCTCAGTGCATCACCTGGGTCTGATTCATTTTTCATGTGGCCTGGGGGCGAGTGAAACACAATGCTGCAGTGGAGAGAAAACAGCGGGGTGAGAGAGAGAATGAGAGCGAGGGGGAGCCTGAGTTTGTGCATGTGCGTGCGAGAGAGAGAGAGAGAGAGAGAGAGAGAGAGAGAGAGAGAGAGAGAGAGAGAGAGAGAGCAGATATTTTTGCATCAGGAGAGGAGAGCGAGAGAGATTTATCACTCCTGCCTGCATTTGCATCATAAAAGGCCTCCATTTAAACTGCAGACCATGGAACAGTATGAGACGCAGCAAATTGAAATACAGAGTAACCTCTATAAGCACCGAGAGGATGCTGCTTGAACTAGATCCATCTCTCTTCTTCCTCACTGAAATTTGTCTTTAATTTCATCTCTTGGAGGTAATGAAATTAACAATATAGGCTAAGGAGCCTCTCTACGACAGCAAGCATCATTCTCCTGTTGAGATGAGGATCTATTCTTTTTTTTGCTCAGCCTGACATTCAAGAGTTTTCCATTGAGCATTTGAATGATGATGAAGGCCAAAACTTCTTGGCGTACTGTAAGGTTCGCCACTATTTTTTCCCCCCTTCAAATTATACATATTCAGTGTATCTGCTGAAGCCCTTGCTGGTGTTGTTCAACTTCATTTAATCCGTTCGAGAAAAGTAAAACTCTGAAAGTCGTGCAATTGAAATATTCCAAGGTGTAAATGGCTTCCTGAGCTTAAGAGTTCATTCACATCCTCTCCAGAGAAGATAATTTACTCCAGCTTATATGTATAAAGTGTCTCAAAAAGGAATCAGTCCACACTGGCCAGAAATTGTTCCACTTTTAGTGCTGTTTTTTTTACCAGATGAGCTCATTACAGACAGTTTTGCCAGTTACTTTTGTGACTGACTGTGTTTGATTGGTCATCTCTGCAGAAACATGGCTCATCTTCTTCTTTGCAGTAAGAGAAAATAAAGCTTTGCTACAGTAATAGGTAAATAATATCAACAGTAGTAAATAAAAAAAAGTGCTCAGCATCCCCATTAAAACCAACCTTAAACTGTTGCCTGATTAATTATCATGAAGGATATCTCAACTTAATGCTGACACTTCAAATTCAATGCAGCTATTATTTAGTATATATTTATCTTTATTTTTCTATTATTTTTATCATTATACTATTTTAGCTGAACTGTAATAATTAAGATATGTTATGATTTACATCCCAACACTGGCTGATATCGTCAAGAAGATGTAACATATGCTTTCCATGGAGGGGGTCCATTGCCCTATAGGAAGTTTTCAGCATCATGCTGTGCTGCACAATACGTGCATAATGCAGCCTCAATACACCTGTAGGCAGTGAAAACAATACACCGTACCCTTGTCCTGTACAATTACTCACATATTAACCTACGCATAATCTTACTTCTTTGAGCATTTTTCATCAGTATTTAGTACTCCCAACATATATTTAAAATGAAGGGTAGTAAGTGAAAGCAAATCTGTGAAACGTAAATTTGTCTGATTTTCTCTTTCTTGGCTGCATGTGAAAGGCTGACAGAAAAAAAGGAGAACAGCCATGTGAGGAGAAGACAGAGGAGGTCATGGATTGTTTGCAGTCTGATGATTGAAGGCTGCTCAGATCCAAACTGTAATTAACTCTTATCACATGAAGTAAATGAAGTGTCTTCCCAGTCACACTCTCATTATGTCAGACAACAAGGAGAGGCAGGCTGAGAGAGGGCGTGTGTTGGGAAAGCTTCAGACTTCACGAACTGCAAGTAACCGCACATTTCGATAGGTTCAAGTTCAGTAAAGCTGAAATTGAGATGTAACATGTTATTGATTCAATTTGTCATGTCATAAAAAAAAGATTTGAACTAGTTATAAATAGAAATACAGAATGAAATACTATACATAAAAAAATCACTGTTTTGGTGTTGGCACACTGATAAGACGGGTAACATTTTGTGAGATTCCTTAAAATGTCAAAAGCCCGAACTTGGCTGATAACGATGATCCCGATTACTGATGGTGCGAGTATTTGTGTGTGTGTGTTTCTGTGCATGCGTGTTTGTGTGTTTGCCTTGCTGCTCAGATGTTTTTGTGTGCAAAGGTAAGCCTGAATATCTGTGCCCATGAGATAGTAACCAATTCCACTACAATGACAAACCACTGTTTTGAAATTATTTTAGCCAACTTAAAATGAAATAACATTGTTCTAATGATCTTAAATTATAATCTTGAAAAGACAGATGTTGACTAATGTATTGTAAACCAGGAATATGTCTAATCCATGTGTATTTTGTCACATTAAGAGGGGGATTTGTATTTTGAATCATTCAGTTTATTCCTCTCTACTAATGCGATTTTTTTTTTATCATAACCTTAAGAACTCGGGTAATTATTACTTCTAAGATGCATTATAATGTGGCCTAGCTATATTACTTTTAATTACAATTACTCTCTCTTGTTTGCGGGGCATGATCACGATATATGCTTAAATTAGTCCACATTCTAAACGGTGTCCCTGTTTCACCGTCCATAGTCACAATCCTGTGGATTCATTCTTGTGGAGACAGTAGCTGCAGAGCATTCATAATCACTTGTGCTCATATTTGCATATTAATGTGGAAAAACTGCTTTTCTTGAGAAGGCAAGAACTCCATTATGCTCGGAGAGACAGAGTTCATATTAATTGCAGTCATGATTTATGTGAAGATAACTGTGATGACATAGCACTACTTTCTAAATAACCCCAATTACCTTAATTACAGATCTTATTAGTATAGCTTAACATATTAAAAGCAGTGTGGTTGATGCGGGATTAGTCAGTTTGAGTGTCTTGTTAATTTAAAACCTGTCTATTAACTAATTATATAGACTGAAGAGCAGTATACTGTTGTAAATAATTTTAAGGCTGTTTTTGGATTGCTGGGAAACAGTTTTAGAACATGTCTCTCAGCATTTGAACTCTGTATCTCATCATTAAAGATATTTAGCTGCTCTGACATTGAGGTTAGTCTGTACTTCTGTACTTTATGATTAATTTGTAAAAGATGAAAGATGATTTAAGTAAGTGAAAAGACAAACACAAAGTAGAATGACAGGGCCTCCAGAGTAATTACATCATCATGTAACTGATGTTAGTATATATTTAGTTATTCATTAAAATATAATGTTTAGAAAGTAACTTGCTCCAAATAAGAAAGTTTACACAGAGAAGGAAAATAGTCAAGATGTTTATTTTGAGTTTATGAATGAAAAAAACTGCACTTACAGTAGGTGAACCTGAACAGTATTAAACACATAGGCCTACCCACATATTGTTGACCCTCTAGATGTATTAATATTAGTACTAGTAGAAAAACAAAGAAAAATTATGAAATGCATTGTAGTGATGTATTTATAATTGGTTAGGTGGGCTGTTTGTGTGTTAGTGGTTACATAAGTGCGGCGGTGTTTTTTCAGAACGTGGAGGAGGTTAGACTGTGTAGGGAGAAAAAAATAAGGTGTGTTAATAGAGGCAAAAAGTCCAGAACCAATCATATGACCAGATTCTTTCGAAATTATATTGTGATCTCAAGTCCTTAATCACCACCACCCCTGTGATGACCTTCCCAGCCTAAGCAGTATGCATTTCCCCTGCCTGCAGATGGAGCCTTTAGTTTTCGCCTGGCACCAACCCTCCAGCGGCAGAGTCAGCTTGAGGACAAGGGGATGGGGGGGACCTTCAGAGGAGGACCAAAACATAGCTTCCTGCCCTCACTGACTTGGCTGTGTTTGTCTCCCAAAGGCATAGACTGATGGCATAGGTTCTGTCAGCCTGGTACTATACTCTACAGCTCAGCAGTTCCATTAACCGTCTCCTGCATCCACCTTCCTGCTCTCTCTCTCTCTCTCTCTCTCTCTCTCTCTCTCTCTCTCTCTCTCTCTCTCTCTCTCTCTCTCTCTCTCTCTCTCTCTCTCTCTCTCTCTCAATGCAATATTCAAGCCTTTGCCCATGAGATCAGCTGTACTCTGATGTTCTAAGCTTTCAGTTTTGACACAGGAAGAACCAATTGTGCTGCTCTTCAGAGAGTCCTCTTGGCCAAGATACTTCAACCCCCATGAACCAACTGAGGCTCTTGAGAGCAGCTGGGCTCCCACTTGTGTCCTCAATTCTTTCCATGGCAAATGATGGTTGTGACCATCATGACCAGACATGTCTAGTGAGTCAAGACAATGATCAAGATTTGTCTTTTAGTTTTGGAATCGCAGTTAGGGCGACCAAATGTGTCCAGCAAAAAGCAGCTTCCCATAATTTGCAGCATTTCAGACATCTTTCCTCAAACAATGAGGTTCCCAACCTCTCATATACACTCAAAAACGACCACAACCGATATGTCAACTATTTCACACAGACACACACAATTGTCCTTCTTTCTTATTAGTCACATTTAATGTCACGGCTATCTTTTAACTTTTCATCTCACTGCCCTTTACTGGTTTGGGGTACTAGCACTCCCCTCTTCTTGACCAGGCAGTATGGCGTGAGCCACCTTTCTCTTTTTTGAAATTCTTCAGTTAGAAAATGGTAGGGTAAGGGTTAATGGTTTCACTTGTCACATGATCAGCTTGCATTAGCCCATGTCGGAGTTGACAGAGAATACAGTGATCTGGTAGCAATGCTTGACAAGCTTGACCACTACTGTAGCCCATTGGGTGCTATGGAAACTAAGTCCAATTCCTTTCTCCACAAGTGCAAGTATAGGAAAAATGTATATATCCTATTTCATCCAAACTACAGAAGAAGATAATTTGATGTTGTGTTTGGGGGCGAGGACAACAGGTGCAGTGAATATCGGGTTTTGCCTGCAACTTTTCCACGGCAAGGCTTAAAAGGATGATTCACTGTTTAAAGCATCAATGAGGTTTTTGGTGTTGCCATGTCGAGTCACATTATGAAGCCTGCTCCTTTACCCCAGCTTACCTTCCACTTTGTCATTTGCATCCCGCTGGATCTGAATTGAATTGAATTTGTCTTCTACATAAATCATTCCTGTCAAAAGAGCTAACAGGTCAAACCATGACTCAGAGGACAAAAACAAAAAAAACAGGTACAACAAGACGATTGGATAAAATAAAACACAGCTACATGAAACCAAACAGCAGTTTGTAAAAGTACGTGTTAAATATAGAATCTTAAAACGTATTAATTCATTTAAAGCTTCAACTACTATTTTTTACTTCGATTAACACTTTTCCACGACAAAATAACTTCACTATGGCATTCTAAAGGAAGCTTTCCTATGAAACAAATACATTATTTAGGAAATTATTTGGGGATGAAGGCTCGTGTAAGGGGTAGCTAATAGGATCCTATCTTTTCCTATTGGTCCAGTTTTAGCATCACTGCACTGGCTGCCCATTTAATTTAGAACACACTTGATCAAAAACTCTTCGCTGTCTCAGCAACCAAACTGTCATCTGCAGACTCCGCTCCGCTGCTGCTTAAATCTTTCCTTTAGACTCACCTGCACAGGATTAATGTCTCATCTCCATTATCAGATCTTGCTATTTTTACCTTTTACACTTTTTTAATTTACTTAATTTAAATTATTCTATATGTTTTTATCAAACTAATAGTACCTGTTGTCTTATTTTTTATTTAATTTAATCTTAAAGAAATCAGTTCATATTTACTTCAAGTAAGATTATCTTTGACAATTGCATTGTCCCTTGCTAATTATTACCCCTTGATTTCCCCTACTGTAATTAAGGGAGCATATTTCCCTTTGAGCCAGATTTAATCTTTATTCATCTTGTTACAGTTTGTTAATTTATTTTATTTCTTTTATCACAATATTGTATTTGTTCATCAATGTATCAATGTATGGACTCAGTGCTGTTGATACATATGTCGTAGTTTTCCTGAAGCTTAATAAGTGCCACATAAATAAGATGTATTATCATTATTAAAAAATTTTCTTTACTCTAAATGCAGCATCCAGTAAAATTGATCAAACAGGGCTGTTGTAAGAAGGTGGTCGTGTTGTCAGGTTTGGCGCAGGATAATACTTTGGGGGTATCTTTTAACAAGGTTTATACTATGGTCTGTTAAGTTACGCCATATATTAAGTGGACAAGTCAGCTTCATCCATTTGAGAGTAACAGTACTGGTTAAAGTTATTGAGAAAGCCAAACTGATAGAATAGAATGTACATTTATATTTAAGTCTATGATTAATATCAAGCCCAGGAACATGGTCTGCTATTTATCGAGGAAATTTATTACAAAAATCACAAGTTAGCATCTGTTACAGTGTCAGTCCATGCAGTATTTACTTACTCTACCAACTTATTCATGTGTGTCTTACATGTTCTTACATGTCCTTACAGCTGTGACCAGATGGTCCTGAGGCCCTGCAGGGAGGCTGTTCTCTCGCTTCACTTGATGGATAACACCCTCTGGTGAATGTGTACTGCACCAGAATGACTTTCTGCACTTCATGGATGTTGATGTCGGCCGGGATGCTGCTTGTGTATTTTCTCAGCGTGTTCTTCACAAGTTATATGGCTCCTCTGACATCTCGGTCTGTCGCTTTCCACAACGAACACTGTCCTTCAATACTGGTTATTCTCCTACTCAAGAATAAATAACCCCACATTCTCTTTCCTGTGCTTCTCGTGTTCTGCACAATGAAGGCTACTTATGAAACATTCCTGTTTACTTGTAAACTGAATAGAAATTCTACAGTTGTATTCTTTACAACATGGTCTTTACAAGTGCAAAACACACAGTCTGCTGTAACGACATAACAAACAGTACATTACCATGTGCTGGTATGCGATTAGTAAAAGCAAGTCCCTGTAGTGCCAAGTGGAAGCATAGGTTTTTTCAGGCAATTGGCATAATTTCTTTGAAAAACATCCCCTGTAAGCCGAAGGTCACAGGGTCAAACCCCACCGTGTCAACTCTGTCCAACAGTTCGGACTCAGTCTAATGGAGGTGTCACATCATAAGACACTTTGAATGGTTGCTTGTCTGCAGTAACCCGGTGAACTCAGAATCCATTTAAGGTCTTAAGCTGTTTACATGAAGATTAGATTCTCCATGACTGAGCTGCTATGTAACCATGAATAAGCAAGTTAAAAATTATTATCCCCTGCCTCTCCTCTTCTTATTAACTACTGAAGTTTTAGGAAGTATTTATATCAGAATGGACCCATGGGTTAGTGTCAATTGGACAAAATAAATTGCTTGAAAGATGTCTGAAATGGAGCGACGCCTGCGAGCTATAGTTCAGGCAGCCAACTCGAGCTGAGCTGCTCCAATCATGACACATTCCTCACACTCCACAACCATCTATAATGTACAACCACCTTAATGTATACATATATTTAATCATCCAGTTTATTCTTCTCTATTATTGCTCAGTTTTTTTATTGTGACATAAAAAAACACTGGTGATTACACACGTCTATATGATTCTTTAATTAATTTTAAAGTGACTTAGCCTATTTTTTATTACAACTGTCAACCCTTGTTTAAGTTCATTAAAGCTTACTGGCGATCCCTCCTCTTCCCATCACACCACACAAAGTAGTGAATTAATATTTTAATGATTAATATATTACTATTGCTCTAAACTGCACATATCATGAATTAATAGAGATTAACACTTCCTGTATCATTCCCTCAATCTCCTCTTCTGTTGTTGTTCTCGTCTCATAAAATACGTTACAAGCAAGTCATCTTCCATGTCAAGCAGCTCCAGCTCCATCATTAGCGTTTGTCTGTTAGTTGCCATTGTTCACTGTGTGTGAGGAAAGCTGGGAGGAGGTAAATAAACAACGTATATATATATATAGAACTCATGAGGTAGGCTTCTCTATGCTCGTCTACCATTGCGCCATGTACTGTTGGCGGCGAATTGTTTTCAGCACCTACAGCTTTCGGAGAACAATAAATTAAACAGTGTCCGTTGGATCCAATTCGGAGTAGCATACTGCAGCCTTTACTCCAGACAATGGCCTCAAACGGTTTTAAAATACATACCAACATGAATGATGAACAAAATTTAATTTACTAGGAGGCATCATCAAATGCAACAGTCTCCATTAGTTTGGACATCATTACGGTGTAGCTCATAACTAAGTTAGTAAACACTCAATTTGTAGTTATTAAACTTTGCTGCCTTGGTGAACTAGATTTAAGTTACTGGTTGCAAAATTTTAGCTTCTCAGGCGATTTACACACACAACATGCATAGGCAGCACTAATTAGAAGCTAGATGAGACCAGGCTTTCGCAAAGTTATCGTAGAGATATGCTGAAGTTTTACAGAAGATTGTTTTTAGAATGCAAGCACTAACAAGCTCAAGGGATGCACATGTCAGGGTTAATTAATACCTGCACCCAACCGACATGTTGTGAGACTCGATCACACATGACTTGACCAGACCCACAAACAGCACTCTCTTGCTTCCCGTTCTCAAACACACACACACATACGGTCGCACACACATACGCACACACACACACACACACATAGACCAACACACACACACACAAAGGCACACGATGCATCCTTCAGATATTGTGTGTTAGAGCACAGTCCCTGCAGCACCAGCGAAACAGTGCCATCAAGAGCAGGACTTATTATCCCAGTATACCTGCACTGGGCCGCCATCCATCCAACACAACAGCCATGTTTAATTGTCTGAAAGCCATGTTTAGATCCAGCAAACCGCCGCTTAATTCAAGGCAGCGTGCGGCAACGGAGCTGGGAAATAATCTGGTGATGGATGACTGTGACCCTCCTGTGGGTAGACTCCGACGAGTGGACAGCTGGATGGATCGAGCAAAGCGGAGGAAGGAGAGCGAGGGGAGAGGCGGGGAGAGAAAAAAGAGGAGGAAAACTTGGTATTCAGAGACTGACTGCAACTTTTCATCTGTCCTCAGGCCGGGCAGAGGCTCAAGGGAATAACAAGCGTCTCCTTCAACCCTTTTCTCTGTTCCCAGGATACAGAGAAGTAAAGCCCTCTAAAAATAGTGTGACTATATTTTGATGTGTGTGTGTGTGTGTGTGTGTGCGTGTTTGTTTGTGTGTGTGTATGTGTGTCTCCTAGTGCGGGCGGACTACATGCATAATGACTTCCATTAACCTTCTCATTCCTGAAGAATGGTGGGAAAGATCCACAGTGCATCAAGCATGAAAGAAATACCATGTTTAAGATTTCTACGGTTTCTGCATCAAGTCGGCTGGTGCTGTTATAATCCTGCGGTCTATTCTTATCTAAGTGTATTGTGTAAAGTTTGTGAAATACCTCTTGTCTTGAAAATATGGCTTCAGGCACCCTACAAAGGAAATTTCTCCTTCTGTTCTATTTATAAGAAAATGAAACTCTATAGTATAACAAAGTTGAATCCAGTGAACATGCACTGTTTCATTCTGCAATGTGCATTTGAAGAAAGGAACACTTTTCCTTTCTTTTTTCTTATTTCAAAATTAATAATTTGAGACGAACTATGTTTTACCTATAGATATAACTGAATATGATCAATTAAATAGTTTTTCAAGATGATGACACACATTTGTTGCACAATTTATTGGTCACATTCAGGCATCAACACACAAAGTTCCATGACTTCATCTTGCACAGTTGTGGCACTCTCACTGTGTCAATATTGGTCCACAGAGAGACAGACGGACAGATAGATGTGCTAAAGCTGCCTCTGTGGTAGTTCCTGTGTCTCTAGGACCAGGATGAGACTCTGACTCTCTGACTCTCTCTCTCTGACTCTCTCTCTCTCTCTCTGACTCTCTCTCTCTCTCTCTCTCTCTCTTAATTGGGATGTTTATGTCCACTCCTTGTTAAAACTCAGCCATCTTCTTTCACTGCGGTGTGTCACACTGCTCAGTTCAGTGTGATCGATCAATCCATCACTGTCACTGGATAAGATCCATCGAAATACTCGACAAGGCTCAGAATTCTCTCATTAGAAATTTAAAGAGGCAAAGACTTTCCTTTCTGTTGTGCTACAAATACATTTTTCAGGGGATCACTCAACACACAACTCGAATGATTGTCTACCCATTGCTTTGTATTAGTGTAATAAGTTACAGATTTGACCACATTTATAGTCTTCTCCTCGCTGGATAGGGACATTTAAAATCTCAAATCAGTGATATCGGCAGATAAATAATCACTATTCATGTTAGAAC
The DNA here is from genome assembly GCF_947347685.1 of Pleuronectes platessa. Lineage (NCBI taxonomy): Eukaryota > Metazoa > Chordata > Actinopteri > Pleuronectiformes > Pleuronectidae > Pleuronectes > Pleuronectes platessa. The sequence goes on along the minus strand of NC_070634.1, from coordinate 3,779,468 downwards.
TTGCTGAGATAATGAGACCGTTAAAGAGTGCAGACAATCCTCAGCTCTTTAGTAAGTGATGCACAGTGGCAGGTCATTTAAAGGACTCCTCTCTATGTAGCCAATCAGTTTTACACCAGAAAATACAAATATAAATATCATCTTTAGACTTGGCACTTGCAGGAAATAAAAGTGCTGTAATACCCTTAGACCCTGAACTGTGGCTTGCCAAATTGTAGCGTTTGAAGCCAGAACCTCTCGAAATGCCCCTACTGTCATGTCCAGCCCTGTTTATTAAGTTAAGTTGGCTGGATATTTATAACTTATTCTTCTGTTATGTGTTGTTACTGTTTACTCACCTCTCCTCTCGTTTCAGACTCCTCACTCCCTCCCTCGTGTGTGTGTTCCACCTGGGTGATTGTCAGCTCCTCCCTGATTGTTTGCACCTGGTCCTCATCACCCGGTGTATTTAGTCTGTGTTCCTGTGTGGCGTTGCCAGTTCGTCTTTGTTTCTCCATGTTCTTAGCGTCCCAGCATTTACTCCTGATAGCCTTCCTGTTACCGATCCCTGCCTGCTTAACGAGTTACGTCTCTGCCTTTTCCCTGCCGGATACTCTGCCCTGTGATCGACTGCCCTCCCGTGTACCGACCTTGGACCGAAACTATTACGAACTCTGCCGCTGCCTGTCTCCTGTTGGATTATTGTACCCGTGTTTGGACTGCCTTGACGTGTTTCAATATTCAACAGTAAAGTTGGTTAATTGCACCTTCTTGTGTCCCCGAGTCGTGCTATTGGATCCACACACCTGTCTGCACTCCTTACACCTAAGGGCTGACCCTACAGTGGCCAGAGGCTGAAGTCTTAGATAATCTGACAATACAAAGATGGAAAAGGAGAGGAGAAGCAAAAGGAGAGTGCAGCTGCACGTAGGTTAACTCAAATCTCAAGATATGGAAATCGTACCTGTAGACTTCCAATAGCGGAGTAGGCTGCGTAAGAGAACTGCTGCCTCGGCAGGTCGTTTGGGCCACGCTGGTCACAGGGGGTCCCGTTTGGCAGGAAACACTGGTGACTAGACCTGTCAGTGATTGTGTTGGGTGTGGAACCAGGCAGGCTGAGGAGGACTGTGTGATTGGATAGGTGGACGTCAGTCAAACCGAGTCCCAACCACTGCCTGTAGAGGTACCTAGCTCTGGCTTCCTCACTGTTATCGGGTAGGCTGGAGAAAGACCTGAAAGCAGTGGACAAATATAAGTGCTTATTAATCATGCAATGCAACACTATGGATTACTGCAATATACAAACAATTAGTACAATAAATTGATTATTGCTTTCAGATTTGACCGACAATGACCACAAACTACAAAAGCAAAGTGCACATACAAAAGCTGTCATCCTGTCATAGCCTCATAAAAACAAATGTGAGGATCCAACTGCTCAAAGCCTAGTGAGAAGCTGAGTGAGAAAGAAGACTTAAGGCCGATATATGCTACTCCGAATCCGTTAAGGACGGCCGGACAGACGGATCTGACAGACTATTTTTCATTTATGGTTCTCCGAAGACTGTGGGTGCTGAAAACAATTCACCCCCAGACCAGTAGGTGGCGCAAGAGAAGCCTACCTCATAACGTATGTAGAAGAAGTCCACAAATGTGTATTTACCTCCTCCCGGCTTTCCTCACACAGATTGAACGATGGCAACTAACAGACAAAGGCTGTTGATGGAGCTGGAGCTGCTTGACATGGAAGATATCTTGCTTGTAACGTATTTTATGAGACGAGAACAACAACAGAAGAGGAGACGGAGGGAATGAAACAGGAAGTGTTCGGACCGGAAATGTGAGATTCCCTAAAATGACGTTGTGCGGAAATGATGTCGTTAGCGGACCAATCACAGCCAAGGGCTATCCCTAGGCTCTCCAAAATGCCGACGTATAGTTAGAAAAATCAGAGGTGCACGAAGACCTCTCCGAGGTGCTCGGAAAGGGTGTTCCACGCCGAAGAAGCCATTCCCATGTGTCCGTGTCCGTCAAAACGGAGTAGCATATATCGGCCTTCATTCATTCATCTATCCTAATTGCAGGAAAGAGATTGTCAATAAAATGTGACCCCGGCATTATATGAGTCTCCTCTCCTGGTTATTTTGGCACTTGATGTTTACTCTCTTTATTGTTCTGACTCTGAGGAGACTCGACTTGAAAATCCAGCAATAAAACTCCATCTTGTAGAGAAAGGCTGCTGCTGTATTTCAGCCTATTGGTAAAATAAAACATTTACACCATCCAGGTGAGGGAGTCTTTCAGGAAGAGAAATGCTTTGAAACATAAAGTTTACACATAATGTAATAATATACTTCAATATGGCTTCATTTTACCAAAGTCTGTGTTTGGAATTGTAGGGTGTAGTAAAGAGATGGAGTAATGTTGCGAGAAAAACTCTTCTGACATTAGTCATGAATTTAAGTCAAAAAACGATTTACTCTGTGATTTAAGTCATACATTTATGGGGAAAAAAACAATATTCTCTGAAATTAAGACCAGGTGAATCCTCAAAGCTTGTCTGAGAATACAGTTACCAACATTTCCTATTTGCCCTCAGTCTTCACCTGCCAGAACCCTTACCATCACAATAAATCTGCACTCTATCACTTGTAGCTGTGTTCTGCACTTACAGTTGTACGTTCACACATCTAAACAGAACTTGTTGTGAGTGTTTCGTGAAGTCATCCACTTCTCGAGTGATGTTTTTGTTCTTTCCATATGAGTTCTCTCTCTCTCTCTCTCTCTCTCTCTCGCAAGCAAGCAATATATGTATGTTTGTATACACAGTTGGGAGAGTTGGAGCCGTATCTCAACTTTTACCCTCACTGTGTAAATGAGCTACTTCTGTTTTATGAGCTATGAGTTTATTTCAAGAACCAAGACTAAAACACTACTTTTAAATTAGATAAATTAATTGCATTTATGTAAACATAATTTTATTTGGATGCACAGCTCATTATATGAATGCCAAATAGTCATCATATCAACATCCAAATAATAATCATACTATGGAAAATGATTTTTCTAAAAGCTGTTCCCGATATAGAAGTGTCTGAATACCAAACATGGATGCCTCATTTTGCTATATTGTCATGTCACTGTAATTTGACGCCTCACATGACCATCTCGACCTCTCCTCATTCAGTGGCTTATAAACTCTCTATGTGGTATACATGGATAATAACCACCATAATGTTTCGTACGCCTATAGCATTCCTTTGTGTGTCTCTCGTGTGTGAGCGTATTTGTGTGATATCTATATCAGTCTGAGCAGCAGATGGCCCAAACACACAATTCTGCCATTCTCTAGCCAGCAGGCCATGTCTCATAGCTGGCCAGGAGCCGCAGCAGGAGGCGGCGTGAGGGCTGCTGTGTTTTCACGCATGTGAACGAGCGTGTGCGTCTCCGTATGCATGTGCTCACGGAGACCTTCATCTATAAGCCTGCCGCTGGAACAGCGCCCTGCGGTTTGGGACACATGCCCACTTGCGACGAGGTCTCAGTGTCTCATGTGACTTTGTTTGTATGTGTGTCATACTAGACATCTGTGTATTTATGTGTCTTCGATGAGCATGTAACCCCGACACCACACAGTAGTAAGATAGGAGCCTCACCTCCACTCCTGCATGTGTCTGTCACCACAATAATAGTGCTTTTCAGATCGTTCACTGCATACACAACATAACGTACAAACATAAACATGAACATATGTGTAATAAGTAAATACTCAATAACTCCTTCAAAGCTGCTCCAATCAATACTTCTGTGTGTACGATGGCTCGTCATTACTATGAAGAGAATTGCTCAAGGAGAACAATCCACACATAATTGTCAACCTCTTAAATTCTTCCCTCAGCTAATTGTTTTGGTTTCATGCAAATCAACATACAAATAATGGTTCACCTGCTCCACATTCAACAACATTGTGTCCACCAGTGGCAATAAGCTGGCTCAGCAAAACCAAGAATTAGGGCACTGTGGTTGTATGCTTCCGCCATCCATGCCTCCAGGCTCCAGGATTTAATCAGTAAATCTTTTAGCCCAAGTGCCCAAAGCTTATCTTAAGATATGATTTGAGTCCACCCTGAACTTGGGCTGCAAAATTAAAGTTCAAGGGGATATTTGTACCACATGTGAAATAATTTCCCATGACCGTTCCGGTGATATCACATTCATAAGGCCAATAATTAGCTTTGAGAGGTCACCACGGCCTTGACCTTTGAACTTTGACCACCACATTATATTCAGATCATCCTTGAGTCTAGTTGAATGTTTCTGGCCCATGTAATGCAATTCCCTTTTGGCACCCCTGATATGATGTGTTCAAAACGGGAATGGGACAGACGGACAAAAACAATATGCCTCTGTCCATTAAATTATATCCTGCACCAAATACACAGACCACATCACACCACTCCTCATCCAGCTTCACTGACCCTTGACAACCTGGCTCTCACATACCTGTTGGACCCTACACTCCTGTCCCTGCCCTGCTCTCTTCTCTATGTCTCTTTACAACTCAGCCCGGTGGGTTCCAGAGCCTTCAGCTGATCCGCACCATGACTCTGGAGCTCTCTGCCTCCTCACATCTGTCAGCTGGACTCTATTGGGCTATCCACAGCCAAACAACATCTATCACTCACTAATCAGATCTTAACACTTTGTTGAACTTGTATTTGTTGTACTTGTAGTCACTATTTTGTTCACACATTATGTACTGTTAGGTGTCTTTGTCTCTTAAGCTGAGTTTGTCCATTGCTTTATTTTTCTTGTCTTGTGTGGCATTTGTATAATTGATGGGTGTTTGTGTCCCAATCTGACTTCAATGTTTGTTTTTCTGAGAGTTATTCATGTGTTAATTTTTGATCTATTATCAGGTGTTCTTAGGTGTTCAGGAAGGCACCACAAAATAAAATGTATCATCATCATGATTAATATTATAAAAAGCAATCATGAGCTCACTCTTCTGCTGCATCACAGACAGCATCATTTCATTACATCTTGTTGGAAAAGATTTCCCCACCAGTCTTGACTCTGCATGTATCTGGTCAAACAGGAAGAAGGTGTGCTGGTTTACTATCCTCTGAAGGACATTGGTCAGGCAGCACACTGGACCATAGCGCCATTTCACAATTTAGTTTATTAAAACTTTAATGGGTCCACGTGTCAGACTCCAGTAAACCTGTCATCTCAGAAGGTTAGTACCTTATCAGCATCACGTGGAGATGTAAGGCCGACTGCTCTACTTCTTTACATTTCCTTCCAGCCAACGAGACTGAGCGTGGACATCATGTGCATTGTGTTAATATTTTGTCATAATTAATAAGTTCTCTTACTTCAAAAACCAGGAAATATGTGCTATCTCCATGCTGTGTAACCTTTCCCATGTCTGCCGAGATGCTCTGATTGTTTTTGAACTGTTAACAAACAGGCTGTGATTGAAGCCCGGCGACTACGTTTATCAGATGAGTGGAATGAATCCTCTCTCTCTAAAGCCTCTCTACCCCACAGAGAACGATGACAAACTGTTATCCAAACTTCAGTCAGCCATGATTGTTTCATAAAAGCCTTTTTATTAATGCTTCATGTCCCATTTCTTTGGAGCTTTAATTGATTCTTTATTCTGAACATCACTGATGGATCGCGAGAGAGAAAGGAACAACTCGTTATTGTGATCTGAAACATTGGTTTCTTGCTCCCAAGCTTAAATGTCTGTGCAAGTCGAACCCTTTTGTATTATTGAAGCTGGCAAATTGACATGTCTCTTTAGAGCCAAGCCTCAAGCATCACTGGACCATCTCCTTTGAAAGACAAACACAAATTAACTTTGACAAAGTAGGCCTTAATGGTCTGAAAGTCCACTTTAAAAAAATCCACTTATTTCGTTTTGTGCTGGAATATTTTCATAGCATGTTTTATGCTTGTTATAATGATAATGTGTAAGAGCTATTAGCTTGAGAGCAGGCAGATAAATCACATGATCCGCTCATGCAGAGTGTGCACATGCAGTAATTGCCTTCATGGGAGCTCTTTTTTGAGCCAGGCAGACTTGGAGTATGAGCCGCTGTTGCCTCTGCTGGCAGCTGCCGAGGATAATATATTCCTGTAGCACACAATCATTTTAATAGCTCCTCCATTTGCCCAGGAGACAATTGATTTTCTCTGTTTCCATACACGTTAGTCACATTTGATTTCTCTCGTCCCATTTGCATTCGTCACATTTTCGGAGCGCGGCGCCTGTGCTCAGGCTCCATGATAGGAAATCTTTATTCAGGTGCCAGGTCTGGTGTTAAGGTGGAATCTAAATGATGGTGGAGGCTGCCAATAAAGAAGATTCAACACATCACTGGTGCTGCAGCGCTATCTGGTATAACTCAGGAGGGAGGAATTGGGAAGGTACAACTGCTGAGAGTTCAATCACCGATACCAGCGTCTGTCAGCTCTGGAGCAGTGCGCCTCATGATATAGACGAAAGCACAATTAAAATTAATAATCCGCAGCTTTCTTATGTTAATGCATGTTGATGTTAATGGTCTGTTGGATGTGATTTATTCAATATATGTCCTGCTCACCACTTTGATCATATTCAGAAGAAAGATATCTCCAGGGTCGTCACCAGGGAATAAAATAAGTACCTTTCAATAACCATCTTCGTGTATCAACTGATGAAATTAGAGCTGTTAGAATTACTGTATTGTATAACGCAAGCCAATTTACTTTATTTTCATTTAAGTTACCAGTACTGGTTCCCATGCAAGCTGCATAAAAATCCAAACAGCAAGAATCTGCTGCCTGGGTCCTATTGGTTGCATTGTCTGTGTTCCTCGTGACTTTTCAATATTTAAAGGTTCAGTATGTACAATTTAGGGGAAAGGGATCTATTGGCAGAGCTCTGAAATAATCCTGTGTTTCATCTTAACTGTACAAATTGTTGTTTTCTTTACCGTAAAATCCGCCCTTTATATCTAAACACTTTATATTTACATCAGCAGCGGGTCCTCTATGGAGGCCGCCATGTTTTTACAGTCGTCCTTACTGGACAAACTAAACCCCTTTTGAGTTTTTACGACAACCGAAGGCTACCACAGGTTCTCTTTCAGTGAGGTTATGGGTGTTCAGCTGCAACGTGCAACTTCACCTCTAAATCTTACAGACTTTAAGCATGAAGGTAATTTTACAATATAGATACAAAAAAGTGAATCATTAGTTTAAGTTCTAAATAGTGTTCTGCCTATTAATTAGTTGGGGTCCAATATATTTGGCAAACCGACTGTATAAGATCAAATAAAAAAATAACCATGTTGAGTATTGAGCTCATTTATGACAAACAATTATACAATTTTTTTCCATTTTCCAAAGTATTAATTTGCTACCTTCCAGGAAACCGCTGGGAATTGAAACTGAGTCACGTAATCCACCACAGTGAGCCAGCTGTATTCATTCATTATCAAAGACACAGTCACATAGTGAGGCAGCTGTAAACAGAGTCTGTTTCTCCCTGTTGGAACATTCGAGTGCGCTCTCAAATGATCTGACTGCACAACTGAAACCTTTTCGTAGCAAACAATGGACACATTTACATCATGTTTCCTCAAAAATGTTGTCCGCTACAGAAAATCAAATCCTCTTGTTGCATCACCAAAGATATTTAAGAAATCCCGATTTCATCTGAGGTACGGCATAGCAATGAGATACAGTCGCTTTGTCAACAAAGTAAAGGTGACTGAATATTAGTTGTGGTGCATTACCTGACTTTAAAAACGTTAATGCTTAAATTAACTAACATTTGAGTACATTATGAAAACTCTGAAGCATGGTTTAGAAAACATGAGCAGTGTTAAGTATCTATGAAATGCATAGGCCAAAACATACAGATACACCAGTGATTTATACTATTTATATTTTACATTTATATCACACTTTTAGTAATGTTTTGTGTGTGTGTGTGTGTGTGTGTTTGGAAGTAGAGCAATATACACTAGTGGGGTATATATTTTGCACATTACTATGTTGTGTTTCAGATCAATTCAATAAACAAAGAATATAAATAACTATGATGTGTACTAAGATTACGGTTAATGCTACTGATGACTTATCAAACTACTGGGGCCCTCATTTTAGTTGAATTTGCCAGTTTTGTTGTTTGTTCCTGAGGGTTACACAAAACCTACCGGACAGATTACCACGAAGGGAGGATGAGGTGTGGGAAGAATCCGTTCGATTCATGTGGTGTCAATCAAGATCAGTGGGCGGAGCCAGAATTTTCTTTGACATTGCAAGATAGGCCGTATACCAACACTTGAGTCGAGCTCCCAAAATCAGGCGTGATTAGGGAACTGATATTTATGAGCAAACTAGATTCTGATTAGTTTAAATGTGGTTTCATAAGGGAACCATTGGGCTTGAGCAGAGGTTTACACTCCACTGAGTCCCATTTTAGTTGCAAATATAAATGAAACAGAATAGTTTCTATGGTTGTCTGTGGAATCATAGCACCTCTAAAGGAAACATCCTGGCACACAAACTCACATCACTAATCCTCTAAATGGCCTATGGCACATGGCTAAACATCTGTTTGGGGACAACTTCACAGCAGAACACTGGCTCCTCTTGTCCTAATGTGTGTAGTAGTATGTGATAGAGGATTGTGCAGCTGCGAGTGGAACTCAGCAGCGATACATGAGGAGTTCAGACACAGACTGTCTTTAAATAAAGCAGCAGTTAGAGGGCTGCTTCTGGCTGAATGTAAATCAGGTCCAGTGTTACTATGCACAGCTACGCCGCTGAATAGCAATGTGCATACACTCTCGCTCTATATACACTGTACAATTAACCTTCGACATCCCTGAAAAAATATTACATTTTGCTCTCTTGGTCCTGTTAATAAGGGCGGTCAGGAGATGAGAGAGAGGGATTTTTTTTCTGATAAAAGTAAAGCAGTGCAGTGAATGCCATTTCCAGACATTAGGATTCTGGTTTGTACGAGTCTAACATTATATTTTGACCTTGCATAATTAATGAATTCAACCCCATCCCTTTAACTCTTAAGTATGGGACAATGAATTTCACTGAAATCACAATCAGCCCAGCACATCAGGAGCACATGTCATCAACTAGATTCATTATTCTTCAGTCACGAGATATTTATGAAGGAATGAATCATCACAAGGGAATCAGAGATGTCGCTCATAAATGAGCAATGTGTTCTTTCTGTAAGTCGTTCCAGTGAAACAAAACGCACAACAGCTTTGTCAATATCATCGCTTTTCATGCTACGGCATTTTGACATATTTGGAGTTACAATGGTCGACCCAGAATTAATCCCTGGGATTCAACAACGACAAAGATCGTACTCAGCGCTCGACTGAGGAAGTGTGAAGAAAAGCCTCACAAATAGCAGAATGAGAGAGAGCACAGAACACCTGCACGCCCGAGAAAGAAAATCACACTCAATTACCCCCCATTTGTGCTTTGAGACTTTCTAAACCCATTTACACTTGATATTAGCATGTTATACAGTATGCACTGTAGCTGGGAAGGAAAGGAAAAAAGCATATTGGTGCATTGTGTGAATAGAGGCAGAACAGAAGCGGATTGGCCCGACTATGCCGGGGGGGGGGGGGGCACATTGCGATTGGATCTCAGCCAGGGTGAATGGAATCTTTGCAGTGTGGCTCCGAGTCGAAAGGTCACCTGACTCTGCTTTGTCGTGTGGTTTTCATGCAGGAAAAGGGTTTCCAATACCCCACCCCTGCCAACACACTGATTCTGTCTCCTAACCCCCTGCCCTGTTCACGGAGTCACCCTTGATGAAACAGATATGTAATAGTGTGCTGAGCAGTAGAGAGATTGAATACTTACTTATTAGGATTATTTGCATTGTCAGAAGAGCAGTAACACAATCAGAATTTCTACACCCATAAAACGAAAGCCTGTTCCTCCATAATCATGCACAATAAGAAAGACATTGTTCACACCACTTTCCCTGAACTTGAGTTGTATTACTGGGCTCCATAGGTAGCCAGTAGTTCATGAAAAATACTGTATCATTTATTTCTCCTTTCTACTGAATAGTAGTTGTTCTTTACTTGTTCCCCATTGTCTGGTTTTCTTCCGTTGCACTTACATTTAAGTATCAATAAGAACTGGTCAACCTATTATTTACTCTTGATTCATAGAATAAAATTATAGTGCAAGCTGCAGAATGCAGTAAAAACCTCTTGCCTTTATCTCTGAAAATGTGGGAGCGAGGATAGAATGGACCTGTAAGTTCAATTTTAAAATCAAATGCTTTCAACTTTAGTGGTTTCCCACAAACAGCCTGCAAAGTGGTAAATTCTGGCAGTATGCTGGAATAATTTTCTTGATATTCAAATAAAAAATACTTTTTCCTACAAACAAATGCTGGTCCCAGATGACCTCCAATTACTTTGATTGATAAAATATGAATACTCTCATCATTGGCTAAGAGTGTCTTAATCTTCAAACTCAATACCTGGTCATTATATCTAGGTCTTTATATTCCCCGACCTCAACAAATGTGCAGACAAGGATGGGCCAAGGTAATAACAATAATAATAATGATAATAATAATAATATTGATAATAGAAGAAGAAGAAGAAGAAGAAGAATCACACACACAACAGATTGATGGCTATGGATTATGAGCATTGCTTGTGTCCTACAGATTCAAACCTTTTTTTCAGCCACTCTCTGTGTCTTGTCAGCCTGTTACGATGTTTTGACATATGCAATCCAAAAACTGGCCTTTCAGAGAATCCTGCCCCTGAATGAAGACACCGGCAGCATATTTGTAGAGTGTGTGTTTGCCAGAAACAGCCATTCCTCACCGGGACGCGCTCCTGCATCCCCCTCACTGTAGTCCTCTGCTGCTCATTCCCTCATTAGCCCTGTGAGCCTCCGTCTGCCTCAACTGGCTGCACCTCATCATCTAATTAGTTGGTGTATACACTGAAGGAAAGAAGAGGAGAGCAACTCCCAAATTTCCTCTGTCACTTTGTCTAACCTGCCGTACAGCACCCATGCCTCGCCTTGTGTAACCTGCTCCCCTTCCTATTTGCAGGACAATTACCTGGTTATGGTTTGTTGGGAGCTGCCAGACTATCGCTGCCTACAAAATGTGGAGGGGCAAAAGTAATTCAGAGATCATTTTGTGAGGCGATGACAGAAAAGAACGACAAACACCACTAAATAAAAGGTGGTCACGCAGTGAATTACAAACATTTTGCTTGAACAGGGAGAAAACCGCTTGTTTTGTTTTTTGTCTCAGCGAGATGAGCCTACTAGCTCACATGACCGAAAGGCTCAGAAATTAAGTCAAACCAGTTTTGTGTGCCAAGCCTCTTTCTGTGTCCAAGCTTGGATACTTAGATTCGATTACAGATTGTCATGGTTGTAAATAGTACATTTAACCTAACCTGACATATGCCAAACATGATCTATGGATGAGTTACATAACTAATACATCTGCATTTCACAGTATATTAAGGTTGCTGAAAGTGGAAGCTTGAAGCTCGTTACCATCAGTTACCATAAATTAGCAGTCTGCTCCTTCAGACATCGTCTCATTAATGTCCTGACCCTGACGTCGGGGAAGCTTGAGTCAACCTTGTCGATGAATTTCTCCAGATAATTACTGGGGCTGTGCTCTGCACTGAGTGGATGTCCCAATTCTGTTTCTGAAGACTCTCGATTATGAATTGTCTAATTACAAAAGCAGTGGGTTAATGTGACGATCATGTTAAATTTGTGTAAATTACGAGTTACAACATCTTGAATAATACTGGGAAATATTGCCTGTTATATTAATGTAATGCAACTCTATGTTTCTGGCTCCAGGCATACTTTAAATCAGACCCTGATCTCAATACAGACCTCATCGTTTATTTTGTTTTGCTCTACTTATTTTTATTATAACAATTATTATTTATTTTTCTGTTTACCAGTGAGAGTTTAGCATTTAAAAATTTCTAAATTATCTATTATGATAATGATAATGAATGAACACACACACTCACACACACTCACACACATACGTACACACACACACACAGAGAAAGCCATATGTTCAGTGTGATGCACAAGATAGTGTTGAAAGCCTGTGGCAGATCTGGGGAGACTAATGAGATGGTAACACTGGAACCTCATTATTAGTTATTAGTTATCAGTCTATATTGAAATATAGGTAGCTCCTTGCTATAGGAAGCATTGCTTGAATGAAGAAAGAAAATAAACAAAAGCTGTCAAACACCCACACACCATACCTTAGAGAAGGTAATGTTCTTCATAAATATTGAACACTGCTAAGGTCTGACTTTGTGACACTTGCATCAAGATCAAGTCAAAGCACCTCACAGTTAGAAAGGAATCTCACACGGAGGTTCAGATGTACGCTGGGAAATGCAGGAAATCTAAGATTTATGGAGTAGGAAAACATTTAAATAATAACAATCCCTCCCTCAAAGAAATACACATTATTATTTTCATTATATGGCAACAGATTTGAAGTTGAGATGAATTCCATGCTTTTACATGAGGGATAAAGAAAGGGAAAATATACTTAAGAATGTTAGCTTGTGGTTCAATGACTGTAATCCTGCAGAAGTTGCACTGATGACAACGTTCACCTTCGTTGGAAAGAACCAAATCACTGCCTTAACATTACATGCACACCAGTGTCTTTGAATTAGTACTAGTATTCACAGTTTATTTTGTTTTAATGTTAATATGGTGCTAGAAAACAATCTCCTAATTCCTTTCCGGGAGCCAGAGGATTGTTACATAAGAGTTATATTTCCTTAAGCTCTGTTTTTACTTTCTACAAATAACAGAGTAAATAGTTTAGCTGCTACATGAACAAAAACAGTAAAGTTGCAGGCAATAAAAAGAACAGGTTAAAAGGGCTAAAACAGCAGAGTTGCTGAGTAAACACACTTTAAAATGTCAAACCTATGATTACTTATATTATATTAGTGTTTGTATTAGTCACAATCCCGTTGATTAAAGTTAACTGAAGAAAACACAAGTTAAATTGTTCATCCTAGCTGCAAAGTGTAAGTAGCACTTCTGTTGTTTTCATTGTGCTATTTTTTAATTTTTTTTTGCCATGAGTGAAGTTACGTGCAAAGTCGAGCAATTCTTGCAATGACTACATCTTTGCTGGAGTTCACACTTATTAAGGAAATTGACATAGACTTACACAACAATGGTAAAATTCCTATTTTGAATACTTCTAGATTTCCAAAAAAGTTACTTTAAATTTACCTTTTTACTTTATTTTATCCACTGTAAATTCACATTTAAACAACACAGTTTAATTTGTTAATGCAATGACGTGTTGAAATACGACACAAAATATGCGGACTCCCACTATTTCAGCTGACTGCTTTTCATAATAACTCTACTTCTGAAAACGTATTTCATCAACTTCAACGAGTAAGCCCATGGATGCCTACTACCTACCTTCAGATATGCTCTGTATGCCTTCAATTAAGTTGTGCAACCCTACAAAGTCCAGAAGTACAAATACCAGTACTTTGTTTATTACAAGATAAAACACTGAAACACATGGAGATTACTAAGCAGGAGAATTACACATATGGCAAGTGAGGTTTATGCAAGGCATTTACAGACACCTTGCAGTAATCCTTTATAAATTACAAAGAGATCTGGTGGAATGTGCAATGGGCTGAATAAATCAGTTCCTTCAGAAATGTCATACAGAGTTTCAGAGAGAAGAAAAGGAAGAACAGCTGCACTCTTGAAAGCCGTTAGCCTTGTGAGTGATGAGAAACAGTGTTTCAGATAACTGAGACATTAATGGCAGCAGGATGAAAGTTTGACAAGCTGGCAGAATATTTAATGTTTGGTTTTTATCTTGGACTTATCTTGTTCAAACAATATGGGAATGGTGTCTCTCTTGAGTCCCTTGTTTGTCCGAGCAGACAATTTCTTATCAATTAGTTAATCCTTTAGATCCAAATGTTTGTTTATATTATTATGTTTGGTTACTTGATTCCTCTTTGTGGAAATAACCAAGAAAAAGAACCGGTGGAAGTCGAATGTCAAACTGCAAAGTTAGGATCTTATCATGATGCCACTTTGCATTCTGGTGTGGAGAAATATCTAAATTGGATTTTTTGAATCAAATGTGACAATTGCTTTAGAATAGAGCACACAACTGAGTCACAGCCACTTGTGACTCCTTAGAATAACCCATGAACTGCAGCTTGATCATGTATATGCTTGTGGCCTTGGCCTTATGTTAACTAAGCTTGATGAAATACAGGCAAATTGAGAAGACACACTTTTAAAAAACATTTGGCTTCCATCAAACAGAAGCTCAGGTATGCTAAAAATATTTGAGACAGAAAAGGAAGATAAATGGTAACATTATCAAAGAGCAGAACCAACACAAATCAAACAGAGCTGGCCATGGTCCTGAAACACCACTGAAGCATTAGGTACATATATTTCTATGTAGTTCTTGCTATTTATCTATAGATACACCAGGCTTAACCAGAAGAGGCATAAAAAAGGATTTGGTCGATTGAAACAAAAAGGTGTCGGCCCCAATCTGGGAGGGCCTAGCACAAATAAAGCCCTGGATAGGTTTTGGGAAAGAATGTGGTATAGATTAAATTAAATACTTATTTGGGGTTACAATGTTAAACATAGTTAAGCTTGTGGAGCAAGCACAAATAAAATAAATAGCATTCGCTACTGGTTTCACATGGGAAACCCTCGTTTACCCGTGTCCCCTTGTTTGCTGCATTTCTTTTTTGAAGTAAAGAAACTAAATAATTTATCAAATATCACAAAACCATTGAGTGCCTCCTGTTTGGTTTGTGGTTAAACCCTACCAGTGGGGGAGTTACAAAAAACATGTTAAACAAACAAGAGTAAGTGTCACATATGCTGCACAAACCAGAAGTCCTTAGTAATCATGTATGGATGGTTGCACAGATTGATAGATGAATCCTGACTGACAAAATAATCCCTCCAAGGTCACCAACATTTTTCTGCTGGTTTTTGAATGTACTGTGAAAAGACTCTGCAGCCAAGTGTTCCCTCTAGCATGAAATAGGGAGGATTAAAAGCATTAGGATACAGCACAGTTGAAGTCACACAAACTTACATGTGGCGAGTTCATATCTGCAGCTTGTTGACTGTTAAAGTCAAAAAAGGTGGAATAAGTGTTAAACAGCATCGCACAACAAGTGGGGAAAAATGATTTAACAAAATGGAACAAATACATAACTTGCCCACAACATAGAAACATGCATGCCCATCCCCTATGCCCTTTGATATCACAACATCATTGTCTGGGTATTATTGTCTGGTATGATCAGCAGTTGTGTGCTGTAAACTTATTTTTAAGGTTTAAGGCCGAGTGCTGTATTGACCTCAGGGCCAGATCACACTGTAACTTTTTCACTTAAATATGCTGCGGCTAGGATGAAGCCCTTAATGTTACCGCCTTGTCTGAATGACAATATAAGAAGGCTCATCTTTTGCTCATGGATCCAACAGGCTCTGTGGGGGTTCAATAAAAACCCCAGTGCTTACAAACTTGCATCATGGCTGAGCACGAAGAGTCAAGTGATCAGAGCAGAAGAAAACAGGGGTGGAGTGGTCACACTGCAGTTTGTGATATACCATCATCATCAAAATACGGTGCGTTTGTACGTAGCAGTCCAATTCCCAGCATGTGATCCACAGCCCTGAGGCCAAAATGGTCACATAGGGAGAGGCAGCTTCTACTGTACATGATCAAAGAAGCCAAACATGAACAGCATCTGGGATTAGAAATCTGGGAGGGTAACATTGAGGAGTTTTGCTTCAATTATGTCTGCTGACTCCCGTCCGGTAGTTGTGGATTTCCTGCTAAATAACTGAACACAGGGACGTAAACACATGGTTGTCTTGTAGATAAGCAAAAAGATTATATTAATCGATATATGATACTACGGGTACTATATTTGATGTTGTTGTAACGTGGTATTTGTGAATTACAGTTCGACATACATGTTTCGTCCAAGTCTGACCACGTATTTCTTTGTTCTGAACACAAAGCAAGGCCTCCAGAACAAAGAGGTGTGAAAACTGACCTTTCATCCACTATTGGTCACCCTGGGACAATTGACCAATGAGTTCACCAGGCCAATATAAACCAAGTCCCCTCTCTCTTCTTCCTCTATAGACTATTTGGACTTTTTCGACTCAACTATCCGAGAGGCGCCCACCTTTCTTTCTGCTCAACTTCCATGGAGGAGAGGTGCAGCTTTCCAGCTCAACAAGCCAGGGAAACATCTTCCCTGCCCAAGTTCTACCAACCTTCAAGCAGGCCTGCCTGCAGCAGAATGCTAAAACCTTCCAAAGGCAGTGACGCAAGAGCCTGTCGAAAAACTTCGGCACAAGAGTTGCACCACACAGCTGAACCACAAAAACATGAGCCACAAACCAGCAAGCAAACTTAACTGGACTTCAAACAGCACAGCAACCTTTTCCCCCTTTCCATCAACGGGTAATACAACTGGGCTTAATAATCATATTAGGTTAACTGGTTATTCAATTCCCTGTGATGTTTATAAGTTTGATTTGTGCTGCTGTGATATTTTGGTTATAGGTTCCATGAAGGTTAATGTTAGTTATGTTCTTCACAGTATTGCATTGCATGCTAGCTACTTTCTCTAACCTGTCCACCTACACAGACACACGCTATCTAGAAGGATTTTCAAAATTTTCTGTGACTTGAATGTCGTCTCAATATAATAAAAAGTTCACTGCTGTATACAACATCATCACTTAACGTATGTCTACCACTCACAGTGATAACCTTAACACACTTTGAAGGAAAACCCATCGTTCATACATGCAAAAGTTGTCACACAGTACATGACGAAAACAGACACAGACACACACACACACACACACACAAACAATATGTTACAGCTTCTTCATATGAGATTAAGCAAGTCTGACATGTATGAGAATGTGCTGCAATCAGCTCTGATGAATGAGGGTTTACTAAGAAGCTGTGTCTCAACTCATGGGGTGCATACTTAAGAGGCTGCATTTGAATTCCGTTTGCATCACAGTGGCGCGACTAGACCGAATTGAAGGCTCCTCCAAATGTGTCAAAATCTGTTCCCGGGCAACGGAGGCTCCAACAGGTGGATTCTTCCCGGACCAGCATATCCCATGATTCATGCCGTTTTGGTCAAAAGCCGTTTTTCAAACAGGCAATAGCGGCTGACTAATATGTTTTTAATTTTAAGTACTCAACCAGAAAGCCTTGAAATACACATGTTGCTTTTTTATAACATCTTTTCAGCATTTTTTATCAGCCAGAAGATATTTTTCATCCATGGCTGTGCTGCTAGATGACGGCTGAAGGTGCGGGACAGGCTGGTGATGAAATGAGAAGACCACACCATTTCATTTTGGTCGAGCTGATGGGGTCAACATGGCCATTGAAGGATGCAGCCGATGTCGGCCACGTAGACCGGGTCCACAGAGGATACGGCCCCTGAATTGAGCCACAGTTACAATCTGTAGAATATTCATGCTGTGATTGTGTGTATGCATTTTCTCCGTGGTTAAATGTTTTCTTGTGCCAATTTGAGGAGACTATTAAAGAATATCAGCAATTCAAAACAGTGGCTTATAAACTAAATCAATCTCTCCCCCACTCTCACTTTGTCTCACTTCATTTAACAGCTTTTGGTGGACCTTCTAGCTGTGTGCTAATTAGCACAGCCCAACGAGGTGGCATTGATTATTAACCCTTATGAAAATCCCAGTTGGCCCTGAACGTTGACAACAGTCAAACCTCTAATAGCCTACCTGGCTCACTCCATCATGAATGATGCTCCATAGTAGATTCATCCTTTCCTCTATTTTCCGTTGGAGTTTCCTGCTTCCTTCCTTTCTCCCCACACATTTCCACCTCTTTTCTTTCATCAATATTTTAAACTCAGTACATTTTCTCAGCCTATATAATCCCACACAGAGAAGTCCATGCTGGATGCTTATTGACTTGAAAAAGACCCTGCCTGGACTATAGGAAACACACAAATGCTTTAATGTAAATGCAGGCATGTACAAAATAGCATATGCTTGCTCAAAGAAGTTTAAAAAAAGAAAATTGCTAAACTGACAGATTGGGAGGGCAGGGACTAAAGCTTGCTTTTGTCCTCATCTGTATTTATTTCCTCAATACAACCTCTTGGGGGTCACTGGAAAGATTCCAAGCTTGTATGCACTTTAGTGCGTAAAGCACACTGCTCTGCCCTTAGTATGTGCTATACGTGGAAATAGGTCTCCTTCTTTAAATAGGTTTCATTGTGGTTAGGTAGGACATGCGGTTGGTGGGTTAACAGATATCTCTCCAGGGGAAAGGAAGTGAACACACCTGAAATACAGCAGCCATTAGGTAGACCTGCTTATCCTCCAGGGTTACAGTGAGGACAGGAGCCTATATCCAAGATATGACAGGGGATTAGGGTGGGCTCCTGCTGGGAAACTAAAGTGTGTATCTTGGTACTTCCAGCTGAGCACAGTTGTGGGGATGCTCACGTTCACACATACTCAGAAAGTATATGGTCTATATTAGTCTGTATTCATATGGAGCTTTTCTAGTCTTGACGACCACTCAGAGTGCTTTACAGAACGCCCATTGACAGATATCCATTCAGGGAGGCAGGGATCAAACTACCATCCTGCTGGTGCCACCTCCTGAGCCACATCCACCCCAAGTCAAGCAGATGGTAAGCATATTATACACGTTTGGTTGTGGAGATTGCCATAGAACATGCAAATTCTGGAACTAAGCTCTTGCATTTTCATTAGCTGAGACAAAATTAAGAGAGAGACTTTTGTCCACCCAAACAGATCCTGTGGTGGTGAACATGCAAATTGAACATGTTATTCCTTTGATCCGGTCTTACATTCTTCCGTCATATAGGGTCGTGTTTACAGAGTTCAGCAAAATATTCTATATTAACAGGCCCCTCTTGTGTTATTTACGACTTTGGACCTTGGGAGTTTCAGAAACCTCAGAGTTCGCCTCAGTTTGAAGAAATGTGGAGAGCAATGGAAGTTGTGTTTCCTTGGATGATTCTTTAATATATTACAATTTAAGTCCAATGTATTTTTAAAATGCATCTGAGTGCAAAAAACTTGTGTAGTTCTTCATTATATTACCCGTGTGCTGACTTCTTAGCCTCTGCGGCCTCCATGTTGCTGTTTGCCAAGCGGCTGGATTTCTCAAGACTTGAATGCCAAGCAAACGGTATACACAAGCTCCATACGGCAGCATTAATCCATAGACAACTCTTCATTGAAAAAAAAAAACAGAACCTTCATTGGTTCCCTCATCAAACTTAATTCTGAGAGTGTCACTTTGTTTTTCTTGTCACATTTCAGCGTAACGTTCACAGATGTCACTGTGTTGTGAGTCATTATTTTAAGTACCAATACATCCTGGACACGCTCGTGTTTGCCTCCGATAAGGAGGAAAGGGAGCATCAGGGAGAATAATCAGTATTTTTCCAGTTACCGTCACTCTTAACTTGATCCTTCATGTGCCTTATCCTCCTCTGTGCGATCACTCTGTTTGCTAGCGGATGTGTGTGACTTAGTATCATGGGCTTTAATAGCTGCATTAAAGTTGTAATCCTCCCTCTGCTCTGCAGTTGATCCTTGTGTAAAGGTTTATCTAGTTCTCTCCATCATGCACTCGTATAGTCAACTCACAGGTAGACATACACATGCACACGCTCACAAAGACACACTAGTGCCATCAACCAGAGGTCCTGTAGTTCTCAGAAAAAAAATCAAATGGTTAGTTTGTGGCTGAAGGGAGATTATAGATCACATTCATCTTGAGTTTGTTGATGTTCTTCGTGTTTTCATTTTTAGAAGAAACAAGTGGTTGATGGTCAAATCTCAGTTGGAATGGATTGTTGAAAAACATTATCTTTTCACGGCAGTGTGTCTCTGTGCTGTGCATGTTTCATTATCTAATATTCCTCTGAGCAGCCATTCCAAACTGTCGAGGTAAAAAGTGTAGTCAGGACTACAGATTCACACATTTAAGATTTTAATGAAGAATCTACAATGGGATTTGACAGAAATTACAAGGTAAATTAACCAGAGCTTTTGTTGTCATGAATATTCATTGAGAGTTTGGAGTTATATTTTGGAAGGAGTTCTGAGGGACTGCTTTGTCAAAACTAAACAGAAGTGACAGCATGTTTCACAGCTCGTTTGATTATTTACCTTTTCCCCCTTTGCTGGACCGATTTTTCCTCAGGCTTTTAAAGGAAGTTTTGTCCTGCTTAACATCACTAAAACTTAGTATTATTCACACAGAGGGCAAATTATCACACTATGGAAAAAAAACGATATATTTATATAAACACTCATAAATGCCATCCATGCGATTAATAAGCTTATTTGTGCAATATCCTTTACTTAAACTAACTGAATTGGAAATAACATGCTTTGGTAAATCTCCCCCCCCACTTTAAACCTATCCATTAACAGTCATTGGATCTGACACTAAGGAGAGATTGACAGATACAGTAGAACGGATGATGAAACAGAGAGCACATCTTTTCAAAAAGTTGTGAGCATGTGTGGACTACATGTTGTTTAAATGATATGACAAACAGTATGATTTCTGGGCCCGGGGGCTGAGTTTTTTCTGTAGCACAGGAACTCACATCCAGTGTTAACACGTCCCCCCCCCCGGTCTACTTCCCACCAACACACTGCTATCACCGCTCACCTGGCTGAGTTTGAAGTCAAGGCGTCACCCGCGGGGTCATGAGACACATTAGGTGTTCTGATGAAACCTGCATACACATGCAAGCACATGCCGATATGCAAATGCTGTTTGAAGTCATTCTAGCTGCGGGCGTTAGAGAAACTGATGGCAATGCAGCTCTTCAATCTTTAAAAGCCAAGATGTTATGCTGTGTCTTTTTTAGCTCGTACTCACACTACACTCACATGAGCTCCGTCTCTGTTCATCTGCGACTAACATGCTGAATATTACACATCTAAGAGCTGAGGAGTTTGGAAGTCAAATGCAGTTAGGAAGCATCTCCAAAAATATCCATGTTGTTATGATAAGTGTTACAAAAATGCAAGAAAAGGAATATATATATATATATATACATATGTGTAATGATAGTCAATGGCAAATCCACCAAGCGTGCAACTTATAACTGCACAATCTTGGCAACCATCTTGGCTAAGCCCTTGGACAGTTATTACCATTATTAAAATAACTTACATAAACTTACATAAAGTTGATACTTTTATGCCTAAAGGTCAGACTAATAATCTGAGGTGCAAGGTTACCTTAAACCAGCCTCTTTAATGGCGTAATGCAGTGCTGTGGTCTGACAATGTCGCTTCATCCCAAACCCAGGACACTTAATATCATAACTATTAAAAAGATTTGATGTATCAATTTTTTTTTGCGTGATATCCTTCTCTTTCATGATTATCCAAACACCTACCACATATTTGCCATTATGCACCATTATTATTCATTAAAAATAAAACTATTTCCCCTGCATTTTGCCTTTATTGATAGGGTTATAAGCATGAAATTGGGAAGACAGAACAGAAAAGGGCTGGTTGGAACAGAGCCTGCGACCGCTTCAAGAGAGCTCAAGCCCCCGTATGCTCTGTATAATATTCAGGATTCTAATGTGATTTTCCTTTTGCCTTATAAAATCCCTGAAATGACAACAGCTGCGCTGACAGACCTGTACAACCAACAGCTCAATAGATTATCTGACTCTCATTCGTCTTATCCGTGTTTAGAGCCTTTAAATGCCTGACAGAAATGTGTCTCTGTGTGATACAAGATGTGCTGAACATCAGCATGTTAGCATTTTACTGAAATTTGCCTTGAACTTAACAGCTATAAAAAAATGATGGTTTATTCTTTGTTCTGTTTCTTATTATGTTTTTCACAGAAACAAGTGGCTGGTTGCTTATGAGAAAACTATTTTTATTTCAGTCTCTCTTGGTTTGCGAAAAAATTGTAACACTACAATTGAGACAGTTTAATTTAGCATCAATAAAGTGGTGAGGACATCCAGAGGGAGCTTTGAGTGAGGCCACTGCTCCCTCCCATGGAAAGGGGCCAGCTGAGATGGCTTGATCATCTTGTTAGGATGCCTCGTGGGGGCCTTCCATTGGAGGGTTTCCGAGCATGCTCAACAATGACGACATCCCAGGACAGACCCTGAACTTGCCATCCGGCCAGGGAACACCTCCAAATACCCCAGGAGGAGCTGGAAAGCATAGCTGGGAAGAGGATGTCTGAAACACCATGCTTAGCCTTTTGCCATCATGACCTCAGCTAATTGGAACTAGATGAAAATAATTGGCAAGGTGCAGTGTGTATACTCTTGAATGCGGTAGGCTTTTAAATACTTAACTTTAATTTTCTGTGCTTTTGCAATTAGGGTCACTAAGCCAACATTTCATTCATTATATCAGGGGGTTTGTACTGGGGACCATCTGATCCTGCTCAATACTTGGAAGAAGTTTATAAACAACTAAATCATGAAAAAAGGCTTCAACTGATAAGAAAGGGCTGCCTTTTCCTACTGATCCAATGCTTGCTGCCACTATTAATGTGTCTTTAGTTTATAGTAATGCTGATGGATTGTTCAAGACATCTTTCAAAATACAGTACAACTAGCTTTAAGCTTGTTTCCACTTGTTGTAGATACTGCTGAGAATACGACACTGATGTTTTATTCCAGAGACATAACCTTAGACCTTCAGGGGGCAGCTTCAGATATATGGGTGAAGTACAGCAGTGGCCAGAGAGGAAGCTTGTGGAGCTACTGTAGCTCAGGCTACTGTTTAAATTTGCAGCAACCAAACAGAGTGTTTGTGTGACTCCGGGTGAAGAGCGGTAGATGAGGTGGCTGGCAGAGATTCATGGCCGAAGGATGACTGTGTGTGTTTATTGCCGGGTCTCCCAGGGCAACTCATACTGGGCTGGAGGAGCGTGGCTATCAGTCAGTGTGACACACACGCACATACACACACAAACTGTTGTGTAGTCCTGCAAATAAACCTTGTCTCTCACTACAACAAACAGTTCCAACATTGAGCAACCCTTCAGATCCTTCCCAATTTCCAACCGAAGGTCATCACTGTATCAGTCTAACTGGAGTTCTATATGTGAAATTTCCACAACAGTTTGTCTTTGGTTGTGTTTCTCCCATCATGCCACTCTGTCCTCTCTGCAGCATGATGATACATTCAAACAGCATGGCAGGCGTCACTCAGTGATGATGGCCTACGGCTCATCACGCTGCATCAACCTCATCCAAACAGGCCGATAACTTGATTAAGTTTGGCAAGCAATTTCTGCTACCTTACATTATGACATGATGTCAAATAATGTAAACGTAAAACAATTCATCTTAATTAATTAATGGTGGTCTGACTTAATCATATCAAGCACTATGCTCTTCAATACAAGAAAATTTATATAAAATTGCCATCAACATTGTTCCATTGTAATAGGTTAAGTTCATTGTGATGTAATGTATTTGTACTGTGGAGCACACCAATGACCTGTGAAACATTCAGAAAGCGAATTACTCTCTATTAATCAACTTGTACAACCCCTAGTGGTTGGCTGCAGTACTTGTTATTTGGTGAGTCATGGACCACACTAAAAAAAACAAGTCAGATACATTTTTCTCAGTGGTCCTTTTTAGTCGTTGTAGGTAGTTCTGATCCCACTGATCGATGTTCCACGTTTTCCTGTTTCTGAAAGGTTTCAACTAGTTATTTGATGCTATAAAAACATGGCATTAATTAATGATTGATCGCTGAGACCGGTTGGTTGGGTGGGTGTGTTGACAGGAACTGGACACCATGGCTTTACTCCAGTCAACACTGCGCAGACTCCAAACTATTGCATCACCATTGCAGGATGACAGAAAGGGAAAATGGGAAGATGGTAATATGGCATAACTTTGGAAAGTTTGAGGTAGTGGGCATGCATTGACCATCTTTATATATGACATGTCCATGCAATTTATTTTTTCACTAGAAACATTGTCTGCGCTTGTACAGACATCCAGGAGAATTAAGAAGAAGCTTATGATGGATAATACAACGTATCCAGTGAAAAGGAATATAAACCAATTATTTAAATTAACAGGGAAACTTATGTTACAGTTTTGAATTGTATCTTTATTCTGATCATGTTCAGGATAGACTGAATCTCTGTTTCCAAGACTCAAATATCCTTGTTTTGGATCAGTAGCAGTGATGATATGAATGAATCCTCCATTTTCTGTAAATGTTATATTTCTGTATTTAAAGGGTTATACAATTCAATACAATTGAAGTAACTGGGGATCAATTCTTCAAACGTAAAAAAAAAATAACATGCCTCCATACTGCTCATGTGATATCATCCAAGTGTCCTTAAACCCCGGCATTCAAGTATAGTGGACATTAAGGGTTAAAACACAGTGTAAATGGAGACGTTTTGAGTCAAACTTGATTGTCGGGGCATGAGGACACTTGGATGACACCACAGGAGCAGTATGGAGGCATTTCATTTATTTTTCTATACTTTTTAATGATTGAAGAAGTGGTCACCAGCTCTTTTAATTGTATTGGATTTTGCTGCAGCGCTGTTTACCCCTGGAACTCCAAACTTGTTTGTGGACTCAAACACTTCACCCACCCCTTCATTGGCATTGTGGTGAGTAGATATTTGTTCAGTGACCTATCCCTTTAAGTCAGTTTCACTTGGCTGCAGCTGAAATTTCCCCCTATGGACATAACATTCAAGAAGAAGGTTTATGTATAAAATCTGAATTAGCACCTGTGCAGGGTCTTGAAAAAGAATATGTTAATATGTGGATCATATTATGGATTTAGTCCAAATATCATAATAAACATGTGCAAGCATTCCCAGTTGCTGTCAAAGTCACAGAAACACTTGAGTCCAGTGTTTGTTCCACAACTAAGAATTGACAGGGCGAAAGTAGCTGATATAAGACAAATTAAATAAATATGTGAACATATTAAATTTCTGCTTTTTACTTCAGCATTTTTTATTTTTGTCTCTGTCTTGCAGCCAGCTCAGTGTTGAAACTTTTTCTTTTGGAAATGCGGCAACAAAAGGAGCAAGAATAAACACGTAAAAGAGAGAAGGCGGCTGCGGGCTGCCAGGTGGACCAGTCAATGTTTTGACAGTTTACCCACAGCACAGCGTATTCGTGGCAGCAGTCTGTCACTCTGAAATACCCTCCTGAGGCCCATGTACGGCCGCCTCTCTCCTGCTTTCTCTCTGCTGGTCTGTGTTCCTCTCCTCCCTGCGCCTCCTTCCTCACAGTGGCTTTTTTCTCACTTATTCATCCCATATCCTCTCTTACTTCTCTCAAGTTTGAAGAGGAGACAGCTAAAGCGACGCGGGGAGACAGAGACACACACGCACACAATCCCAGGCCTCCTTCTGTACTTCAGAGTCCCTTAAAGGCTGTAATATCATCATTTATCTCCAGAGATTGCCCCCTGCCTCTTGTCTGAAATAGCATCATGTGCTATGTTCATACCTCTTAGAATGTTTAATCTTGCGCAAAGTATTTTTACCCCCTAACATAGGTATTTTCATTCTCACATGGCCAGAAGCTGAAAAACCCAATTAGCCCAGAAGGCAACATTCTGTTACTGAACAGATGGAAAATCTGGTTATTCCCTTCTGCAGTTTCTGGTCTTTCAATTAAATTATTTCAAAGTGCAGCCTGATACATTCAAACTGACCATCCATACCAATGAGGTTATGCCAGTTACATTGCAAGCTTCTGGATACCAGTATGTCTTGTTTTTAACCCGACTGATACCCGGTTTCCTCATGTGATCTGTATAACTGGGTTACTTATATGAGTAAGAAGTACATCCCATGTTAAAGCTGCCAAGTGTGACATTCACTGTCACTCACCAAAACTCATTGTGTTTCTCTGAGCTCTACATAATACATGTAAATCATTGTATAGATATTTCAAATTCTCAAATTCATGTGCCTCTTTCTGCACAGTCTTCAGGCAATGTTGTGTGTAATTGTGCGTTACTGCCACTTAATGTGGGCACTGAGGTGGTCGCATACAATTGTGATGGTGAACCCACTCATAAACGTATTGCTCCGGGATTGCCCGAAGAGTAGTCGATAGTTGATGCCTTTAATCCAGATGTAAATGCATATGTACATCAATCAAATCAGCCAGGCTACATGGGGATGTGGTATGATCAGATTTAGGCTGCATGTGAATGACATCTGTGCAATTTTGCCACAAACCGAATATTCTATTCTATTCCACCTGTTCACACAAACGGCATTCTGGGCCATCTGACCAACAAGCTTTGCTAAGCACAGGCTATAATAATTCTACAAAAACACTTGCTGCCACTGTTCATTAACAAATCATTATTATTTGTATGATGATTATTATTCATACAACTAAACAGAATAGAGCCTCACTCGACAGGACAGTGAAGAGTTGTGAGGCCCAGTTGTGTTACATCTTCCATTTTTCTAGTCTTGATGTCCACTCAAAGCACTTTACAGTACAGTTTTACATTCACCAATTCATTCATACAGTGCATCTAATAGCAGCACTTTTTTATTCTATGAGGGGCCATTCAGGGTTCAGCATCTTGCCCAAGGACACTTCGGCATGCAGATGGGTCAGACTGTGGATCGAACCGCCGACCTTTAGGGCGACCACTCTACCCCTCAGCCAAAGCCGCCCGGTATATTCATCTATCACACATGGTAGAGTATAATCTGTAATGTCTATATCAATATGTATATAGTATGTTTGCAACTGTTTATATTATTTTTAGCATCTCTCAGTATTTGTAAAAATAAAACGAAATTATAAAATCAACAACTCACTTTACCAGATAAAAAAAAACCTGGACATTATAATCTTCATGTCTTCATTCAATGACTACTACTAGAATGTGCAGTCTTTTTTCTTTTGCTTACTTTCATCAATAACTGATTCATAAATTTAATAACATTCTTATTTCTAAAAATATTACTCAAAAGATTTAAAATTGAACCGTATATAATCTGTCAAAAAATATAGTAGGAGTCATGGGCCCAAAAGTGGTGGAGGTTGTAAAGCTATTCCTATCACAACAAATACACACACAGACACATACACACACCCCCACACACACAATTAAGTCCCCAGACACAGGTAACCTTCTACTTATCTCTTTCCATTACTACTGTAAGTTGTGCCATCCTGCTCTTCAAAAGCTAAGTCAGATACAAGAATTGTTTAAAAGGATATTTGTACCGATTTACTTCCTTCCATGAGTCCTAAGGAGGTATATTTATACCTTTAACACAACTCCCTGAGGAATTCAGCTTCACTGTATAGAGCTGCGAGCGCCGGCTTCTAACATTGGTATTGATCAGAGGGACAGTGCCGTGGAAGACAGCGCGGTGGCCAAGTAATTACCTGTAGGTTTCATACTCCATGGGGGGTGGGTGCATATACGCGTCTGCGAGTGCGTGCAAAGCGTGTCGGATGATACATGCACGTGTGCGCAACTGTAATTGAAACTGGATGGCTCGCCCTGGCACGTTACACCTCAGAGAACTAAACTGCATTAATGTCTCAGTCCCTAGCTTATTACAAGCTGAGGTAATTACCCAGCTGGGGGAGTCTGACGCCACGAGGAACCCAGGAGGGGAGAGCCGAGCTGATGCATACCGGCTAAGGGAATCCTTGATTAATGCTTTATAGGTATAATCCTAATAATGACTAAAGAGTAAAAGCAGAAAGTAATTTATCTGAATGTCACACAGCCTGTGAAAATACTGCTATGCAAATATATTCTAATGAAAGGCACAACATTTATAGATGTGCAAACATATATCACATCACAATTGATTCATAACACAGTTGACCCTTTAACAAGTCAATTTATTTGTACAGGAGAAAAAACATGTGTTTGTGATACATTTAGCCTGTGGGTGCTGTTTATGACTTGAGTGTTAATGCATGAGAATAATAACGCTGAGCTGCTGACTCAAAATAAAACTGAATTCCAAGAGAAACATTACAATACAGTCTCATTTGGTTTATATAGTCATATTCTGATATGTATACTGTGTAAACTAAAGTGTTCACCAACTGGTGTGCAAATTAGTCGAAGCCCATATGTGAGCATTTGAATGAGTGAACGAGTCTCAGCCGTCTTAACAGCCTCTATTCCCACTGGCTCCGGATAAATGAGTTTCCACTGTAATTTGCACTGAGCTGTGCAAAACGACTGTACCAACTTTTTGTTTATTTATGCTCAGTGAGTGCGTGAGGGCAGAGTTTACGCCAGGGAAATTCCAAATGCTTTCTAAAAGAGAAGGGGGGGAAGAAGAGTAATGACTGTGAAAGTTTGTAATCTACTTTCTTTAAACAAATAATGAAACACCTAACCAACGGCTTCCTAACTGCAGCCATCAACACGTGCCTGCCCACCAGCAGCTAAGCAGTTAGTTGGAATGTGTCAAACTATTGTCACCAGCTATCAAGGAAAACGGTTTGATGTAGGTCCACATGTACATCAAAATGACAGGCAGCCGAGACATCTGTTCTAATGGCAAAAGACATACACGCGCTCGCCGCCAATGCCTCTAGCACCAGCCCTCATCAACGCTACTGATTTGCTGTCGTGGCAGCTCTCAGCCATGTTTGAGGCTGCTGGCCGTGTAACCTTTTAGTTTGACGTCTGACTGTCTTGTCATATCTTGGCAACAAACACAACACCACCTCACATCAACTCGCACAACACTGACATTTGTCGGTCTTGTCATGTCTTAGCACAGCGGTGGAGGAAATGATGGATGTTGGGTGTTAACATAAGGAGAAAAGCGGGATGGGATGTCTTGAGTAAAGCAGCATGAACAGAGGGAGCAGAGACAGACTTTGACGTTCTTAAATGAAACGTTTCCACAGTCAGAGAAGAGGGGTAAAAAAAGAACAGACACTCACTCCAAACTCCTAAATCTCCCCAGATGCACACACAAAGCTTGTCTGAAGCGGTGGAGGATATTCTGTGCATGTCTGCATTACTGCATTGTGGGAGCTCACTGTAACTGCATTAGCATCAACACAGACTTGGCTCAGACTGCTGAACATGACATTAGAAGGGCTCTCCATTTAAATTTCCTTTATTTTATTTTCCTTGCTTCCAAACGCACTCTAGCTACGAGCCCATGTGAAACAGGGCTAAGACAGACGGGATTAGTAAAAAAGCAGATACTGCATAAATCATTTGGACTGACATTCAGATATTTAAGCTATCTCCCCTTTGAATTAGACTTCTCAGTATTGAGCTTTCATTTTGAATTTCCTTTTTTCGCCATTAAAATATGGCTTCGCTCAGTTTTAGAGTGTCATCGCACAAAGATTGCATCAGAAACACATCTACGTCTTCATCTTAATGTTCACTGAGAGCTTTACCAATTCTGGGAATTGATTCAGCCTGTGACAGTTTGGAAACCAAACAGCGCCCTGGCCTTTTCCATCATTGTGGGGAAACAATGTCGATACTGCAAAGTGCCGTTCAGTGTGTTTGCTCATTAACAGTGAAGAGGGGATGGATCAGCAGTGGAGATACTCCCAACGCATCTACAGGAGCGACACACGTCCGCTGGCTCATACATCTTGTTGACTGTCCGAAGTCCAACTCCTTTTCCTTGTTGCCAGCAGTGTCTGAGTGATGATGTCTCCCCCTACATTTTTAACGAGTTCTAGACCTACTGTCAAGGTGTGCGTACATAAACTAGACACTATGGTTTGGAGCAGACATTAGTCAATTAGAAGGAAATAGCTGCTAGTGTTGAATGTTTCCAGTAAAAGGACAGTGTATACACACACACACACACACACACACACACACACACACACACACACTTAGTTACTGAACAAACGTGTCATTTAAAAAGTATGGTTTATGGATTTTTATAATATATTTGGGACAACAGTTGAGCCCTGTTAGAGGAATAAGATATACTGCATTAGTCTTGGATACCGACAGTATATTTCAGATTTCGTCATTGTGGTAACCTTAGATTTTATTGCAATGTGGGTGATTTTGGTGAGGTGGGTGCCACTCACCTCTCCTTGGTTCACCTAAAGGTTCACTGAGCCACCTCCAGTGTGTTAATCATAATCATGAATGCATCCATGTTCACAGTTCACATTAAAAGCTACTGTTAAGAGCTCATTGTGAAATGATCGGTTGTTTGACAAAGGGCGGCTGAACGCCTCAGGTGCATTCACATAATATCTGTGGCAGCTTCCCTGAGGGTCGTGCCGAGTTGTGTGTGTGTGTTTGTTTGTGTTTTGGAACGTGACTACTGTGATACAATCTCAAAAGAATGTTGCATTTCCCTGTTTCCCATCTCACTTGACCCCTGCAGCTCTCTTGCTCTCTCTCTTTTTTGAGCAGAGAATAGGCCAACTTTGAATGATGCCTCCTTCAAGCAATAACCATAAAATGATTGGGTTTACCCTTTTGACTTGAACTATGTATTCATAGTTTCTTAAAGCAGTGGCAGGAGATTCAGTTCTTGTGGTGCGATATGATTATAATGCATGTAGGCTATGTTCTGCTGCATTAAGCTG
The DNA here is from genome assembly GCF_947347685.1 of Pleuronectes platessa. Classification (NCBI taxonomy): domain Eukaryota; kingdom Metazoa; phylum Chordata; class Actinopteri; order Pleuronectiformes; family Pleuronectidae; genus Pleuronectes; species Pleuronectes platessa. The sequence goes on along the minus strand of NC_070634.1, from coordinate 3,748,713 downwards.
TTTTTTCACCCCGACTCTCGAGCTCTGTCTAAACTAAAGCAAACATCATCATTGTACCGAATAGAACTTGTTCTTCACTTAAACTGCATTTCTAGGGAGGGCAGGTCATGGGTGTTTTGCAAGTAGGCGCATTTGCCATAATAACCAAGGTTTTTAAAGTTTAAATATTGTTTTGCTACAGCATTATATTTCAAGTTGACTCTCTTTCACTCTGGTCATCTCCGTTCTGTTACAGTGCGTGATCTGATTGTCATCATTGTTATCCAATTTTGAGGATTCCTTTTTAGCCAAGCAATCCAACCCAACTTTTTCTTATGTCCACCTTCAATTACAAGTCATGCAATTTCTCTACCAGTCAGTCTTTTAACAAAACCTTGAGTTTACTCGATTGCCCTTGCACTTTTTAGAAATGTCAAGTCTCATATGCAAAGACATCATGGTAAAAGCAATATCTACAAACTTGGAAGGGCACATGGGATGGTAAAGAGGTCACTAGCCTAACACCGGTTGAACTTGATATTTCCTGGTTAGGTCAACCTTTTCCTCGCACTCCAGTCAAACCCATACACTGGTATACCCATGAACACCCAGTCACACTGTACCTGACAGACACAAAAAGGAGCTTTGAAAATTGCTGGATTTGATGTTGCCTGAGGATGTCTGATGTGCAAGATTCAGAGCAGAATAAGGTGCCTGCTCTGTTTTATCTTAAAATGAAAGTAAAAATGCTCTTTCCTACTATCACTATTGACACAACTAATTTGATGAGGTGCACGGTTCTGGCATGAAGTATTGTAGGTTCTTTCAAAGGATTGTGAGAAGCTTTTGCATTTGACTCTGTCGAGACCATTCAGTTCAGATCTTGGCGCAGATACAGTGGGGAGGGATTGTTTCTTTCACTGCGTACTGATCAAAGAGACACTTTAGTCAGTTGATCAAGAATGAAGGTACAGTACAGACAGACACAAATGAAGGAGTCCAGCTCACAGACAGATATTTTATCGGATGTGATGGATGGAAAACATTAACGATAGAACTTTTGACAAAAAATGAAGATGATTATTTTGCCAAAGCATTATCACTGGATTCATTTGAGGTTGAAAAACACTTTACACAGGTGCATTTCACAACTCACATATTCAGGGTGTTGAGGGATTTATGATCATCCCCACACATTGCTCTATATGCCACTCTATATCAGGGCCGGGTCTAGGCAGGGGCAAGAGGGGGCCTGGCCCCCTCAAATAAATGTTGTGCCCCCTCAAACTAAATAGGGTTAGGGATAGGGTTAGGCACAATGCCCCCTCAAGATTTGTGGCTGCCCCCTCATACATGCCTGTCTAGACCCGGCCCTGCTCTATATTATGTATATTGTATATTAGACATTATATCTTTACAGGAGAATAGTGCCTAAAGTGTGTCTATAGTGTCTAAATTCCACAGATACTCCCCTCTCTCTTTAAGCAGTACCTAATGTCAGGTTATAGATAAAGGACTGACCAACAGCACATTGTAGTTTCAACACTTAGGGACTTTCATATCTAACTCAGATGCCCCCAACTTCAACTCTTTTGAGTATTTCACCAGTGGCAAGACGTAAAGACACAATGTGATTTAGTAATGCATACTTTAGGCTTAACTGTCCAATAGGATGCAAACACCTATATGTAACCTAGAGGGTGACAGTTATTCTAGCCATTCATGGATGTTATGTTGAAATGGGTGATGCAAGTCGAGGGAGATGTGCTGATGCTGTGGGAGACATCTCCAGACTCGGGGGTGACAATGGCTCATGCTACTCTGTTAGCGTTTGTATATTGTTTCACCTTCTGGTCTCCTTGATGCTTCAAGTCTACGTTTAACCTTTATGCACTAGACATCAGCTGCTGCCTGAGTTCTCCTTTCACCAACCTCCTGAAAACTTCCATATCACAGGGAGTAATTCTAACAACAGACAATGGGACTTAAAGGAAGTTGAGGAGAAAAACACTGGTGCATTTTTTGATAGCCTCCTCTTTACATTTGAGATCATTTAAAAAACCTAGTTGACATCCAAGTTACATAAAACTAAGGGAAATGGTTGAATTGACAAAAACCAGCCAAAACCACATTCCCTGGATTTTCATTGAATAATATATACATCTGAGAAGTGTCATTGTTTGCTTACACACCTAGACATGCATACATACACATGTTGATGTTTGATCACTGCTACAAGTGTTACAATGTTAATGAATAATACCTTGTTGATTATTGTTAAGTTTAAAGAGATAGTTCAACCAAAAATATAAAATTAACTCACTATCTAACACACCATTATGCCAATGGAGGGGTGGGTGACCACTTCTTCGAAGGACATTCAAATTCTACTCGAAACAAGGTCATTTACACCGTATTTTCAGCCATAAAGTCTGGAGTCATCCACATGCAAACGTGTCTCTGGAGCAGGATATCGAATTTTCTTTCTATAGCTAACACAAAGATACGTGTGTTATTTCAGCATGTCATTGAGCAAAACTGTGTCAACAGGAGATGATGGTGGAGGACATCTGAGAGATGACCTGCTTTTATAAGGTAAACATACATTGCATGTAAAGAAATACATTTTTTAATAATGTATTAATCCATGATTATATTTTATAACAAGTATCAAGCGAAAAATGAAACTAATTAATATTACCAACACTATTCACATATGGTTACATGCTCCCCATTAGTTCTCCTTCTCTCATTCTCTCTGGAGAGACCCTCCTCTTCCTCTTCCTCCTCACTTATGCTACGACAGAAAAAAATTTGCCTCGACTGAACCACTACTCACATACACACCCTGACCACTACACTGCCCGGCATTCTCAGCCCTCTCCAGAAGGTGAGCACAGCTGGTGGGCTTGCATTGTGTCTGTAGAATGTAAAAGAAGAAAATTGTGAAATATTAAGGATTAGCAGCTACATATGCTTTTTGAGTGATCTGAAGAGCAAGCGGCAAGATTGATATAGCGACAGAGGTAAAATAATAGTTGGACACGTTCACTCTGGCTATGATTCATATTAGTGGTAATGTTTGCCGAGCAACAGTTTTTACAGTTTGCTGCTTCTCTAGAGACAAAACTGAAACTGTGACCTATTGACCTTGACTGCTCTGATGCTCTTTCAACCTGACATTATGATAATAAATAGGAGCTGACACATGTCACAGTTGAACCACAACGCTGCTGTTGAATGTTTGGATCAGTCATGGCACTTGACCTTAAACCAAACCCATCTGTATTTCAAACACACACACACACACACAAGGAAATGCAGACATAGTTTGGGTTGGCAATCAAAAATAAGAACAAATGGCATGTTAAGAATAATATCCCTTAGTTTCAACATGTTAAATAGGTTTGTAAACATGTCATGAAAATGTGTCTGTAGTTTTCTATGTACTGTTCTATTTATTCAGCTTGTAACTTATCTACAAGCTGTATCCATGACTATAATGAAGACTTACTGAAGAAATTTTCCATACAACATTGGCATAAAACTCAAAACTAATTGAATTTCAGGCATTGCGCTGTGGCTGCATGGATACCATGACAAAATATGAATCTCATGTTTTTGGCTGTAAAGCAATTTATCCTTGAATGTCCGACATTGAGTAAATTTATGACCAAGAAACCACTTTAGTCAGCTGAATCCTGCATGATGAACAGCTTATACCTGTGCCTCAGGGGTTAAACCAGGGCGGCAGTTGGATCCCAGTACTCCCCATTCTGAAGAGTCCTTGGGCAAGATACTGAACCCCAGATTGCCCCTTTTCATAGTGAAAAGTGTTGTACGTAGATGCACTCTATGAATGTGTGTGTAAATGGTTGAATCCAAAACTGTACTGTAAAGTGCTTTGAGTGGTCATCAAGACTAGTGTTATACAGACCATTTACCACATCATCAGTGGGGCGTTCACAGGCAGTGTTGACGTCTATTTCTTCATCTAACAACTTTTTAGATCCCTTCTAGTGACAAATCTATTATTTTATTTCAGGGATAAGCAGAGAGTTAAGTAGTTCACTTTTAAAATACTCTGTAATTGATGATTTTACAAGTAAATAAATGAAATCACAGCCATTATTTTATGTTTGTTGCTATTTCGTCAGATGACATTGCAGAACAGCAGTTTGAGGAACGTTTGGAAATGACTGCTGGTTAATATGTCATCTTCAAGGGCCCATATTGTGTTAAATACATTTTCTGGGCTCTTACTATTCGTAATGACTTGGAGGGGGTCAGTAGGGACCCTCAAAGTATGAAAACAGTCACTCAGCAGACTTTTGTCACTCAGTCCATTCTTAGAAATATTAACCCTTAAATAAAGTCAGAGTTGCAATGACATAAAATGCTTATCAAATCTCAATAGTTTTAAAATGTGTAAGCTTTTACGACCAACATCCTTTCTCTGAAAAACTCCTAAGATCAGAGTCTGAGATAAAGATCTACTCACAAAAAACTCACATTAGAAAGAAAAACTATAATAACTTTATTTGAGGACAATCTTTATAACTTTAGACACACTAAAAATAAATAATAATATTTATTTAAAAATATATATTAATTGTAGGTGTGTCTTTTTGGTTCGCTTCTGACAACATTTCCAATTCATCTGGTGGAGAGGACTTAGCTTAGAGTCATTCAAAGTCTATTAGTCTCCTGAGAAGAGAGGACACCTAAGGACTGTCAGAGCAGTTCCTCTTCTCATGCACCTTCCCACATTTTTGGCTGACCAGCTTTGTGGTTTTGTGGCAACTGGTTGGGTTGATTCCCACGAAACATCAGAAATCACATGACAAGACACTTGTCAATGAGCCCTCAAAGATGCTCCCAAGAGAGAGCAGATTCCCTTTGTCTTTGTGAAAGACAAGTTAATTGTTTGCAGTTGCAACATGAAAACAAAATTGGCTCATTATCATTTCAGTTGCTCTGTTCAGGCAAGCTGAAATAAAAAGTGGCTCTGCGATGGGTGACAAATTAAAGGAAGAACCTGAATGAGTGGAGAAACATAATGAGTGAAGATGCTATCCACAGGGCATGAGGGCTCACTGAATGGTTTGATGAGTAAGACAATTATGTGAATCACATGCTATGGCCTTCATTGTCACCAGATCTCAACCCAATTGAACATCTATTGAACATTTTGACCAATTTGTTGCCAAGTAATGCCCTCAATCTGTAACGAACAAAGATGTTTTATGCATGTTTGATGTGGTTTAAAATGTTCTCCGGTATTTTTCCTTGTTCTCTGCTGATTGTTGTTGGGCTGGTTGGGACAACGCCAATGAAAGAGTCTGTGCGCAGGGCAGTGTCTTTGCAACTAAATCGCTTCAACATCCCTGATAAAAAACATCCTATTTATCCCTGCCACAGTATAATTGATTCTTAAAAATTTCTCCACCGCACACTTTAAGGGTACACATCACATTGAGGGCTGGATGCAAAACTACACCGAGATGAAAGTAAAAAATCTAAATCACAGCCTGATCAAACTTCCGTGAATTTCATCACGGCAACTCATAATGTGACAAAGTAGTTTGAATGGCATCGACTAGCCCTAAAGGTCTTTGAAACTTTAGGGCCAGTCGATGGCATCAATGTCTTCGTACTCCAGGGAACTGCCTACACCCTCTGTCCACATGAGGCCAGGCACTGTCCTGCACCAAGAGGAACCATGGACCCACTACACCTGCGTATGGTCTTACATTTGCTGAGAGGATACAGTTGGCTAAGACATGAAGGTTTGTGCGACCCTCCAAGGATATGCCTCCCAAGACCACCAATGACCGACTGCCAAACCGGTCATGCTGGATGATGTTACAAGAAGTAGTGTTCACCAAAGCTTATCCAGACTCTTTCACACCGTGAACATGTGCTGTGAGCACAGGTCCCGCTGGAGGACGTTGGGCCTTCATTCCATCCTCATGGAGTCTGTTCCTGACAGTTCTGTCAGAAACATGCACACCAGTAAACTGCTGCAGGTCAGTTTGTAGGCTCTGGCCCTGTCCCGCTCTCCTTGTGTAACGGCCGTTCTCCTGCTATCTCCTCCATGCTCTTGAGACGGTGCTGGGAGACACAGCAAACCCTCTCGTGACCACACGTTATGGATGTGTCATCCTGGAGGAGCTGGACTACCTATGCAACCTGATTGGGCTGCAAGTACTGCCTCATGCTACCAGTACAAGTGACAAGGACACTAGAATAACACAGAACTAGAGAGGAGTCATTCAGGATGGAGAAGGAGAGAGCCGCTGTCTGTGGCCACCACATGTAAAACCATTCCCTTAATAGAGGTTGTCTTGCTTTTGCCTCCATTGCCACTTTCATTTGCACCAAAGCAGGTGAAATTGATTCACAATCACTGGTGCTTCCTAAATGGACAGATGGGTGTCCCTGAAGTATCTGTTTATCGGTTTATCTATTGGTTTTCAACTCTGAATTCCCAATGTTCCCTTAATCATCTTTTTCAGCAGTCTATATTGAAATGGATTAGCTGAGAATGCATAGTCAGTTATATTAACTGACTAATTGAATCACATTGTAATTTCATAGACTATTTACATTCAACTGACTTATACGGGGCGGTGTGGCCTAGTGGTTAGAGTGGTGGTTCTCCAACAAGAAGGTTGCCGGTTCAAACCCCACTCTCTCCCATCTGCATGCCGAAGTGTCCTTGGCAATATACTGAACCCCTAAATGGCCCCTTATGAATGTTGATTGTACTAATTGTAAGTCGCTTTGGACAAAAGCGTCAGCCAATACGTGAGTGGATGGATGCTGCTTCTGTCATTAAATGAGTGTTAAGATCCTCATTCGTCCTGCCTTCTGCAGCACAGTATTTAACTGTTATAAGCATCATCTACAGTCAGAACACAGCTTGGCTACAATGCTAATGGTACTGTGGAAACATACTGTAAGCTACTGTGATTGTTTTGAACCCATAAGGCATTGCGGTATACAGTTAAACTTTGTAAAGTTGCTGTAAAATGTTACCATAGAGATTACAGCAATTTGTTACAGTGCTGCCTTAACCACTTTACAACCATGGCATAATGATATACTCTAATTGGTTAAAATAAACAAACATATTTTCTAAATAAAGTATACAAGAACAAGCTTTAGGCCCTGTCTCGATTCCGGTGAGGTTCATCTGTAAAGTACGACATCACGATCACCTATGGGCTGAGAATCCGTGAAATGTAAGTGCTCCTCCTGCATGACCCTTATTGGAGGGACGAATAAGCTAACAGTGCAAAAAGTCCACTAATTACGTAAATCATGCCATGAATACATTAATGGCCTTGCTGTGAGAGTACAGCTGACTCATAGTGACCTTTTGTACTGGATAAATCTGGGTCTGAAAAAAGCATCAAGATGTTGCTGGATTTGGAGCCTTATTAGAGGGCATTGGGTGGTTGAATTTTGAGTCCATGTGATCTTTCATAAAAGAAGCTACTATTGCAAATGTAAAGATGTGACTGTAAAGACTTCCTGTGAGGAGAATAGAAAGGCTGGCTGTTGTCAGTCATTGCGGGCTAAGGCGTGTATCATGTACAAACAAAAAGGAAAGAAAAAATATGACAAAATATGACATTCTAGTTTTGAGTCTGATCCAGGAACTTTACAGAATGTCAACCAAATATTCATTATAAGGCAAATACACGGAATTTGAATCTAAGCACACACAAAGCATGTGCAGGGCTTTATTGTGGGTGGAATGAATATAGCAGTATATACTGTAACATATATACAATATAATAGTACCAGCTCTTGGAGTCAAGATTACTGATCCATTGCACAATGGTTAGGTAATGCATTCATCACTTCTACCTCTGGACCTATTAGTGCATAGCAAACTATTTTTAACCACAAGGTAAAAATGTCGTATACAGTAGAGACTTCAGCATGAGCATGGATGGATATTTCACAAGAACATTTTTTTACCCTAGTGAATCAGAGCATGTTAGTCACAAATCTATCCCATGAGCAATAAACTACCCACTGCAGTGACGAGTGCTTCCCAGCATCTTGTGGAATTAAGATGTCAAACTCAAGGACATCAAAACATACATTAAACAGCTTTTTCTGGGCCATGGACAAGGCTGGGTAAAGAAATCCTTCAAAGCCTTGAGAAAGGAAACAGAAATGTTGCTGTGAAAGTCTATTAAACTAACATCGCAGGCAGAAAGTCACTCATGTGTTCGTATACAGTTCAGACGGCAACTGGAAAGGCTGGCTAGTGCTTGAAGCTGCTACCAGTCTCTTTCTGCTACAGCGCCGCTGAATATAAGCAATGTTCCAACCCAAACTGACGACTTTTTATAAAACCGATTCATGACAACTTGAAACCGATTTCAAAATAAATTAAAACTGGGAAATTATACAGCTCTTCTCTTCTCGTCTGGCTAGTAGGAGGTAATTAGTAGGGATGAGCGAGTACAGCATTATCTGTATCTGTATCTGTTAACCATATCAATTATCTGTATCCGTATCCGTACTCGGAGTGGGCGGGGCCTAACCCGGAAGTGGGTGTGATTTAACCCGGAAGTGGGCCGGGTTGTCTTGAAATGGGCGGGGCTTTAACCAGTATGTTATTTTAAGCATGCAATTGATATGGGTTGATCAGAAATTGTTATATTTATTGCTGATTAGAAAACTATTACAGGACAGCATCAGCATTGAGCTTCAGATCAATGATTTTGATCACAATAGCAAACAAACTATTTACAGAACAAGTTTTGTAACAATGAATACAACACATGCTGTTGCAATTATGAAGTGAAATGTAATAACAAGTGTTTTCATACTCAACATAACTTTCTTTTTTAACTTTGAATTTTTTTTTAATTTATTTCCACACCAGGTGTGTGTGTGTGTGTGTGTGTGTGTGTGTGTGTGTGTGTGTGTGTGTGTGTGTGTGTGTGTGTGTGTGTGTGTGTGTGTGTGTAAGTGAGTAAGAGAGAGACAGAGAGAGAGAGGGGGAGTGTGTGTGTGTGTGTGTAGCTTAATTTGTAATATTTTTTATACCACTACTACCTAGAACTTGTCAGACACTCAGTGCGTGAAGTAAAATAAAACTGGTTAGAGCCAACTGACGGTTTAAAAAAAGTTTAAACCGTTAAAGTAAAAAAAAAAAAACTGTTTAAAAAAAAAAAAAAAAAAAATCTCCGACAGGCAGAGACGCAACGCGAGTCGCTTTCTACCAGCACCACGTCTGAACGAACCCACGTTTAACAGAACTCTACTGGTTAATAAGTAAGTACAAACTGAAATAAAAACAAACTTCAAGCTGAAGAAACCCTAAACGTTAACGGAAAAGACCCGCGAACCTGAGTGACTGAGAGACAGAGAGCTGTTCTTTGAGTGAGTGAGCAGAGCGGTGTGTGAAGGGGAGGAGCGCTGTGACGCTGTGTGAGGATTTTCATTCAGTCCGAGCACAGATATTGACTCGTATTACTCGTATAATACTCGTGCTCGGCAAAAGTGCTTTATCCGTACCGGATACTCGTTTCAGCCGAGTATCCGGCTCATCTCTAGTAATTAGCCATTTCTGTTTGATGAGATGTTATAATGTTCCAGTGACGTGACATTGAGGCCCAGGAGGTCCTTACCCTACGAGCAAAACAAAAGACAGTAAAGGATGGTCTGTTATTACAAAGGCTGGCAATAAATCTGAGCTTTACTCAGGACAAGGCAAAGGTGACAAGCAAACTAAAGAGGTTGCTCAAAACAATTCACACGGGTCGATGACCATAATGGAAAGAGTCATAGATGGCCATTTTTCAACGCGTGTCATTCGTTTCGGTTGACCAGTCCCTCTGCTCTTCTGACGAAGATTACTTAATGCAACCTCTGAGATCACAAACAATTAATCTTTCATTAAACAGTAACACCAAGTTCACAATATATATATATATATATATATATATATTCATAATTTTACGAGAATGATAAATTGGGCAACCCCACACTACTGTCATTGTAGTTGCATATATATATAGTGACATTTTGCCTATAATTGCTACCAGTGCAAACAAAATACTTATTTGAAACAAGTAAGCAGCTATCAGGAAGAACATAGGATAGCCCATGCACTGATTCATTGTTACAGAGCACAGAGCGGTTGGTTGGTACAGTATCTGGCTTTAACTGCTCCCCCTAATTTACATACACATCGAAAATTCAGGCCAACTGAGTCATGTAAATAAGGCAGGTATCATACAGTCACAAAAGGATAGTTCAGCTCAGTCCTTATCCTCCTAACTCATATACACACTGAGGAATACACATTATAACAGAGACGAGAATGCAATTAACTGCACTGAAACGTGTTAGAGTGTGGAACTCCAGGTACTGGTTTCTAAAAAAGCAATTAAACTGCAACAAGCTATGCGTGTCCAGCATGCATTTCTATGCCTGTGTGTGTGTGTGTGTGTGTGTGTGTGTGTGAATGCAAGCATTTAGAAGTAAAGCGGCAAAAAGAGAAATAACAGCAGTAAGAAAATCTCCAAAGACAAAAAGCCTTTTGGCTTTGTGACAATTCAAGTTTGGGAAACTGTAGTTATAGTTTGAGTTCAGAGTAAATCAGAGTATCAGTAGACTTCTGCATTGATAGTGGCATTTTGGAATTAATTAACTTCAGAGATGTATAGCATGCCAGCTCAATGAGCTTTGACCACGAACAGTAGGAAAAGACAGAGTATTGGTTGATCAAGGCAGTGACACATACTGAGAGATTTGACAAGAAAGTTGGCTGAAATTCAGTGAACAGCCTGTGACAGAAGGTTCAGTACTTCAGATCTGGCTTTTGGGTTCAGCCATTAGGAGGATTTTCGACCTCTTGGAGCTGTGTTATTAAAATACCAGTCATCCAAGTAAAATATGTTATTAGTGTGGCATTAGTCCATGCATTTCAAAATAACATTTCTGAATTGAAATACATTTGGGCTGAATTATGTAATTTGTCTGTTTCCTCAAAATAGGTTGAAAATCAATGATATGTTATTGCTAAATCCATCTAATGTGATGTCATTGCCTTTTACAATGGTATTACATAATTAGTTACTATTGTGTTAGGCAATCCTTTCCCATTCATATAGTTCAATCGCTATACTCTCTTCCAACCAAATTCGTATTTTCTGGACGATTGATAGTGATGCACACATCGGTTGAAGGCTCCAAAATAATTCAGTGTGGCTGCATTTTGTGAAAACAAGCAAGTGTAAACTTTGCAATCAGCACCTTACATTCCAAAGCTCAACAAACAACAGCTTACCATCTAAAATCTGAGTTGGGAAGCTTGGTCCAATTTGATTATATCGCTTGAGTCTTGTTGTGTGAACACATCAGAACATATTTGAATATGTGTTTAATGTGTTAAAGATACCAACTTTATATGTCCATTTGTGAATCATTTCGGCTAATGAGGGTACCTGCTAGAGCTCACCCTGGATGATTTAGTTCAGCTACAGAAGAGGATCTGGCATTGCAGTTTTTCCGACTGCCAAAGACAAGAAGATATTGATAAATTCCATCAGGGACTATGATGTCACATCAACCTCTTATGGGCAATCAGGGCTTTATGGACTTTTTTCATAATTTCGCAACAGGTGTCATATTTTAGTCAGATGCACCATGACTATATGATAAGAAGAAGCTGTTAGGGCCACACATAGGCCTGACAGAACACTTCCGACGTATAACTACAGTAACATCCTGGCAATTTGTTTTTATTCATAGTTCATAAGTATTCCCATGGAAAAGCAAGTGAAATGAAAATCAATCAGTTTCTTAGACATACAATTTCGCACTCAAACCAATGACACATTTGAGAAGGCCCAGTGTGACATTTATGATTCTTTTCAGAATAATTGTAATATGGTCAGTACAATGTGGTAACAAAATGCTTGCTCATTGTGGGAACTGCTGGGTTTCCCTATACCTTTTTTCTTATTATATATAATTATATTATGATTTGGTCATTCACATTGAACTGAAATAAATACCTTATATTTTAGTGCAATCATTTTTGCCATGGATTTTTTAAAGCCACTTTGTAACCTTGTTTAGATAAGTGCTTTACAACAAGGTTATTATAATTAGGATGATTATTATTATTATTATTACAATTATTAATTTCATCTAAATATCATTGTGTATTATTTGATGCAAATGTATTTCAGAGAGATAGGATAATAAATAGCATTCTACAGTATCTGTGATGGAACATTTAGATAGTTTAGAAAAACTAAACAGACAATACACACATTTTAAAGAGGAGGCATCTTTGCAGGTTAAAGTACTTTTCAGTACTGGTAGTATACAATTTGATGATTATTATTATAGCCTCAATGTTATATTAAATTGTATGATTTACATATAGAAACAGCCTCTAAGACATCTATTATTTTTGCTATTCTCTTCAACCTTATACGCTTGTTAAGGTCTGAATGTGGGGGAGCTATTTAAGTCTTGCGTCTTCACTGCCTCTTCATGTCACTGCCGTGGCACAGCTTCTTCTACCAGCCTCCCAGCAGTTATGCCCTGCCTTCAAAGCAATCACCATAATGTAAATGCAAATGGGAGCTCTTCATTGTAGAACTCAATTATGGTATGCATTTCGCTTGTTTATTGAGTTCTTTTGTTCAACTTATTCAGGTTAACTTTTCTTCACAGAGCACTTGAATGTTAGATTCTGACTCCTGCATCCCCCAAAATAGGATTTACCTTTCCGTCCTATTGAGAGCAGCACAGAATCACAGCTTACATCAAACATTACTGTGTAAACCATGCAAAAGTAAAGACCAAATCAGAAAAAATAGATGCAAATACCAGTTCTTATGATCATCTATGTCTTGCGCTTGTGGCATGCTGCTTCCAGCTTTGTACTCTGAGTGGAAGGAAAGTTCTGGTTTAATACATTTATGATCTTTTACTCGGTGTGAGCACCATTTTTTTTCAGTCGAGGTGAGATAGTGCTAACATACTAACACGATCTGGGAATAAACTGCTACAACTACATTTTATTGCAAAATTGTAATTTGTGCTATTAACAGGTTCAAACTTGAAGTGATGTGCATAGGTTAAAAATGGCAACCGTTGGCAGAGGGAGTCCAAACGGCGTAGAGTACTGAAGGTTAATCAGGAGCCAAGCTGGGAACCCCCAACAAGCAGTCTGCATTTTACTGTCCAGAACAGATGGATGAGACTTTTCCACTTAGACTGGTTGTCGGTCTCTCAGTCTGCACAGTAGTCTGTAGCAAATGTTGTAGAGCCACAGTACCAAGGACCAACTTTGGGCACACGCTTGATCAATCATGAGTCATTTCCAGCAGTCAATTTAATCCTATCTAAAAAAAGCATAAAAAAAATAAAATGAAACTAACTGTGAAAAAATACACATGGACATTCGTCAGTGTGATAAGAAATACCTGCATAACAAAAATGTATGTAAAATGCACTTTGACTTTTTAAGTCTGTGTCCCATCCAAGAACATGAGGCAGGGTTTGAGCCTAACCCGGAACCCAGCCACCAGGGTGATGTCCATCTTATTGTTTGGTGTCAAGCACTGAGCAATCTAACCAGATGCTCCACTGAGAAATGTAAAGAGATTCCTTAAAAGGGGCTGAGGAGAAAGCTGGAAAGGTGTGTGTCTTGAGTTTCTGACCTTTAGGAGCAACACTAATGGTGAAGGAAGTCGCTGTGGTCCCTGAAGGAGGCAAAGCATTGGGATAATTGCTGTCTGCAATTAGACTTGTCAGCTCACAAAGCTGAGCCAGCTCGAGCTCCAGGGCCTCAGGCTCTTAACTCGGACTCCTATAGTTGGGCCAATTCGTTTAGTCCAACACGAGCTATGGTTGACTGAGCTACTTCTCACAGCAGCAGAATGCAGCAGAACAGGAAACATAAGCAGCGTAACCTGCACTGGGAAGTCAGCTATAATGTGGTGGTCACAGTGCTATTATGACAAGATGATAAGAACATTTTAAACAGCTTACAAGTGATTGGCTCAAGGTGAGTTTTTCAGGGTGTGATTGGACGAAAATGGGAGAAGCTTGTGGAGTTTCCTGACTGAACTTCCACTAAGCTTGAAGTAGCTGCTCAAAGAGTGTCTGCATAAATATTAAATTCCACTCTTGGTCACCATGGTATCCAAGGAGTGTCAGCCAAAAATCTTAATATACAGTGTTCATGGCGGTCTCTTGCCCAAGCAGCAAATTGAACCAATACAACGTCCCATAAGGAAGTACATCTAAACTCCTGCAGCCTGGGAAGCAAAAACTGTGTCCAGGAAAATCCAAAACTAAAATAACAAAGATAAAGTTTGAAATTCTGTAGTTTGATCTGTGTATAAAGGGCATGGCAAAACCAGACAGACTGATATTAAAAAAGATGATCCTTGTGAGGATGCATTGCACCTCAATGTTATGACCAAGGGTCTTTTGTATACAACTCCATTGCTCATAGTCTTGCAAAGTCAGTGTTGGCCTTTAAATCTTTTCTTAAGACAAGCTTTTATTTTCAGACATTTTTATCGTGCTTTGCTGCAGTTTCATGTGTTGTTCTTTTATGATATCATCTCATGCTTTTATCATTTTGCTTCTGTTTTGCATTGTAAAGCGTTTTTTTTTACTACGACAAAGACATTTATTTCTACCTTCATTGATTACTTTTCCATTAAGTGCAGTACGATTCTTAAATTCACTGATGAGTGCAAGAGACTTCCACTAATGGCGATGGCCTTTCTACCATGAGCAGCGACGCTTCAATCTGTAGCTTGGACAAGTCAGCTCCAGACGATGATGACATATCAGCCTGTGGGGTAGACATCTCTCAAGACTCCAAACAACAATTGATGATGTGTCTGCTTGCATGACGTGACAACAATACTTCCAACATGCTGTGATGAAATGGTAAATCAAGACAGACATGCAGTAAAGTATCAGCCTCATTCCTCTACTTACAACCTCATTTGTCTTTTCTCATATTGCGAACCCACATGACTTAAATATTTGATTCTCAGAATGTTTTCCTCGGGTTCTTGATTTCATACAAATGAGAAACACCCACAGTTCAGTTGATTTGCAAGGAAGAGAAAACACATCAATAAACGACAGTAAATGTACAGCAAATAGGCTCCCTGACTGAATTTCCACTAACCATCATGTTTATGAGTGGGCTGTAATGGTGCTTCCACTAGCAAGGGGTGACGGCAACTTTGAATGCAGCAATGAAATTTCCACCAGGCGCAGTGATGTGTCAAAGCATACCAATGAGGTTTCCTATCCGGATGAAGATGTTTCTCGTCCATCACATTCCCATCGAAATGCAGGTTGTGTGAGGTAACACATGTTCAGAATGAATTGGGATACAAAGGGTGGACAGGGTCAGAGATGTTTAAAACCTCAAGTACCCTGTGGATTTGACTTTTGTACATGATTAAGCGATGATGAGTGGATTGAAGTTGATTCTGCTGTAACACTGATGCACATGACTTCAGAGGAAAAAAAAAGTTCTATGTGCAAAAGACAAGTAAAGAGAAAATGAAAACAAGTCAAGAGGTTTCTTTGTTTCTCTGAGTAAAGGGTTACCATAACAGTCCCTCTCGTATGATGTAAACCCACATTGGATATTCAGTCAAACCAGAAAGTGGCTGCATACATAAAAACATATGGGGCATATCCCTGGTAACCGCTGTGTTGTAACCACAAATTTCGGATTGCGTTTCCGCATAATGAAGCTCAGCCTCGACTGAGCAGTACACATGCATTGTCAGCAAAAAACTCATCAACACTCTCCCCTGGTCACTTATTTATTCCTGCTGCTGCTGCAGCTCCCTCTTTCTTCTCTACTAATTCCAGCGTACACAAGCCACAGTTTTCATTATGCAGATGGCTAGTTTTTGCATTAAATTTTGACCAACACTTGTGGCCCTTAGATGAATTATCTACTGTATCATCTGCGTCGCAGAGATGAGAGTTTGTTATTTGTTCTGCAAAAGGCAAAACGTTTTTTCTTTACTTGCAGCTTATTTGATGCAAGTGAACAGCCAACAAAGATGATGAAATTGTGTAAATAAATTGCCAAGATTTGAATTGACATTTTTGCTTCCTTACAAATGCTGCTTGTATTGCTTTAGCCGTGTTTAGACACGTAACTTGTTTCTCATAATCAGATAAAAACTTGATCCAGTCAAGTTTGATACATTGGACAGCTGCTCCACGCTGCACACAGGAAAATGCACTAAACTCTTCACTTTCTCCTGAGGACGTGTATGTTTAAACGCAAATGTCCATGTGAAAGCCTTCGGTGCTTCTGCGGTTTTCCTCTGCCGGGTCCACGGTATAAAGTCTGCAGAAACTCTTGGGGAGACGATGTGAGATAATGCAACAGAGGCGAAAATGAAAAAGAAAAGAAACTAAATATCTCAGGTTGAAAAAGTGGTGTCACACAAGACACAGACAAACATGTCAAGAGAGCTTGGGGTGGTAATGCTTGGTCCCTTTGTCAATGTGCTGCAAACAAAATCACATGATCTCTGCAGTAGAATTAAAACATTGAGTCCTGCCTCTGTCTGCTGCACAACCCATTACCTGAATCCTGCTGAGGATGTGTTGCTGTTGTGAACGTAAATCGGATTCAGACTACAAGGTTGCTTGTTTCTCAACTGCACATGTTGAAATGACTGCAGTCACTTTGTAAGTGAAATTACACTTCAGTGTTAGTTCAGCTGTCAATATCTCAGTTGTGAATAATCACACTAGGACAAAACATGATGTAGGTGTGAGGCTGAGAAAGACAGATGCATCAACACCTGGGCAGAACACATCATAAGCAACCTACAGAGGCGATTTAAGCTGTTGGATTGATATCTGTCTTACACTTCTTGATCTGAAATGCCATAGATAGTTGAACAATTATTAATCATTAGTTTTGGTTCTTGTGTTTTCGAAAAAAAACGCAAACCCCAAATCACTCACTTCCACCTTCATGAACAGAAGGATTTTCCAATTGTGATGCTGATCTCTATGACTTGACCATGACCACTGAGCAAACTCCACCCATCAGTGAAACCTATGCTTTTTACAGACCTGAAATGACATGTCATTTTTTGCTGAAACAGGTAAGAAGTATTCGGTTAAAAGCCATTTGGTTTGACAAAAAGAAAAAAAAAATAGTTTGACAGTGAGCTTTATCCTGCAAACATGAGGCGGTTGAGGCATAAGGCAATAAAGCAATGGCTAGAAGAAAGTAACTTGAAAACTTTGTATCTAAAAAGTTCTATCATATAATTTATGATGGTTGTCACCAGTTCTGAATCCTGCTACTGCAAACACTGACAGTCTGCATTGCCATGGCCTACAATGCTCTCTCTCTCTCTCTCTCTCTCTCTCTGTCTTTATTTGTATTCACTTCCCGGACCCAGCTCACCCTTTCCATCTCCATCTGTTTCTTGCGTTCCCCTGTCCATGTACTCCCCTGACACACACACACACACACACACAATCATCCTTTCATATCAGCGAGAAATTATTTTCATGATAATAAAATATACCCTGTCAACATTCTACAACCAAACACTGGGACATTGCACATTAGAATAATTTAAATGTAACTGCTGCAAATTGCATAATATCTCAGTTCAGATGCTGTCTCACTTATTATGCCGTGTTTGTATTCATCTATTCTGGAGCATCTTGCCATATTCACAGTCTGATGTTATTGAAAACGCCAAATACAATGTTATTGCCAGTGGTGTTGTTTTGACAGCGGCTGACTCTCGAACTGGCACTGCACACACAGACAAGACGCAGGCACAGAGATGCAGCTGTATGCAAGTCTGCACGCTACACAGACGTCATGTGAGCCAGGTTAACAGGAAAGCTGCGACAGCCAATTAATGTAACTGTGTTCAAATAGAGGGACACTGGTTGTCAAGTTATTTAACCTGAGTGCTCAAATGTTACCAATCACATTACAAGTACAGAGTCATTGTCGATGTCATGCCAGTGTCATTTTCTGAGTTTAATTGCCTAGTAGAAGAGTCTGTGCACTGTTCATTAACAAGTGCAGCATCAAAAGCCAGTCATTTTAAATGAAGCCGTTAACGTGGGAGAGAAAGAAGACAGCATCATATTTGTAAATATATATTAAGAAAAGTACTCAGAATCGGGTGAAGAAAATGTTTTAAACGAGATCGGGCCCAACTCACTCTGACATTTGAACAGACAAGGAAATGAAGATGTGGGTGGTGTTGAGGAGAGCGTAACAAAAGATGACATTGAGATATGTTTTGACAAATATTAGGAGCCAATGTTTTCAGAGCCTGATGCATGCAAAGGACAAAGAGTCAGAGAACCGCGACCTCTGCAGACTTCATTTTGTCATCCAACACTCCAGCCGGACAAAATCCCTGAATCGTATCCATCCGTGATTTTTCTGATTAATCGTGCAATGCTTGGATAAACTGTCAATAGCAATTTGTAACAAGAACAAAGTGGACTCTTGAAATGTTCTGTTGTATCAGTTGTTGCGTTGTCTGCTTGATGAATGGCTTACAAGATCAAATGATTATCGAAACATTATTAATGTACTGATAATGGAAAAATCAATTGAATAGCCATTTCAGTGCTAACTGCCATTTATGGCAATCTCTGTTTCTGATGTGCTATTTTCTTGAAAAGAAAGAAAAGAAAAGAAAGAAAATATTTAAATATCTTCTTTCACAAAGACATATCAAGGATCATATGCATTTTTGTAATACATTTATGAGATGTATTTACTACTCTATGTTTGTTCTCTTTAGAATATGAGGAAGTACACCAGAGGTTTGGCCTTGCACGCCTAAACTCCTGAACTTTAACAAACAAAAACAGCAATTAATCAAGCAGAACCAGAGATATTCTTGTTATTTCATGCACCCAAAAAGAGAGCTGGTGAGCTCTTTCTAACTTTACACCCCATAACCATAGTGTCATCCAACATTCCAGCCAGACAAAATCCCTGAATCGTATCCATCCGTGATTTTTCTGATTAATCGTGCAATGCTTGGATAAACTGTCAATAGCAATTTGTAACAAGAACAAAGTGGACTCTTGAAATGTTCTGTTGTATCAGTTGTTGCGTTGTCTTCTTGATGAATGGCTTACAAGATCAAATGATTACTGAAACATTATTAATGTACTGGTAATGGACAAATCAATTGAATAGCTATTTCAGTGCTAACTGCCATTTATGGCAATATCAGTTTCTGATGTGCTATTTTCTTGAAAAGAAAAGAAGGAAAATGTTTGAATATCTTCTTTCACAAATACATATCAAGGATCATATTTATTTTTGTAATACATTTATGAGATGTATGTTCTACTCTATGTTTGTTCTCTTTAGAATATGAGGAAGTACACCAGAGGTTTGACCTTGCACGCCTAAACTCCTGAACTTTAACAAACAAAAACAGCAATTAATCAAGCAGAACCAGAGATATTCTTGTTATTTCATGCACCCAAAAAGAGAGCTGGTGAGCTCTTTCTAACTTTACAATTTTTTTTCTCCTCAAATTTGCAGTTTGCAGCACCAGTGGATGTTGACTCACATTACATCACTTGAGGTCATCAAACGTCACCTGCTCCGGCTAGTGTTTTTTTTTAAAAACCACATTGCATCAAGACCTGTAGAGGAATTTTGTCAATTCGCAGTAGCTGCTCTTTAATCGACCCAAACTTATCTGGATGATTTATATGACCTGCAGAAGTGAGTCAACACTGTAAGACATGTGCAGTGTAATTTAATGTAAACACACTTACAGAGGTGCGTCTTAATGTGTTCAACATATTGTTGAGGCTGTGTTCGTGAGATGCTTATTCAACTCGGAGGCAGTGTAAAAGGAAGTATGCTGTTGCTATGGTTACATACAGTTTCACATACGTGGTAGTAATGACTGGAGCTGTAGTTGAAGAATCTTGATTTATAATTATAAAGGAAATTTTGAGAATTATGTGCTTTCCCTTTTTAGTTTAGTGACCTTGAAATCAACTGTATTATTTGATACTTGATTGTATCCTATAAGGGCTCATGTTAATCCGTCAGTGGATGTCTGATGTAGAGAAAAGCTCATGCAATCATGAAAATAAAGAAGTCAGTACAACCTAATCAGCTGATTTCAGTGATTAAAAGAGCTTTAATGCGAAGTCTGTAATCAGTAAAGTGAGCTGCAGTTAGGAGAGACTGTATGGAAACCTGTAGATGGATTATAGCTCAGAAACACTTGTACACCTAGAGAAATGTTTACAATGTTCTTTCTGTTATTTTGTTCCTGTACTGGAGAGCTGTCAGCCACCCACATCTAAGGCTACATACTCACTCCTAAGTTTGCACATGAAAAAGCATCAGCTCTGCTAAGCCTGATGTCCACACTACCTGGGACTTGTAGAACCCTTTAAAAGGAGGAGTTTAGAAATGCAGCTGTCCCAGTTTCAGTTTGAAAACTCCGGGGCAGCTTTTTAGTCTGGGCGGGAAGAAACAGGGATGTATGGAAGCGATGATGTAGACACTCATAACCACTTGCTGATTGGGTCTTTTCAGTCAGCCTAGCTGATTCAGGTTTCTGTCAGATTACCCCCTTCCAGAAGAGGCATTAGCCTTGGCTAGGCAACACAGCAACACAGCTAATCAATTACAGGGATTGTTGACCCAGTTGTCTTTACTAACAGCTGTTGTGCAGTTAATTCTGCATTCTAGAAAAAAACACCCACATATGAGTTGCCATTTTGCAATCCCTTTGTCTTATTTGTAGCACAGCCCTTTCTGCAGCTAACAACCAAATTATGTGTACACCAGCACACACATGCCAAGTGTACATGAGCTCATTTAACTCAAATTTTCATTTGTGTTAGTATGGGCAGGGATTCAAAGTGTTAAAGAGCCGAAACGTGTGTGTGATCCGTATCTTTTTAGTTTGAAAACACTTCACCTGTAAACAAAGTAGTAGAGTTGCAACCTAAGTCTCCCATACCACTCCCCTACATATCACCCTTATTAAGCCTGTTCACCTCCCCTCCATTACCTGTCCACTTAACTATCACTTCACATATACCTCTACCTGTTAATAAATCAATCATGTCACTGATTGATTATATTTCTTTTTGCAAATCTTCTTTAAAAGTAAATATGTCTCAAATTATGTTGGACCCTGTGTTTTCTATTAAATGATTTGAATATTTTTATTTTGTTCATTATATTATAATAATAATTATAATAAAATAATATTTATTTTCTGTTTCTGTTTAATTTATCAGCCAATAGTGACATCATCATAGTCGTAATATTTACATATTATGCATCATAAGATTTAAATACAGTACTTTTTATAAACTTGAAATGGAGGCAAATATTACTAGCCTTTGTTGGGACAGGGTTTCTGCGAAACTAAAGGCCTCCTCTTCGGCCTATATGTGTAGTCAAAGCCTGAAATCAAGCATGGTCTTTGTTTTTGAGAAAGCCTCCCGATCTCAGTTTCCCAGGATGCTGCATGTCCCTTTGTTCCGGACAACTTCACCCAGAGGTGTGAAAAAGCCACAAAAGTCAACTCCAATTGGTCACTCTGGCCCCATGACCTGTGAGATCACCGGGACAATCCTACCAAGGAGACAGGCGGCCAGCTCTCTTCTCCTGCATCGCCGAGGGGGAGCCTGGCTGCTCCAGCACATCATCTCTTCCCTTCTACGATTCTGGCGCAGAGGTGCAGCTTCCAGCTCCTCTCATTAAGGAAACCTCCTCTCAAATCAAGCTCTACCAAACTCCTAGCAGCGACTCAATGTCCTGCAGGTAAGAACTTTGAACCAGCATCTGAGCTCACAGCTCCACAAAACCGCTAAGGCAGAGACCACACAAGGCCAGAAGACTTCACACATCCGGCAGGACAAACTGCTTACTGCACAGCAACTTCCTTTCCTCCTTTCCAAGGACTGGTAACATAATCTGGGCTTACTAATTATACTAGGCTAAGCAAGACTGTGTATCTGATTCTGTGTGACGTTTATAAGTTTGATATTGTGGTTACAATTTGAATGAAAAGTTAATGTTACCTAGACTCTTCGAAGGCTTCTCTCTATGACTCTTTGATTCTCTGATTAACATTTACACAGACACACGCATATCTCTACACCTAGTTATCTCCTCCCCCACTTCACAAGAAAAGGGGGGGCTACTATCTTTAGGGGTCAGCAACCACTTTGAAAGCATGTTGAGGAAGGTGTGAACTGCGGCCAACCACCATTTTGACAGCACCCTCATTTACATAGACACACACTCACATCTTAGTTTAGATAGAACGTTTGTTAGTAATTTGTGTTTTTATACTTTATTATGTTCATAATAAATGTTTTTCTTTCACAAATATTCTTTCATTAATGTTGCATAAGTGAATTTTGCCAACCTCTACACTATCAAGAACTCCATAACCTTCACTGTTCATTACCAGTGATGCCGGTAACGCGCTACTTAGTAACGCGTTACTCTAATCTGACCACTTTTTTCAGTAACGAGAAATCTAACACGTTACTATTTCCAAACCAGTAATCAGATTAAAGTTACTTGTCCAAGTCACCTTGCGTTACTATTTCGGTATTTGTGGTTAACCCGCTGGGCACGTCCTGCGGCTGGGGGAGCAGTCGCCCCGTCACCCTCCTCTCCACGCCGCCGGAGGCTCGGTGTGCGGCACTCCTCAGCGTTTTTTTAGGGGGGGAGGTGCTCGTCCGCGATGCGGGGGCTTTCCTTATAGTATGCCGCGGGGCGGTGTCCGTCGGCGCTGCGGAAGGCGGGGACCGGTTGGAGGGGACCGGGTACGGCGGTCGGTGGCAGCGACTCTGGACGCGTGTCGGTCCCGTCTCGCGGATCACCTCAGCTACAGCGCCCGTTGGGGGAACCCTCCGTTCGCGCGGGGGGGGGGGGGGGGGGGGGCCTCCGGCGGTGTCTAATAAAGTTAGTGTTGGCCAAACCGGTTGTCATTTTTATGTTTAGGCGGCGGGGGTGTTGTCGGCAGCTGCTGAATGTAACTAATAAAGTAACTTGTAATCTAACTTAGTTACTTTTAAAATCAAGTAACTTGTAATCTAACTTAGTTACTTTTAAAATCAAGTAACTTGTAAAGTAACTAAGTTACTTTTTCAAAGTAACTATGGCAACACTGTTCATTACATAATCTTTAATAGTAAATATTGAGATTTCTAATCGAACAATATCTAAATGATACTGATCTTAATCAATAAATTGGCTATCTTTTGCCCCGAGGTAACCTTAACCAATTAAAGTTATGATTTAATATTAATATTTTAAATATTAATGTTTTATATTTTTTTTGATAACCACATTTATTGAATGCCTAAAGGCACACCATTGTATGGTATCACTTTTAAAGCATTATTGCACAACACTTTTGTATCGTGTTTGATACGTGGTTAATATAACTGCTTCAAAGCTGTGACTCAGTAAAGTCATCTCACCAAGCACTCCTCCATTCAGCCTACTTTCAGCTGTTGGCTCTTTAAAAACGTTTTTAATGGGAGTTCAGCTTCCTTGAAAAAAAAAATAACATAAAACCTTCAACTCACTTGAAAGTGTTTGAAATGTCAGAACAAATTACAGTTTTTTACTGGATAAAGTCAATTTGCAGCATAATGAGCTGGGAAGTGAACACTGAAGTGGAATGAACATTTCAGACTTGGAGGCTGTATTTAGTTATATCTTCTCCGACCAACCTGTGTTGGACAGAATCAGCTTTTCTGAAATCACAGGTTATTTACTCTCTCTCTCAGGAGGACTCAGTTCAAACAGCAAGGTCAGAGGGGGATTCACCAAGTCCTCTATTAATTTCTGTTACAGGATACACACCCTTTTGCAGTAACCATGGAATCAAAGGTTGAGATAGGAGGCCGAATATCTCTCCAAAGATGCACTCATCGATTGTGGAGACAGACGTAGAGTCAACCGCCCATGTTATAGGTAGGACAGAGGTGAAGAGAAGACACAACAAGGGTCTGGCAAGACAAGCCAATGCATATTGCATAAATAAAGATGTAGGACCAACTCATGACTTTGTACAGTTTTTTTCAAGGACATCTCAGATTTAAGCTTTCCAATACTACTTTTAACTTGACAACATCTGCAAGGTTCAAGCAGATGCTGTTTATGGTTCTGCTGATTCTCCCTGAGGCAACTGGTCCTGACAGTTGACTTCTACTAAAGACATCATCCCTCTTCAAATGGTTAGGGGTTAGGGTTGCAAAGCTGTTTACCCCTCAGAATCCAAAAGTGTTTGTGTACTCAAACACTTCACCGACCCCTCCATCAGCATAGTGATGAGTAAATAATGAGTGAATGTTCATTTTTCGGCAAACTATTCCTTTAATTAATTGGAGAAAAAAGGCCTAGGCCTACACATATCCTGTATATGAATTATGTTTCACATCCAAATAAATAAACAGTAAACAGTTGTTGAGAGAGTTGACAAAAAAGGTCATTTTGTGCTGAGCAAGGGTCTAGAAGTGCTCCATAGATGGAATCATATTTCCTTTAAGGTAGTGTGTTGGGTGGGATGGCAGTTTAATGAGTGCAATGGTCAGAAAGGCAGAATTGCTGTATAATTTAAGTAAAAATCTGAATGGTTGAACCAGAGGAATATATCAGGTCTCCAATGAATATGCACCACTTCCCTGGAAGTACCCAGACAGTAGAATTGTATTTCAGCTCATTCATGATTGGAAGTGAAGAGACTGCTGGTACTCGTCTAAATGTGTTACACAAGCACAAAGTTAACAAGTAAGTAAACAATAGCTCTAACAAACATTTACCTCCATGATCAAATTGACTGTTCATATGAGGTATGCATCTGCATGTATCTTCATTTAAAAAAAGAGCGGTCAGGGAACACAGCTGCGCGGCAACAAGACTCCAACCATAACAAGATAGTGATCCATGGTGCTTGTTGTTCTGAAGCCAGCGCAGCAAGATCCATATCAGCCAGATAAAAAGCCATATCAGCTAGATAGAGATTTGTCATTGTGAGAAGTCTTCCAGCCAGAATCAGTCACAATTACAGCCCAGGGGTTTTATGAGCAGCCCCACCAAAAAAGATTCAAACTACTCGGTAAGAACCCGGTAAGATTGAAGTATTTTGAAATATGTGTGGGCCGGTCTGTATTCAGGGAAAAAAACATATAAACCAAGATGCACTCCACTACAGCTGTAACAGTGAATTAATTATTAAACCACAATTAGCAGGAGAAATAGGTATTAGACAGGATAACATACTAACAGTGGGAAACCATCTTCCAGGGATTTGAACTTAATCCAGTTTCTCTCAAAGTAGCTCTGCATACTCATCCCCCTCTTTGAAGTGTAAATTCAAGAAGTATCAGCTGCACAAAGTTTCTACAGTGCCAAGTTAAAAAAATAAAATAAAAGAAGAAAGTTTTGACTTGGCATTGTATTAAGGGATGGAAAACATACTGTAGGTCCTTTGTTTGAGGAACAAAAAAGTATATAAAATATAAAATCATTAACAGAGATTATCTATCTGTGCCATGGACTCTGTTCTGAACAATACATGTGTTGATCGTTATTCCTTGAATAAAAGCTAGACAGCAGCAGACATAACAATCACTTAATGCCGGAAACTCTGCTATACAGCAATTAATTCAAACCGAGATATTTCCACTGTCTAGACATGCAAAGCTGTTCAAATATGCTCCCCCTCCGCCATCACCCCCGTTTCTCTGAGGTCTGTCTCCGTCTTGACAGCTCCTTCCATGTGTCGTTCACTTCGCTTCTGTCTCGCTTTTACTTCTCGTCTGCCAGACTCAACACCCAGTTGCTCAGGCAGCCTTATTTGTCAATTTCCTCTGCCTGACACAGTGAGCAACGAGGGGAAAGTGAGTGGGTGTGGAACGTTGTTGGTGCAATGAGTCAAACCATTTGCAGCGTTGTTCCTGTGAATGATTATGTCTTCAAAATCTCCTACTTGAAATATATTACTGATCTTTCAACCTGGAATGAAATGAAACTGTCTAAGTGTACTGTCTGGTGATGAGCTTAGAAAGTAAATGTGTTTCAAACATAAATTCTGGAGTCAAACCAAACGAACTTACACATTCATCTACCATTCAAAGCAGATGATGATACAGCCACAGTGCAGACTTTCTGTTAAATTCTGCTGACGAATGCTCACGTCAAGCTGAAGCTATTTTGTTTGTCTTACAGAGACGAACAGCGAGAGGACCATGAGAGGACATTTATCTCCTAATTCAAGTGTGTATGTCTGTACTGAGAACTGTTTATCCTATTGGCTTCCACACGTGGCATTTGTGTATTGATGAGGGCCCATGATGCTTCCTGATATTATTAGAATACTCTGCTAATAGGATACTTTTCTGTATGTGAGTATTTGTTTAGACCTCTCTGTTGGTTTGTAATAACATTTTGTCATTTCCTTCTTTGTCACAGAAAAAGTGAACCACACCACAGGTTTGTTAGTGCCAGAAATCAAGATCTTAGTTTACATATTTCCCACATAGCCCTCCACATAGTTCCTTTAGATTGTTAATACATTTTGCTACTGCATGTAAATCACCACTACATATTAGGTGCATCTGATTTTAAACTAGTAAAAAGCTCACATATCCATTTCTTAACTTAACATACAGTGTTTTATACCACTTTATCGCACAAAGCAAACAATATGTGTGCAAAGTACACATGGCCACAACCATGACCTGGCCAATCGTTTGACTAGACCCCTCTGTGGATAGTAGCCTCTAAGGGGCTAATTAAATCCTCTGTATTGTGAAAAATGTGGCTTATTGTTCAGTGTAGGTCAACTACAGGCCACCATAGTACAAGGGCACAACATAATGCAGGGCTTTGTTACTACAGTTTACACAGGTCTGACACAGTGCTGACAGAGGGCACGGATAAAAGCAAATCATAACAAATTATATATTAATTAACTGAGGATTAGTAGCTGGTGAAAATAACCATTTAATATCATTAGTATCTCTCTCTGTGTCATCCATCATCTGACACAAACACTCTATTATCCTCACAGATGGCAGAGATTCAGCGTGTGTGGGTCTTGTGTGATTATAGATGGGTGTGTGAGGTGGTGGTGGGTGGTGTTTCTGGCACCCTGAAATGTAAATGCGAGAAAATAAATAATGAAGAGCGGCGAAAAACTCAGAGAAAAACCATGGTGATATGATTGTCTCAGTTCAGTGGCAAAGCCAGTTATCTCACAAAGATACATACACTCCGGTATCCCATGATCCTTTGGCTTGGAGAAGGCAGCGTTCAGGTTGATAGGTGTGTATCATTGTAAAAAAAATTGTGCCACCTGGTATGTAGCCTTTATCTCTTGTTTCCATTATTTCCCTTTTTTTTTATCAGAGTCTTACCCTCTATCTTTATCCTTGGATAAAAATAGATCAGCACCTGGCTATAAGAAAACAGGTCACTCTTGATAATGGTTATCTTGAATCTTTGGCCATCAAACTATAATCTGTTTGCCTTCATACCTCTCTCTCCTCTTAACAACAGCTGAGCTCAGCCCCATTACATCAGCATTATTTCACTTTTCCAACAACATCTTCCTGAAATCTCCTGACATTTTGTATTTCTATATTGTTCTTTTCATGCCTGTGTCAGTGGTGTTCACTTGGCCGATTTTCTCCATGTCACATTCCCCACAAACATGCGACAAGTAAACACCTCCTGGGTGCTGCTAGGTTGTCCACTTACCAGAGGGTCAGAGGTTCAATCCCAGTCTCCCCCATTTCACCTGCCTACCTGTCGGAATTTAACTCCAAATATCCCCTAAAGGCTTTGCCGCCAGTGTGTGAGATAGAGAGAAAGTGATGCATATAGATGCCCTATATTAACGTGTGTATGGGTGAACGGCAAAAATTACCTTAAGAAGAGAAATATACAAAGGCGGCCCTCAATTCTTTCTAAAATTATCCATATGAGCATTAGGGCATGATTTAAAAAATGTAAAACATAAGTGGTTGTTTGTTGTAAGTAGTAGTTGTGTACATATAAAAAATAAATGATGTGTAAATCTCTATGGAAATTGTCTAGAAATTAAGGTAATGGCAGTTTGAAGTAAAAATGTTAAATCCATCCTTGTGTTTCAATGGAAAAAGGGTTTAGTGTGAGTACCTGTGATTGTTTTCAATCTGTCTGATTAAAAGTGTAAGTGTAATGGTTATTTTTCAATCTATTTAGCATAAATTGAGAACTTACTTCTGAAGAGCATCTATCTTTTCAGCTGTGATTCGTTTAAGCAGCTCCTCCAGTAAGTCCGAGCTGTCGAACAGGGGAACAGGAAGTTTGACGCTTTGCGTGTGAGTGAACCAGCCAATGAGGAGACCCAGGACAAAAAGCCCCACTGCAGCCAGGAAGTACCTGGAAGAGAATGTGGGATGGGTCAGTTATAGTCTATTATTACTCACCTGTTCTGGTACTTTAAAGGTAAGATGGCGCTTGTGCTTGATTTGCAATTGGACATTTGACAGGGTGCTATTGCCTTTTCATAGCAGCTGAGTCAGTGTTGGGGCAAGTTACTCAACACCTGAGGGCATCATTCAGGCCTTGAACTCAGTGGTGCTTAGGTGGGTAATAAACAACCTATCCATCCTTGCAAGTGCTGTGTCAAATTGATCGGATTGTGGGGAAGGTGCGAGAGCTACTGCCACTATGTGTGAAGGAGTGTGCACTCCTTTAATGACAATGCATAGGGTAACAGAAATAAACCCATCAGCCTGAACAATCAATGGTGTGATTGGTTTTAATTATGTGGAGCCTAAAGATACAGGCTAGACCAGGGTTGGGATACCTTCTGTTCCTATCAAGGGTCATTTCATTTTTGTAATATTCGATTATTTGTCGTAAAATAATTGGTCATGCAAAAGACTACACTGGCCATCTCTGAATTACCTGAGCAGGAAGCAGTGGAGTCGTCTTTGACCTTTATGAGCAGGAGCCCTTGTAAAGTGGGAAATGTAGTTCGGATCTTCTTGGAGTCGTTCAAACCGACCATGTGGGGAAACAGAAACTGAAGGCTGGATGGGTTCCATCAACTCGGGGTCAGGATCAGGGCCAGGGTCTGAACACGCTGAAAATGACAACCATTAAAAACCTGTAAAATCTGTTGTTAAAACAATGGGGTTAATTTGTTACTTGGGTTCAGACCAAAATATCTTACCTACAGATTATATTTAATTCCAAAATAAATTTTCTCCAGAGCACGAAGCCTGGTAATCCTCTAATTTTAATCTAGCACAATAATCAGGTTTGTTGCATTATGTGAAGATGGCTTAAAATGAATTCCATTACCGTTGTCTTTAGCACTACTGGTAAGTGTTATCATGCTAACATGCAGAACTAAATTGATAATCATGGAATTCTTAAAGGGGACATATTATGTCCATTTTACCACAGTTGATATGGTTCCTTGGGTTCTTAATGAAATATCTGTAACATATTTTGGTCAAAATACCACAAGGATCATTTAAAACAGCACCCTTTTTACCCTGTCTAAAACAGCCCTCCTCAGATTGACCTGTTTTGAGTGAGCTTGAGCTGGCGCAGCAGCAGCATCCTTCCACACTGTTGAGTCAACGTTTAGAGGTGTCCCGGGAGTCCCTTGTTTATGGGGCCACTTAAATGTCTGACGGGTAGCAGCAGCGGGCTAACGCTAGCCAGGCTCCACCGGCCCGGTTAGCTCGTGAGCCAACCGGGCCGGTGGAGCCCGGCTAGCATTAGCTCGCTCGTCCAAGGCCATGTAGCGAGACTCCCTACAGGGGCATGGTGTGACTATGACATTTATTTCAGTCGTAATCCCATTCGACGCACTCTAGCGTATCGTTTCTGACATAGAGGAACCACAACAAATTTCCGGATTTGTTTTTTTCCAGAGTTATTGGGATGGTAGACATGCCATATACCCAAATTATATCATAACAATGATCATCTTGTGCGATCAAGTGAACCCAAAATATTAATCAAAGCAAAGCCTCTATTAGGGCTGAACGATTAATTGCATTTGCGATAAAATCGCGATTTGATAAAAAGCGTTTTTTTTTTAAGTGATTCAAGAACAGCTGTCGCTCATCGTTAAGCAGACTTGCAGAGCATGGTTTTATAAAATGGTCACAAAATAGAGATTTTAGGCTTCCATAGAAAAACTAATGGCAACCAGGTCTTTGACACTGGAAAGATGCCTTTTAGTTGTGTGACTGTCCAACGTCTTTGATCATTGTAGTTTGGACACCAGCTAGATTTTGGGTATGATTCCCATTTATAGTATGCCCTGTTACTGACCAGCCTGAGACCAGACCAATCAGTGAGGTCAGATTTCCTTCCATCCTTAAACCGGTTTGGTCAGTCACAGCCGTTAATCTTCCTCTCACTGAACCATCGTCATCCACAACTAAGATGTCTGCTGATGTGAAGATGTCGGTTTAATTCGCCAAGGCAAAAAATGCAGCACTCAGATGTAGACTGTGCTCTTCTTTGCCTGTTTTCACTTTTCTGCCACTCGTCACATCATCACATGGTACGTTGCGCTGATTGATTTTAGGTCCATTCAATTACATCCGGAGGCATTTTGGCTTGTGACCCTTGATAATGCCTGTTTGAAATGTAAATTAATTGAGAGGTTCCAGACTCATGTGCAAATGTTAATTGGTCTGGCAATGTCAAGCCTACTACTGCCTTAAAGGGATAGTTCACCCAGAAATGAAAAGTCACTCATCATCTACTCAACACTAAGCCTACGGAGGGGTGGGTTAAGTTTTTAAGTCCACAAAACACTTTTGGAGTCAAGGGGTAAACAGTCTTGTGGCCAAATCCAATACATTTGAAGAAATTATTGAACTATCTTCAGACGTAAAACCAACTGAAGAAAACTATACATAACATGCCTCCATACTGCTCATGTGGTTTCATCCAAGTGCCCGGAGGGCCCCAACGCATTTGACTCAAAACTGTGTTATTTACACCAAGTTTTAAGCCTTAAGGTCTGCTGATATCTTCAGTCAAGGTGCCTTCAGGGACCGTCAGAAATGCTAATGTCCGCTGGCTTAAACCACGATGGAAATGACCTCGTTTCAAGTTGAATATGAATGTTGGGGCTTCCAGACACTGGGATGACACCTCACAAGCAGTTTAGAGGCATTTTATGTTTTTTCTGTTGTTTAATTACGTCTGAAGATAGGTCATTAATGTCTTCAATTGTATTGGATTTGGCTGCTACACTGTACACCTCAGACTCCAGAAGTGTTTGTTGACTTAAAGGGGACATATTATGCCCATTTCACCACAGTTGATATGGTTCCTTGGGGTCTTAATGAAATGTCTGTAACATTTTTTGGTCAAAAAACCACAAGGATCATTTAAAACGGCACCCTTTTTACCCTGTCTAAAACAGCCTTCCTCAGATTGACCTGTTTTGAGTGCTTCGCCCCCGATCCCGCCGCCCCGCCCCCCCTCTCACCGACAACCCATCCCCCTTCTCACTGCCCCGCCCCCGACACACACACATCTTAAATCTCCCCTTGGCATATTTAAGGTTGTTAAAATCATTTTAAGTCACTGTCCTACACATATATTTCTGTATCTGTTTGTTGTGTTTCTTCATTGAAGCTGCAATTTTCAAACTACTACACCGTCTGATAAAGATGTACATTATTTAAATACATGCATTAGATATGTGTGTATACACTATATAATTGTATGTGTATATTTATTCATACAGGGCATATATTCTGAGCGCACACACACACACACACGCACACACATCCAGTTTCATGTCTTAAATCTCCCCTTAGCATATTTTATGTTGTTAAAATCATTTTAAGTCACTGTCATACACATATATTTCTGTATCCGTTTGTTGTGTTTTTTCATTGAAGATACAATTTTCAAACTACTACATCTTCTGATAAAGATGTACATTATTTAAATACATGCATTAGATATGTGTGTATACACACATATCTACACTTAAAATATGCGCTGCTGTACTCTCAAGCCCAGATGAGAGACCAGCTAGCCGCTGAGAGCTAGTTCGATTTGACGGTTCTCGACGTCTCAGTCCGGTTGTCGTCACGCCCTCACTCCCGGAACCCCTCACCCAGACCCGGGTCTGTCCGGGTTCGCCTCCGCGTGGACCTACGGTCCGTGTGCGGACACGAAGCAGAACAAATAGCGGAGGATTAGCCCCGGGCTGCTTGGTTCAGCTGCTAACAACACCGCTGTGCTGCGTTCAGGGTAACTCGGATATCCCGACCTCCTGCAACATAGCGAACATGAAATAGTTTTCATCGATAAACATACACACACACACACAGACAAAGGGATCTTGGAGGGGCTACAGCTTTGGAGGCTAACACTGCTGCAACTTTTGCGGCTAAATGCACTTAAAACCCTGGGTATGAGTCTATTTTAAAGCGAGCGACGGAGGCGGCAACGAGCTGCTGGTGACCGGCACAGGTTCGTGCAGCTTGGGGTGTGTGGAGCAAATCTGTACGGGCCACAAAAGTTATAAGGCGCAGCTCTCTCCCCCCCTCCTCCTCCACCGCTTCGCCGCCCAGGCATCACAGGAGAGGCTGTCGGCTGCAGCCGGAGACCGGGGGGGGGGGGGTTCTGGAACATGTTCTGGTGCTATTTTCTAAAAAAGCTCCACAAACCGTAGCGGGACACACACAGGGGACACACAGGCTGGAGATTTGTCACAGATCGATAATGATCAATGATGAAAATGAGATATACCCTGCAGACGTGGGGAACCCTGAGCCGGTGAGACGTGTCCGGATCTCAGGTGTGTGAAGTCAGCGGTAGCATCGCCAGCCTCGCAGTGAGCCGCCCGGGTACAGCCGGGGACCAACCCGTCACCGAGCAGCCGGCTGCCGCTGCCGATGACGCAGGCCGGCAAGCCGGGCACTGATTGCTATGAGGCTAACGCCACCTAGCTTACATGTCACCGTCAATTACCGAAAACAAAACAACAGCTTTTCTAGTTGAAGACACTCACTGCGACACGAGACACGCACCGTCAACGCTCCCCTGTCCGTGGGGAGATCAGTCAGGTGGCTGCTGCTAACCGTAAACAAACACCGACAGGTCCACCAGAAGCGAGCCCCTGACATGGAGCCAGCAGCCCGACATCACCTAACGAGCCCGAGCTGAGGAGGGGGCTTTGGCATGTGACTTACCCCGACCGCAGGCTCTGCTTCTCGGCCAGATCTCCGCTGCTTCCCGGGTGGGCTGCCACATGCAATACTGATCTCCGCCTCCGGGGGGGGGGCTATGCCATGTAGACCGACTGTGATGTCAATTCTGGTCATATTCCCATTCGACGCACTCTATGGTATAGTTTCTTACATAGAGGAACCACAACAAATCGCGGGAGTTGTTTTTTTCCAGAGTTTTTGGGACGGTAGACATGCCAGATACCCACATTAACGTGTAGAAGCACTACAAAAGTGGATTTTTCATAATATGTCACCTTTAAACACTACCCCTCCATCGGCATAGTGGTGAGTAGGTAATTGGATCATTTTAATTTCTTGGGGAACTACCACTTTAAAGCCAGCATCAGACAGTTAAGAGATATTTGTACAGTGCTGCGTCAAGTAGCAGCAACAAAATCTGACATTCAGAAACAATTTACACTGATGTAAATGTAATGTGGTCACAGAATTGTGTTTATAGAATGTTTTGCAACGGCTTCAGATTTGTCTTAACAATCATAATCAAGGACTACAACCATAATTAAATGTAATTCAAGGGCTCATTGTATTAAAATTAATTACATGCCTCCATTGACAGTGTATGCATAGTGACCAACAGATTACAATTTCCCTTGCTCAATTTCCCTTGCACCCAAAACCAAATTATCCTGACTTTGTTATTGCTATAATTGATCAAATCTTTTGGTGAAACAGCAATTGCGATACCAACCATTTAACGAGATGCACATTGAAATATAACTTACTTGAGGCAATATAACGAGTTTATAAAGAGGTGATTTGTTTGCTCGACTAATAGGACAATTCAAACTCATTACATGTAAATAAATATTGTCTAACTGATGTCCTGACACTTAGCATGATGGAAATGTGATCATTTATGAAACATTAATGAGACTCTAACTGCTCCTAACAGCAAAAATAGTACTCAAACCATGAGGTTGACAATATTAAATTGTGGTTTATATGGTGCAGTTTGTATTGTTGCACTTACTGGTTTGACGTACAGTATTGTAATAAGGATTGGTTTAAGATGTGCTAGTAACAGATTGAGCCTGCTGTGCACGATCCTTCCAGATTTATTCATTATTTAACATGTTTATGATGCACATTTGATACAGTGATACTTTGTCAGTTAGGCTGAAGTTGGTCCATTTTGTTTTTTGAATGGTAGAATCGTGCCAAAACAAATTTCTGTCTCATGTATTTGATGAGCCTAAACTATTTTTTGTAGAGAAATCATTCCCAACCTCTTACAGATGATTTAAGACGTGTCACTGCGGAAAAATGCTGCATTTAATGTGAGAAGTTTGCTACTGACAGCAGCTGCAAAAGAGAGAAACTTCACAAGTATCCTAAAGCTAGACTTGAGTTCCTATGCTTTGAATTGTGCCTGGAGCTCTGTATCAGTGGCGGAGTTCCATCCTCACAAATGCCTTCTGAAGCAAGTGGGCTGATCGTTTCAAAACTCGGCATTAAGTATTTACTCCATTTCCCATTTACAGTTACCCCACAGCAATAGGAGTTTGGTGAGTTTGAACCAGCTCCAACTGTTTCTCTGAAAGAAAAGATCATAGAGGCTAAGGCTGAACGATTTGGGAAAATAATCTAATTGCGATTTCCCCCCCAAATGTTGCGATTGCAATTTAATATGCAATTTTTTTATTTTATCATCTCCCCCCCCCCCAAAAAAAAACCGTAATGAATGATTTAGATATGACCAACACAATATTAGAAAACATTTACTGTACAATATTCTTTCCCACATTTTTATTTAAATATGGCGACGCCTGCGAGCTAGTTCTGGCAGACAATTCGAGCTGCGCTGCGCCAATCATATTACATACATCATGTGACATACATCATGTGACATACCTCAATCTCCACAACCATCTATAATACACACCCACCTTATCAGGTGGTCTATTTAACCAGAGAGACATTTCCCATCAACCCCTCTTGCTCGCACTGCTGCTGCAGTATTGCTACCTGTTGCTTCAAACCCTCCACCACCCCAGCATCCACCTGTAGGCTCCAACAGGGGGTTACAAGTATTTGCTCATCACTCCCATCATTCCTGTGTAATCATATGGGGGAGTGATTAAGTTGGAGCCTAGACGCCAAACACTAAATCTGTTGTAATAAATATATTACATGATCGAACGTGAGTTGTCTGACTGAACTGCTCATTACAGGAACAAGAACAACAAATCGGTGTGCATTTAAGTAATTTAATCAAATCATTGATTGTATAAACACAAGCCATGCACTTTTTGAAACCTGTGTGCAAAATTTACCATCTTGAGAAAAACATTTTTTAAATTATAGGTGTCTTACTGCTCCCAAGTCAGTAACATTTCCAGTGTTGGGAAGGATACTTTCAAAACGTATTTCGATACAGAATACAGAATACATGCCCAAAAATGTAATCTGTAACGTATTCCATTACATTAACTAATCTGAGTAACGTATTCTAAATACTTGGATTACTTCCACATTGAATTGCATTTTATAAGTGTAGGAATGCGGCGTTGTTATAGTAAGTGGAGCAGCAGCAGTTTAAGCTCTGTGTCCGCGGATGCGGCGGGCCAGCTGGATGTGCTGGAAGGGCAGCTTGCGGATCAGCAGCTCCGTAGATTCCCGTTCATGTCCTGGTGTTGCAGCGGTATGGAGGCGCCGGGCCTCAGCAGGAACACCCCCATGCTGAACACCTCCGTCTCGCAGATGTGCATGTAGGGGACCCAGGGGCTCTGGAGCCCCGCCGCCCTGGAGCTCGGCTTGCTTTTCCGGGGAGCGATTTTCAGGTCCGCCGCCCTCATCGCGGTCACCGGCGAGATGAGCTCGCTCTGTGTCCGCCCCGTCGGCCGAAGACTTTAGGACCCTATAGGTGATGCAGGCTTGCTTCGCTAACTTCTGGATCAGAGGAGTTTTGTGGTCCCGCCGCATTCTGGCTGCGGGTGAGGACAGCAGCCCAGAGCCCTACTCTCTTTCGCACGTTTTAATCGCGCACCTTGAAAAAAAAAAGGCATCTTTCCAGCGTCAAAGACCTGGTTGCCATTAGTTTTTCTATGGAAGCCTAAAATCTCTATTTTGTGACCATTTTATAAAACCATGCTTTGCAAGTCTGCTTAACGATGAGCGACAGCTGTTCTTGAATCACTTAAAAGGCCTATTGGAGCTTTTTGGTCTATTTTACCACATTGGCAGATATCTTAACTTGCATGGAGTTTATAGGAAATTGGGAGAATATACCATTTTAACCAAATCCTACCTGATCTCTGGCAGTCTATATGTTGCATCTGCATTCGGTCCATGCTTGGCCCTGGCTCCTGCAGCTCCTCCTTGTCCAGGTCCCAGTCCAGATCCAGACCTCCAGAGCAGTGCGGACCCTCACCGACCAGTGGGCCACCCTGGGCGTCACACACTTTCCTGTATGCCATGATATCACTGGGAACACATATGTCGGATTTTCATTAACACAGATTTTACACACTTGGTTCCTGGAAAAACAAACATTAGACCCTACACACGTTGAAAGTCAAAGTCTAAATCTCAAACACTGTCACAAGTCCTCGGTTCTCTGTTAGTGAATAACTGGTTTCATTGCAATTGAAATTGCATCCTTTCATTTCCTCATCATTTCCGTCAAGGACAGACATTTCTCATGTTTGAATCAATGAAAATTTAAAACAGTGAATGTTGGGTGTGACCAGTGTTGCCAAATGTACGATCATTATCATATTTTATCCTCTGTACGATCAATAATGCATGATGTTCGATAATTAGATAATTTTGTTAAACATATTATTGGTTTCACTGGTATCAGTTGTTATTTGGATAGTAAAATATGGATCACTCATGTATATAGGCATCGTCTCTCACGTGATGTCTTTCCAAAGAATGAAGCTTGTGATTATGATCTTGACCGTCACGTCATGATGCTGTGACTCGTGTCGACTGCTTGACGCAAGTTCTTCCTGTCTTATGTTTCAAATTAAGAGCCTTGTGCCTTGAAAAGGAATGTTGCTGTACACTGAACGCTTTGGAATCTTGACATAGCTTCCAAGTGTTGGTATTGAGCATCCCATCCTTACTCTGGTTGCATACAATGATTTTTTATCAAACTATGATACATTTAAGCTTCTCCTATGATACTTCAACATTTCCCATCTGGCAAAGCTGAGTGTGACGACAACAAACCAATACAACAGTACATCTCGTTGAATTGGTTTTGGCCTAAACCCAAACAGTTACACACGTGTGTTTGGACTGACAGTTGCTGCTTTGAAAAGAGAAATTATAAAGAATAAAAGTCAATGTAGTGTGCTGTCAATTGAAGTTGATTGATGTAATGCAACATGCAACTTTTTTAATGGACATCTAATTATCGGGGGGGGCTGCATCCTCAACATTGACGATAAACAGCAAAGAGACCGTACCATCACTAGCTTTTTGTAACACAACAAATTGAAAACATTAATGGAATGGAATTGTTATGTATTAATTGTGGGCTAAATTTGATCTAGGCATGAAGAACTTTCCATGTAACCGGAGCAGTGTAATATCAGTGTGGATATAAGCCACCCGGGTCAGATTAAGACTTCTCATTGAACTCTAGGTAATCAATGTTGCATAAGTGCTGGATATAGTTGTAAATATGATAAATGTGGTTAAAAGCTACTTGAGCTGTGATTGACCAGAGCCTCTTAGCACATATGAAGACTAAACGCACTGCAGGGTGCTGCGCACACTGTACTAAGACACATTAATGCTATAAAGGAAGTGAAGTTAGATGAAGGCATATACTTCAGTACTAGACTAGACAACTTTGTTGGAAACGATATAAGTACATAAAATTTGTTCCTAGGAGATGTGGCATGAAGTAGGAGATGGTGAATGTAGGTTGCTGTTTTGTATTGCACAGTACAACCAGTTCCTAATCAACAACATTAAACCTCATCAGGGGACATTGGGATTGGGTCTCACCACAAATACCAGTGACAAACCATTTGCTTTTCAGCAGTCTTTATTTCTTCCACCACACGTGAGCAAATATAATCGAAACCAACACAAATTGTCCCCCACAACATTTTCAGGTTTCTCGGCTCAGCCTCTTCCAGGCTCTCCTTGTGTGTCTGTCTTTAAACCTTGTGTTACTCCTGAAGTCTCTCTCTATCCTTCTGTCTCAGTCCCTGCCTTTCTCTGGCAGCTCCGCTGCTGCCCTTTTAATCCAGGGAGAGTTGAATGGCCAACTAGTTTTAGCTCACCTCTCCCTGGTTCACCTGGAGGTGCTCACTGAGCCACCTCCACAACCTTAAAACTGCAGTGAAATTAATCCTGTTCAGTAGAAAAATAGAGGATTTATTTAAATGAGAAACCTACATTTTTGAAGATGGACCTTTAATTTAATTAACGATAAGGGGAGATGCAGGTTAGTTTGGGATGTGTTACATATAAAGACACAAAACTGTCTAAAGATAGTGTAGAATTCATAATGTAGTATATTTCAATATTATATTCATCGTCAGATACATGTTTTACCCACTTTCACCGTAAGCTTGTGCATTCAAATATGGGTATGGGGAAGAATAACTACCCCTAAATTAATCTTTAGAGTTAGTGGACAGTTGATATGACTTTAGTTAACAAATAACAAATTATTTAAACATAATGATGGTTGCTCATTTTACACAACACTGTTTGTTATTCCCTCTTAATTTCCCTCAAGGAAATCATGGTGGCTCTCTTTTCCCTGTAGAGCTGGCCCTGAACCAAACAAATGGTTGTGTTTGGAAGATACCAACTCTCTCACTTTCTTGTCCTTGACCTTTGTAGATGGTAATTGAGAAAGGCAGCCTGACAGAGAACTGCCACAGGTGAAGGTAAGCGCATCATTGTTCTCATGTTGAGGAATCTTTTGCAGGAAACCCTCTAATCGTTGATTATGTCTGCAAAAATATCAATCAACCTGTAGATCATTTGTACCACAATTGTCCTGGTACTATTTTCGAGAGTCCACTTGGACCTGCTACTATGTTCCTCTGCAGAATAATCATGAAAAATCATGAAATCTCAATTTAGTTTCATGATTGAGCAGTGCAAGAGGATGTCAGAGTTTTGGTACTCGACCCAAAAGTGCATCCTTGCATTTTGGAGTGTTAAGCAAAAATGTTATACATCAACATCTCATAGGTTTCAGTAGCAAAGAGGTGCTGCAAAAAAACCTCTTATATTCACTGGAATTGTACTTAATCCAGAGCATTGTCACAGTTGCAATATACCACACAGTGTATGTGCAAGAGATCGAAAGAAAAGAACAAGAAATGCGAATTATCGAGGCAGCAAACTCAGTGAGACACACACAAACTACTGCAATTATATAGGTAGGAGTACCAGCTCTTCACACGGACGAACAACAAAGAGAAGAAAAGAAGCACATTCAGGCGAAGCTCAAAGCTCAAGATGTATTGAATATTTCTATAGGAAATTCTTCAAAGGAGATGTCAATCCAGTACTGGATTTCAGTAGAGAATCTGCAAAAAAACAAATCTTCATTTTAAGAGTGTCATATGTCTATTATCTCAAAATATTAATATTAATAATGATAATAATAATAATTATTATAGCAATTGCATGTCTTGATAAGTCTCACATGGCCAGACCTCCCTCTCCACAGCTCTGTGACAGCACTGGAGAATGGTAAGTCTGGCTGCACCTTTTATCATTCTGCTGTATGGGAAAACAATGCTCTGGCTAGTTTGTGTTACTGCAAACGTATTACACTCATCTTGATTGGCCCTAATCTCAGAAGGCTGTTTAAAATGCCATGTTTTCTGTGAATGGAATGCTATTTAATTCAACACAGCCAGCCACGAAGTACAGGACACTGGAGCCCAGCGTTTGCTTTCCACGTACACACACCTAGGGTCTGCCTTGAATAAATGTAAGCAAAAATAAGAAATTATTTTTCTCATCCTGATGTGAAACAAATTTTGTTTCGTCAGTATTACTTTTAATTTAAAAGTATATTTTAGGAGACAGGGTGAGCCAGACTGTAAATATTTAAATAAATGTCCAGGTGGTGGCAAAAAGGACAAATACTTTTTTTTATTCATTTCTTTTTTGGCCCATGGTTTCACTCCTCTACCACATTTCAAGGAAACCTGCTAGATAATCTTTTTTGAACTGTTCTATAGTAAAAGTACAAATCAACACAAACTGTTCAGGCTGTGGAACATCAGGAGTGTGAATGTTGATTATTAAAGCTGTAATTAGGCAATAATTGGCCACAAGTTGTGATGGCATCCTCTTTTAAATGAAAGCAAGCAATAATAACATGGCTATTGTTGATCCAGATGATTATTGATTGGACAATTGTAGAGCAATCCAGCTCTGAATAGGTCACAGATATCTGAGTGAACTGTCCTTGTTTAGACAGAGTGGCCACTTTTGTGTTCGTAAGCAGGTTGGAGATCGAATTGAGATGGAAAGGAGAATGGTAGTGGAAAGACACACAGATGGAGACAATTAGAGGAAGAGTTCGGGAGAGAAGGGAGGATAGAGTCAGTGAGGGATGAGGAAAAGACAGAGACAGTGGCAAAGACATGAAGAAAATCGGCCGAAAACAGAAAAGGCAGAAGAGAAGCGGCAAAGTATTTATACATGAAGGAGAAAGGGTAAAAAGCAGAGGGAAGAGGTCTGGGAGTTCCCTGACATCAATCTTCAATGCTCCACCACACTTCCATTACTTCTGGCTCAATGCAGATGCAGGATCCTCTCAAGAAAATGGAACAAAAGTTCATTTAGCTGCTGACCTCCGGCTGCAGCCACAGCAGTGAGCTTTTAGCGTGATACCTATCACCAGCAGTGAGAGTGAAAGTCTTGTCACATCATACACTTTCTTTCCTTTCCTTTCCTTTCTCGTTTGTGGGCACATGTAATTTGTCAATGCGCTACTTGAATTTGAGAGAAACATTTCATTAAAGATGACACAATTGCCTTAACTAACTTATTTGATTGGTCGACTTTCTTATAACAATAATTACAAAAATTTTAAAAGCTGAAATAATAATAATAATAATAATAATAATAATAATAATGTTTTTGTTAAGCACCTATTGCCCTATACAGATTAGACATGGGTCAATCTCGAGTTTTGTAAAATTGTAAAACATTAGCATTCTCGCTTGTGTTAAGGGCTACAAACGCAAATGCCTCCTCATGAGTTCTGGCCTGTAGAGAGGCTCTAGCCGATGAGTCACCACATGATGACTGACAGCTGGCATTTCTGTGCCATTCACTGCTCTATCATAAAATGTGACTCAGCCCGTAATGGCCAATGACACACACCTCATCTGCAAGGTTTCATTACTACAGGTGAAGGTGCATCTCCCGGAATCAGCAGTCCCAGTAATTACAGTTACACAAATGAATCCTGCTCCTATGATAGTAAAGGCATTAGTGACATTGTTGTCTTTATATTGTTATATTTGACTTAAATTGTAATACGTTAGATATGTTTTATTTCAACATAAGTTGAATGCATAATATTGTATCACCCCTTTATGTCTACCAAGGCCCTCTACTTCATTCATATTCTGCTAGTTTTGAATCATCTTTTTTCCCCCTTGAGAATTCTCACACGAATCAATGTTCAGTCAAGAATCAAAGAAACACTGCGCTGCATCTTGAAAGGCTCACTGCATATTTCTTCATGATATACTGCACCTTGGAGAGGTGGTCATAGAGTGTAAATCCCATAATCATCTTATTACTGAATGTGTCAGTGACAATAATATAATCTTAAAATGTGTGATGAATGCGACATCTCCGATTAAATGAAGGTACGTGAGAGCTGAATCATATGGCGAAACTATTTTTTTATAGGCGTGTAGCAGTTATTATGATAGTATAC
This sequence comes from Pleuronectes platessa, assembly GCF_947347685.1. NCBI lineage: Eukaryota > Metazoa > Chordata > Actinopteri > Pleuronectiformes > Pleuronectidae > Pleuronectes > Pleuronectes platessa. Next base: position 3,706,472 of record NC_070634.1, on the reverse strand, counting down.
ATGTCTGACTAACAGAGTATACCACCATCCTAATAGTTTCGTAAGGCTGTACTAAACACGGCGTTGCTTTGTCTTTGCTGGATGCGAAATAAGTTCAGAGTGTTAGTATGCTAACAGCTGCTAAGGTTCAGCTGTACTTTTACTTCAGAGTAAAAGTACAGCTGAACCTTTAATAACCAGTCATAGACCATAATATTGGATGGATTTAACTTTTTACGAACAGAAACATAGAATTGATTAGATAAATTCAGATGGACAAAACTGAATATTTGATTTAACTCAATCTTCTCAGGGTCGATGTCAAGCAGCACCTTATGAACAATATGGGAGCAGATGAACTGTTTGGAGCATTCTGGTGCTGTTTAAGTGAATACGCAGAGCGGTGAACTGAATTCGATTTGAAAGCAGCTTTTCTTACCATGGTCTGACACCAGAGCAGCAATCAGCACTATTTTCTCACAGTCCCTAGGGTAACTCTAAACAAGGCACCTGTGAGTGTCCTTTGGGCTGCTGTTCCACTGCCTCCTTGTCATTTCTAGTTACAAGTGGTCAAAGGTTGATGTCTGCGACCGAAACATAATTCTGAAGCTCTTTTATAATAAATCCAGTGATGAGGGGCGATTCGTGCCTGTAGCCTAGGCTGGATGGGTCGGGGTTTTAAGGTGGGACCTCTCCTCTTAGTTTGGGGATACAAATAGAATGCTGCTCTTTGAGCTCACAGATCCATTTCCAAGTGAAACACCCTGTGACACTGTCTGTTGTTCTGCCATGTGTACACCATTGATGACCGGATTTTACCCAAGGTGACAGTCCCATCCTCCGAGAGCACCAGGGCTGGAGCAACTGTATATCTGCTCCATCTCAAAGCATTCAAGTGTACAAAAGTTAGTTTGAAATACAAGCACTGCTGCAGGTGTAGCTGTAAGGCAGTTAACACAAATGTTAACAAGAAGCATTTGGTTTTCATCGGCCTGTATCCAAGACCAAGACAACTTTTCAGTTAGAGAGCATAGAACCATAGAAGTGGATATAAGAAAATGTTTATATCCATCGGATCATTTTAATAATAATGAATGCTTCATGTTTTTAATTATATTAATTAATAGTAGAACAAATGTAGTAGCGCACTGATTAATATTCAAAATCAAATTTGCTTTGCTCATAATTTAATTTGGAAAACAACTACATATAGTTAGAAAAAAACACAGATTCAGAGACACAAAAATTGAATCTGTAGTAAAAAGATAAGTCACAAATGAACCGTGTCATCTTAATGTCTCTTAAGCCATTGATTTTCAACCAGTGTGCCGCGGCACACTAGTGTGCCGTGAGAGATCGTCAGGTGTGCCGTGGGAATTTATCTAATATCTAGTGTTGCACCGAAGATGTTTTCCGACATCTGCACATCGGTAATAAACTTGACTTTCACTGATATCATTGGTATTTGTGGTTAAACCGCTGGGCACGTGCCGCGGCTGGGGGAGCAGTCGCCCCGTCGCCCTCCTCTCCACGACGGCACGTCTCAACGTTTTTTTTGGGGGGGAGGTCCTATTCCGCTGTGCCTCACGGCGTCAGTGGTGCGGGGGGCTTTCTTTCTCTTGGACCGTGGGGTGGTGTCCCCCGCCGGTGCGGAAGGCGGGCCGTTGGAGGGGACCGGGTACGGCGGTCGGCGGCAGCGACTCTGGACGCGTGTCGGGCCCTTCTCGCGGATCACCTCAGCTACGGCGCCCGCTGGGGGAACCCTCCGTTCGCGCGGGGGGCCCCTTCCGGCGGTGCGCCTCGGCTGGCGCCTAGCAGCTGACTCTGGTGCGGACCAGGGGAATCCGACTGTTTAATTAAAACAAAGCATTGCGAAGGCCCACGGTGGGTGTTGACGCGATGTGGTTTCTGCCCAGTGCTCTGAATGTCAAAGTGAAGAAATTCAATGAAGCGCGGGTAAACGGCGGGAGTAACTATTGGCACTCAAAACAGGTCAATCTGTTTTAGACAGGGTTAAAAGGTACCAAAATATGTTACAGACATTTCATTAAGACCCCAAGGAACCATATCAACTGTGATAAAATTGGTATAATATGTCTCCGTTAAATAAAGTTTAGTTAAATCAAAGATTGTTTCATAAATCTGATTCATTACCTTATTAAAAGGTAAGAGTAATAAAGGGCTGAAATAATTTAAAATAGTGCTTTTTAATACATTTAGAAACTATATTACTAATTATATGTACTGTGTTAGGCCATAGTGTCATTTTGTGTCATTTTGGTTGGTGGTGTGCCCCAGGATTTTGTAAATGTAAAAAATGTACCGCGGCTCAAAAAAGGTTGAAAATCACTGTCTTAAGCAACCGTTAGCTTAGAAAAGCTGCCACAACATTGTGTGGTCTGACCCGAGTGCGTTGAGACAAGAGAGCTGTCAAAGGTAACACCACAACACACGGAAACTTAGGAACACTACAATACAGAAATGTGAAATCTGCATTTAAATTATTTGTTTTTTGTGGTTGTGTAAAGATATGTAATACACAATCTCAAATATATATAGCATCTATCCAAATTTGGCATCATCTCATGTACTCAATAGTGTGTTAGGCATTTTAGATGTCGCGTGCATCAGTGCTGTGGGGAAGAATACCCTGATCAATTATGTAGTTCTAAAAGTGTACATTACATGCAATCCCACATCAAAGTATTGCTTCTTTTCTGAATAACAGTCATTTCCACTGCTGAACCTGAGAACAAATTCTGCATAACAAATACAAAGCCTGATGCAACAGCTGCTCTGTTTGACCTTCACAGTTCCTATAATCATAAACAGCTCTGTGGCTTCGAAGAGGAACAACAGCATTGGTATGCTGGGACAAAGCCGCCCTTCAAATCCTTTCTCTGATATCAAACACTTGCGCACAAGGACACACACACACAAGCACACATATATGTGTAAGCCTTTTTCTTTTTATAGGGAGGGCAAAAAAAAAATCAGGTTTGAGGAACAAAGTTGTCTTTTATCTCTTCTCTTTTGAATTGACAGGTGATCTGCTATATCTGCTATTTTTCACTCGTCTACATTAGATTTACCCATCATTCATAAATAACTGCGGCCGCTGGCGAGCTGCTGTGGGGGTCGAACACGTTTAGTGTGATCGGGGCAGAGAGACAGAGAGAAGCAGAATATTTCCCCGAACACTCCCTCTCACCAAATAGCTTCATTTGACGTGACCTTGTCAGCTGCCGTAGTTACATAGCATGAAGTGAGCTGTCAATCATTGATCCCACCCCCTGCCACAGAGAAGAGCCGGCAGGGCCGAGGGAAACACTCGCAAAGAACACAAATTATTCATAATCCCATGTAAATTATACATTAAAACGACGTCAAAGTTACCATCCTTTGTATATTTTCATGCATGAAAAAAATACACATGCAGATTATAAAACAACCCCACCCCCACATAATGGAGGAAAAGGTACGAACGACTGGGGACAAATAAGCAAAGCAAACAACGGTGTAATGAAGTGATCGAGTGTCTCCATGGAGACTCGGTTCACTTTCCGAGGCGGTCAGCTGCAAATGAGGTGAAATCAGAGCCAAAGCTTTATCCCATGTGTGAGCATGCTAAGGTGCAAACGTATTTGCAAAAGGACAAGCAGCTAGGAGTGTGTAATAAAGAACCAGTGTTTATTAATACATAAATAACAATAGATAAAAAAAAAGTGTGCTTGTACATTCAGTTGTGGTTATCTGTCTCTTCGTTGTGTACACAGGAGTGAAATATGCAGTTGTCATTGTCACTGAGACAATGTGACTTTTTAACTTTGCACTGCCCTTTTGTTTGTCTTTTAAATGTTTGCTCCTTCCTGCATTTGTCCTTTGTGCTTCACATGTCTTGTGGCAATCTCTTTAAACCAACTTAAATTTGTTGGCCCCATACAAACATTATCCAAATATAGCTTAAACTATCGTTTGAATAATGTTACTCTGCATTCAGATTTGAACTCTCCTGTGTGACCTTCTAGGTTGGTATTGGTGATGGTAGTGTTGAATCATTCCTGGTTACATTTGAAAGTGATAAACCACAATATGCACTCAGCTCCACATGGTACGCTGTCTACATAATTGTCTACTGTAGCATATTGACCATTTTATTGTTATCTAAAGCTCCAATTTACAATACAGCGTTTTGCAATTTGCATTTTATATATTCATATCATACGGCTTAAAACAGATTCAGTGGCCACTTGGGGCCCCTTTGAAATTGTGAATGCAACGTCGATGTGGTGAAAATCACCACCTTCTGAGTTCATACTGCAAACTTGTATGCAAAGTGTTGCTATTTCACACGTCCAGCAGATAAAGAGAAACATGGTCATTCATTCTAAGCCTTGTTTGCTTTCAGTCAACCCTGTCTCCCTCCAGCTCGATTTTCTACAGCTATAAAGATCTGTATTTGTGTATTTTAATTATCTGTAGCAGCCACCCATATTCTTATTCATCCAAAGTTTCAGAATGAAGCCAAAACCTCTCTCACACTTCTCATAATATTTTAATAGTTCTCCGACTTGATGTATTTCTCTGTTGCTGCATTGTACAGCTAGGTGTAGACAGTGCTATTTGCCACATGCTTGCTTGTGTGATCATAAATCAAGTTTTTCCATCCATGCAAATGGCCGGACCTCATAGATTCAGCTGCTGTTGTGTGCGTAGTGTCATGCAAAGCAAATCTCTTTCTTCTTAAATACCTTTTCTTTCACTCCGTAGTTTCAGTACTTGTCAGTAATAAATTATGAAGTTATAAACAGGAGACCACCTCAGAGACGGTTTGATGAATAAATGTTTCAAATATACAATATAGATCAAAAGCCACAGGAACATTCAGCATAGAATGTCAACCACTGTCTCATTAGCTAAAATGGAATGCAGCAATGCCCTGATCCTTGTGTATCAATGAGCTGTGTTATGTGATAACTGACAGTCAGTTCATTTAAAATCTGTCTGTCATTTGCCGGCTATCTGCAGAGAGACAGAATCAACATGCAGCTTATTGGGATCCATTTAACAACAGAGCCAAAGGTAGGCTCTGTTCATTTCTGCATGAACATATTACCTAGGTCTCACATGCTGGTATCCATCCATAAACACAGCATTGACATCTGCCTGGTGCCATGTAGCTGGGAGAGTGTCTTACAGGCTGCAGGGCCATCACGGAAAACCTTTATTGTTATAGCGTTCATGAATTAAATATGGCTTCCCCTGGGGTGAAGAGGAAGAGTAGAGGCTTTATGGATCTCTCTCTCTCTCTCTCTCTCTCTCTCATTAAATCTCCTGAAAACCACAGGCCATGTCTCAGGATGTTAGACACGGAAAACAATAACAGCAATAACAAACATTCTTATCTAGCTGTGTTTTTGTATTTCTTCAATACCCATGTTCTTCATTGTTTCTCTCACGCTTCCTGCCCTCGCTCCTATTCGGGCTACTCTGACAAGTTGGAGGAAGTCCGTTAAAAAACTGCATTACCAACAAGTCAACAGGTCATGTTCCACATTATGTCTGAAGGTCAGGTTTTATTTGTTATGTGGTGGGGGCTGTGGATTGGAGCACCAGAACTTGTAGATCTGGATACGGACAAGTCAGGTACCAAAAAGCACTCAGAATTTACAATATTGACATCCTTCACGTTTTTCTCTGGGAATAGACAGGTAATATTTGATTATTCTTAACCAGGAAAAAAAAGATACTTTTTTAAATTTACAACGATAACCGGTTTATATAATATATATTATTTAAGACCAGACAAAAGTCTGGAGTACCTCTTTATCCTGACTACAGCTTAAACATACGAGTAGAATATGAATAATATAAAGTGGTGCCTTCATGTCTGCAGTAGTTCGACAGACAGAATTTCATTATGAGTCATCAAACCTAACCTGATATCTTATATATACAGTTAATATGAGCATAAAGATAATTCGAAAAAATCCCCATCAGTCTGATAAAACACAATAAACACTGTTCTGATAGTTCAGCACACTTTTATACATGGAACATTTACCAGCACTGACTGATGATCACCTCTGCCACCACAGAAACCACTGTGAACTGCCGCTCTGTCACTCACATATGCTGCGGTTTAGAACCACAGGAGTGTCGGGGTTTGGGGGTCTCTAAGGGCGGACCAGCATGCACCGGGTCAATGACTTTAACCACATTGCTGTGCTAGCACTGTTAATGGGATCTGCACCACGTGCTACTATGTTTCCACCATTGGTCACATGACCACACCAGTGGACAATCCACTGGTACCTGACTGATCATAACCTGGGATCCGTTGTGTACACAATTGTTGATGTGGTTATCTGGTGACACAGATGTCTTATTCTATATATGGTATTCATTGCATTTCAGTGATTACACAGCTCCATAACGTTGCCAGATTTTCCAGTTCAGTGATAAAAAAAACTCATGTGTATTATCAGCATCAGTTAAACCAGATCTGCAGCAGGTTGAATTTAATCCTCAGACACAGTGACCCACACAGAAGTTGAGGTGATTTTCTATAGAACACGGTGAAAGGGGTTCAGATTAAATCACAGATGCAGTTTAGACCCAAGCGTCTGTCGACACAGCAGCAGTGGGGTTGAAGAGGATCGTGTGGCGATGACCCTGACAGCACAGCTTTAATCCCGTCCTAAACCCTTAAACTGCTGCTAAGCTAATGATTTCGTCTCAGTATTGGCTCCAGGTCAAGCTGTTAGTGTCAGTGCTTTTTGCGGTGCTTTTTGCCTGCCTTGGGTAACTACCTGCCTGCCGGCAACTTCACCTGCCAGTCCGTCCTCCCTCAATTCAGAGTGTGCCAGTTTCCTGCCTGATCATCCTTTGACCTGAGGCTTTGTTCATCAGTGCATCTGCTGCCTGAAGAACAGTATTCCGTCACCCACCAATCCCTCAGTGATCAAAGGCTTCCTGAACCAGAATCCTTCACTGACAACAGTCATTACAACCTTAATTTTATGGTCATTGTCTGAGTCGTGTCATGAGGTCAAGCTCCTGCTAAATCACAACAACGTGCTACCGTAAATTGTACTTCGACAAAAAAAAGTAAGTTGTGCTGTATTCCATAATGATTGCTCAATCTCTCAAGTGTAGTTGAGTCCCCTTTAAGTGTGTTACAAGTAGGTTACAACATATCTGTGGCTGACAGGTGGAGCCTCTCATGTATAACAATGATCCTCTCCAAATACAGCACATTTCTTTCCTCCTGAGACTTTCTAGCTGACAATGACATGTCTCCTAAGGGCCAATATACAGTAATTACAAACCTGTGTGGATCCACAAAGCACACACACACATAAAAGTAATATGTGGTTGTTTTTTTTGTCTTTACTGCCAGTTTGTGACAGCTGCTACCCCCCCTACCATTGGTTTTATCTGACAGAAGCATTATGCATGGCCAAGGGGAGATTTACACCAACACACACATACATCCACAGGAGTAAACACCTCCATCTTCCCATCCCTCCAATCACCTCTCCTGTTTGATCTCTCCCATCTATCCACCCCCCTGTTTAATCCCTGTTCCTCCCTTGGCCTCCATCAAATGAAATGCAAATAGCCCGGCATAACCTGGGGCGTCATTTATCTAAATTAGAGCGCCAAGTGTGGATCCCCATGGGACACCCATATGCTAGCACAGTTAGCGTCATTAGCTTCATTAGCCTGTGTCAGACCATTAATTACACATCAAGCCTATCAGTTAACTGGGGATGAGGGTTACCATCCTCTCTAGACTTAAGCGAGCAGGGAAGAAAGAGACATGAGCTTTTATCATTGAGAGGGATGAATTCGTGGAACACATTTGAAAAGAAAAAAAAAAGAAAAGTAAAACATCATCTGAGATGTTTTTTCTCAAACCCCATGTGTGAAAATCAGCAATTCTCCGGAATACGCTCTGATACGATATTCGTCATTAGATATGAACCAGGGCTATCTGCATTAGAGATGATGAGACTAGAATTCAAACAAAGATATCTCACAACTGATCAAAACCTTTAATTAGATGATTTCAAGATAACAGTAAAGTAAGCATAACCCTGTTGCGCTCATTTTGCTGAAGTCAAACCTGTAAAGATGCCATCATACTATTCTAGTGAGACTGCTCATCACTGGCCACTGTGGCAAGTGCAGATAAGTGTCCCTGGATAGTCTTTCTCTTTAAGTCAATTCCTTTAAAATGACCATATTAGTCGACCCCAGCTAGAGGAGTGCAATGGCACATTATGCAGGAAAACTTTCTGGTGAGATGTTACCTGACATCATCTGTCACTGCTGGGAAATGTCATCTAACAATGGCACAAGTAGAACAGAGGCCTAAAACCAGCAAACTCTGTACTGTAGGGTATACAGCAATATGTGACTACAGTTTGATAATTTGAGCCACTGGCAGTCAGGGCTGTCAGGGGGGAGAAGAGTTCAGGAGAGGTGCACTTGAGTAAAAGTAACATTATCTATGTTAAGTACTTAGTACTTAATAAGTGCATGTTCCTGTCTTACATAGTTGAATTAAAGGTCTGCGGAGGTTTAAAAGTATGGTCATATAGTGATAATAACGTTATATTAGACAAACGTTCAATTAAAGAACATCATAAAGACATCTAAGTGCACTGATATATCCAGTTCTATATTGAGACTTTATGTACAAATAAATCAAAAAATGTAATCTTGTCAGACAGCCACTTCTCAGCCTTTGCGACATTTGTATGTAACAGAATATCACCTGAACAGTGACAGGATTCTTAAGTGTTGTTTTTTGTTCCCTCTGATTCTTTTTATGTTTCGAGAAGTTGAGAAAATGTCCAGTACTGGTTGTTGCTCACTCCCAAAAGTTTCTCTCAGTACTTTAATGAGTTCAATACAAATTGAGTTTACACTGCCTCCAGGAAATGAATCCGCTACACATATACCCAAGGAAAGCTTCCAACCCCTGAAGTCTTTGTGTGCGTCACATTACCACTGTAATGTATTCTATAACATCCTCAGCTATCCTGTGAGTAACACCCACATATTCACACAGTGTCACGAGGAAATCAGAGAGACAAATGAGGGTGTTTTGCTCAGCCACTGTGTGAATCACATATGATGAACTTCTCCTTTGTTGAAAGTCACACCTTCTCTCAAGCCCTCTCTACACAAAAACACAATTAGCTCTATATAGCCCGGATCATGCTGCTGAAGGGCTAATGCACATCACTCATTATCCCTTGGCACTGTCATAATACACACACACACACACACACACACCCGCACACACAAATAAACAAACAGTGTCACCTTCCTCCTCCATTAAAAATGAGGCATGAACATATAGTATATAGTAAGTGTAATGTTTCATAATGTCTATTCAAGCAACCTTGTTACGTGTATATATTCTATTTAAGATAGAGGATGAGAGTCCAGGTCGGTAGTAACCAAACCCAACCTGCCACTGACACAAGCTGTGTCCCAGTTCAGTGGCACCTCCTGACCAACAATAGATTTCATGGGCAGGTCCTTTTCAGGCAAACACAGCCTGTGTTTTGCTGTTGTAGTTTAATTGTAAATTAATGTGATTCAAATATTCTGTGTGTATGAGTGACTGTGCAATGCACGTTATTATGAATACTCATACTTTTAAAAAAGTGACTTTCCCTGATAATAAATCAATACAAAATATATTAGAGCAATGGCCTATTCAATTACTGCATTCTTAATATTTCAAAATGAGCCTTAAATCTTACACAGCTCTTTTCAACTTGATCAACTTGCTCAAACTCTACATGTTGCCAGTCATACTTGTCGTCTTCATCTCCTCTACCACGAGGCCTTAATTACAAGATTCACATCAACTCTTCAAACGCAAACACAAATTGGAAACATTGGAAACAAGCAGGTCGCAGTCAGCCAATTACCTTGGTGACAAAGTACACGTTGTGCAAAAAAAAAAAAAAAATGGAAATGAGAAGCAGCAGCCACACAGAAGCAGCACTAACAGGCAAGTTAGTTAAGTTCAGACCAAATTGCCTTTTGTATTCACCCTTCTCTGACTTGGTGTTTGTTTTGAGGACCTGAGGACAAGCTGAACCCGACAGAGTGGAATTATCACATGTGTAACCTGTAACACGGACTGTTAAGTCTTTGCAAAAATAAATAAATATATTTAACAACTGAGTATTTACAGGGAGAACACACTGAGTTCTGGGTGGGCAGTTCACAGTCATTAGTTATGCGATAATGCAAACAAAAAAGGAACGATCATCCAAGAGGGTAATATTAGAAATGTTAAAAAACTAAAATCTCATTATTCTAATAAGAGTGGATGAAGAGAAACGTCTGCTGTTTGTTCATCTGCAAAAGCTGAGTTAAACATTGCTTGGAGCAGCTAGGAAGCTGTTAAGCACATGGTGCAAGTCTGTTGGACCCAGCTATATGCTCATTTAGACATATTAATTATGTCATCTTTCAGGAATCAGCTGACAGTACATCAATGCAATGTTGCATCAGTGTCATTCTTTAAATTGTTTGCCTATTTAGTGGAAAGGCTCATAAATCAGACATCCTCCTTCTTAACCCTGTCAGTAATCAGCACAACAGACTTAACAAGTATCTAAAGATATGGGCAGACAGGCAGAGGGCTCACACTGAGCAAAATTTTACCCTTCAAAAGGCAAAAATTCAAATAATTTCAAAAAGGGACAAAACACTTGTTTTGTTTTTTTAGTCTTCCTCTGAGCATTTTTTTTATGTTCAAGAAAAATAAAAAAAGGAATTGGACTGAATGTTGCTTTCAACAAACATTTATCCGTCTTATGATGTCTCCGTCAGGGCCCATTTTAGCTTAAACTAAAATACAGAGCCAGTATTGTGAGAATTAAGTCATTATATATATACAAGAATACTTTTCTCTGAATTAATGCATTGATAAACAACAAAAAAACGTTCAAATTGACTCCTATTTTGCGCATTAGGAAAGACAGCACAATATGTTAGGATGTCTGTGGTTACATCGACAATGCAAATTAGATTCGTGGTTTTCTACCAAGTAAAGTGGCCTTTACTTTCCACTTTTCATTCCTTGAGCATCAGCTGAGGTTTCCTTGATCAACTCTCTGCAACACTCAGCACACATCACAGCTCTCCATAGCCAGCTCATGTCCACTGGTCTCCAGCTCCACTCAGCCCTCTGCCTCTTCACTCTGCTCCCCAGCTGATCCTCCTGCCTGCTGCTCAGTCATCCAGTTCCACTCACAGCTCAGACTTCCTCAAAGCACCAGCCCTCAGCTTTCACCTGCCAGAACCCTTATTTCCCCAACAACCTTCATCACCTGAAGCTTATAGCTGGCTACAATCACAAGTATTTCCTAATTGCTAAATCTGATTTGGTCATGAAGTCCTTCCACCTAAATATTTGACAGAATTTGCAGAATTGACTTTTTCTTGCAACGATTTAAAGAGCAACTTTTTTTTCATAACTATGTGGTTGTTTAAGACGGGCACACACACACACACACACATACAGAGGCCCTAATACAGCGTCATACTTCACAGTATTAGCCGCCAGACAGCCAGTCATTTCTTTGTTAAGGTTGTGGGTGTAATTATATGTCATTGTGCTGCAGTAGGTGCACCTTCACTGTGTTTCTACCTAATTCAAACATGCACACGCTACATGTCTCCCGGCCCCCTCATTACAGACATTAACAGCAGATGCATATGCACACTGTATAATTCATTCATATTTACATACACACAAACACTAAACAGAAATGCACACACACACTCACTCATGTGGGCAAATGTTTCTCTTTAGCTCTACCTGAGGCACAATTATTCTACATCCCACATCTTACTGAGGTCCAAATCTAGCTGGCAACCCTTCAGGCCATGTGTATGTGCCCGAGTATGAGTGTGTGTGTGTGTGTGTGTTTGTGTGTGTGTGTGTGTCAGTGGCTGGCAGAGCTCTCAGGCAGCCTCAGTGAACAGATGGTCCTTCAGCAGGTAATAATGACCCAAGACAAACTCTTTAATTGATTATGGGCAGAGATACAAAGTATCACTGCCACAGAGAGAGGGAGAGAGACAAAGAGAGGGAGCGCCAGTCTCTGAGCTGACTCACAGCCCTGCATTTAGAAAGAAAAGCAAGGGAGAAAAAGTTAAAAAGCCCAGACACAACATTTCCTCAAGACTGCACTCACAGAAACTATTCACTCAGCAGCATTAGAAACAACTTGGAATGGAGGGTTTAGCACAACTGGTGAATGTTATTATCACCAAGGTCATTTTCATCTGCTTACGAAAGAGAACAACACAATAACTGTTATTAAAGATGGTCCTGCTCGGTTTACAGCCTGGGTCTTATTATAAAAGTTTGGGCTATCTTTTCTTTGTATTGCTGTAAAATTGAGCTCATTACATCAATGACATCTGGAGATACAGCAGTATCATTAAATAGACTGATGGAGTCTGATGGGACAAGACACTCAAGCAGGCAGATGACCAGACAGGCTGTAAACAAGCCAAGTGTTTGTCCACCTTATCTGGCCTTATTCTGTCTGCTCCATCAGCAGGCTGTGAGTTTTCCTGCTGTGTTTCATTCAAGTCTTGTTTGCGTTCCCCTGCCTCCTGACCCGGGTCAGAGAAAGTTTGATTTCACTCCCAAACACTAATTTCTTTCCAGAGCCTCTCCACTTTGTTTGTTATTTCCTCTGTGTGCCATTGGTTTTTAATTGTATTTAATTTTCACCACCTCTTCATTGCCTTCTGCAAACACTTATTTAGTCGCATTATGTCTCTTTTTAATCATATTTAGCATTTCATTTTAGCTGTATATCACCGAAACGACCTTATTTGTGGGTATAAGTTAGTGCAGTCAAGAGGATAATAATAATCCATCACTGCATTGTAGCAGAAGTACATGAATGTGACAGTAGACAATAGTATGTTTATTGCATAATGTAGAGTGAGAGAGGACTGACAGGGCCAGAAAAATTCTTTCCCTTTTCTCGCTAATGGACACTATGGAGTAAGCTCCGGGACATTAACATTGTTCATATGGCATTATTTCGAGAAGACCATTAACAACATCAATACAAAAAAGTGTTTATTCTGTCTTTATCATGGCACTGAGATCAGGGTTTCTAGTTTCAACTGGGAATATTACAATTTACAAGTTTCTTCCTTTGCGCAGCAGACAGGCTAATTACTCTGGTCAAATTACTCTATATTCTGATATAATCAAGTATTTAATAAAACAGAAAGCCACCAGGTCTTTATGGCAGCGTCGTCGACATTTATAATTGTAAGTTGAATCAGAAGGTCATTCGGTAAGATTGCATTTGGCTAACCAGGTCGTCTGACTCCTTTTTTTTCTTAATTTTCTTGAATTCATGTAGCTGTTAATCAACCTCCCACCGAGAATCATAATCACTGCTGGCAGCACCTGATCAGTCCAATCCACAAGAAAAAGGTGTTAAGTTTCGACCAAGTTTCTCAATACTATAAAATGCTAATTATAATAGCTGTTAAGCTTTTTTATTCCTTTGACAGTAGGCTGATTTATTCACTTCCTCACCCAGTTGTGGTGGAAACTGGGGTGTTTTTGTAAAAATTTCAAACACTTCTGCAAAATTCCCCTGACAGCTGGATGGAAACACTGTTGCTCAGAGCAAGAGAGAGAAATACGGACAGAAAGATCTTGACAGAAGAGGAGGAAAAAAATGAAGAAATCATGAAGCTGACGTAGAGAGAGGAGGAGAGGAAGAGAGAGAGAGAGAGAGAGAGAGTGAGCGAGAGAGAGAGATGGTTGAACATCAGAATCTCAGTCAACCCTGAGGCAATGGGTAATTTAGATATAAACACTTTCTCTCAAGTGTTTGGAGCAAAATGAGGCGCAGACATACACACACAAACACACACACACACATAGTGGGCCGACTGCCCTTCCTGCAGGGCCTAGTAGTTGCCATTGGCAGTGCCTTGGCTGAGTGTTTATGTCACGGTCAATGGCTCAATAAAGAGGCCTAGATAATGTGTACAGACAAAGACCTAAGTAATGAGTGCTGAATGCAACAAGGAGCAGATAATGTTCATAACCTGTTCGTCTAATCACATAGTCTAAATATGGACATAATTTGTGATGATTTACAAATGTATGGGTAGTTTTAGCACCGTTTGTCCCTCCCATGAAAAATCAAACTGCTGCAGCTATGTGTCAAAGAAAGGGGATGGAAGCTCTACAAAGGCTTTTAAAGCTACAACATGGATCACGCCAAAGGGGATGCTGTTCAGACTGTGATTTTCCTATTCGCCGTTGTGCTTGAAAGGGGCTCAGTAATCATTTGAATCATTTGATAAATGCAATAGCTTTCATACACTCACATAAAGTGAGTTACCCTTGCTGATGATTTGTTTGCACTGCAGTGAGCAATCACCTCTAAAGGCACTCTTTGTGGTGCTCTTCAGATGTGTGCATGCTCATGCGTTTGGTCCTGATTGCAGCAGGAGACATTTTGTTCCTGTGTGGAGAACATTGCTGGAGTAGAGCATTCTCTCAGTCCTTTGATCATGTCTTTAAAGTATCCTAAAGTTAAAATGTAGCAAAGCATTTTAGCCAAAATGTGATACGACAACAGATTAACTTAATACTGACCATTTGTGATCTGATCTCTGAGAAAGGATGATAATACCAGGTCTTAACAGGGCAATAGAGTGTTATACGAAATGTAATACATGTTGAATGCTTATAAGTGCTAGATAGATTGTAAGAAAAGATTGGGCTAAGTAAATTATGTTTATTGCTAACATCCAGATTAATCTAATTAAGATGGTGACAAAGATTATAATATACCCCCTAAACATCGCCATGTTAGCACATGATCATGCTGCTGTAAGTATATGATGTATAAGAGGAAAAACAAATGGTCATGCAGAAAGTTTATCGCAGAGATGCACTAGATATAGCAGTAGCCTCTCTGTAACACTATATATACTCTAATGGTGCAATTCTACTTTGTTATATTGTATAAATTCCATCATATAATGGCTTTCAACAAATTATATATTATTCACTGACTTGATAGTGATGTCACTCTTACCATGTGACCAAAGTTTATTTTTCGATCTATTTAAGCTATACGTAGGTATTAACCTGGAAAAAGGCATAAGTGAATTATGCATGACATAATGGTCTGAGTTCATCATGTCAGTTATCATATGATAGGGAATCTGTATAAGATCACTGAAACTATAGATTGTTTTTTCTGGCCGTGTTTAAAATGTTTTAAAGTATTTTTTTCGACCTCAACCTTGTTTGGACATGTCTGACAAAGTTTGATAAAAATGTACACACATACACACAAGCATGATAATAATAGCCTGTATCTGTAGAGGGTAATAATACACATAGTGGACTGCCCTGTATCGTCACATAGGACACATATCTGGATCAGCAGCCGTCTGAACAGCCCTACAGGGGCTATGCGTGCTGAGATACCTGTGATCAAGCAATAACTGCACAGTGCTTAACACTCAGTCACACCTCCTTGCTTCCTGCCCTTTCTGGCCCATAGTCTTCTCCTGCATCACCTCTACGCTGGAAGTCATTGTAAGATCTTTTTAGGGTAAGTTAAGAAATCTCTCTGCAAGGATTCTGAAATGTTTGCGAGCATGGCCGCAGGGAAGATATCGGCAGAGGAAACTCTTTATATCCATCAAATCTGAGGCCAGAGGGATGCGATGCAGGATTTTTTCTACAGGCTGTTAACAACTACATTGATCTTTTTAACTGTCACGCTTCCAATTCGTAATTGTATACCGCCTCCTCTCCCATTTCATTCTAAAGATGCCTGTTATTCTTTCTCTATCTTGTCATTTTTTCCCGCAGTAGACGTCAGTACACAACTCTTGTTTATGCTTTAAGTGACCTCTCTCCCTCTATATAACTACACACAGTCAAGCACTGAAGTGTATTGGTTGCATGCAATCCTGCAAAGTAACATTTTATATTTCCATGGAGGAATAGACCACAGCTTATCAATGGGAAAAGCTAGATGACAAAAAGCATATAGACTCACAGCATGAGATCTGACCTTTCACATTCATGCGGTCGTATGCATGTACACACAAACACACACAGACACACATGCACGCAAACACACACACAATGGACTTAAAGGGATAGTTCACAGAAAAATAAAAATTCACTCATTATCTAACCCCCCCATGCCTATGGCGGGGTGGGTTAGGTGTTTGAGTCCACAATCACTTTTAGAGTTTAAGGGGTAAACAGCGTTTCAGATGTTATAAAACAACAGAAAGAAAACATAGCATGCAGCACTGCTTACACCTTAAAGAGAAGATAATGACCAATCCCTTTAACCAATCACACACCTGCAGATACCCACTTGGCTAAAATTAAAATGGATTCACCAGAGGGTATCTAGCATGATTTAATGCATGATCAAGAGGGGACTTAAACAATTTCCCCTGTAGGCTTTGTAGCCCCCTGTTGGTGAATGTGTAATGACAGCGAAGTTCTCACTTGGATAGGTTGGCTAGTGCACTAACACACACACACAAACCCACACTGATAAATCAATGTGTGTGACATTTTTAAACACATGCCCCTTCCAACCATTAATTCACCATTAAGCGAGGGATGTGTCCCAAGAGAAGATAAACATCTGACATCAGTAAGTAAACACCTCAACCATTTTCCTTGTTCGATCTTATCACTCGCTCTCTCATACAGCTTCACACACACACACACACACAAACACACACAGACACACACACACACACACACACACACATATATACACTCACTTTCCAAAATCACTGACTCCTTAATGCTCCTTTAGGTTAGGTTGGGGGATTTGTCCTACTGATTAAAAGGTATTTAGTCATCTTCTTCCACATGATGTATTAGCACAACTTTACATAAATGTGCATATGAAATGCAAAACACACAAACATAAAGCATCATTATGTTAAACTCCATTAATGTGTCTGGCACTCTGAACTGAGGTGGATTGAGTTCTGATGGTGCCTCGCGTCGTTGTGGCAACTGAAGATGCCACAACACATCCAGAGACAAAGGTGTCGCTTTTCAGCAGCTATTATTAGTAACTACACAAAACACCATAAATTAAACAACTAGCTTTTCAGCTCAGTGTCTTAGTCCCAGTTTCTTTCGTGTCTCTCCGCATGACTCAGTCCTCCGTGAGCTTCACTCATGTCTCATGTATCTCCGGGACTGTCTCAGTTCTTGTGTGTCTCCGTGAAGCAGCTCGCAGCCTTTTCAACCTGAGGATCAATCAGCCTACAGCTCTCACCTGCGCTCATTGATCTCGTTCAGGTGGAGGTGCTCTCCCAACCGCCCACACAGTCGTCTTGTCTACAACACTAGGTGTAGCAGGATTATATCTGGGTGTTGAAACCAATGAATACATATACAGATGGTCAACATGACACACCCCAGTCTGCTGCAGCATAGGTCACAAATCCCACCATCTCCATGTTAGCAGATGGGACATAGACCAAACTAAAAACTAAATACGAGTAAACATGGAATACATTTTCCAAAGTAAGATTTCTGTTATTCTAAGTTGTTGATCTATGATAAAGTTTTTAAAAGGAATATGATGTAATGATTGACAGCTGTGAGCAGTTGAGTCAGGTTGATGTATAATTTACCAGAACTGATGGAATATTATGGCTCCATTCATAGAGATAGATATTTACATGCAATCATTGGTTCAAACCACAATGGGGAAATACATAAATCCGGAAATCCATGCCAATATATTGATAAGAGTTTGTCAAATATTGATCTGTATATCAGGAAAACATGTGCAAATTCTGGTTTTATTTGTAACGAGACGAAAACCTAAAACAAAAAATAAAGTTATGTTACCTCAACTTTGTGTTATGTTATGTAACCTGTGAGGTCACAGATTATATGGATAGCTTGACTGTGAACTTACCAACATAACACCCTCGTTCTTTCCTACAGGAATGGCCACAAGCTTGAAATTTAAAGAAATGATAACTGACAAGCCCTACTGTGGTGGATTCTGCCATACATTCCTCGTTTTTAAGTTTCAGAGAAATGCTTGAGAAGTTTAGACTTTGCATCCAGAGACACTTGTTACAGGATCAGAGAGGCCAGACTCATGAATTACCTACGAAACCTGTGCGTGAATCCCGGCTGTAGATCAGCGATTCTCTAAAATCTTGTTCCCCGGCAGAGTGGAGAGGCCTCTGAAGCACACCACACCAGACAAAGCCAATACTAATGAAATTCTCTGATACAGCATCTCTACCACATAACTCTAAATTGTCCACTGAAACGAGTACAAATGAAATTCTATGAATCAACATTTAGACTGTATGGCACTGAGGCTGCCCACTGAAACAGATACTAATGGAATTCTCTACAACAGCATTTTGACCAATAACACTCTATATTGTGGATGTCAGTTTTTTTTCTCCTTTTTTTCCCGTCATGCCGGACAGCATGGCTCCCCCGGTCTGTTCAGTGGCAGAACATTTGGCCATGTGGCTACACGCCCTGACAGCATGACTCAGTGATTTACTCTTCACTTTGCATGATTTGCTTCATTTAATTGCTTTAAAAACTATTTCAAAAAGACCCCACTGAAAACAGACTTACTGGGAGTTTATATGCTCATATGCTCTGGTGTTGGTGTTGTTGTAGATAAAGTTACAAGTGAGACCAATGTTTTTCATCCATCTGGTAAACATAATGAAAGGTATCAATTTATTAATTTGTGTTTTCAGTGTTTGAAGTTCTTGATCTTTGTATCATTCCCTTTTTCATCTACAAGTTACCTCATTTATTTGAAAGGTCAAAGACAAACATACATACAATATTAATCCATTCCAATTCAATCTCACTCAATGTGTAGGGGCTTAAAGTTGGCTGGAATATCAAACCACACCATTGCACACACCTTTATCCGGATGCATGGTGATGATGTAATGTATTGCAATTCTTATTCTGATCTCATTCATCTTGTAAGAGACATTGAGTTGGCGAGGAAGAGACTCGGGAGGGCTGGTCTGTAAGGATTAGCCTTTAGCCTGGCGTTTAGCCTAGTACCTAGCCCAGCTCACTTCCTGCTGCCTCTGTATCCTCTCCCTCCTCCCAAACGTAGGCTTTTCCAGCGTGACTTTGAAAAACAATTGCTCTGATCTTGCAGGTCAGTTTTCTCCCTGAGGGTCTTAGCATTAAAAAAACGAGTGCAGTACCTGTTCTAAAGTTCGGGAGCTACTTTGTAATTATTCATTGTCATTAGTGAGCCCTACAACATGCTGATTTTTATGTTTGTGTGCAGCAGACGTTTTTATAAACACTTGATGGTGCAGAGTGAAGGTAAAACACTTTGTGTTTATCCTACCTGGTTTATCTCTGATGAAAATTGTACAGGTCAATGTTTATCTTCCTTGCTTATTACTGTTAACGTGTCTGGATATTATATACGTTTGAATGATTTACTGAACTGGTGTTGTTTTTTCTACATTGAATTTCGGCAATTTCTGAGGTCTGTAAAGCAATCAACACATCCGTAGACAGTTCACAACTTTTTACATAAAAGCACCATATTGATATGAACCATTACAGCAACAAGACAAACGTAGGGCTTTTACTGTCAGGGCAACACGCTAAAGGGGAAGTGCGTATATGAATGTTGCTGCCATGACAGAGATCAACACCTGAAACTCCCATGAATGTCTGTCAGTCCTATATAGTGTAATAAATCGAAATATCAAAGAGATCTGGTGAAAATTTCGACCTGTGGTTTGACCCAGTTGCAGATCACTTTTCCAAAGACGTAGAAGGAGACATGTCAGTCCGTAGCCGTCTTTGACTGCTAAAGAATGCTTGTCGCCTTTTGATTCACACCTTAGAATTTTTGAATGTATCACACCCAATTTGACACTGCAATTCCACGGTCCATTAAGACAACACATCCCAAGTGAGAAACTGATAAGATTAATGGTTTGTGTCCGCAAGATACGCATCTGTCATACAGAGAGACTGACACACAAACTTTTGTGGGATTAGAAGAGAAATGAACATGAACGCTTTACAAACAAAAGTGATAATAACTACCTCAAATGAAAGAAAACTTCATTACAAATAAAATGTATTTTGCATTACGACAATCCACAAGTAATAGTGTACAAAGGTGTTAATTGCAATTTTGTTTTTGTTTTACTGCAATTTATCAAAACTCATAAAAATTCATAAATTATTGTTTTGGTTCATTTTGATGGGGGATCTTAATTTTGTCTCTACTCCTTCAGCTGGTGTGTGTACAGTGTGTGTGTGTGTGTGTGTGTGTGTGTGTGTGTGTGTGTGTGTGTGTGTGTGTGTGTGTGTGTGTGTGTGTGTGTGTGTGTGTGTGTGTGAACAGCATGGCAATGCTAAAGGTGAATGTGTAATGACAGCGAAGTTCTCACTTGGATAGGTACGCTAGTGCACTAACACACACACACAAACCCACACTGATAAATCAATGTGTGTGACATTTTTAAACACATGCCCCTTCCAACCATTAATTCACCATTAAGCGAGGGATGTGTCCCAAGAGAAGATAAACATCTGACATCAGTAAGTAAACACCTCAACCATTTTCCTTGTTCGATCTTATCACTCGCTCTCTCATACAGCTTCACACACACACACACACAAACACACACAGACACACACACACATATATACACTCACTTTCCAAAATCACTGACTCCTTAATGCTCCTTTAGGTTAGGTTGGGGGATTTGTCCTACTGATTAAAAGGTATTTAGTCATCTTCTTCCACATGATGTATTAGCACAACTTTACATAAATGTGCATATGAAATGCAAAACACACAAACATAAAGCATCATTATGTTAAACTCCATTAATGTGTCTGGCACTCTGAACTGAGGTGGATTGAGTTCTGATGGTGCCTCGCGTCGTTGTGGCAACTGAAGATGCCACAACACATCCAGAGGCAAAGGTGTCGCTTTTCAGCAGCTATTATTAGTAACTACACAAAACACCATAAATTAAACAACTAGCTTTTCAGCTCAGTGTCTTAGTCCCAGTTTCTTTCGTGTCTCTCCGCATGACTCAGTCCTCCGTGAGCTTCACTCATGTCTCATGTATCTCCGGGACTGTCTCAGTTCTTGTGTGTCTCCGTGAAGCAGCTCGCAGCCTTTTCAACCTGAGGATCAATCAGCCTACAGCTCTCACCTGCGCTCATTGATCTCGTTCAGGTGGAGGTGCTCTCCCAACCGCCCACACAGTCGTCTTGTCTACAACACTAGGTGTAGCAGGATTATATCTGGGTGTTGAAACCAATGAATACATATACAGATGGTCAACATGACACACCCCAGTCTGCTGCAGCATAGGTCACAAATCCCATCATCTCCATGTTAGCAGATGGGACATAGACCAAACTAAAAACTAAATACAAGTAAACATGGAATACATTTTCCAAAGTAAGATTTCTGTTATTCTAAGTTGTTGATCTATGATAAAGTTTTTAAAAGGAATATGATGTAATGATTGACAGCTGTGAGCAGTTGAGTCAGGTTGATGTATAATTTACCAGAACTGATGGAATATTATGGCTCCATTCATAGAGATAAATTATTCATAAATTATTGTTTTGGTTCATTTTGATGGGGGATCTTAATTTTGTCTCTACTCCTTCAGCTGGTGTGTGTACAGTGTGTGTGTGTGTGTGTGTGTGTGTGTGCGCGTGTGTGTGTGTGTGTGTGTGTGTGTGAACAGCATGGCAATGCTAAAGGGATATATTTTTTTTAGTTTTATTGCATGATTTGATGAGTTTTTATAATTCAGCTTAGAGGAGAGCCTTTTATTATAGTAGCCCAATAAATTTGATTGCATGGGCAGTTGGTTATGTTTTAAAATGGGGAAACCTACGGTGGCCCTGAGAGCTCAACGAACAGCAACTTACGAAAACAAATGTAAGTTGACAAAACACAAGTAAAGTAAGAAAACATCTCCATCAATTTCACAACACAACACATTACAGAAATGTGCAGCAAATACAAAAAGTGAGCAGCAAATGCACAAATGCGCAGCACCGCGCTGCAAATAGAGGAGAAACGACAACGGAAGTGTTTCCAGAGGACAGCTAAAAGTGATGGACACTGCTGCCACAGGAGACACAAAAACGTCCCTTACATCATACAAATTAGGTTCCACACAGGGGTCGGCAACCCACGGCTCTGGGGCTGCATGCGCTCCGACCCCGCCCACTCGCTTGGAGAGAGCCACAGTGAGATCTGATCACGGAAGATGGTCCGATCTAGAGACATGCTGTCTTCTCCTGTTAAACTGAATAAACAGCGCTAACAAGCAAGCCCCTGTTTGTGAGGCAATGTATTGTCCATAGTGTGCAGGGGTGGGAAATATTTACTATCAAAAGAGACATTTTACCCCATCTTCTCAGCGAGTGGGCGGGGTCGCTACACGCACACACACACACGCAGAAGGGCTGAAGAGCCGCATTCTATCATACATCAGTCATTCACAGTCGTCAGGGGCTTATGGGGTTCAGTATCATGTCAAAAAGACACTTCGACCCACAGAAGGGGGGAGACGGGGATCGAACTGCCAAGCGTCTGGTTAGTGGATGACCCACTCTACCTCGTGTGAACACTGTGATGAGCACAGAGCTGCTTGTTACACCTTGAATGTGTTGAGGTGTAACAATGCCAAGAGCCCAATACCACAGAACCTTGAGAGGCTATGGGGTGAAATGCTGTGGTGTTGATACAATCTGTAATGACATTTCACTGTGGAGTTGTTTTTGCTGTTTAAAGGAGATCTGTTATGCTTTTTCAGTCTTTCCCAGTTCTCTAGTGGTTTGTATATGTTTTTCGCGAGTTAATAAAGCATGCAGGGTTCAAAATCCCATAGTCAGCAGCAGAGGGAGCTCTTCTTTCCCAGTAAACACTAATTTGGAGGGACGAGTCAACACTGGAGTCAATAGCATAATGTAAACCCAGCAACTGGTCGGACACGCCCTCAACTAGAACGGCAAAGAAGCCTAAGCTGGGCGGAGAGCAAACGAGATTTACCCCATTCATTTTGTTTTGGTGCTGTCTTCAGGTGCTGTCGGAAAATCTATACACTGCAAGACTGCACGATATCAGGAAAACATGCTCTATGCGATAAAGTTGGATATTGCGATGACGATGTGACAGCTGATAAATAAAAAAAAGGCTTAAGTATACGATATTAATTTCTGCTTTGATTTCACTGCTAACATAGACCACATTGAGTAAGTGGTCTATGCAGACACGAAAAAAAAAGAAAAAGAAATGCATTGTTTCCATTCCAACAACATCTTTTATTGAAACGATTCCACCTGGCTATAGAGTATGGGACCACAGACGACTCCAGGGAGAAGGTGCACAGCCCGGCCAGAGCATCACAAAATCCGGGAGCCATGCACAGCTCCACTAAGTCTACATAGTGTTAATGTGAGGTCTTTAAATACATATTTCAGCTATGATTTTTTTTTTTTTTTATGGAATTTGTTTACATCTGCGGCTCTGTCAGTAATTAACTGCTTCTCTTTGAGTCTCTATCATTTGTGCTGTGTACTGCGCCAACTATATCAAGCCGGAAACTTGAAACATTGTCTAAGTTGACATATTCCAAGTCTGAGTTTACACATATGTCAGATCACACTGTTTGTCATTTTGTATGTGTGTGTCTGTGTGTGAGAGTGCAAGAGCCAGAGAGGAAAAGAGCGAGCGGGACGGCTGGTGAATAAGCTGCTCTGAAGAAATATTTAACTCATAAAGAAAAGTATTGATCATTATGTGATGGTCAGGGCTGATATTGTGTGCGTTACTTTTCCCTTAGATTCTGGGATCATAAATAAGATATGCAATTATTTTATATAATCAACTGCTCGTAGTGATAAATTTGACGCAGGATCACAAGAAGTTTCCACAGTAGAATCTAGTCAGGAGGAGGCGGAGCAAGATAATATAAATACATGTAAGAATATAAATATGTCATTATTTTATTCTCCCCCACCACCTGATGTGAGAACTGTATCATAGTTTTATGGAGACCCAAAGCAGGGTAGCAAAACCACAATCTGCTCTCACTAATGGAATAATAGGAATGCATTTTGGTGTAATATGGCTCAGATGCACCTACAGTATGAGTTTCTAACAGTTTACCAAAAACCCAGGATGTGCAAGAGATCAAACTCTGACTGTGATTGTGCTGGTGTGATCTGTTTCCCAGGCTGGAGGGAGCTGGCATCCACAGACAGCCTGCTGAGCTCCGGGGCAGTTGGCTGCTGGTGAGATGGCTCTGTCTGGTAATGTGTTGGCTGGACTACTGTTAACTCGGGCTGGGATCTGTCTCTGCAGCCATCTGGACTGCTGCTCCATTTCATTCTGCCACTTTGATTTCTTCATCTACATCTGTCTCAATGATTTGACCCACTGACAGACTTTGTACATGCTCTCTGACTGGGAGGCTGGGAGGCTGACTGACTTCATGTGTTTCTACCCGTCAACGTCATGGACCAAATACACATGTGTCTATTTGTTTGACTAAACACATGGCTTATCTGTCTGATAAGAGGGTTGCTAAGTCAAACAAGATTATTTCAAACTCATGAACATGTTGTGGCTCTTGGCAAAGTTAAATAACACACTATGTGTCAGTGCTTGACAAATTACAGCTTTTTGCTGATCATGGCCTGTGTGAGGTCATCAGAGGGCGAAGCCAGGAGATGACATCTGGGAACACAAATGTAAACACAGAGTCTGAACGTGAGTGGTAAGTTAACACAGACACAAATTAAGACAGGGGTGCTGCTGCCTGTTTCTGTATTTCACTGTATAGGCCACTATATAGTATGTATATAATGTATATTACATATTATATTTGTACAGGAGAATAGTGCCTCTCTAATCCCTCAGATACTCCCTGCAGTACCCAAGGTCAGGTTAAAAATGAACACCGATCAACATTACATTGTAGTGTCTACGTTGAGGGACTTTCATATCTTATTCAGATGAGCCAGATGGAGACGCACCAACTCAAATCTTTTGAGTATTTCACCAGTGGCAAGACGTAAGGACTCAGTGTGATTTAGTTATGCATACTTTAGGCTGAACTGTCCAATAGGATTTGAACACCTACATGTTACATAGAGAGTGAAAGCAGTTCTAGCCATTCATGGATGTGCTGTTGGAATGAATGACAGAAGTAGAGGAAGATATATGGTGATGCTTTGGGAGATATCTTCAGACTTGGGGGTGACAATGGCTCATGTTACTTTCTTACTGTTTGTATATTGTTTCACCTTCTGGTCTCCTTGATGCATCAAGTCTACATGTAACTCTTCTCCATAAGACATTAGCTGCTGCCTGAGTTCTCCTTTCACCAACGTCAAGAAAACTTCGATAGCAACCATCACCAATACTATCGGTCAACATCAAGCTAGGTAAGATAACTGATACCAATACCTTACTTTGGTTGGGTTGACTTATTATCAGGCTTATATCATTTAAAAACATCACTGTGTTCTGGAGTGAAAGGACCATGGCCAACAATCAAGGTTTGAGTTTTTCACAAGAAACAACAGAAAAAATGAAAATGGAAGGACACCCTCTAAGCTGAAATGTCCACACATTTTGTCAAGTAGCTTTATCCAAAAGAACAACTCATTAAAACGGAACTCAAGTACTAATCTAGATCTGCAGCAAAGGGACCCGCTCTGATAAACATATTCCAGTCACACTCACTCACTTTCTGATAAAGAGCAGTAAACAGGCCCTCCAAATAGAGAATTTTCCAGTTGGAGGAGTGGAATGTCTTTCATGAGGCTCAAATTGGGCTGCATGCAGTATTGCACTGTGTTTTTAGCTTTTTCTCTCTCGCTTTCTGTAACCATGATGGTTACGATCAGCCTAATAGTAATAATAAGAGTAGGAATAAAGACGATTTGTTATCCTTGTTGACATGAATTCCCTATGGCCTTGTAACTGTAGAAATCCTAGCATTTACATATGCGCCCTGGATACCACGAAAAAAGGAGGGAGAGGAGTGATGGTGGAGCAGTGAAATGAGAGGCGACAGGGAAGTGAAGGGTGTGACGTGTTTGACCGAAGTATTTTTATTACTGGAAATTTCGCAATGAAATTATAAGGCTCACTCTGATTGTGACAAAGCTGGTCGACATACAGGCAATGAAATTACACAGCAAAAAAGTTCACTTCCTTCCTCCCATGCTTTATTGGTATAATGAACCATTAATCAATTACAAGGGGGGGAAAAATGTCTCAACATGAAAAATCCACTTAAATTGCTGAACAAATTAATAAATGTTGGAGGGACGTGAAGCTTTGTTTTGTGTAACTACTGACAAGGTATTTTGGTTAATTAACTGTTCCACTGCAATTATCAGGAATGACAAACAGTAATCCCTGTACATTATCCTTACATTTAATTAACAGGATAAATGGTCAAACTAATGAACGCACAAACGTAACTAATCATCAGCATTATCCATGTAATGTGTGGTGACAATGCAGATCTCCTCTCGTGCGTGTGAGTAGCACGTCTAATGTAGTGTTGATTTGATCTATGAATCAAGTCAGAGAGTCGCCTCCCTCATTCTTAACCCCTCATCGTCTCCCAGTAACATAATTGAGATGACTGTGACCTCATGTCGTCACATGCTTAATCAGTCTCCCATCATCCCTCAGGTGTTTCTATATGACGGATTGGAATGAGAAATACTGTCAGCCCCCGATCCGTGCCTATTTAATTACGGCTGCAGAAACCTGTGGGATCCTGTGATTGAATGGTCCACAATTAATCTTGGTGGTAGCTGGACCAATAATTGGCAGAGCTTCTCTCCCCAGTATACAGAGGTACAATAAGATTCATACAATTGTTGTGTGTGTCTGTGTGTGTGTGTGTGTGCGTGCTGGTTGATTAGGGCACAGTGATATTAATCAGGGATAACCTGCTCCATGTCACGTTGAATACAAGCTCCCCCAGGAGATTTAGTTAAAAGTGCACATGTCTTTAAGACACAGGATTATTCTGAAGTGGATTGTTTTCAGATCAGGTCTTTAGTTAATTACTAAAAAACTGCAACAAAGCATCTTTATTTTTAATGAGTGGTAAACAGCGCTGTTCCTTCAAAAGCAGAGGTTCACAACCTGCAAATACGACACTGATGTTATCACCTCATACATTTCCACTGATCACATTTATTTACAGTTACCAGTGTCAGTTCTTCTTTCTTAACTGAGTTACTTCACAAATGTATGCATAATTAGTTACAGGGGCAAGTGACTTTAGAGTGACTTTTAAACGTGTTTCTTATCACTGCACATATAGCTGTGTATTTTATTTAGTTGTTGCTGAGCCTGGGACAGAGTGGGACAAGACAACTGCCACATCTTATCTAAAATTGTGCCTGTTATCACAATGATGAAGTAAGTGGTAGGACAATAAAACACAACCGACATGTTTTGATAGCAGTATTTAATATTTATTATAAATACTATGTATTATTAAAAATGAAACAAGTGAATTTCAGACATTTTCTTGGCAAAATGTATTGTCTACGAAGTGGAGAAACCGTGAGGAAGTAAGTATTATGTCCATACTTCTATGAGAAGAAGATTGACATTACTCGAACTATCAGGCACAGTGTTCGCTAATGCTGAATGAATGATGCACTCACTTGTGACATGGTCAGTCTGCAGAAGTCCAAAGTGAAGAAGAAACATATTTTGAGTGAAAATAATGTTTAAATGTCAGTTATTTACCTTGAAAAAGGTTATTTGTGAAACTACTAGTAACTGCCAAAGTAAGAGTTAATGTTTGTTGCTGAGCAGGTTTTGCAAGCTCTGCCAGGAGCTCAAAGACATTAAAATGCTTTACAGCTCTGAGGTCATCAACCAATAGTTAGGTGAGGACTCTGCGTTTATCTTTACTAATAATCACTTCAGCATTGGTAATTGCAACCATCGTCAATACAGAAATACAATTTGGTGTAACTTTAAGACATTCTAGTTTAGGTAACTTATTGCACAGAATGGCTAATTTTAAATCCGGACATCTAAATACTACTAGATTAGTAAAAAGCACATATGTGTTGTTTTGATGCTTGATGGTGGGTGTTTCTGACACGTAGTACTGGCGTGATCACAAATAATCAGATTCTCGCTCGGGAAACACAGCACAATAAAATCCATAACAAGATGAGAACATACCAGGTTCACCAGCTGCCTCTGCCTCCTCTCTCTATGTTCATTTTGATGTTTGATATCAGGCCAAACCCGTGTCGGCATGCACATGATTTGAATGGATATTGCCTGCGTTTCAGTATCGTTTGACTTGCCTCTTGTAAAGTTGAGTTTGTCTCATCTTCTACCACTCCGAGCACTAGCAAAGTGAAGCAACAGAACCACAATCCAGTTCGGGAAAAGTGAATTGGCAGCTTTTCCATCGAAGCCTCTGACATGTACGTGCAGCCTGTAACCAGCATTTTACTGTAATGGGAAGAAAGAGCCAATTTGACGGTCTCTAAAATGTCCCTTCAGCGTCAGAGCAACTTTTCTACAGTGCAGTAGCTAAATTGTTAGAAAGTTGTCTATTTTAATCTAGAAATTAAAGTTAAATTATGATTTGATATTTTGTATTTTGCAGAGATAGAAATTAGTTATCGCAAAATGACTGAATACGCTCCTTTTGTAAATCTGTGTAAATATTTTTGGGGATTAAAATTAAGGATGTATTTTTTTTTGTAAAGACTGAATTATCAATCTAGAATACTGTATGTATAAAGATTCCCAACAGAATGATTACTTCTGAAAGTCTTCATTGCCATGCAGGGTGAGACTGCAGTATTGTTTCTCTTCATCCACTGTGAAATCTGCGCCCTCCGGAGATCCTGCTGGCTATTGAGCTATCGATCAGAGGGTCACAACTCCAACTTCACTTCCAAGTCCTGAAAGCAGCAGCAGTGTGTTTGTATGTGTGTGTGTGTGTATATGTAAGCAAATCAAAGTGGGTCTCGACCTTCCTTAACCCTGTTACTTTCAACCCTCCCTCGCTCACCAGAGTGTTGAGCAGAGTTCGAGCAGATTGTCAAAGCATGAGAAAAAAGTCAGTGTGATGAAGATGTCAATACATCTGCTTGTGTACATACGTCCTAATGAACATCCTCCATAAAACCACTTCAATATTCTGACTATGCAATAAAACATTGCAATTTATCCTTATTTCAAATATACGAAAACTATTGATGTATGCTCTCCATTGAAACCCATTCAACCACGGTGAGGCTCATTTGTAGTAGACTACACGCCACTGTTTCCCACCACATTAAGATGAATCACTCACAGCCCAACAAGAACACCGAACAGTACATTAAGGTGTACACTTTGCACAGAGGTCGATGACAGCCATTCCATATTTATGTTTTTCCCTCTAAGACAGAATGTAGCATAACAAAATGACATAATGGAATTATTGCCATTAAATAATGTAGGGAGATTCACACAGGGTTAAATGTAGGTCATTAACAGCACAGGACTACCTGTCTCCCTATTTCGAAGGCATAAATAAGGTATAAACAAACGAGCCAGCTGATGTTTAATGTGGCTACACAGGGACTTTTCCTGTGATAAATGGGCTTTGAATAATGCATGCAGGTACAACGGAGGGGCTACAACCTTCAGGTTTACCATCTGGTGTCCCATGCTATATGGTAGATACTGAGGAGGAGAATTCACTGCCATCTCCGTCAGATGACGAAGCAACAAGAATGAAGTGTTTATGTAACAAGCCGGAGGAATGAAAGAACTGGTTATACACAATGATACTCATGTTAAGCATTTCTTAATCAAGTTTGTAAGAATGTTGTGCCAGGTTGACCAGGTGTAAATTACATTTGAACAGCATGATTCTACACAGATAAGGTAAATCATCAATTTGTGTTCCAATATACAAGTCTTTCGTATAACCTTGTGAGAAAAAACTTGTTTCAAGTCATGTAGAATCAAGTATCTGCCATGACATACCTGGAAATGTTAAAATAGTATATGTTTCATCTGACCTAAATTCACCACTTTTCAAAATAAAAGCTCTGTAATTCAGCTCCATATAAACCATTGCAGCGACAAAACAAAGGGTGCTTTTGCTTTGGAGATAAATTGATAAAAAAGGAAGTGATTCTATGAATGTTGTTGCGGTGATGGAGGTCAACACCCGTGAATCCCATTCATTTCTGTGTCAGTCCGATATATTTCGTAGTAAAATCAAATGTTTTCCTGTTTATTCAAATTGTATAACTTATTTTATGTCCAAATCCTACCAAATCTGACACTGCACTTCCTTGTGCATTAAATAACACACATGCCGGCTGCAAAATCTATAGGATGAACAATTATTGAGACATTCCTTCCATATACACATGTTAGGTAGGTTACTATTGTTGATACATATCTGAAAGTCAAAACCATCTGCTATTTTCCTTAACTTGGCCAATCATAATTCAAATCCAAAATAAAAAAATATAGAATTTAAAAGCAGAAACATTAGACAAAGTCAAGCTTAGGAGAAGACTTTTTATTCTTCTGTTCCTTTTTTTTCAATCTGTGGTTAGAATTCTCTGAGGGAGACTTATTCATTATGGAGAACTTCCCATGACCAAGGCACAAAGAAGGAGAATACTCTCTAAATTAAAAGAAAAAAAGTGATACATTATTACTTTAGAGGTTTGGGGAGTTAATTGATTATGCAAATTTTTAGCAAAGTAGAGTGACAAACTATGCAATTGACAGCTGGTGGCTGTGAACCAAAGTTTCCTCTCACATAGTGAGATGAGTTTAGAACTGAATGACGCTTCCTCTTTTGGCTTTTCAAAACTATTTAAAGCTGTGTCAAATGTTCACAAAATTAATGCAGACCACACACTTACCTGATCAATCTGCACCTGCACCCACCATAGATCATTTCATACTCTAAGATTATTGTCATCATTTATGAGACAACAATTTAATATGCTAAGTGCGGCGTCTGTAGTTTGCTAGATCATACATGAAAGTGGAGAATAATTATAACAGCTCAGAGCTTTCTTAAAATTCTACACATAATTGTTTGTTGAAATGACGTTGGAGACAATATGATTAATTCTTGTTGGAATAGTAGGACTTGTAACACATTATTACACGAGCAAATGCATTCTAAATTGAATTTTCTTTTAAGCATAAACACTTTCTCTACTGTGGTTGATAGATTTTGATTGGCTTATATTTACCGGAAAACAAATAACTATAGCCGCAACATACTCGTCAGTCTAGTTTGAGATTAAGTTGCGATGATTATAATAAGGTAAAAATATGTTATTGACTTTTCCCTAACCATAACTAACACTCTTAAGGGTATTTTCATCTTCAGCTGCCCAGTGTTAAAGAGCCGTCACAGACTGCAGCCTGGGGTTTATCTCGTTGGTAAACAGGATTTGAACCTGTTGTGGTCTCTGCTGTTGAGATGTTGTTAATGCTGAGAAGCTTTTCTGTTCCCTACTGTTGTGGTGGTTACGAGTCAGTATCTGAGTCAATGTAGCCTTTCTGTCAGTTTCAACAAGTTTGGTCCTTCTCCTTTGACTCCTCATTAATAAGACATTTTCTCATTAGATAAGAGACTGCTATGTGTGAAAATCTCTTCAACAATTTCAGAAGCAACTCAAACCAGCCTGTCTGACATCAACGCTCACACCACATTCAAAGTGTCTGTGATGACATTTTTTTCTCCATGATTCTGATGTTTGACGTGAACATTAACTGAAGCCCATGACCTGAATCTGTATGATCTTATAGATCACACTGATGTTACGTGATTTGCGGATTAGATAATTTAATGAATGAGCAGGTTCACAGGTTTTCAGAGTACAGTGGAAAAACTTGCAAGAAAGCCTGAATCTCTAGCGGCTGACATATAGGTGACCCCGCCTCCCTCTCTTTCACCCCATTCAATTAGAAAATGAGCTGGATATATCCAATACAAAAACACATAAGAGCACTCGGTTACAAGCATCATCAGCTGTTGACAGTGAAGCATCTGTTTCTACCAACCCCAAAGCCTGATATTTCTTATCTTCTGGATGTGCTATAGAACTGACGGACCCATTTCTGTATTGGCACGGGTTCAATATGGACCATTATGCCGCTGGCTGTTCTTGTTAGCACTTAGCCCATGACCAAAATACATTTCTCAAAGCCCTCTGTATTTGCACGAAAAACCTGCTTGGGTTTCCGCCACTTCGACATCAATGGTGAGGAAATGGCAGGACCTTGGATTTGCTCTCAAAATACACATTAGGGGGAAAACTGCTTTGCACAAAAAGGGGTCAAGCCAGGCAGAGAGATAAATAAATTGCTTTGCTCCTCCTTGGCTGCATAGTCTGCCTTGTTCCAACCAGGTCAAATAGAGCATGGACCTCTCCAGACGCATACACTTGCAAGAGAAAAAAAAGCAGACAAAAACATAGAGGTCTTTAGAAAGCTATTGAAAGTACTGGGTCAGGAGAAGGGAGATACAATTAGAGTGAGTGCGGAGGGAAAGAAGGTAAGATGAGAGCCTATGATCAAAGAAGGAAAGGTGAGTATAGAAGTGGGGGGAGATGAAAGGAAAGGAAGAGAAGATCAGAGTAGAGGACAGGGGGGGATGATGCCTATAACAGGACCATAAAAGCCTACAAAATTCTGGAGAGCAGATTCTGATCTGAGGATAGTGGAATGGAACGGGAGCGTGTGATAAGAACAGCGTGTGAGTGGAGTTTTCATGGCTAAATGCTCACAGCTGCTGTTAGTCAACTGCAGGGGAAAATGGCCTTTATTGTAAAAAAATAACACTACAAGAAAAACTGGATGTTATAAATGCTGCCTTTGGTTTGCTTTTTGAGATGTTAAGTTGCTATTTCAGTGTTCCCCTCCTGTTCATTCTACCGCTATCATACTCACAGGCATGTGAACATTTAATTCAATACTTAATGCCATTAGTGTATAACCCCTCTGTAATGGATTAAAAATGAACAGGGGCCTGGCTAGAGGCGAGGGGAGATGGCTGCAGCTGATTCCATCTGCCTTTTGCAAAGAGCAGCATTTGCTGACTGAATAAGGATTAGGGCTAGAAATGATGGGATTTTGATGTTGAAAAGCTCGACTTAGAAGCAGCGCAGCAGGAGACCATGAAGCATAGCGGGAGAAGAGACTCGGGCTGGGTTTCAGCGCCTCAAGCAGACAATATCACATCTCCCACACAAAACAGCAGCATTGATTACTGCAGAACATGGAGCCAGGAACCCTGCATTTCTCTCTATCATATGAAACACCAGTGGGACATGCTGTCTAGTAATACCTTGCTAATGTCAACAAATTGACAACGCAGTTGTTGACATTTCTTGGAGCTGCTGTCATTTTAAAAGATGTCCTTTTTCCCTCCCTCTGTGTCTTTCTTCTCTTCATGTCTAGTGGTGTGTTTCAGTGACACGATCCGATACAAAATCAATGCAAAGACACAAACTGCGGCAAATCCTTGACAACGTGAGTTGAAAATGTTTGAACTTTGTGCTGTGAATGTCCATCAGTGTTGAGATTCTCCTGACATCAACACATGAGGATCAAATGTATCGTTGACGATTCTTTGCACCTGAAGTTGTTAAGTTCAACTTGTGTACTTTATAGACAGTCAGCAAAATGGGCCAAACTGAGTTCTGAAAAGACATGTCTAATTTTAGCTACCATTTTTACTTCACTATGAACCAAGGGAACACTTGTCTAAACTAGCCTTCGCCTCTGGTTTAGGCAAGTCCCCAGTTTAAAAAAGATGGGTGGTCAGTGGAAATCCCTGTTTGCCTTTTCACTGGACACTCTACTTAGACAATTCAGAGTTGGAGTTTGTACAAGATCTCATTAAAACAGAATCAATATGCAGTGATGTCCGTGTAGCCTGATAAACACTTATTTGATTGCATTGGATATGCTTCTGGGATTATTTCTATTGGAGCTGTTTCTTTCTGTTAATGTAACAATATAATTTTAGGATCAGTTTAAGGGTAGAACATGAGAGTTCTACCTTTAAACCAAGAGATAGGTTGTGTGAGGGAGCGGGACTGCCTTGAAATTAAAATGATTAAAAATTTAAAAAAGATCCAGTCTTTTTTCTTATCCTGTCATTTTTGTTCAGAATGCAATAGTATAATCAAGAAATGTGAAAAAAGCCAAGATAATTAAAAGCAAATATTATAGAATGTGTTTTTTGTCTTTGTATGTTGTTTATCTTTTTTTTTAAAGTCTCTGCAGACCTAGATAATGGTTTTGAGTTGTGGTTACTGATGCAGCCAGGTAGAGATGTGTGCTGTTATAAGTGCAGAAGCCACGTACAGCCATGCAAAGGAAAAAGAGACAGTGTGTCCCTCAAACTGCACTACCAAGGTGCAATGTATATACTATGTTTGTTTTTGTTTTTTAACTCTGCACAAAGCATCTTACTCGTGATGTTCATTGAGCCCAATGACTCTGTGGACATGATGACTGGGCCTCATTGATTTACCAATGCAACTATGTTCAGCTTCTCTCGGTGTGGTGCATGTGGTAAATGTGATGTAATGAGAGGGTGCTGCAGATGGTGGAGCTGTCTGCTGTTATAATTCACTCAGCTGATAAGGCCACTCACCAACACCTACCATTCCTGTTACTGGCTGTTGCCATAGTGATACAAGGAAATGGGAATTTGCCTTGTGTGTGAGCCAACAGGTGAATTCATCTTTGTGAACAAGCTGGAGAAATCTCTGTAACCACTGAGATCCGCTGAACCCCTTCAAATGTCACACAGTCTGAAAGAGCTGCAAAGCAACTTTTAAAGCAGCTTCTCACGTGCAGGAAAAGTAAATTCATGGTATGGAAACACAGCACTTTGCTGACACCAATACTTATACTTATATGTGAAACTATACCAAATAACTAGTGAAATATCTATCGGGATCAAAATGTAAATCAACACCAATAATAAGGAAACTTGATTATTTGCTTACTACTTAAACACATCGATACATATCACCTAACAAATTTGAAAGCAAATTGTTGCTCAATGCAGCTAGTCGATGTTGTTTGGTGCTGGGAAGGTAGAGAAAAGTGGGTTGATCCCACCCATTTCACTAAGGATAGGTAGGAAAAAGTGGATGAGTTGAGCTATGGGAGTCAACTGTAAAGGTAGTGTTGTGTCCTGGAAACAATGAGCTGAGAGATGCTCAAATGCTCCTTCCACATAATATACCATGATACACAATTCATACATACAGTAGCGATACTGGTATCCCCTATTCTTTAAAAACAATATGCATCATATCAACTGGTAGAATTATCGATGTGCTGTGCATCTTTACACTGTTTGCAATTGTTTGTCATGATTTTATTTCACTTGATGAAACCAGTGTGATCTCCTAACAGCTGGTACAATTTCATAAAGATCACTTGTTGCTGAAAAATTATAAACAAACCTGATAAAGTGTCATCGTTTTTCTTAATGATGAGTATTTTGTGTGCTATGCTGCCAACAACACCAGGAAAACAAAGGCCTTTTTTGCAGAAAGATGCCGTCGACTCTCAAAATAGGAGCATGAATAATCCACGATTACTTCAAATGCCAATTGCATGTTATACAGACTCTGGTGTGTCTTTATATGATTGCATTATTCTTTAAAAATGTCATGGAAAACCGCAGAAGAACATGCAATGAATACAATCAAGGAAATCTACGAGGAATCAAAAGACTGCTTTCAGCCTTATTTCAAGGAACAGTTGTGATGAAGATGTACATTTATTGAGGTGTGAAAAAGAAATACACTGCCTATTTTAACTGTAAATAGAAAAGGGGGATGCTGAATGAAGGAATTGGTGAATGAGGGAATTTGTGTCATAAAAGATATTTATGGAGAACAGGGCTTAAAATGTGGATAATTTACACAATCAGCATGAGCCCAAGGGTCTTTGTTTTCTTTTATGTTCATGTCTCAGATCTGTGTGCGTAGGGTGCTTTAGGGGGTTGTCTACTTTCCAGGCAAACATTAAAGTGTTGGAATGTACACAATAGTGTGTGTGTATATGGTGCATAGTGTATGTAAATACACAGCTTAAAAAGATTAAGGGAACACTTAATCGTCACAGTATAACACCAAGTGAGTTCAACTAAAGGGATATCAATCTGTCCATTTAGGAAACACAAGTCATTGTGATGAAAGTGAACACAGGAGCAACGGAGAAGGAACAGCAAGACAACCCCTAAAAAGGGAATGGTTTTACATGTGGTGGCCACAGACTAGGGCTGAACGACTTCGGAAAATACTCTAATTGTGATTTTTTTCCCCCAAATATTGCGATTTAATATGCGATTTTTTAATTTGATCCTCTTTTTTCCCCCCAACAAAACGTAATGAATGATTTAAATATGACCCTGGAGTGATTTTCATGTCCACCGCCGGCACCGCTGTCACCAGCGAGATGAGCTCGCTCTATGTGTCCGCCCGACGGCCGAAGACTTTAGGACCCTGTAGGTGGTGCACGACTGCTTGGCTATCTTCTTGATCAGAGGAGTTTGGTTGTCCTGCGGCATTCTGGCTGCGGGTGAGGAGAGCAGCCCAGAGCCCTACACTCTTTCGCACGTTGTAATCGCGCACGTTGCGGTTAGAAAATTGTGTTTTTATCGCAAATGCAATTAATCGTTCAGTCCTACCACAGACTATTATCCTCTCCTTCTCCTTCCTGACTGATTCTTCTCTAGTTCTGTGTTCTGCTAGTGTCCTTGTCACTACTGGTAGCATGAGGCAGTACCTGCAGTCCAATCAGGTTGTACAGGTAGTCCTGCTCCTCCAGGACGACACACCTATACGTGTGGTCACAAGAAGGTTTGCTGTGTCTCCCAGCACAGTCTCAAGAGCATGGAGGAGATAGCAGGAGACCGGTCGTTACACAAGGAGAGATGGACAGGGCCGTAGAAGGGCATCAACCCAAAGAGACTTTCAGGAGTTCTGTTCGGCAAGGTCAAATCACAGTATAATTCCCATTTGAGCAAAGGAGTGTAAGAAAAAAAGTAAGAGGAGAAGGCTGATAGCACTTTCATAGCTCTTCATTAAATGTGAAGCATCACATATCAGACATAAGATTAGCTGAGCAATATGAGTGGAAACAAAGGGAAGCAGCTTCGTTAATAAGTAGCCTGGAGACAAAATCAGCCTCCAAACCCCTCCAATTACCAATAGGTTAACAGAATTATATTGAGTTTGTTGGATTTGTACACACACACACACACACACAAAACAGAGATAAACATGATTATTATTGCTGTTAGAAATGGTTGTGCACTTGGACTTCTGTCAAAAATGCCAAATTGCTTCTTTAGATCAATCAAACAGAAAATAATACAGGGCAATGATTCTGGTAATATCTGAGCGAGCTCTCCATAGGCTCACACAATAACAGTAGACAATCTATTTCTAAATATCATTCACACCGATGAGAATCTATCAGATCAGCAAGAAAAGTCTCTGATCTTCAGCAGTTTTTGTGTATGTAGGTCTGAGAGTAACTTGTACAACCTGAGTAGGTTTGACTTTCATTGGAGAGATGAATTATGGAGTTCAATTAAAACCTAAAATCGACTTCTCTTTAAATAACACAGCGATTGGCAGTGAATTTGTAAGGCATTTTAACTCAAAATTCAAATTCTACTATGACTTTCCTCTTCCTTTTTAACCCACTGGCACTGCCGACTAATATTCCTCAACTAATAATGTGAGTATTACAGTGGTGTTAGCAGCTGAGCCTGCCTTTCTGGAGTGTCTGATGAGTAAGGACTCGTCCAGAGGAGCCAAAGCCTGCAGCAAATCCTTCATCTAATTCTCTGCCCAGCGTAAATCCTATTCCCTTCAGCCTTCCGCTGGCCCTCTGGGGGGATCTGGATCAGCATCTAATGAACTGCCTTCAATTACCCCTTCCTCCACTATTTGCCCTCTACAGCTAACTGGAGATCCCGATCACGTGCCTCCACCTTCCATTTCCTGTGGAAACCATCGGTTTCACTGAGGTTACCATGGGCACACAAAGCCCCAGAGAGCTGTCCAGAGATGCAGCAATACTCCAAATAAAGACAAGATTATGATGCTCCTCTCTCCTCTGACTTAACGGGGCTTAGAATTCTGTTTTCTGTCTAGTCTGATCTTTCAAAATTTTAGGGCATGAGCAGGACTTCTTAAAAATGATAATAATGTGCTTCATGGACAAATGGTAAGACATCTCAATTTCCCACCATGAAAGGATTATGTCAAGGAGACATAACTGGCTACGGTCAAAAGATTGACATTGAAATGTGTAGAAGTTTGGTTGTAGGACTTCTGCATAAATTTAACTTCAATCCTGACACCACATATTTAGCCCATTAAATAAGAACCAATACTGGTTGGACAATTGGAAAGCTGCCAAACAGAGGAGCGGGAATCTCAAAGAAGCATAGCTGAGAAGGAGGAATTGATGTATACATTTTGCAGCGCAAGCTGGAAGTGAGCTGGAAATATATTGTTGTGTTTAGTCGCAGCTGCACAAGTATGCCACACTGGGTTGGTGATGTTTCCCGGTCAGCTCCCTCTCTTGCTATTGCAGGTTTCTGTCAGACATGTTTGATATTTATGATTCAAGATCGGTGAGGCTCCCACTTAATCAGCAGCATTGAGTATAATTTTAAATGATCAACCAATGAACTTATAAAATATCTGTTGATGTGTTTGTCACCTGATAATCACACTGACATGCATCATGCTGCACTTTATCAGTGTCCATACTGATCGATTTCTCATTACAGCAATTTGTTGTATTTAGTAGCATTGCAAGCAGTCAACAGCATCTCAACATCTGCTTTGCTGATCTCACAAAAAAACTGGCAGCAAAATAACAAGCTGATCAGAACTACTGAAAAATATTATATTATATATATATACTTTATAGGGGAGAGCGGGGTAATGTGAGACATTGGGTAATGTGAGACACCCCCTGTATCTAGGCAACGGAACACATTTGTGGTCATGTGACCATTATGTTTTCAACCCCTCCCATTTCCCCCTTGCAATGAAGGAGAAGTTGGTGCTGGTGCTGTGGAAAGTATGTTTTTTCAGAAAAATGTAAAAGTAAATTTTCTTGCTTTGAACTTAATTAACTGTTGTGTCAAAACAAATTGATTCAGGTAGAACAAATTATATCATACATGTTGATGAACTTCCAACATATAAAACCATGTGATTAATGCTAGCTGAAGATTAGACTGAATTGCTGAGAGATGTTGTTTTTTCTAAAATGGTGGCTGTGGGGTAAAGTGGGACAAATGCTATGGGGTAAAGTGAGACAAATGCTGTGTGGTAAAGTGAGACATGAAGCAAAAGTTAAGTTTAGTCTTAAACATATTTTAGTGTAATATTACATTAGATATGTTTTATTTGTAATGTCATAAACATTGTAGAAAAGCCATCATGCCAAGAAACTACACCAGGAAGACAACCTGGGGCCAAACACCCCTCACAGAGATGGAGAGTGCAGCCGCTGAGGTCATGCAAGAAAAGAAGTCCTTAAGAAAAGCTGGAAGGGATAGAAATATTGACAAGACAACCCTCAAAATATTCATGAAGAAAAAAGAGAAAGGGGAAGTAAAATCAGTAGCCTGGGGTGCAGTAGCTGAGGTAAAGAGAATATTCACAGATGAGATGGAGGAGGAGCCAAACAC
This sequence comes from Pleuronectes platessa, assembly GCF_947347685.1. NCBI lineage: Eukaryota > Metazoa > Chordata > Actinopteri > Pleuronectiformes > Pleuronectidae > Pleuronectes > Pleuronectes platessa. The sequence goes on along the minus strand of NC_070634.1, from coordinate 3,666,581 downwards.
TTGAAACAACTAGCTGACCAGTTCCATGGCCTTGCTCCAGTTAAGTGCCGTGAACTGGCATTTGAATACGCAGAGAAAACCAATATCCCTGAAATTTTACTGATATATAATTTTAGCTCGCCTAGAGGGGAGCAAATGTAAAAAATGTCTCACTTATAGCAATTGAGGTTTTTTTTTTTTAGCATGATTTTGCTCCTCTTTTTAATTTAGAATTATTTGGATTGTGAGGAATGAATGAAGGAGTTCATAAGACATAATCATGGATCTATTTTTATTTTCTTCACTTGGGTTTCAAATTGCTTTGAAGTGTGATTAACCTTATTGCAGTGCAGCCATTGTTGCGTCCCCGGGGAATTTATCTGCGGTCAGCTAACCCTTCAAACACTGGGGAGCTCGAGTACCATCGTGCAGTTGTCCCCTGCAGAGGTTAGATAACTGATGATTTCATAAATTCCCACTTTCCTCAGAAAACGTGACACATTTGAACCCATGCACAGCCTTGATTAGTCATTCTGCTTGGTTTCACACTGCTGAAGATGTGACCTTGACTCTCATTCTGTACATTCTGACCGGCTCGTGATTCCTGTCTTTCCTCAAATCTGTTTAATGTAATTATTGCTGCATCTCAGAAATTAATTCTCCTTAGGTTAAAAATGTGACACTCACACACAAACACTAGAGCTATGTGCCACATATCCATAACGTTTGCCAATCTGACTGTATTTACTCAAGAAGTTCAAAATACCCTTCAAATATATGTGTTATGTATTTTAGTGAAAAATGGATCTTGATAAAACAAAAAACTGGCATGTTTAGGCGATGGATATGAATAAATGACACTTATTTAGGAATAAGGGGAAAATACAGTCAAATAAATTGTGAGATTAAAAGTCATGCATTTGCAAGACAAAAAAGAAAACCTGAGATTAAAGTCCCATTAATTTAATTAATTTTTAAAAGCAGTGTTTGTTTCTGAACCACCTGCAGTGGATGATTGAATTTAATTAATATTCTATTCCGCAAGATTCATCAATAAGGAAACACTCAATCAGTTATGTTTGACAATTAATTCAGTTTATATTTATTGTGGAGATGAGGGTTCTGGCAGGTGTAGACTGAGTGCAAAGAGGAAATGGTGGCTTGCAGGACAAAGCCAAAGAGCGAAGCTGGATGACTGAGAAGTCAGGAGGAGAATAAGCGAAGCTGGAGACCAGTGGAGATGAAATGGTTTTGCTTTGTGTGGCTGGCATGGCAAGCAAACAGGCAAACATCATGTGATGCTGAATTGCAAACTATTGTGAAAAATAAAGTCCCATTTGAGATGCTATGAACAGCAACGTCCAACCCGTTATAGTTTCTGATACACAAATGTGTGACTCTTAACAGTTGAGTGACTGACCTGCAAGCCCATAATTTAAGACACATAAAACCAAAGCCTACCACGACCTTAACCAATAGGCTCAAACAACCACAACATTTTCTGATTGGATTAGTGTGCCGGCACATGTGGGTGCTTGGCCTTCCCTGTGGGTGCTCCAGCCTCGGTGCACCCACCGAATCAGCGCCTTGGGCATCTAGTTAGCCTTAAAGAACTAGCACTTACCAACAGGTGACTTAACCTATCTTTTCATAAACACAACTGTTAAAATCAGTGATTATTTGACATTTTGGATCGCCCTTGGATGGTCTAGCTGTGCTGCTCGCTGGTGGTGACCTCTGGTTCCCTGCAACTCCTGCCAACTCATTCAACCACCTACAGGTCATTCATCAATCAGCTATCTCATGCTGCAGTTAAAAAGGGACAGCTCAAATCCTGTGGTATTTACGCCTCGACCAGCTCTTGTCCGATCTTGACCTTTTGGAAAGCTTTTTTTTAATTTTGTCCTGGCCTCATCTGAAACCCTAACTCTGTCTGTCTCTGCACAGTATCACCTTCATAAACCACATTGACCGACCATGTTCAACCAGTCTCTCAGCAACACTGTAAAATTGGACAAAGTCTGACCTGCAAATCCTGGTTTGCTAATGAAACCCTTGCTCGAGTGAGCATTATAATTTAGCTCTGTACATTCATCATTGGACTTAATACTAAACACTATTTTGAACTTTTATCATGCCTCTCTGTGTTCTGTCTAAAGCAGAGGTCTTCAACAGGGGGTCCGCGACCCCTAGGGGGGCCGCGGCGGTACTGCAGGGGGGTCGAGAAATGTTTGGTTGATGAGACAATTTTTTATATATTTTTTATAATTTTTGATTTATTTTCAAACCAATTTGTTTTTCCACAAATTGTAATGCCTTTAAATACACATTAACATGCATCCAACATATTGAGAGGCTGATTTGACCCTCTGCCTGACAGCCTCCATCCGTCCAAGGTTAGATAAGTTGGGTGCTACCCATCAGGGTCCGACATCTCACTAATGTGGGAGTATGTGTGGCATCCATAGATGGCTTGAGGATTCACTGTCTCTCCTACATGCATGTTTAAAATAAAAACATGAATCTGTGAATTACTTTAATAGCTCAGTGTTGTATGCAAGATGTATGTTTATAAATGGCAGTGGCATGGCCACCCTGTAACTTGCATTTTAAATTAAAAACATGAATATGTGAACCCGTGTAATATTTGCATTGCTTAGAATTAAATGCACAATAACAGGGTAGCTATGTTTATATATGGCACTAGGCTCAATTTAATGTTAAACACAATTTTATATAATATATATAGTAGGGGGTCCCTGCTCCATCTCTCAACCAGTTTGGGGGCCTTGGCCTGGAAAACGTTGAAGACCCCTGGTCTAAAGTGTTGGAAAACACGGCAAAACCTTAATTGCCGAAGCCTTTAGCAAATGTCCATCACCCAGCAAGAAACATCCAGGTGCAGAGAAAACAGTGTAGCACTTTAAAGTCTATTTTCAGACTGATGATGGAACTGTAGCTATTTATTTCAATGACACAACTGTGATGAATCAGCGGGCTGCAGCAAAAGAAAGGTTGAACTTGAAATCTCTTTGTAATATGAACTGGTAATTATACTATTGACCTAAGGATTGGCAAGAAAGAGGAATAATGATTGCTGATGTGATGAAGGAATAGTTTAACCGGTTGTAAAATCCCATCTCATGGCAATATAAACAACGTTGCACTGTTTCGCTGTTCAAGAGATCTTTCAGCTTGGACGAATTCATTAATCAAACTGGTCCTACTGAATTCCATTTCACTGTCTCACTGGTACAACAGTGCATTGGTATTCATACCAACTTGCATTCTTATATAAAGTGCTGTTCTAGGCCCAGATGTGTTTAGAGGTTTACTTAAGTCTCCATTCTTAAGACATCACACAGCTTTTCCGATTTTGGAAACAATTAGGGTTGCAAGGTAAGTATTCTAATTATGTACTTAACCTGGCATTAAAATGAAGTGTCAAACCACTTAAGCTTTTGTAACAAGTCAATTTAAAGGTTTCTGTCTTTGAATGTTTGACCATAGATATTTAGCCTATTATAAGACTGCAGTTTATCTCAATCCTCTAACCCAACCATCGGCCTTCATTTGAATATGAGGTATTGACATTGTCAGAGCATGATGAAATTTAACATCCCATTTTTGGGGGGGTTAATGAATGCGATTAGTGTTTGATGGACATCTGATTATTAATTTCCTAATTTAATTCTGTTAAATATGTGTCATTTATTCTTTTATTTTTGAGAAAATGCCATGGTAAGCCAGGGAGAGGGGGTTAGTGAAGTGGAAAATGCAGTGTCAGCCCAGCAGTGTTTCAATCAGTGGATCTGAGGACTTGCCTCTGGAGCAGATAGCTTGATAATAAAGTAATTATGATACAGTCAGATGTGTCAACAGCCATGCACTTGACACATGTTTCCATCTTGACCTAGGGACAACTCCACGTGTTCATGTTTGCAAGGAAGATCCAAGTCTCGCTTCCCTATGCACTAACATGGTTTCAGTTCATACAGTATCTACTGACAGTGTGAGACGTTATGCTCAGCCCCATCCAAACAAAACTATCAACTGCTGGACACAGCAAGAGATTGTTTTCCTCATTAGCCTGATGAGGATATCACTGTGCGCTCACACAAGGTGGATTTAATGACATGGTTTGTAAACAAAGAGGTGGAGCTGGGGTGCGAACAATCAGCAGAAGTTGGCATTTGCAAAAGATTAGTGGTTTTGGTTAATGTCTTTCCATTGTTCAGTCAGTATGATAAGTCGTCTAACTTAAGATCTTTCAAAGAAGACTTAAACTAATTAGAGAAGGTCGTAGAAAACATAGACACGATTAATGGAACCTCCAATTTAAGCAATATATGTCTCTCTTTTATTGTTTTACCATGCTGCATTCACCTCTTGCTACTATATTTGTTTGTTGGTTTTTTGGGAGGGGGGAATTCATTTTTTACAGAGATCCATTCGGAAGACCATGAACTAAACAAGGTGGCATTCTGCTGTGGGATTTTATTATACAAGCATTCTGGAACCAGGAATTTGATATATATATTTAAAATCCAGTATATATGTTCTTCATGATGATTATACCCAATATATTATTTTCCCACATTATCTTTCAATTATGTTACAGAAAGTGGTTTTAGAAAACAGTTAGTAGCAGTCGTCGTGCCTTTAAGACCTTGTCCTCACCACTGAGCTTGTCTTAATCCTGTGAATTCCAGTGTAATGGCGATGAAGCACCTCTCTGCGACTGTCGAGATCCTATGTTTGCTGAAATGTTTTCCCCACGGGGTCCCTCAGCAGAGCTCATTTAGCAGCCTGATGCTTTGTAATTAAGGCTAGGGCTGGATAGCATTACCAGTGCCCAGTTAGCTTCTGCATTCTGTTTTCTATTGGATAGACAACTAATGAGTCTATTAGTCTCCTGTGGGGGATGGGGTGGAGACGGGAGTGGGGATGAGGAGTAAAGACACACCAGATGTTGTGCTGGATTGAAGTGGGTGTTTACATGTATTCATTCATATCTCTGTGTGTGTGTGTTTTGGGACTGGGATTTGGTGTGTTTGGGATCATTCCCACTTCATCATCACTGTCAAACTCAAAAGCCAGTAGCTTATTCAGCATAATTCAGTAGCTTATAGTTCATCCATCAGCAGCTAGGGAGCATGAGATAGAAAAGTGTGATTTTGAAAAGCAAAGGGGAGATGTTGCAGTTGACTTTATCTTTAAGGAGTTTCAGTTGATTCTGTAGCAACTCTGGGGCAGCCAGAGTCAGAATGCTATTGTATAGAAATCCTAGTGTTGAAGAATAATGACAGCATCAAATAACAACTCAGGTAATTTTATGTTTTAGGTCATGTTAGACATTTGATGCCTGGAAATGATTCATCTTCTCTATCATATGTTCTGTCCTTCATACGTTATGTGTAGGCTGTCAACGGCGACTGAATATGAAAAAAAAAATGATTATCAGCTAATAATGCTTTTAAGTCTAAGTCTCCAACACATCCTGAGGAAAAAACACATCTGTAGCTTTGTCTTACTATGTTGACAATTTAATATCTTATTATTGTTTCCTGCATTTGTTGCTGGGCAGGTATAGCATAGTGAGTTCATCAGTGTTTTAACGATAAAAAAAGCAGCCTGTTGTAGCCGGAAACCAGCTTAAAGGAGCTAGCTAGAGTTGGGTAATTTTAATACAATCCGTGTACATCAATATTTAATACACCTCTTATAATGCACACCATTGCAAACCATTGACATACAAATATTTGTGGGGTTGCAATACAAAAATCCTCATTTTCATGACCAATGGAAGCCCATGCAATCCAGAAGTCTGCCAGGGTTTTCTCAGATGCTTGTGGCATCTCATTTCTCTTTATTTAGCCTCAAGCTGAACAAACACTGTGTCGTCAGGCCATTCTATTTCAACTGCATTCATTTTCGGGTCTCATTTCAGACTTGCCTGTCAAAACAGATGCAGAGAATAATCCCAAATCTATTCAATAACCTGGGATTTCTCTCAATTATTGTCTCCGTCCTAATATGCAGGCATAAACAGCCAACCTCCGGTGTTATTGTGAAACAAAGAAAATGGAATAAAGCGTTACAGCATTATGGGTTTTATCCTACATTGTGAAAGCGCGCTGTCAGCCTATTGTTGTGATGTGCATTGATTGAAGTGAAAAGCCCAAGCCATTATTCAAACCCATCAAGCACTCAATTAACACTCCATTTGCATTATGGCAGAGCTCTACGGCCGCCTCTTGATTAATATGTCTCCTTCTCCCTTGCCAGTCAATCATGAATCATCCTCTCTGCCACAGGACAACGCTTCATACCCTGCTGGTTAAAAAAAGAAAGAAGGGAGAGATACGAGAATAGGAAGAAAAGGTAGCGGGAGAATAGCATGGGATGTGGAGGAGGTGATTGTAGTGTGCTGCAAGTTGAAGATGAGAAGACTTCAAGAGAGGAAGAGACTGAATGACAAGAAAAAGGGAAAATGATGAAGGAAGGGTAGAAAAAAGAGAGACTTGAATATGGCGGAGATGAGATGGGATTACTGGGAACAAGGGAGTCTTATGAGGAGGAATGGAAAATGAATGAGGCACATGAAGGATGGACACTAGAGAATTGACTGTCTAAAGGGGAATGGATGTGCGAATGGTTTGAGAGAAGGTGTGGTGTAGAATTAGGCGATGGATACTGACAGAAAAGGAACAGCATAGTAAAGGAGTGAGCTCAGAAGCAGCTAAATAATAAACATTGAACTGGTTGTTGTGTAAGAAGAATTCAAGACAACATTAGGTGACACCATGGTACTCTTGTGAACATTTGAAGTTTGTTCCTTTTAAGTTCAGAGAATGTTGCTGCCCTCTGAGAAGATCAAGCATCTTGCGCCCTCTCTTATTCATAAGGGTAAGATGGCGCAGGAGACTGACGTGCAAATGCTTGTGGTAGACTATAAGCCATAATGTAGGCGCGTTACCCGCCTGAGGGAGTCAAGCATGTCGGGTGAGTTCTGGAGCTACATCCCAACCCATATTTATGGTCACTGGTGGTAAATTTCTGAGAGAACAGATTAATGTGATTAAAGAGTCTCTTTAATACTTGATGTATTTAGAGGACTGTGTTGTAGAGAAAGAGGATAGCAGACACTGCTCAGACCAGCACGATGCTTGCAGTAGTTCTGCTGCCCCTTCATTCAAAAAGGAGCCAATTGGATTGGTTCGGTCAATTTGGTTGCCTACTGGAACCTTCAGAGGTATTCTGTTAAAGTACTCTTCTGAACACTGTACACTGTACACTGTTCCACTAGCAAATCCAGAGCATGCTGGGTGAATTATATACCCAGTCTGACTTGAGCTGACATGGCTAAAGAGAAGGGTGTCTGCTTGGCTTATCCTGGTGCAACAGTGAGCCAGACAAGCAGCAAAACTGGATACATGGAGAAGGTGAATGAAAGAACAAAAAAGCCTTTTGAGCGAGTGCATTAGAAGGAGAAAGGTTTGGGAGAAAAGTGCAGATAAATACAGCAAATTGCAGGTATACAAGAAAGTAGGTTTACAACGTGTGTGTTTACGAAAACAAAAAGGCTACCAGAGCTTTGTTATGATCACCAAGTAGAGATAACAAAAAGTTGGGATAAAGGGAAAGTAACAATGATAATAAAACACTTGGTAAGTTTAAGGAAACAATTATGATGTAGTTAAAACAAATCATGTAATATAACTCATTGCGGTGAGATCACTCACATGGTTATAAGCTCCGATGTGTTACACCCCGCTGCTCTGCCACTGTCTTTCAGTAACAGATACATCTTCATCAAAGCGTTCCTGTAACATCTCAGAAGGCCCAGCACAGTCTGGTTGAGTGTAAGTAACCATGACCTCAACACAACAAAATCAAAAGGTAATTTAGATTAACATATCTGCCTTTCTGCTAACCATTTGCACAGGGAGTAGTGCTTTAGTGTCTGTCACTGAGGCACCACATAAATACCTGAATGTTCACTTTGAGAACAGTCAACCATGTGAACATTGACTCGTGCATATCCCCAGCAGGAGAAGGGGGGTGTTGGGAAAAAATAAGACATTATGGTGCTGATGGCAGAGATGAGGGATAGAAAGAAATGTAAATGAAGGATCCATGGAAGACAAAGATGAAAGTTTTTTGGTGGGAGACGTATGGAGGGTGGAGTAGTCAGTTGAGGCAAAGGAAGGAACACACCCATCACAGACCAATCGGGAACGAGGAAGGAATAAACATGATTTCACCAAGGTCCTTATCCTCCCTTTACATTTAAAGCCTTGGCTAAATAATGAGCTATAATCTTGTAACAAAACAGGGGAAATACCACAGAGGATAAACACAATAGAAAGTTAAATCAGACTTTTGTGTCCAGGGAAAATACGAGGATAAATAAGGAGAATAGCAGGACTGGAACAACACACATATCTCCCCATTTGATAAAAGAAGAATTACAATTATAAAGAAAATAATTTTGTTGTCCCACTAGTTAATATGCTGCTAATATTGAGACTGTATCAGGTCAGGGTCAACGATTATTTTTCTAACCCGAAATGACCGGATTACACAATAACCTTGCTTTATTTGCTATTACAAAACCATTTGAAACTCCTGTGAAGTACATATTCAGGAAAACACTAATTTGGGTGCTTCAATTATGTTGTGCAAAGGTGTACGCGCATGCTAATGAGTGGAGGTGAATCTTGCCAATTAGTGAGCAGCGAAATAGACAGAGGAAAACACTTAAAAGCCCTCAGACCAAATTAAGTTTGCAATTAAAGCCAGTGATTTGACTTTTTTCTTTCTGAGTTGGTGGGAACTGTGGGCTGGAAACTTGTCAATTATTGTCAATATTCTGCTTTCCACTAATTTAAGCTTGAATTCAAAGCCTGTCATGCCATAACAAATGCTGCCTGGTATTAACAGCATAGTGGCAAATTGAAGTAACCATACAGACAGCAGTTTTCAACTTGCTATCGCTGGGTGGATTATGCTAAGAGCATTATTTTGGTCTATTTTATTAGATAGCTACGGAATGGGCACATGTACAACTGACTTACTGTTTATTGTATTACAGAACAAAAACAAAAATGTATCCCTTACCTTAACACAGGCCAGAAAACCAAGCCAGAAACGTTGGGGGACATTGTCCACATAAAGACAATTCACAGTTCAAAAATCAAAATAATTCTACTAAAAGCTTACAAATAAACAAGGTATAGAAAAACTTGTTCATGTGTGTATTTTCAGTTGGTTAGACTATTTCAATGGTCTCTCACAGGTCTTAGTAAAAATATCAACCAGACAGCTGCAGCTCATCCACAGTCCTCAGTAACACTAACAAAGTAGAGCACATTACACAGCAGTCCTTAAATCACTGCACTGGCTTCCTGTGTGTCGAAGAATAGGCTTCAACATCCTATTACTTGTCTTTAAAGCACTAAATGGTCTCAGGCCCATACATCTCTGATGTATTTGTATTCTACAAACAGTCCAGACCCCTCAGGTTATCTTGGACAGATTTACTCAGTGTTCACAGTCAAAACTAAGCACTTTTTTGCTCCTCAACTTGAGAGCAGGCTTAAGTGAGGTCTAGTAAACCTGTCAGTTAAATCAGGCTACTTATTTTGTTGTTTTTACTCTGGTTTTTATTGTCTTTTGAATGCAGTTCATATGACTTCGTATTGTTTTTATATTCAATCATTTAAACGATTTGTTGCCTCTATAAAGCATATCAAATTCCTTTTTATTGTCTTTTAAATGTCTAATTTGTGAATTATTACCATGTCTCTGTAAAGAATTATGATTTTACTATGTTGAAGTCACAAAAGCACCCCTGTTAAGGTCAGATAATGAATTCCATATTTACAGAAACATGTTAAGTCTTAAGTGACTAGATATACTTTCCTGATTTAGACCATAATCTACACATAATCATAACTTTTTGTTTTAACACAGCTGTTTTCCGGACAAGTGGATACTGTCCTGAAAATGTGATAAATTTAAGAGGGGTACAACATGTCTGTCAACTGATTTATTCAGTATCAACAGATTCATGCCACGTAAATGAACAGGTCCTGATTATGTTAGTATTAGAACATTTTACTTAATCAAAATTACCTTTATGTTGGACTGAATGTCTCAATCTACTTTGAATAGAAATTAAGTATATTTTAGAGTCCGTAATGACCATTGTTTTCCTTATGTCACTTTCCAGCATTATTGAAAACATATATTTAAATTGCAATCTTTTAATATTAATAATTCTCCATCATTTCTTATTTTAATGTGAAAGCCTTGTTGCACCAGGTAACATTAATGTAAACAATACAAAAACTGTCAGACACTGATAATTGATTAGATGTAGGATCTCCATCACTGTCCCTCTAGGGTCCAGCAGGTCTGGTATGAAAATCCGTCCTGAGAGATCTGATCACAAGTGCACAATGATAAGTATGTGTGTTCACACCGAAAATCGGTCCTGGATGTGTCTCCGGTGACCACTTGTGATCACTCTCCTGCTCTATATGCAAATAAACATTCTGCTTTATTTATATATCTAGGTTTATACATTATCTGAGTTTACAGATGTGTCAGATGTCACCATGTTTGTGTCAGTGTGAGTGTGTCGGTGCGAGCGAGCAAGAAAGAGAGCGATAGAGAGAAAGGAGTGAGCAGTGAGTTGTCGTGCTCGAGAGTCCCGTCACATTCATCATGACAAGCATGATTGGCTGGAAAGACGTTTATAAACACAGACATGATCTCTATTTTACTATCCAGATTATAACTTATAATGCTAGGCGTCAAAAAGATACATTTATTGTATGTCACAGAAATGTTGTCATTATCGATCGTACATCGTATCATGGGCAAAATTCTCGTTATTCTGTACAGCTGTTCTGTGAAGAAAGATTTGAATAATTTGAGAAATTGTGTTATTATGTGGTGATCAGTGTTGATACTGTTGGGGTGGCCACAAAAAAAATCAACGAATGCTCACTGAGAAATACAAAAATATGTTTGATTCATCATAAAACAATAGCAGGTCAGAGGACGTCATCTGAGTAAGCAGTCTTTCACATGTGGCCCAGGAAGCATTTGCATTCACTCAAGTCTATGCGAAGCATCCAGGACGCATTTGACCGGTTCACACATGCACCTATAGCGGACCACTTGTCATCAGCTCACGCAGAAAGGATGTTAATACCAGATTGGAACAGGATCACAAAGTTATCAGCAAAGCTTTTCAAAAGGTGTGATCTCCATCCACCTTGAGAACTCCTGCAGTGTTTGGAACAAGTTACACGACATGCACACTCATACCTCTCCACAGTGCACAGTACCGGACCGTTTGATGGAACAACAGAGGTGTCCAGTACTTTGAGTTTCTTGATGGATTAAGAAATCAAAACCACTGACATTTTCCTTAGATCTAAACAAGTCTCTCACTTGATTTAACCTGCAGACGTAATTCAAAGTGGTTCAGTGTGCAGGCCAGATTATTGTCATTACACATGCAATAACTCTTAGTGAGCAGTCGTTTCAGGTCCTTTACAATAATAAGATTTTATGCTAATGCAAGGTTTTAGCAAGAGTTAAGATTAATGCACATCTATTTCACGCCAGTTCCGAGCCCACATAGAGTCTGTTTCTTCCTCTCGTCAAGCCTCGCTGTTCAATGTTGAGCTATTCATCTGAAATGTGAGGAAAACAACCTTACATGTCAAGCTCAGCCGCAGGAAGAGGATCTACCTGACAACAAATTAATGAAAATATCACCGACTTTTACCTCCATGTCTTCGTTTCAGAAACGCTCCACTGAGCATATTAGCATTGCGGCCAAGATGCTTTCACTCTTCTCCCTAACAGCCCTCATTCACGTCGTCTATTGTAACCTCGCTTCGTTCTTCTTTCTCTCTCGTCTAATCTCCTGAATGCATGTTTGAGTTCACTGTTAGAACCATGAATGCTTGTTTGATTAGAGAGCAGAGCAGGGCCCGTGCAAGGCTTTCAACGATCTTTTACTTTATCTTGACATAACAGAGCCATGGCCCTGTGAAACCAGGAACTACGGGTTAATAGGAGCCATGACAGCCGAAGCCATTCCATCAGCAGTGGTGGTCCTGCCAAAAAGGTCAAGCTCCAGTCTACACAGCCGACCAAACAGAAATGTCAGTGTGAGAGGGGAAGTGAGGCAAGCAGTATAGGTGGCTGGCACATGTATATTTCATACATGCACTGAGTTTCAGTCAAATAATATGATTGATTCCAAATAAGCCACATATTGGTAGTGTGGAGGCTCCATGTAGGCTATGGCCTGAAACCTATTTTCCTTGGAGAAGTAAACGGATTAGAAATTCAAAGAAACATATTCACACTTGAGGCAACACGAGCCATGACGGTCTGTACAGACTTTCCATTTCTCCAGTCGTGCCACTGCGCACATGCTTCATTCATTCTACATTTGATTTGGCTGTAATGTTAAAGTGTGCAACTCTGGCTTTTCTTACAAATCCTCTATTTTTATATATATTCTATATAATAGCCCTAATGATGTGACCAAACGTAATTCAATTAAATCTTATTTGTGTAGCTTTAAATCCCATCTCAATGAACCTTATATTATTAGATTGATACACTAAAAAACTATAATGAATATGAATGAAAAGAAAATATCGAAGGCAGACACAGACTGGACCACATCAGGCTAAAAGCTGTTGTAGGCATTACCAAATTCTGTACGTTCTGAAATGGCAGTACTATGGGGGCTGAGGGAGCACAACATACAAATGAGGCAGGAGGCTTGTAAAGATTTTTTTTTTCACGTTTGTGTTTGTTCTTTCTTCATTTGTGATCGCTGCACAAAGCCTAAATACTCTCTTTTCTGTCTCGCTTTAACAAAATCAAAGACAATTTTGATTATGTTTTACATCCAACACTTTTTATTATTTTGGCATTTAACTGAAACCTTGGGAATTCCAGAATAGATTGAATAACCTATGTTAGCGCAGCTCTCAGATGGTAGAATCCTTGATTTAACTTGTATTCAATTAAATGTGATATTTATTTTTGACAGAAGACTAAATTGTTATTATTCAGGATTTCTTTTAAAACAGCTCTGTGCTTTTTTTCCCTTACAGGCGCTCTCTTTTGCAAGTTTGCTCAATAGAAGAATTTAAGTTTGAATTTGTCTTAGTGCTCTAATTTTGTTAAACGGATACTAACCTCCAGCATCCCTGACAACAGTGAGCAATATGAATGCCAAAAAGAAAACTGTCCTTTTTTATTCTTCATTTTTTTAGGTAAGAGAAGCCATTGCATGCACCAAGCACCCTTGGTCTTTCCTATTCTCTCACTGAATTTTAAAACATATGAAAGAAAGTGTTGCATCATTGCAGTGCAGTGGTCATCATAGTGGACTGTAGCTAAATAGAGTGAAACCTATTTGGATTGCAAGGGCGGTTCAAAGCCTTCTGGCTCTCTAAAAGAATATAAATGATATTTAATTGGGCCTAAATGGTTCCTATGTAAGTTTCTCCTCAGGCTGCTATGATACCCTGTTCCCTCTCTCTCTATCAGATCTAACCAGAGCACTGTCCGTCTCTTAAATTTTGCTGGGTAATGAAAATTGTATCAGCCTGTATCCATTGTTTGCTCAAGGAATCATTCGGGTGGAAGGCCCCGGGGAGTCCAGCTACTGCAGCTGCAATTGCCTGAAACACTACTGTTGGACAGGTAGATACATTGCTGTGTAGGATGTCCTTTGCGTCACAGCTATCTAGGGACACTGTTGGCAAGTGTAAAAGAAACCTGTAACCTGTCAGCCTGGAGCTGCCACAGATCCAAACAGCAATGGTAGCCATTTAGCAGCTTGTATCATCTGTGAAATACTACCCTTTGATCTTTAACAATGTCCTCAAGAGCATTTCCTAAAAAAAATACCTCTGTCTCTGAGGATAATGAATTAACCAATAGGCCACTTTACAGTGCAGGCAGCTATGGATCTGCCTCTTAGAGAGTGATTTCTCTAACAATCAGAACATTTCATCAGAGTTCAAGAGGGTACAGAGACGTCTTCTGATTCCTTTAATTGCTTTCAGCTCTTGGACGCGCATTCCCCCCTTGTCATTGGACCATTCCAATCGAGAACCATTTCATTTAATCTTATTTTTATTATTTAATTTATTTTACTTTTCACTCCCTCAGTTCTCATTCTGTGTAGGGCAGCGAGCCGCTCTACTCAGCACAGCAGCTAAATTGCAAGCATTAATCATTTCAGAGTCATTATCAGCATTTTAAAGGTGAGATTTCAAACAAATTGTTTTTCATTTGGCCCGAGCTTAATAGGATTGTTTTCGTGTAATTTGCAGTCGTGCAGCGCTTAACACAAACAATTAACAGTGAATTGGAAACTCTGCTTATCTGTTGCCCGTTCTACATAACATTCAATCTTTTATGATGAATCACCTCAAATCAAGGCTGTATACAATCAAAGCAATAGGCAAGATGTTATAATGATAAATTAGTTCTCAGATCGATAAATACATTGATAATCGGTGGATACAAATGTGAATAAGATAAGAGTGTTAAGTTTACCTGAATCCCAAAAAGCTTTCTTCCCTTTACTCATCCCTAGTGGTATTTAACCATGTGGCTAGTTTTGGTTTAACTTGTCCAAGACTAAAGACGTCTGCCAATGAGACTTCTGCAGCCCCCCAGTACTACTGACGTTTGTTGATGGTGGCCATCACATTTCCTACAGGCATGTTAGCCCCACAAAGTGAGGTTACACATGCGCTAAGCAGTGTTGTGAGCTTTATGTTAACATCACCATGCTGATGCTTGTTCACCAAATGCAAAGTACAGAATTGGCTGTTGAGAATGTAATTAGTATTGCAGGTATTTAGTGAAAAAGAAAAGGAAATGAAGGGAAACTTTGACTTGATGGCAGCACTGAGACGGTCGATTTTATAGATGACACGTCTCTACCTCCTCCCACTGATACTGGCACTGCCATACTGCACTGGTGATCCTGATCCTACTGGAGCGCATGCTCATCCAATCAAATGCCAGTCTCAGCTGTCAATCATGGCATTTCTTGATGTTTTTATATCATGAAATAAATCATTCAAACAAAACTTACTTACAAACAGCAGTTTGATTAGAACTATTTAAAATGGCAGAAACCATCTTTGGAAAAAGAGTGTTTGATGTGAACATCCTAGTTTGGCCCATGTTGCATTTGCTGACATGGAAGAAGCATAGTTTATGCAGGCTTTTTTACGTTGGCCCTGAGAGCTCAACGAACAGCAACTTAACAAAACACAAACAAAGTAAGAAAACATCTTCATCAATTTCACAACACATTACAGAAACGCGCTGCAAATAGAGAACCGCGCAGCAAGTAGAGGAGAAAACACAACAGAAGTGTTTCCAGAGGACAGCTTAAAGTGATGGACACTGCTGCCACAAAAACGTCCAATACACCATACAAATTCAGTTCCACACAGGGTTCGGCCACCAACGGCTCTGGAGCAGAACGCGGCTCTTCAGCCCCTCTGCAGTGGCTGTACAGTACAGTGGTGTTCATATGTTTTGCAAACGCTGAACTTAACAAATCAGTTTTCATATTATTAACGTGAACGTAACGATGAACGTGAGTGAACGTCAGGTTAATTTTTTAATCATCAACGTATCAGGCCATCATGAAATACCAGGAGCGGGCGAGTGTGTGTGTGTGTGTGTGTGTGTGTGTGTAGCGAGCGCTCCGGTCCCGGGCATAGACTGTATAGGTCCCGGGTCCCGGGGCTCCGACCCCGCCCACTCGCTCTTTTGATGTTAAAGGTTTCCTACCCCTGCACACTATGGACAATATATTGCCTCACAGACAGCGGCTTGCTTGTTAGCGCTGTTTATTCAGTTTAACAGGAGAAGACGACATGTCTCTAGATCGGACCGGGGCGCCGGGGGACACACGCACACACACACACACACACACACACACACACACTCGCCCGCTCCTGGTATTTCATGATGGCCTGATACGGTGATGATTTAAAAAATTTACGTGACGTTCACTCACGTTCATCGTTACGTTCACGTTAATAATATAAAAACTGATTCGTTAAGTTCAGCGTTCGCTAAACATATGAACACCACTGAACTGTACAGCCACTGCAGAGGGGCTGAAGAGCCGCGATGGGCTCCAGAGCCGTTGGTGGCCGAACCCTGTGTGGAACTGAATTTGTATGTTGTATTGGACGTTTTTATGGCAGCAGTGTCCATCACTTTTAGCTGTCCTCTGGAAACACTTCCGTTGTGTTTTCTCCTCTACTTGCTGCGCGTTTGTCTATTTGCAGCGCGTTTCTGTAATGTGTTGTGTTGTGTTGTGAAATTGATGAAGATGTTTTCTTACTTTGCTTGTGTTTTGTCAACTGAGCTCTCAGGGCCACCGTACTTTTTACATGATTTTAAGATTGAGATCAACATGACACAACTCTATTGAGTGATTTCATACAGCCAAAATGAACAATTGCTAACATGCCAGTTTTTTTTTCATATTGCTGTATCTGATAAAAAGATAAACATGCTACTGCCTCTATGTTTCTTTGTTTTGATCGATCATTAATCCATGAAACACAAACACACACAAATAATAACTCCCCCACAACAAGGAAGGTAGAATTAAAATTGTAATTATGTTTAATAAAGTAATATAAAGAGAAAAATGCTGCTTTAAGATACGGTTGATTGGCCTTTTTCATTTGATATGGATTGCAACTAAAAATCAGTTTCACAACTTGTTTGTGACAATTTGTTTTTTAGGTATAAGAGCAATTGTGTATGCTTCCCTCGTTTGCATTGTTTGTTTTTTACCCATTCTTTTCCTCTGTTCCTTCAATTACAATTTAATTTAATTTCTGCTGTTTCACATCACCACAACCTATGTATCATCTAAGAATAGGTTCAAATGAACTACTTCACATATCCATCACATATTCTAAATCAGGTTGCTCTGGCCTGAGTGTCCATTGTGTTCTCCATGCCTGCCAGCATAGGCTATGCATGGTGTTTTCCTTCCGGTTAAAAATCATTAACTGCCATTTAACTTCTCTCTGCAGGCAGATAAGCAGTGGCAGCTGTCTGTGGATGCCCTGTCACCTGTCAGTTGGGCCTATCAGCAGTTTGTGAGCAGTAGTTGTACACAAACTCAGTGACTGTGACGCCCAAACACGGAGGACACAGTTGGCTGCCCTGTGTCTACACTCTGGGACCCCCTCACCAAATGGTACAGTGCTGAGTGGAAGAGATATGGTGTGTGTGTGCCTGTGTTGCGTTCATGTGTGTGACATGGCACAGAACTAAATGGACTACGATGCCTGCGCAGCAAAACTGACAGAGATTAAAAATGAGCGGACGACTGCCACCGAACCACCAGTGGAACAAAATGAACCCCCACGCAAACACACACATACGGATATAAGCACACTCCAAGTGGACACACTAAGGAAGTGCTTTCAAATCATAATCCTTTGTTGTACTTGAAAATTGCAATGTCAGAAGGGACCCACGTACATGTTTGCTCTGGAAGACTCCCAATAGAAAGGATTTGGTCAATGTTGCTAAGTCAGCCCTAGGGCAAATCAGGAGGATGGAGAGAGAGTGGAGGGCGCAGCAGACCTCTGGGAAAACACTGCAGCCTCTTACTGCCTGAATAAACCTAAACTAGTTGTTTGTGTATATGAGAGCAAATTAATTATCTTTGTAAGGACCAGTTTGACCGTTAGAACTTATGAAGTGACATTGTGAAAGGAAAGCCAGGTAGTTGTGGTGTTTAAAGTTAGGCTAAGGGGCTGAGAATTTCAATGAGCGTCCTCATAAAGATAGATTTTCAAGTGTGTGTGTGTCTGTGTGTGTGTTTCCACAGTGACTGACATCCAAACCCAGTGTCCCAGCAACCCATCGGGCGCAGCTGGGACAAATTATATTTTTCTCTTTATGATTTTATTGCTCCCATGAGCCACTTCATTAATTTTTTCTGATTATAACCTCATTTTCAAACTCATGACTGCCCTATTTAAAAAATGCCACAAAATACTGATGACAAATAAAAATGATGTAAAATGTTTTACTGTTCTGTTTTTGTTTTCCTCCCTACTTTGTATTTCATCACTTTCCAATTCTATCTCATCATACGCATATCGATCATATTGTGACATTGTTGTTCTTTTGTATGCTTTGTACTGCAGAGTTGAAGAAAATAACTAAATAAAATGTCCATGTAATTTCTACTATCAAAACCCTCTGTCCAAAAATGATGTTTCTGGACCTGAAACTTAATCCCTTATTAAAACTCAATTTATTTAGCAGCTCCTGGGAGCCTTGCTACGTCTGCAATTATTGCAGTAGGCCTACTTGAAGTTTGTCAAAGATATATTTTGTTAAAATTTATGTTAGAGCCCTATACCTCTTTAGACCAAAATTAGTGGTATAGAAGGCTTTTTAAAATGCGGGTAAACCCACTAAAAAAAGTTTAACCAGTAACATCAGATTTGGACAGACCTTGAATGTGCCATCAGCTACAGAGGCGGTGGACTACTGGCAGAAACTTGGACTATGGGCAGAAAAGGTCTCTGGTTCGTCTCTGGTTCGACTCCACAGAGAAACAACATAAAGACGACCCTGAATTGATCTGTCAAAAAATCCAAGAGGATTCTCCCTACCCTGTCTAGTGCCCCTGAGCAAGGCACCTTACTCCCCCAACATCTGCTCCCCGTGCGCTGTACATGGTCGCTCACTGCTCTGTGTGTCCTGCACCAGATGGGTTAAAAGCAGAGGTTCAATTTCCCTACAACTGCATGAGTGTGCCTGTGCATGTCTGTGCATGTGTTTGGGACAAATAAATGTATCTTAATCTTAATCCTAATCTTTAGACCATGTCCTCGTTAAAATAGTGTTTCACCTAAACATCTGCAGCGTCTATGGTGACGGGTAGAAAATCTGCCTTAAAGTTCCCATCTCTGCTAAATGTCACAGCTAATGGATATAGACCGACAGTGGAATATAAATTAAAGGCAGTAATTGAGAAGCACTTGACTGGCCAACATGCTATACTGTGTCCCTCGAGGCTTTTAGCTCTCAGAGACCTGAGAGAGATGACTTTGACGGTAAGTTTGCATCCATCCACTTCCAGTGGGGTTAAATCATGGTGTCCTGTCAGTTTGACTACACTACGTGGTGGGCTCATAATGTGTCCCACATGGCTGCTCTCTATGGTGGGACTGCATGTGGCACTTGCATTACAGTGCATATGCCCATATATGCATTTGGAGATTGCATATTTCAGTGCAGTACTTTTTCGGGGTAAATCCCCTTCCTAAAGCTGTTGTAATTTACACAACCCTGGCTTCTTATAACTACTTTTATATGCAACAAAGCTGCAACAGCACACAAGGTTTTGTAGGAAATGTTCTTCCTGGCTGGAATACATCCAGTCAAAATGCAACAAACAGGAGGTGGATGTCTGACAATTCAAACACATGATTGTCACACAAAAGATCAAACACATGACTGTCACACAACAGATCAAACACATGACTGTCACACAACAGGCTTGAGTTTGCAATAACAATACCGTAGCGTCCCCGCTTACAGAGGACACGGAACTTCTTCGTTATTTAGTAACTTTTATTATCATTTACACGAACATGTCCACTTATCGCTCTTACTCCGTTACTCAACAACCCCTAACTTCCTCGTTGGCCCCCGATCCCTAACAAAACCAGCCAATGACAGCCTGACATCCCCAAACAACCCCACCCTATTGGTCCAAACAGTCACATATCCCACCCCGACCCTTTCACTGACCCTCAGGATATCAGAATGCTCCTTCAACAGTGTTCTACTGAACATACGTCAAAACCAAACATAAAGATAAACCCAGTCCGTTACAATACTTTAGTTAAGTTTAGGACAAGTCATTAATTTTGTTTGAATGTAAATAAACATATGTCTGGTATCACTGGATTGTTTTTCTGTATTAGACCACATGTCCTTGACCTTAAAGGCACAATTCACACAAAAACAAAAAAATGCACTCATTATCCACTCACCACTGTGCCGACAGAGGGGTGGGTGAAGTGTTTGAGTCCACAAAATACTTCTTGAGTGTCAGGGATAAACAGAGTTGCAGCCAAAGTGACCTCTTTTTCAGACGTTATAAAATGCTATGCTATGAGAGTCTAAACATAACAGTGAAAATGTTTAATCCTACTGTAGAGTCACCATTGTACTGCATGGTCAGATATCCATATGTTCAGTATTCATCTATTTACAACAAATCACATTTGTAAATGAACAACATATGCTCATTAATGTAGGATAAATGTGGCCCTGTCACTGTTACATTCAATACAAAGTACATTTACTGTTCCTGTAACATTTACTTGTAGGAATAAACTATTTGTTTTATTTAAATCTACTGCATGTTGTGCTTTGAATTATAGGGAGAGGAAAAAGTGATGATATCTATTGCTGGATTTTGACTGAATAATTCATAATATAATATAATGTAGTATTTATTGTTTGCACACCAAGTTATCCAAGCAATCCCAATGATTAATTGCATTTTTCGAAGTTTCTACTGCCACTCCCTTCCTTAAAACTCCAGAGAATATCCGATTCAGCCCTTGTGAGAACACAGCAGGTGATATCAAAGATATCTGAGTCCCTTGAGTGCCCTTGTCACTATTTACTGATGCCCATAGGACACAAGCCTCATAAACATTGGTGAAAATATATACAAAAGTGTAGTAGCTGAGGCAGAGCAGCCAACATATGTTAATGGAGGGAGAGTTTGGTTAAGGATGCAACCATGTCATGTCTCTTGATTCATGGAAAAAGAGTCAGGAATGAAATGTTTTTTGTTGCACTGCTTTCATTAGATCATCACTGAAGAGTGGCAAAAAAGACATACATGCAGACACACACACACACACACACACACACAAACACAAAATAAAAATAAATATGAAATTGTGAAAATGTATTGATGTTCCTTATTCAGGAATCCCACATATCATAGTGTTCTTTATAACGCCTGAGTATCAATACATGGATATGTTACCATCCTGTGGCAACATCAAAGCCTCACACAGCTTAGTTCAGTCAGTCCACATGCTGAACGGCTACACCACCACACTACCCATTCTCCTCATTAGTCAATGGCAAAATGTCTGACTCCCTCCCACTGATTACATCTAGAGTTAATGAGCCACGCACGAACATCCTCCCTCCCTCGCTATATATCTCTCTACCTCTCCGCCATCCTTCTCCACTGTCTGCCTCCCTAATGTATGTCTCATAAAGTCACTCTTAAGTTTCATTTGAAGTGGCGCTGATTCCTCTTTCAAAAATACGAGAGCCTTCCTTTACCAGAAACACTGTGGTTATTCATCACATTAGCGGGAGGACCGTCTAGCAATTATCAGAAACCACTTCCGCCACAGTGCTGTGAGTGTGCTTAGCTGATTGTTTGAGGCTGCTATTCGATGGTACTCACTGTTGCACTTATCAGGCCTTGTCTGACCTTTTGGGCTATAAGCATGATTTTTTTCCGGAACCCCCAACTCAGAATGGAGGGCATCTGTGCAGCGAAGACTGACTTATCCTCACCTACTGCAAAATGTGCCTTTATCCTTTTAGTCCAAATTATAATTGAATGTATGTCGCGGTGTGGCCTAATGGTTAGAATGGTGGTTCTCCAACAAGAAGGTTGCCGGTTCAAACCCCACTCTCTCCCATCTTCATGCCGAAGTGTCGTTGGCAAGATGCTGAACCCCTAAATGGCCCCTCATAAATGTTGAGTGTACTAATTGTAAGTCGCTTTGGACAAAAGCGTCAGCCAATCAACATGTAATGTAACATGTAATGTATTAAAAAAATACATTATGTCTTGTTACAACAGGTAACTGGTGCAGACACATTATTTGATTGTTTATATGCTGGAGCCGCCCGTGTCAAATGTACTACCTTATGTTAAAGCTTGGATTCAAAATAAGTTTATTGGAGGCATACATTGGTGTCTCCATGTTGATATCCTGTCATCGTGAATACAATGTTCAACAAGTATTTGTATAAATATGTGATTTCAAATAGCGAGATTAGTAAAAGAGATGATCAGGATTTCTTAGTTTTTTATTTGATCTTTCTCATGAGCAGGGACTCATCTGACTGGCCAATGCATTATTTTCAGGGCTGCTATTGGTTGTTTTACAGTCATCATTTTTGGAAGTCAGAGGATTTTTCATGGGTAAAAAGGAGGCGGTCATGTGTAGTGGCACAGGAAGGGAAGTCCAAGTTCTGGGGAGGCTGGGGTCGATCCACAGAACACAGGACTTTGTTGAGGGAGATCAGTGCTCCGTTCCTGTTTTGAAGCAATTAGGGAATCGTCCTGACAGTTCCACAACTTTGCCACAAAGAAACTGGGGGACATATTGCCTGCATAGATTCAAGCTGGGGGGTTTCTTGAGTCTAAAAACCTGTTCCGATCTTATTTTAACCTTCACTCCTTTGTGATCAGATCACTAGTGGTCAGCGCTAAGTAAATGTGTGAACGCACCCAGATTTGTCCTCAATAAGTCCCGAGGCCACATTTGAAGATGGTCTGAGTCTCTCTCCATTTGTTCTGATGCAGACTCGAAGGATAAATGGAATGAATGAAAAAAAACATCGACAATACACCTTTGACATGCTACCCCAGCATTTATTTAGTGTTTCTCAGATCCATAGGGGCAGAAAAAACGGACATATCATGGATTAAAATGAACAGCAGAAAACACAGTTGTGGGTAAGTGGGTTTCTGTGACTATCTATAAATGAAAGTACAATCTTACTATTGAATCTCCAAAGGTCCTTTCCTGTACATTGTATGATGTAGGCATTGTTTAATAGCTGCCTTCATACTCCAGTGAAGATAAGGCCTGTGTGCTGAATCCGGACCTCGTCTCCATTCATTTCAGCTTAACTCCATTTATTAACCTACACAGATAACCCAGCCACTGGAAAACGCAGAGTCAGCGGCCGACACACTTCCAAACCATATACCAAATCATACCGAGTTTCCAGATTCCATGGACTATTTGGGCTCGGTCACAGTCTGTGGTTTTTATGTTTCCTGCATCAGATGAGTGTATGCTCTACTCAAACATACTGAAGAGAAATGTACCTACTAGTGACGGAAATTACAATAATTTCCACTGCAATTCCATATAATATACTGTACATATTTACTCTCCATCACTTAAACCTACAGCATGTGAGGGCTTTTACAGTCGGATAAAATATTCCCTGGGGCTGAGCTCCTCTGGAGGCAGAAATACTCTCTTTCTCAAAATAAGAAAGGCAAAGAGCAGGACATGAGAAATCAGGAACTATAGAGTTATTCCACTTCGAATGATACTTCCCAGCAAATTAAAAAAAATATTTCTGAAATGTTTTCATTCAACATGACTTAGAACTGATTAAAAGGTAAATGTAACTTGATTGAATTAGTGGAATCAATACCAAATTCTAAATTTATAATACAAATACATATCTGAGTGTACAAGCATAGGCAACAGCAAAGATGGAACAATGAGGAGCAGCTCAAGGCTGCTCCATCTGATACACACACACACACATACTTCTACCTAAGTGACGATACCCGTGTCCATCAGAGTGCTCTGATATATGAAAAAGTACACACACAAACACAACCACACACAAACAAACACACACACACACACACACACAGCAGTGACAATGTTACCTAAAGATGTGGGGCAGAATTCTGTCACACTAACAAGTACTGCAACAACTACCACCACTAACCTACTACTACTATTAGGGGCTAGTTGGTCCAAACACTTTTGGCTCATGCTTATATCACTTAAAGCTTTCAAAACCAGTGCCAATAGTTCTAATAGAATTCCATTAGGCCTACTAGGACTTCTTTTTACGTTAAAGATCGATACTTTTGTTTTTTTTCATTCCCGAAATCTGGAACTGACTTAAGAAAACCAAAATCTTGTAATAAGCCGACAAATCCTGAGGTTTATCTTGCTACACCCTTTGTGGGTTCCCTCTACTTCCGTTGGTATATATACAGTCTATGGTTGGTAAGTGGGTTTAGAGGCCAATATCAGCCTCACTGTAAGTCTTAACAACACAGACTTGCAATTAACTTGGCAGTGAAATATGGGACCATAAGATAATATGGAAGACATTTGCACAAGCAGACACTACAATGAAAATTAAAAAAAATATTCATATATTAAAAAGTTCTCATCAAGGTCGTCAAACAACTCCAACGACAGCAGATGTGGAGTGAAAGTGTCTTCATGTTTTTCAGTGTTCTCATTGTTCTCCTTGTTTTATGGCCCAGGAAGAGGCTCGAGCCTAATTGACTGTTGTTTTATGTGAAAGCACAGCTTGTGTCGCTCTGAGAAAGACTGGATTTTATTTCCAAGGTAGGAGACACTGCCGGGGTTATTAGGCAAACAAAGGTTAGTGAGGAGAGGAGGCTGGAGATAAGGATACAGGACAAGAGAATAAATAGAGGGAAAAGAGAAGGGCAATTTGGGAAAGAGAACGTGAAAGGAAAGGAGGAGACATAAAACAGTCTTAATCCACTATTAAAGAACCCAAATTGTGGCCATTTCCATAAATGTTATTGAGGGTCTACTAGCATAGGTTTACAGGCTGTAATTATCAAAATAAATATTTGTCATTTTAGCTCTTGTTCCACCTACCAAAAGGCTCAGCTAATTGGTCAGCTGGCCCTACTCTTTTATGAATGGTCGGCCATTTAGAATGTATGTTGGAAATGCAATGCTCTCTACTCAGAGGATTTTAGTCATCTAGAATATCAGTGGTGCAGAGACAAATTTTCCTTTACCCAAATGGCGTATTCTTTTATCCACCGGTTTTCAACAATCAAATTAAGCAAAAGGGAATAATATGTTTTCAAGTGAATATAAGAGTAATGTTGATGGGTCACTCTGAGGCTCGTTATTAAAACCAAGACTCTACAGCCAAACTAGCCAAACTGTGAGGCTATATTCAGCACAGCAGCACTTTGAGCCAAATGCTACCATCAGTGTAGTGCAGTGTCACTAGCACAGTGTAAAGCAGAGGCTGGTAGGTATGTCGTTCATTATCTAATGAAATTCAAAGGTTTGTGGAAACTCAAATTTACTTATTGTGGAATTATTAAAAGTCGGGATTTCTTAGAAATAATTAGTTATATACAATTAATTATTTGCTGAGATATTTCAGTTTAGACGGAGTTGGTAGACGGATACCATGTGTAATTGTATCATTGTGTCATTTATTTGTTTGTTTTATATCAAGTGATATATTGTTGGCACTGTATTTTCCATTCATAATTTGGCTATAGGCTCTTTGTTTTTCTATTACTTTACTGAAATCATTATATATGAAAGCATTGAAAGCAGTGAGTGTACGACAAATGTGTGTGTACACTGTTGGCCTCAGGCTTCAAGTACTTACTGGTGGTTTCATGACAAGTACACGCCTATCCACTGGCCATTTCATACAATGCATTAGAGGCTAGAGTATTATTAAAGAGGAAGTTAATAAAGAGAGCTGCTCACTCCTCTAGTGACACACTTAGCTAATGGACGACTCTCTCTGTGTGTGTGTGTGTGGGTGTGCATTTGTGGACGTTTATGTGTCCATCCGTTTGTCCTGCAAGCTGTTGCCCAATTCCTTCATCTTGGCCATGGTTCTTATTGACTGCATTGGAGGCCATAAATCGTTGTGTGTGTTTGTGTGTAAGTGTGTGTGTCTTTGACCCAATGTTTCTGTGGATGGGAACAACTGTACACACCATTCTCAGGTCAGGGAGGTAACAGAGTGAGCTGCATGTGTGTGTGTGAACGGTGTGTGTGCGATCACTTATACTATATTGGAATTCATGCGCAAAATTATGAATGCTAACATTGGTGTGGGCTAAGTGCGTGAGCTACGTGCCTGGGCTGTAGGGGGCGGACTACGTGTGTGGGCTTCTTGTGTGGACTACGTGCGTACCTACGGCGTTGCTGACTCATTGGACAAAAGTGCAATACTGTTTGTGTGCTTTATACCATCCTCACACAGCCATGTAAATGCTCCACACACCAGTGCACTCTTCAGTCACAAAGACATGGGTCTTGTGCACATGGCACTGAACACAAACGAGTAAAGGCAAACAGAAATGCAATTAAGCAGACTGCATCAATACAGCAGTGGGTACAGATGGAGGTGAACTGTGTCGGACGTTAACTGCCCTCCATTAACATTTCCCAGAGTGCTACTGGAGGGAGCAATCAAATGGAGCAGTCAAGCAGATGCACAGTGGGCAGTCATCATATGTGTACACACAACGACATACACAGACAAAGACACGCTCGTAGAGAAAGCCATTTATGACACTGTTGGGAAAAAAGGGTTTTGACATTTCAGAGACACAAATTGCTGTCTATTCATGCCAAAGTGCAAAGAGGTCTGGAAATAAGCTGTATCATCAGCTATTACTGAGTTATGTTGATCTCACGCTCCGAGGCCCAAATCCTGAAGCTCATATTGTAGAGAAACGCTAACCCACTATTCATTCCTCCAAAGAAGGATTAGTTGCCACCTAGTATCAACAGTCTGATTCACGCCATCATGGCATATCACCCTAGATTCTCTTTCTGGGATGTCAATATTTAAAGTGTTGCACCAAGCTTATCATGTCGTGACTGAGGTTCAGTTTTGCTTTCTTCTCATTTCAAGAGGTTTTTCCCAAGAATGTTATCCTCTGGTCAAAATCCAATGGAAATGTGCAACACAAGAACATTTTCTTTGCAACCTGCTGTTAAAAGTTTAGAGGCTGCGTTGTAAACCTATTCACAAGCTGCCTCTTGGTTGTATTTTTATTGTGTTATCTCAGTCTGGAAATTGACATGAGTAAAACTGAAATGCATTTATTGTAATGTGTCAGATTTACACTCACGTCTGATGTGCTGGAGTAGGTCTACTGTTTCAAATGGCCTGAAAAAAAGGAAAGAGGAGAGATGGAGGAATTGCAGACAACATGTATTATTTAACATAGTGAAATTTCATTTTATCCAAGGATCGGAAGTGGCCTTTCAAGGAACCTGGAAAGAGTTGGGGAGGGAGAGAACATGTAAAGAGAGGGGAGGTCAGCTGCATATTTCATTTGTCTCTTCAGCTTGTCTCCCTCCTCCCTTGAGACGGGAGCTTTTGTATCACCTCTGACAATACCTCACTTATATCACTTATAGCACAGACTCAGAGAGACAGTGTGCCAGTGAATCCTCAACTTCCTCCAGATGGACAAAGCGGGTACATGTGCTGTTTTCTATGTGTGTGTGTATGTAAGATATGGTGTGTCAATACATCTTATTATTGCAGAGATATTTAGATTTCATAGCAATCCATCCAATAGCTGTTCAGTAATGAACAAAGAGGCATGACTGACCAAGAGTGCAATCCCCCGAGCATCTCTTCTTCGGGTAAAGAAACTTTGTTCCACACAGTGCTGACGTCTAGTTTCTCTGCCTTCCTTCCCTTTAATCCATTCAACACTCCTTCCCACTTACAGAAATGGCCTGCTTTGGACTCTGGAGAGGTAAAAAGTGGATCTTTATCAATTATAAATGTGCATGGGCTTTCCTTGAATTGATCAACAGGTTGGGCTGTTCTGTTACAGTGTTACTGCTCAAGTGCATTAAGAACTGCGCAGGTTAAAAAAAGAAGTGATGGAGAGAAGGGATGGTTATTTATTAATTACGCAAGAACAAGAAATGCCCCGATGGCTTGGGAAATAAGGTACACTGAAAGACAGAGGCTTGCAGAGACAGCAAGTAAAGATTCGGAAAAAAAAGGTGAGCTGAAAGATAAAGACAAGGAATGTGAGTAGAAGGAAGAAAAGAACAATCATGCTGTGAGTGAATTCCTAGTTCTTTCAAAGACTGCTTTCCTCTGTCACTTCTATTTTTGTAATCTTTTGCGACATAGAATTTGAGGAAAATAGCAGGGATCTTTAAAATAGATCTATGTGCATTTTAAGTAACTGGTGTGGAGCTATACTTATGTGAACTGTATTTTGTTCCATGCACCTTGAATGCTTCCCTGCACATCGTTTGAACACTGGCGTAAACGTTGAAGGCTATCACTAAAATATCAATGGTACAATTTTGCAAAGGGGATTTGTGGAGGGGAAGTGGGTTGGGAGGTTGAAAAGAACAAAAGGGGCCTGCTTTCAAGTTGGAGATGAGAAGATGGGCCAAATGAAACAGTTCATTGTGGCCTTTTCATTGTGGCCGGCTTTCATCTCTAATTTCCCCCCCCTTTCATTCTTTTTCTTCTTCTGTAGCGACAGCCTCGATTATTAATTTGACTCTTAAGCGCTGACATGGCTGCCTCTGTAATTACTTTATTTCAAAGCTGCCACATCTCACCTCTGAATGCGCGAGGAAGCACACTGAAGGTTTGTAATTAATATTTCCCCTTTCAGTCAAATGTCTTTAAGGACTGAGATTAGAAGGTAAGACTGAGGGTAAGTGCGCTCACATTTACATCCGAGAAGGGTTGAACTGAGGGTGACTTAACTTGGTGGTAGACAGATGAAGATATTTCACCTCTCATCCACAAAGCTCCTTCAGTTCTGACTGACTGGTGGGGTGACCCAGGTATTTAATCGTGGGGTCGTTATGAAGATAATTCATGTCACTTGGTTCGTTAGTGCTCCTGGCTGTTGTAACGACAGTCATTGGAGCCGTCAGAGTCATACAAGGCCAAGTGTGAATGGCTGTTTGATCTGCTGATAGGGGATTAACCCTGTGGAGTCTATCCAAAAAAATGTCTACACTGAAACATTTCACTATTGTCACTGATAGATTTGACAGCGGTTAGTGAAAGCATTTCTGCTGGCCTGGATGTATGAGAGCAGTAACAATACAGGGACTTGCAGAGTTGGGCATTCATGTACTCCTCCTCTTCCTTAGGAACAAAGACTGAAGTAGTGTTATAATGCAAAAGTAGTTTCCACACAGTTCAAGTGTATAATAATGCGAGTGAGATACATGATCTCCGAACAGTGGAAGCTGAGTCAAGGGAAGCGTAACTTGCATAGCTAGCTTCAGTCAGTCACGTGTCAGAGATTCCAGGTTTGATTCTAAATGTGCAAAAGCCCCAAATAAGCAGATCTGACAAGCCCTGAGTCTTTGTCAATGGGAAATGGTCACACAAATATTTACAGAAAGAATTGATACAACGGCCGGAAGTCAAGCTACATTCCAACGACAAAACCCTGTGAGAGGAAAGCTATCGTTTCTTCTTATATATCATCCAATTGATGTCTAATTATGTTTGAGCAGGTCATACACTTTCCCTGTGGTGCACAGCTGAGTTCCCACACCGGATTTCTGAGCAAGGAAATAGATTTGATTCACACCCGAGCCATTGGCTCTTTTCCTCATCCGCATTTACCCATGTAATTTAAAGAAAGGAGAGTGGCCCACCATGGGGTACATAAGTGAGGTCGTACCTGATTTGAGTAATTGCACTCATTAATTGCAATAGCATGAAGTTCCTTCAAAACCACACTGTTACTCATTCCTCATCTTGCTGCAGTCTGAATGTACCTGAATTAATGGTTCCTTTGAGTCCCTTGCTGCTGATGATACAAACGTCAAAACAACTGGAAGTTATGCACTTATCCGATAATAGTGACGGCTTGAATGTTTTCGTCTTCAGTGTTTGGTACATTTCAGTCTACATTACATGGGCCAAGTGCCTTTTGGGTGTGTGTAAATACATTTTTAGTGGCAGAAATAAGGACGCTGCCCAAAGGTGTATGGTTTAAAATGGTTGTACTCTTTCTTGATTGATGAATTAAGGCAGTAAAAGAGAATATTTCACTGCAAACTAATCTCCTAGTGTGAAGTGAAAGTGCACAAGCATCTGTGTGTGTCTGTGCCACAAATGTGTGGATTTGTTACATTCAGATAGTATTGCTATTTAAATGTGAGGCCCCTGTGGGGCCACCTTGCAGGTTTCTTACTGAAACTGAGTAAAAAGACACCAGTTGATCCAGGGTCACTGACTTTCAAATATACAAAAGTAACCTCACCATGGTAGAATTAGCCACCTTTTTGCCACAGTATGTGTGAATGTTGGGCTTCATGTTAGGATACAGCACCCACAATTGCCCGTTGCCTGATGGACAGCTAACAAAAGGTGTCAGCTTGGTAAAAAGAAAAATAGGTGATCAGGTTGTGTGATGATTTGCTCATAACGGCAGCAACCAGATCCCACAGCATTGGTAACTGTCACTAAGCCTCACACATTTCCAATACAAAAACATCTTAGTTTTCCAAGTGCTGGGTCCTGATGGTAATAAAGCTATGCCTTATACTTGTCCAAGTGAAGACAGACATTATTAACCCAGCATAGTCCTTTTATTTGTGCAACCTACATCTACTCAAAGCAACTCAGGTCAGATTGTGATGTTATTCCCGCACAGAGAAGAACATAATGTCAGGTGAAATGCCTAAGGATTTAAATAATAGATTTAGATAGACTGAGGCACCAGTGATACACTCACAGATATCCCTGAGTTCATAATCAAACTTTTCAATCTGCTTCAGGTAATTGTCATAGAAATTTTGACTGTCTAACCAGTCCAGTAAATGGGACAATGAGTTAATCAGTCCCTAAATGACCGAGATCAGACATTGTCTCATGCAGACAAGCTGTGTCAGCACTCTGTTCACTGAATGAGTCTATCAAACGCCTTAGTTCATGTACTTTGAGAAAGAGAGGTCCAATGAAGTAGAGAAAATCAAACAAAGAGATTTTTTTTTGCTTCATCCAGTCACCAGTCCCTCCATCATAGCCGGCTGCTCCAAAGGGATATCTTTTATTAATTTGTTATCTGAACCATTTGCTTTTGATTTCACAGTTGAACACTGAAAGTTGGCGCCTGTTTGCACCTAACTGCAAAGAAATGACAAGGGAATGAAGAAACAATTTAGTTGTTAACCAGCAGTCACATTTTATTCAGACTCAAAGCCACTACAAAGCATGTTTTTCTCAGGTCTGTGTGTGGGTGCTTTTGAGCAGAACATTAACATGATGAGCCAGGAGGCACATAGAGGTATTTTATATCTGATAAAAAAGTTATGTTTTATAACAATCTCAGTTATAGTTTTGGCTAGAATTTAGCTCACTTTTTATTCAACTATATTCATAAAATGAATTTCTGAAAACACAGTAATACCACCGCATCAACTCTTACAGGGCAGCAACCATGAGGGATCAGACAATAGGATGCAACCATTAAGTCAGATTATATAATAACATTTGTTGGGAGGCAAAACAAAAAGGCGGAATGGCTGAAATGTTGCTGGTGATCCTGGTAAATAGGATAGAGTAGGTTAAAGTTAAACCCCAAAGTCTGAGTTTAAATTATGATGGATGTCATCAACAGATAGTATTAGATATAATTTAACCATTAACTTAAATTCTTCCCCTAAATATATTTATATAAAAACTGATGGTCCGATTACTCATTTATCCTCAAAGATCGATTAGATTTGTTTACAGCAATTTGCAAGTAATTCTGTGAGCTAGCGAGCTAGAGGTTACTGGGGCATTTAGCACATTAGTGCTTGCAGTGTTTGTAGTTTTGTGTTGCCCTATTTGGCAGCTGATCAACAGGTGGAGCAATAGACAGACACATTCTCACATTAAACACAGAGCAAAATCACCACTGAGGGAATTTGGCATTTGCTTCTAAATGTTACACTATCTTCACAACACTGATGAAAGCCGTTAAGCTACGGTAAAATAAGAAAAAATAATTTAAATATATGACTTTGTAAGAACTGAAAGCATTGCACCTTAAAAATTTGAAACTTTACACCAAGAAAACGAAGTACACTTTTTTTTTTATCCAGTCTTTCCAAAAGCCTCACCCTCATATTTTAAGATGCAGAGCGAGAAAGACAACACATAACAATCTCCTTTCATTTTATCAGCCGTCTATGCTGCAGGTGAATGTAAAATCAGCATTACAACCTTGTTGTCTTGTTTACCCAACATAAATTGCCTCTTAGCATTTCCTAGTTAATCAAGGTGAGAGAACACACACACACACACACACACACACACACACACACACACACACACGCACACGCACACAATTAAAGTGCTTATCACACTTCTGCAAAGTCAGACTAAAATATTTTGTCAATAAATGCCTGGGGACCTGAAGCACTTTGCATGTCATATAAAATTTCATACGCTGCCTAAAATCTGTGTAACAGGGGCCATAAAAGGCCTTATTTAATCACAAAGGAAAACTGCGCCGCAATAGCTCACATGGGCTGATGCAGGATAAATATACAGTCTAATGGAGTACGTTTTTTTTTTTCTATTAAATAAACGATAGAAAAAAATCAGCTTATCTGGAATTTGCCTGCTTCACTGAATTTTTTTATTTAATTTTAAACATGAATATGACAATAATATTCAAAAAGTGTCTAAAATGTGTTTTTTTTACAGCAGAAGTGCAACAGCAAGCAGAACTAGCGTGTCTTAAGGGTCAGTCTGTTCAAATTGTTGTACATGTCTTCTTCTTCATCTGAAAAAGCCAAATACAATTTCATAAAAAGATGACATCAGTTCAGTAAACAGTTTAAACTTCCATACAAGCCACACAAACAATAAAGAAGTGACAGTACTTTTATAGAATTGTTTGAGAACTTGCAGAGATAAGGAATAATTCTGAAGTAGCTCCAGAGCTTAACCCAAGGCCAAGCAACAAGTCAAGTTTAGAGCAGGCACTGCACTAGTTTTACAAAATGAAAATCATGCTGTATTAAAGAAGACTTGAAACCAGATATTTAGACCATAAACAAATTTTTACAATGTTATACACACTGGCTTCACTTTCTGAATCAGGGTAAGTGTCCATATTTCTTGACATATGTGTCAGTGTTTGTATCCATACTGTTGTGTTTCAAAGAGTAATTACTGTCCTTTCTAGCACCATTATCACCTTTTATCAATGGCCACAAATTGCCTTTAGGGAAGCATCACTTGATCTATGTATCCATTTTTAACTTTGAGGCTAATGTGTGCCTGCTGGATGTTCAAATGGGCATTTGCCAATATGTTCCCGTTTTCAGAGGGTGCTTGTGAACGACGGTGTAGCTTTTCCATCCAGGTCCGTGGGCGCTATAACTATGAGTTCCCATTTTTCCAAAAGGTTTTGCATGCCACATTATAACCAGACAAAGCATTTCAGTGTAGCAGAGTTTTGCTTAACTGTCAAGCAATGTCACTGCATAAGACCTGTATGACCTTCTATAAGCCATTATAGAGGGGAGTAAAATTGGGAGATACCATGAGCACAAAACAGCTTAATGGCAAAATGTCCACCTTTCCCAATCCCCCACCCCCTACTCATTTCTTTCTCAGGTCTCTTCTCCATTTCCTCCTCTCTCTGTGAGCAGTGTGGTGACCTGAACCGTGCAGCGATGATTGCCTCTGCAGTTCAATGCAGAGGTCTCATTTCCCAAGCCCCTTGACTACTTCTGGAGGTGCGGCTCCACTATGATTGATGCCATATAAAACCCTTTTTACAGTTGTGACATTTCAGGGAAAACAAGCAGGGTGTGAACTTTCCATCTGCCAGGTCCACCTGCCTGTGCCTCCCCCTCTTCTCACCACAATCTATCCCATGCTTACATTTTTGTTGGTTTTTGCTTGTTCCTCACCTCCGAACTTCTGTTTCCCCTCGATGCCTTCCCCGGCCTCGCATTGTGTTCTTCCCTTATATATTTCACCAATCCTTTTGGCTAACCTCCAATTCTGAAGTTTTGCATGTCACTTCGGAAAAGGAATCATCAGGAAGAAACAAGGATAGAAGCCAAACTGGAATTTCTTCACTCAGAGGAAGCTGTTAAGATAATAGCAATGCCCTGTATTCATAACAGCTGACAAGCTGATCATAAAGTATCGACAGTCAATTGTCAAGTTCTCAATAAGGACTTTAAATTTGCATCTATTCACAGTCCAAAGACATGCAGATATGGGTCAGCTTCATTGAAGATGATTAATAAAAATCATCATAATAATAATACTGTATTTGTATACGTAAAAGCTTGTGTCTTAAAAAGAGAAAAAAAACAGGTAACTGGTTCTTCTCGTCTAATCTCTATTGGCTGATTTTTCAAATGTGTAGGGGCCCTCATGGCAAAGGCTCTGTCTCATTTGGTTTCCAGCCAAGAGTTTGGAATGGCTAGCAACGACTTACCAGAGGATC
Source organism: Pleuronectes platessa (assembly GCF_947347685.1). Lineage (NCBI taxonomy): Eukaryota > Metazoa > Chordata > Actinopteri > Pleuronectiformes > Pleuronectidae > Pleuronectes > Pleuronectes platessa. The sequence continues at coordinate 3,632,203 of NC_070634.1, read as the reverse complement.
TCAGGCTGCTTCCTGGCTCATAGAAAGATATAAAGTCTGAAATACAGGGAGTGGTCAGCCCAAGCCTGGCCTTAAAAGTAATTCAAAGAATGTTTTAATAAATGTTAAAATAAACATGCAGCCAGTGCTTGTAAGCTAAAACAGGGGTTGTACGGTTACATTTTTTGGATTGTGTTAAAAGTCGAGCAGCAGCATTCTTGATTTTCTAAGTAAGACCACTATATAGGGAGTAAGTAACCTTGGCTGTGTTACTTAAATGCTAAAACCACGATTGCACAACCTTCTAAATGAGGGATCCTACGCCCAGATTTTAGTCAAAGATAACACCCAGATTTGTAGCTGAGGACTAAATAAATGGTGCTAGTCCACCAATGTTTGTCTTGATATCATCCATTCTGGAGATGGGACCAAAGGCAATAACAATTACAAATTGACCATATTAATGTGAATGTTAGTGTAATTGGTTGTTTGTAAATTGTTTTGGTCAATCTCATCTATTCTTAGCCATCTTTTAAGTGTATGGCACGTCTTTTTCACCCAGGGATATTTGTATTCTTGTTTTATTCTTCCACTGGCACACTCTCTGGAGTTTTTACAAGGAGAAATCCGGGAGCAACTGACTTGGACATATATGTTCTCATATACAGCCTCTCTGGATAATTCCAGGATAATATCAGGTTTTCAGTACAAGGCTGAAAGCAGCTTATGTCAGCCCTGTGATATGCTAGTGATCTGTCCAGGTTGTACCCCGCCTCTCACCCAATGACAGCAAGGATCGGCTCCAGCAGCCCCACCACCCCTCAGGGCTCTTCTACTCTGGTGAGAATTTGATAGATTTTCTAGAATCTCTTCATTTTAGCTGTTTATTGATACAATGTGTATAAGTGTGTGTGTGTATACACTGACTGCTGTTTGCTTATCTGTGAAGGTCATTTTGTCTCCTATGGGTTATTTAAAATGAATTGCTTTGCTTCGTTTGTTTTTTTCTGCTGAGTACTACAACTATGATGGCTCTGCTTTCTTGGCATGTTGATTGAGACAGTTTGACCATCAGAGTATTTGTGCAGTGCCTATATTTACTGTAAATACCAAATGACTATTGATGTCAAAGCAAAGTAACACAGGGGACCTTTTGTAACTTGTAAATTCTGTTCACACCAACGTGTGTGTCATATAGTGGGAGACTAATGTTTCTGACTTGGTCCTTAAATAAAATGGAGGTGTCTGAAATCAATAAAATGATGGATACTTTACATAAAACAAAGTGCATCATTCAAGGTAATCACACTAAAAAATGATTGATACCTTGCTTGGTGATCATTCCACCACTTTGAGTTGTTTGAGTTACAGATGTTTGGCTCTCCATAGCATATTATTGGTCATCCTTGATAGAAATTTCAGCTGTAGCGAGATAGCAACATGCGCTTGGAATGTGTGTAGGCCTCTGTATGTGCTACTGTTCACACTAATCAAAAATCTGTTGAAAATATTTATAGTGGCATTAAAATGCCATGTAGAATTCTCTATTTCTTTGCCAAGTTGTGCATGGACCTCAGTTAAACCATTTGCAATGTCCTTGTGATTGTTCACACACTGTGGGAGCTTCCTTTTGGACATATTTAGTTCTGTTCCCCCCTTAGATGTTGTACATTCAAACAGAGTACAGCTCACAATGAACCGGCTTCACAAGCTTGTTTGGATGCGTTTCAGAAAGGGTTTTTGACATTGAAATGACTAATTGTTTCTGAGCTCATGAACCACAGTGAGAGTTATCCCTTGCTGTTTTCTGATCTGTTACACATCTCATTATGAATAAGAAAGATTTTTAAGATCCTCGTGAATGCAAACAGTTAGAATCTGACATTTGAGTCTCAGACGGTCAGTCGGTGATTACATACGGGTATATACAGAATGAACATTCACGTTTTCGGAATTTACATTCTGGATATCTACAATGATATATTCCCATTTTATTTATTTACATGTCATGATTTTAATATTAGATATCCATTTAGTGACTAATCTAAAAAGGGAGATTTCAAAAGTCAAATTGACGATACAGCAAGTGGTGAGCAGATGCAAGTGTGGAGGTAAGCTTCACTCATCGTAGCCCTGAGCTTGTGGGACTGAATTTTTTGCAAGTAGAGCAGAAATTATTTCTAACGAAGATTATCTTTTATCTGATACTGTTCTGTGAGCTCATGTGCAAATGGATGGTTTTAATACATAACTTTATATTATTATTTCATATTAAGCTGATGTTATTGATCAACAGTAGTTCATTTTAGCTGAAGTGACACAACATCCAGAGCTTAAGGCTCAACATAGAATTATCTGTAGACAAAACGTGAAGAAGCAGACACAACGAAACTGATGTAACATTACCACAGCACCATCTGAATTTGTGACTGGCTGCTGCCCACTTGGAGATCGTTATATAATGGAGTGTGGTCACTGCAGCCTGCAGTGCTCTCCTTAGGTCACTCCTGGTGGTCTTTATGCCATTGAAACAGCTTAACGTTTGTTCATGCAAGCCTTCACCCTTCCGTTATTCTGTGATCGTCTTTGGGCTATAGCCATACAATTTGGTGCTTCAGCACTTAGCATTTGGTGTGTTACTGTGAAAAAGATTGTAGTCCTGTGCATGCATGGTTTTAGAATTTCCCCTGGCTAACAGGAATTGTTACGTTTTGAAACAGTAGTGGCGCATTATGTGATGCTACTTTTGCAGGTTCTCCCGCCATCCCTTTATAGTAGAAGAAAGATGACCGGTTACATTATCTTGTTTGAGATGGGATAAGTGATGTTATTTATTACAAATTGCTCCAAGAAAGAGGATATGCATATTGTTGCTGATTAGCTTAGCACACACACAGAACAGGTCGGTAGCAGACCATGAGGAGATGGAAGCAGGCTTTAACAAAAAGTGGATTGACCTTAAAACGCTTTCACCCCTTAAAATATACTGCAGTCCCATATACTCTCCCTTTCAGACGGATGGGGTCCACTTTATTCTCAGGGTTCTGTGGTGTTGTTCTCTCTCAGGGAGCTACGCCTCCTTCATCGATCAAAGGAGACCCCCCCCCCATTAGTCATGTAATATTGGTATATCCTGTATTCTTGTGATACATTTCACCAAATAGTTTTAGGAACTAAGAGGCCCATGCACTAAATGCATGGACTGATAGCATCGGCAATAAACAAACAATCAATCTAATGTTATTTCTATAGCCCATATTTTCAAATCACAATGCCTAATAGGGCTAAAAAAGGTTCAATATCCTATGCCCTTATTATTACTAGAGTTCCAATTCCTATGTGTTAATGAGTAAATTCACACGGAGTAGGGTTAGGGTTAGCAAGGTGTGTTTATATGTCATTTATATACATGCACTTGACCCAGCTAGTACACATTCCCTGTTATACTTTCTGTAGTATCATGTTTCCAAGGGCACTTATATGTTTGCAGAGCATTTGGTCGGGATGTGTGTGTACGTGCGTGTGTGTGCATGTGCACGTTTGGATGTGTGAACATATGTCACTGCCATGCTGCCAGTTCTTGGTAGTAAATTCTCCATCATGACTATCAGAATGATTAAATAGAGGTACCTGGCCACATCCATCATGACACATAATCACCAAGAAGATGGCAGAGGTCATGGACTGGGGTGGGAGCTAATGGAGTGGGTGCATTCAGTGTTGAGTGCATTACTGTATAACCACATGTTGTGTATATGGAATAAAAGCTGTTATTGCACAAGTGTCAACGAGAGCACAGGCAGAGACTGAGGACAGTGAGGGGGAGTAAGAATCTAAGTGATGCAAGTTTTCAGCATATCAACACGGTGGATAATGCTACATCTACAATCACTACTGACAATCATCCGTTTTTTAAAAACCTCTTTGCAGTACTATCAGGGTTCAAGTTCATCTCTCTGCCTTGTGCTTCAACAAGCTCCTCTAAAAGCAGTTGACACGAGGCAAACACTTTCACAAGTATTCTCTTCTGAGGCTGTCCTCATTGTTAAGTCTCTCCTTGTAAGACTTTGTCATCAGGAGGTCACAACGACCAGCAGGGCCTACAAATATAAAATCAGCGACAAATATAAAAACTGTTGCAGAGGAAAAATTTAAACGTGGCTACTAACCTAAATAGGGGATACAACATAGCCTGTACATCCACGCTCAGTAGATATGCTGCAACGAAGTACTCTGACAGTGGGAAAAACTAGGCAGCCAAGGAGTTCTGGGGACATGTCCCCTGAAGAAAAGGATCTGCCAAATTCTGTTGCAGTGATAAATATTAATCAAAGACTTTATACTTCCTGAGTGATCCGATCACAAGTGGTTAGCCCTATGGCGTGTGGCCACATTGAAGGACTACCAGCTCAGCTGACATCCGCTGACCCACTAAAGTTTCACAACAATTAAATTCATGTTGACACTTCTCAGTGACCAAACATTGATTTATTTACAGTCTCCCTCTTGCTCGCTCCTACTGACCCACAGACCAACACATGCACAAACAAGTGACATCAGACACATCTGTAAACTCAGATGGGGTAAAAACAACATAATTTGGTGTTTAGAAACCCAACGAACGTCGTTAGTTTCATAGGGAGAGATGAAGTGAGATCCGATCACAAGTGGTCACAGGAGACACATTCAGGATGCATTTCCATACCAGGTTTGAACAGACTAACTTGGCACTGACCATCTCTGATTGGATCTCTCAGGATAGATGTTAACACCACGTCTGAAGTTGGCAAATAAAGTAGTTTTTCCTCTGCCCATGTGATTGATAGAATGTAACCATGACTGTATTGTGGATTAAATAATTAACTTGTTTCCAGACACCGACATTTTTGTGCACAGGCCTAAAGATATTTTACCCAAAATAAAGTTACTGTTTTGCCATTATTCTAAAAAAAGACATCAATACTGACGTGAAAGTGACATCTTTCCTAACATCTGATCTCACAACAGCAGTCTATCCCATTAATGATCCGACGTTAGCAGATTGCATTCATCTTGTAATTGACTGCCCACTTGTGGTGGCAGCAGGCTGTTGTCTCCGGAAGCTAGTTTGATAAATGATCATTTCTGTCATTTTTGTGGGTGTGACTGTGCCCTGTTGACAAAGTCTAGGGCTTGTCAAGTAGAATGAGGAGACATGATGCCAAAAATATGCCCCGGTTGGAAGAATTGCTCTCACACATTATTATCAACCGTGTAATCCACTCATTCATCCACTACTGCTACCTTTTGACCCAGATGATAGTAGGTACTTTGCAGTACTGTCACACACTGGTCCGGCTCACTTCTCTCCGATACATCTGTCAGTAACACTCACAACACCTCTTAATTATAAGTTAACTGCTTGCTTGTGTAATTCACAAATAACCCCTGCTGTCTCCATTTTTCAACCCTTTTCATCACAAGTACAACCCTGGTCCCATTTAAAAGTAACACTTCAAAATTACAAGAAATGAGTCAAAAAGAGCATCAAAGATATTTGACCAAAGTTACAAGGACACAAATAGGGTAGAAATGTATAAAAGTACAGTTTTGCCTACCCTTATCGTTTTCTCTGAAACATGAAAAAGGTAACAGAAGGCCTGTCATAGTAATTTTTGTAAGAAAACAATTTTGGACCAGTCTAAATCCATTTTTAATCAACAGCTGTTGCCGTCATATGGGTACCCTAAAGTGCTTTGCGTAGACACAATCGGGAGATCATAGATCTGAAACACTCTGTAACCGCCAAGCTTGTGCAAAGAAGAGGCCAAAGCTTGAGTTCTGGGTGGGCTTGGTATTTAATATTGAAGGCTACCATAGATGGAGGAATCTACGGCAGGACCACCAGACACCACAGAAGCATCTGTCTTTCACAATACATAAGTGACATAACATTGATACAAAAAAACTGCTTAAGGTTCTACATAAAGTATATGCCACATAACATAGTTATTCTCTACAAGTGGGTGGGGGTGATGGTTGCTTGCCCAGAGCTTCAGCCAGTGTTGAGTCTACACAACACTAGAGCCTGATCGAACAGATGTTTGGGAGTTAATGCTGATATTGAAATTAGAGATTTAAAAAATTCTGATATCAACATATTGGTGTAAACCTAAATACTAGGGATGAGCGAGTTACAGCATTATCTGTATCTGTATCTGTTAACCATATGAAGTATCCGTACTCGGAGTGGGCGGGGCCTAACCCGCAAGTGGGTGTGATTTAACCCGGAAGTGGGCTGGATTTAACCCGGAAGTAGGCCGGGTTGTCTTGAAACGGGCGGGGGTTTAACCGGTATGTTATTTTAAGCATGCAATTGATATGGGTTGATCAGAAATTGTTATATTTATTGCTGATTAGAAAACTATTACAGGACAGCATCAGCATTGAGCTTCAGATCAATGATTGATCACAATAGCAAACAAACTACTTACAGAACAAGTTTTGCAACAATGAATACAACACATGCTGTTGCAATTATGAAGTGAAATGTAATAACAAGTGTTTTCATACTCAACATAACTTTCTTTTTTAACTTTTTTTTTTTTTTTTCATTTATTTCCACACCAGGTGTGTGTGTGTGTGTGTGTAGCTTAATTTGTAATATTTTTTATACCACTACCACCTAGAAAGTGTCAGACACTCAGTGCGTGAAGTAAAATAAAACTGGTTAGAGCCAACTGACGGTTTTTAAAAAAACTCCAACGACCGGCAGAGAGAGGGAGAGAGAGAGCGAGAGAGAGAGAGAGAGAGTAGTCAGACACTCAATGCGTGAAGTAAAAAAAAAAAAAAACTGTTTAAAATTTTTTTAAAAAAAAATAAAATTCTCCGACAGGCAGAGACGCAACGCGAGTCGCTTTCTACCAGCACCATGTCTGAACGAACCCACGTTTAACAGAACTCTACTGGTTAATAAGTAAGTACAAACTGAAATAAAAACAAACTTCAAGCTGAAGAAACCCTAAACGTTAACGGAAAAGACCCGCGAACCTGAGTGACTGAGAGACAGAGAGCTGTTCTGTGAGTGAGTGAGCAGAGCGGTGTGTGAAGGGGAGGAGCGCTGTGACGCTGTGTGAGGATTTTCATTCAGTCCGAGCACAGATATTGACTCTTATTACTCGTATAATACTCGTGCTCGGCAAAAGTGCTTTATCCGTACCGGATACTCGTTTCAGCCGAGTATCCGGCTCATCTCTAATAATAACCTTTTCCTTCCTAGTGTTTAATATTGAAATTAGAATGTGTGTGGGTCACATTGTTGTTTTGTTGTTTTGGTTTAGCTGATTTGAATGTCTATACAAACAGAACGTACAGCAGATATAGCAGGAACATAATATTCTTTACTCCAATTGTCAACACCATTGGCCTACAATATATCAGCTGTGTCAAGGCTGTCATGAAGAGAACATTTTGCCTAGCAACTATCAGAGGAGCATGACTGGGAGTCAAGACTTCCCCGTCGCGGCTAGAGTGCCGGAACAGTGTTGGATGCCAATTGTTTTAGCTGATTATACCCTTTCATTGCTTTCAAAATAAATATTTGATTGAACCAAACCGAGTTCAGCTCTTCTCATATTTAGGAAAAACGACCTCGCAACGACACCACTCATTCAAAAAAGGAAGTCTAATCCCGGATTCAGTTCATCAAATCCTTAAATCCTGCTGACCTGCCTTTTAAAAGGTTAGAGACCGAGGCAAGAATAGACTGTGAAAGAGAGAGACCACTAACGCAAGAGGCAATCTCTCCCTCCCCTCTTTATTGTAAACTCCCTGGTGAATGAAATTTAGATTAGCCTTAACGCTTGACCTGCTAACGCCCAATGACATAGAAACAGATTGTAGCTGCAAGACAAGAGCAGGGGGAGGGGACAGGTAGAGAGACACGGAGAGAGCGAGGGGGAAGAGGGGGATTATGAAGGATGGAGATAAATCAAGCAGGAGAAAAGTATTGTGTCGTGAATGCAGTAATTAGGGAAAAAAATGGAGTCAGAGCGGAAGATAAAGAGATAGTGAAAGTGAGGGAGAGATAAACAGACACTAAAGGAGATTAGGAAAGAGGGATGATAGAAGTGTTGATGGGATTAAATATGTGGATGAGGTAGAGAGACACAGATGCCAGAAGGTAACCTCCCCCCGACTCTGTCTCCCCTGGGAGGGCTGTGCGTTCACTCTCTCTCCCTTACACACACAGACACACACACACACACACACACACACACACACACACACAAACAAACACAGTGACGTCAAAAAAAAGGAGGACCCATTTTCATTTGTTTTCCACTGAGATGACGCAAAACAGCAACATTTCACAAACCTGTGCACACATTCATAGCACACACACAAAGCAAATGCATAGTATATACATACAATGTTTATCCATGCAAAGCAAGTTCAAATACAATGTGTGAAACTGGAATAATATCCTTAGCCAAACAGGGGGCTGCAGCATCAGTTCAAAGGATACAACCAGAGTTATAAAATGGGATTGAATGAAAGATGAGACTTAAAAGGCTTAATTTGGAAGATGTGTACTGTATGCAACTCAGGTAGCCCGACCCTGTATTAGCTTCAACAAAACTTTGGAGAAATGTAGATTTTGTCCCACAAATTGATTACATTGAAACTGCTGTGGGAGCAGATGTGCCTGCAAATAGTGTGGACAAGAGTAATGATTGTAACAAAATTAAAACATCCATTCAAACATAAGGGGGAGAGTTCATATTCTGTAATTACCCATCCCAACTCAAAATATACAGTTTAGAAGCACGTCCGAATAGGTTATCTCTTAATCCAGCCGGGGGAGATCACTATGGCCTGCCCTCGACCTATCAGTAAAGTGAGTCAATAACGTAATGTTGTTTTGTTATGAAAATGGAGGATGCTGGTCAGCAAAGAAACCGGACCATCGGAGTGGAATTATTTTGGGTTTTACAGTGTAGATGAAGCAAAGTGAAAATCAAAGGTGAGGCTGTTTTTCGTCTTTCATCTGTGGGCCCAGCAGTTAGCAGTAGCTGAGGAGGCACCGCAGACGAGTGGAGCCACATAAAGTGTTCAACCTGACAGCGTGGGTTAAATATATGCAAACAAATGTGTGACATGTCAAATTGAATCAAAGTTTAAGAAAAGTGGCAGCCCTAGATTGGAGCCACCAAAAAGGAACACATAGGCATGTCACATAGCTTGTGCTTATAGGCTCTTCTGACCTCTTTATGACTTCATATATGAACCCTCCTACGCTGTTCCACTCTTTTACCGTTTAAAGAATCCCCCTGACCCTTCAAAGACCAGGTGCCTGTCTCGGAGGGAGCCTGAGAGTTTTTCTGACAGTGTCAAGCTCCCCCTAGAACTCTGTCACCACTGTTCCATATCAAAATACACAGACATGGCGTGTACAGTTTCCAAAATACACCACTGTCCTAGATTTTAAAAAGCTACTGGTCAAATAAGCCTCAATCTACAAAATCTATAGCCCCTGTCACATTAGGAAAAGTAATACATTGTTAGGCTAAAATAATGGAATTTAAGGTATTTTACTGTTGTCAAATGTCAAATTTGACCAGAAAAGTATATAAGGGTTAAACTCATTTATTACACAAAGATAATATCCTCCTCCAAATTTTTTTGAAATGATGTCAAAAGGTAGTTGCCGGATTAGATGACAGATAAATTACAGATTTATTATTCACCAACAGGCAAAAAGTGTCATCATTATAAAAGATAAAGGCAAGAGTACCAGTATGAGAAATCAACTACAGCCTCAATGTCACAAGAACAGATGGAAAAAAAAGTCCAACTGTTTGTGACAAGATCACCATCATGACATCTTCTCTAGGAACAATCTCAACTAATTGTTCTGACAAGGTGTCAAATGTTGAACAATTAGACGTGTTAAATGCCCATGTAATGAATGAACATGTTGGCCATATGGATGGGCCCCACTGAGATCCAACTGTTGGCAAAGGGCCCAGCACTTATATAAATAGAGAGAGAGAGAGGAGAGAGAGAGAGAGAGTGAGAGGAGAGAGTAGAGAGATGAGAGAGAGAGAGAGAGAGAGAGAGAGAGAGAGAGAGAGAGAGAGAGAGAGAGAGAGAGAGAGAGAGAGAGAGAGAAGAGAGAGAGAGAGAGAGACGAGAGAGAGAGAGAGAGAGAGAGAGAGAGAGAGAGAGAGAGAGAGAGGAGTCTCGACCTGTAGGGACCAGTAACAGAGGCAATAGTTGCATGAATGGTAATTCTGTTTTGTTGCCGTTTTGTTATGAATTTGTCTTTTTAGAAATGTAAAGTTGCCCTTTTAAGCTGTCTGGAATTTAAACCGCTGAGTATTCAAGCATCAATTCATTATTTATTGTAGTTTATTATTTATAGTTTTTGTTTTCAATGTGTTATGCTTTTGTGATTCTGTGCTGCCTAACTAAAAAATAAACTTTTGTCTGGCAGTAAAGAAACTAAATGAAATGAACAGAGCTGTGGGGCAGGACAACACATGCCCAGTCACCTTATTCCTGGTTCTGCTTGTTGATCTGGGGCTCTCAAAACCTACTTCCATCAAGTCTGAGCAGGGGTTACATTGGGTTGGAGGGGTCGTTAAAAAAAAACATATTTCGATGAAACTCTTGATATGATTGCATTGATGCCATGCTCTTACAGTCTTATTTTAGCTTAAGCTCATCTTGTAAATGTTCACATCATATTGCAAAATGTGATCAGTTTCAACTTTGAAAGGCTTTTAAGAATTTAACACTGTTGTAAAAACAAGTGTGTTAAGGAAGCTTCAGGATGCCCAGGATTAAAGAGCTGGAGTGAAGTATGCAGCTTAATAAACATATGGCCATATGGATTTAATGACCTGACGGAGAAGCTTGTCATACAGTAAAAAGCAGCTGTTGATAAGTGTTACTGCCAGAATCAGCCGTGTTACTTTATATATCGTTGCAGATGAAATAATGGCTTCAACCATACTGACTTATATGTTTATTCCACTTTAAAGGCACCAAAGATGTTTATGTTTCAAACATACATTTTCTATTGTATTACAGATTATTTAGCCAAATCAGCAAAATGGACACATACACATATTTTTGTGACATATATATAGGGAAACATTTAGTAATTAGTGATTCCAGGAAATCAAACAAAAGTTGACCTGAATCAATGGGACAGATGTCACTCATAGAAAGCAGAAAACCACGGCTTAAAGTATCATTTCTATTTTCTATTCTAGCATGGCATCTGGAGGTCAGCGAGGGTCCATATGATGGAAATTCTGTTATTTTCCCACAAAGCTTCTGAATGATTGATGTATAACATGTACAACTGCACTTTTGCACAGAGATATATAGTTTGGTTTAAAAGAAACCCTGTCAACACTGTCCACCCTCCTGTGGAACACACAACATGTCCAGCCTCCAGGTGGATGGTACACAACAGGATAAGGAAAATGCAGATCCTGTCAGCCAGACACAGACTCACCAATGCTGGACAGTTGAGAACTGAAAATTGTAGCCTGGTCGTATGAATCAGGTTTTCTGTTGAGGTTGCAGAAGGTAGAGTCACAATGCACATTAATACACACTGCTGGCGGTGTAATGAAATGTGCATATATTCGTTACACACTTTGGGTCCTAAATACCAATTAATCAGGGTTTGAATGTCACAGTCTATCCGAGTATTGTTGCTGACCATGTCCATCTCTTTATGGCATCTTCTAATGGCTACATCCAGCAGGATAGCGCACCGTGTAACAAAAAGTCTCATATTGGTTTCATGAACATGACAGTGAGACCTCAACAGTCATTCATATTGGATTACATGCATATGACGGGTAGTGTTGAGCGAATATCTTAAACTCCAGTTGGACCTTGAAGGTGGATGCTGGGGTGGTGACAGATTGGGCTGAATCGACAGACAGGCCATCAGAGGCCTCGAAAAGCAAAGGGAAAGATGGGAAATCATCACAGCTTAAGTAGATCACCAAATTGGGATATTGTAGGAGTTTGGCCAGAGAGGCATGTCATATGAGTGGTGCAGTTAGAGTTGACTGCCGGAACATCCAAGGCTCTTATAGTGTTTCTAAGAAAGTCCTCTGTCAGTGTATAAACAGGAACATTATAGAATATAATATACACGATGGTCTACGGCAGGGGTCACCAACCTTTTTGAAACGGAGAGTTACTTCAAAGGTACTGAGGATACAAACTTCCTGAATAACAAAGTTGCACAGATCACCTTTTTATAATAATAATAATATATGTGAAGAGACTGTCTGATCACGTCAATGTTAATTATTTGTAACAATAATTATTAACAATGATTTCCACAACAATGGTGGTAGGAAACAGATATATTAAAACATGCAACATTTATTTCTATTAATCTATTTTCACAATGATAAAGCTCAACCGAAAAGAACACATGCAACATGTGTTGTGACTGGGGTGTTATGTTTCTAAGTGTCTTCTTCATTTGTTGGGTCTCATACTGTCACCTGCCAGAGTTTTCAGGCCTAAAATCCACACTGGTCTCTCCTCATGTCCTCCTTCATTCACTGTGAACCCAAGAGCAAGACAGGCTTCATCGTACTTCCTTTTCAACTTGGTTTTTGAACACTGTGTCTTGTTTGTCACTGACCGGCTGCTTCACAGGAACGAGCTTTGATCTCACTGTGCTTTTTTTCTTTATCTTTACATTTTTTTAAATGTAGAGCATGCCTGGCATCCGGCGGGCCGAGCTGGACCCCCTGGCGGGCCGTATGTTTGACACCCCTGCGTTAGTGGCTGTAGAGTTCCTATGCTGGTGTTGAATGTCTCCTGGTTTCTGATCCACTTATTTACAAATGTTTCTCTGCTTACTTCATAAAAAGGGCAAGTGTTATGACGCGGATTGTTTTTGAGTTGGAGCTGATAGACATTGTAAACCAATTATTTGTTTCTTAAAGAACTGCAACGAAGAAAAGAAAGACGTCGTCCGTGTTCGTTCCTTCAACTCAATCTCAAGCGAGTCTGCCGTAAATGTGACGCTACCTAACGACCAATCACAGCTCTTGTTACCTCGACGACAAGTCATGATATAATTATTTAAAAAAATAATAACAAAGGGGTACAGTGAACCATCAAATGTCTTTTTTTCTCTCCTTGTTGGTTCGTTTGAAACCACCTCAACAATATCAGCACTGATCTCCACATAATGATCGATACTGTCCCTAAATTGGTCAAATCTTCACAGTACAGCTGCACAAGATTCATCCAGTCTCAGCTCTCTACCTCTCTCTAGCTCGCTTGTGCCAACAGACACACACACACACACAGACACACACACTCACACTCACACACATACAGACACACACACACACACACACACACACACACACACAGTTGCACTCAGATTTGGGTATAAACAACACAACTTGGTCTTCGTGAACACAAATGATGTACATGTTTGTTTGTATAGAGAGGGAAGGCAAGATCCGATCTGAGATCTGATCACGAGTCACATGTGGAGACACATTTTAATGCCAGGTTTGAACGTCATTTCGCACGTAGACACATTCGATCGGATCAAAAATAACCACATTAATAACAGGTGCGTACGGGACCTGTGTGTGGGTTTGTGTGTATGAACTGCCTGATCATCCATTAACAGTCATTCATCAGGATGCAGCATCTGACAAAACAGAAAGTAGTACTCTCCATTAAGAGGCTCTTATCCATGCCTTCTACCAAATCAGCTCCCTCACTACAGACTCCCTGACCTCGGTGTCATTGCTTCAAAGCAGTTTCACTTTCACTTTAATCTTTAATGAATGATCGACCTGAAGAAGAAGGGACATGCATTGATGTCAGTTTTAAAGGGAGATTTCAGCCCCCTGCAAAAAAAATGTACGGGAATGTTATTCTGAAATAAAAAAAAAGCACCTCTGTGACATTAGACAAAAAGTAAATAGTTCATTGGATTCCCTTTAATTTTCTTGCCTCTGACTTTGATGACAGCATTAAACAGGAGTCATTGCAACCGGGTGAAAGGCCCGCTGGGTGCAAAGCAATCAGCGTGGAATAACTTTGTTTCTTTTTGTAAAAGAAGAGGTGCAACATCACTTTGTCTTGTTAAGTGAGGGTCTATTCAGATTCTTCAACTATGCTGTGTAGAAAATGAGCAATATTGAGGAGCAGGGTGGTTTTCTAAGCTCAAATATACTGTTCTGAAAGTGACAACACTGTAAAATAACATTATAGCTTCATAAACCAACAGCAGCTTGTATTTTATGTTGCATGCTCCTGGTGACCAGTGCTTATTCATTGTCTTTGATTAAGTCTTCTCCACATAGGCCATACTTATAAAAAGAAAGAGACCAATTCTAATAACTTGACTTTGGTGTAACCGTTCACAAGGGCTGCACATTGATTGCCAAGAACAAATCCCCATTACCACCACCTCACTCTCAGCCCAGTGACAGCTAATTAAAATCAACATGTTAATTAAGTGTTAGAGATTTAACCGGCTCCCTACACAGTAAAAAACGGAGTGTCAAAATGTCAGAGTCAACCTTTTTTAACCTAGATGGAGTATTTACAACTATATGCAGAGTAAATCCACTCTAAGAGTAGAGTTAAAAGTCAGTGTCAAATTCTGCAGACATGCAGTGAAAAATTTAACTCTACAGAGTGATGATTACGCGCCAGTCTACGTGACGTCTTGAAAGCCCTGCAGGAGTCAGTCTGAAGAGGTGAGGCGGTCAGGTAAGTAACGTTAACATTCCCGTGTTCGCAACATCGTTTAAGGATTGTTTTTCAACTAAACACGGTTTTATAATTTCATAGATGTTGATTGAGGACGTGTTGTGAACATATAGCCCTCTATTAGATGACACGGTCGAGTATGCAACAGCCTACTGCTAACTAACAGTTAATAAGTTCGACATGTGCTCATAAGATGCACCTTCAGTATGTAGCTAACATGTTAACTATGTATTAATGCACGGTGCTTGTGTTATGTAGCGTTTTACCTAACTGTTTATTAGCATGCTATTATTAGCATGCTAATCGCTAATCGCTAATCGCTAATGGCCTCAATTTCCGACGATAAATGTCAGTTTGCCAAAGTGCTGCCTAATATGACAAAGCGCACGTGGTAGTGTAGCTCGCTCCCGCGAGCAACGAGCGTCAAGACATTAAACGTTTGGGACACGTGTGGAAGGCTGCGCGCAGAGGAGACCACCTCTGAGGGGAGGGGGAGAGAAGCAGGGCAAGAGCCCCGAGGAAGAGAGGGAGATGCCCGGCCAAGGCTCCGTCCACACAGCACGGACAGTTCAGAAACTATTCGGAATGAGTTAAAAGAAGTTTATGTTTTATTTTTAATTTCATGAGAGGAACTGGACAATTTTGAGCATTTCATTTCCCAGTTAAATATGATTAAAAGGTCCTCTTATACTCACACTAGGCTAGAAACACTTTACGTCGTTCTGTTCTACTACCTAATGGACTTAAAATGAACTATTTTGTCTTTTTCATAGACTATTCAATTTTGCTGTCTGAGTGCACCAGAAGGATCCATTTGACTTAAGATCCCCAACTATATTCTCTCAAAATTATGTGAGAAACCAATTTAGTTAACTGATAGCATTATGGATTTGTTAATCTCAATTTAATTATATTATCTTTGTCTTGTTGTTCACAGTAATTGCAATCAAAGTGGACCAATAGCTGGTAAGTAGGTTAAGGTTATGGAACAATAGTCCTATACATTAATTTTAATTTAATCATTAAAGGTAACTGTTTAACAGCTTTTTCTCGGTTGTCATATTTCCCCTTTGTTTATTTTAATAGGATATGTTGCTGCGTGTATTGTTTGATGGAGAGCAGAAGTATGTTAGGCTGTCTGACCTAACATTCGACGCTTTCATGAAAGAAGGTTAGTGAGTTCATCAGGATAAAACAAAATAACAGTTTTCTTGGTTAATACACCTAATTCATCTTGAAAACATTCTTTCTGAACTACCTGAGTCGCTAATTGTTTCTGCTGTGCCTTAAAATGGATGGGAATGACCTATTGACTTAAGTTTCATCTCAACAGCATTTTGTGAGGACATGACACTCACTTAGTTGATGTTTTGATTCTCATCATAAGGAAATTGTCTTTCCAGTTTGTTACAATTGATATCATATCCTTTTTCTTTTCATTTACTTCAGTGTGCCTAAAATTTAACATACCAGAAGGCAGGCAACCAGACTTGAAGGTGTTTGACCAATCCGACACAGAAGTTGATGGAGAAGTCTTTGAAGAAATATTGAAGGAGTCACCTGGAACCTTCAAAGTCATGTTGAGCAAAGAAGAACTAGGTAATCACTGACCATTCACATATGTGTTCATATTAAACTTTAGGGTTGGGACATGAGTAATAACAGCTCCATTTAATATACGTCTGTTTTGTTCATATTCTTTATACACAGATGCCTCTCTATCATCAACATCATCATCATGCTCAGCAGCATCTGACGATACTATCATTCTGAACTTCACAATGTGTGACCCCCCTGAAGAAGCCACTGCTGTCGAAGGAAGTCAGCCTAAAAAGCCATGCCACATTCATTTTGAGGCGAAAGCGGTGAGTAGTGGGCATTGTTAAGTCTAATCAGGATATTGTTCCATTTGATAGGGAATGTTTTTATGTGATCATTTTCCAGTTGTACATTTGGTTTCAAAATTTCTGACTGCATATTTTGTTTCCATTCAAGTTGATTGAAAAAATCCTTACAACAAAGCCTGGTGGTGAAAAAATCATGCAGGAGTATGCAAAAACAAAATCACTGAAAGATGCCACCAGAAGACAGATGATTAACATTCTCACTGCTGAGATGACACAAACACATGGGTAAGAATCAGACATGTAGGCTATAGAAACATTTTTAGTATTTGTATTGTTGTTAATTGTGACCAGTTGAGTGACTGTAATCATTGAATTCATACGTTAGGACATCCCCCCCCAAAAGTGTCAGAGTGTTGTATGCGCAGGGGATAGTTGCTCTATTTCCATATCTGGAGGACCCATATTCACAGCATGGATATGTAAGTAAAAAGGTCCTCACTGCGTTAAACACATACTTGGTCTTTGTTGACAGTATAGTCAGTCTGTGTGTATTTTAATTACATATAGGAACATTACTACGACCCAGAGAGTGGGTCCGGATACCTTGCATGGCGGTTGAAAACCATCCAACGAAAAAGTGCAGAGGAAAGAGGTGTGTCTGTGAGCAAATCTCCAAAAAGTAAGTTCAATTACATAGAGGCTTGTCACAGTTATCAATAACTTGAATGATCGCAATTATTATGCAGAGCTGTCATAATTGTTTTCATTCATCGTTACAAAAAACGCAGGATGAAACTAACAGAAATGTCAGATTTTCATCCCTTCATCACTATTTCCATGTTGTTTCCCACCATCTAAGGTTTGATTGGCCCTCTTTTAATGACATCATGTCATTCAGTCAGATGAGTGTCTAAATATAGATGGTGTACGTTAAAGGACAGCTTAACGTGGTGTAGCTAAAGAGATACAGCCGTTAAATACGGTTGAAAAATCCAGTATTTAAAGAAATGCTGCAAAAGACTGACAAGCAGAAAAAGATTCAAACAGTTAAACGCAATTATTTGTATGGCAGTTATTCGTCAACTAAAAATTCATAAATGTGACAGCCCTAGTTACATATGATATTGATGAATTGTGTAGGCAGGAGTCAATAAACTTGTGTTTTGTCTTTGAAGTTGGTGGGCCAAGCCGTGTTCAACCCAGACCCTTCACTGCTGACAAAGTGTTATCTGATGAGGATGTGGAAGCAGCTATTGCCGTTTTGAAACACTCTGCTGATGAAGACACCATCCGTGAGAAGATGAAAGCTACCTTCATTTATCGTCAGTCAATGGTCAATAATGAGAAGAGAGCAGGGGATGTGTTCTCAGTCTTCCCGAGATTTCTAGACACACCTGGACTGGTAAGACATCTCCAGTTGTGAGAAAGCAGCAAATTTAAGTTTCCCCAGAAACAGTCCACAAATGTGGGCATCACACATGCAGTGTGTCTCATCACTCCTTTCTTTGCACCGTATTTTTGCATTACAGATAGAACAAGATTTCAGACTGCTGTTTGGGGAGGCCACAGCCAACAAATTCCTGGAAAAGTGGGCCACTAATCTGAAAACAAAAGTGATAACAGAAAGCCATGGCCTGGTACCGACCACAGAGCTCTTGGATTTAACGCGCAATGCTGAGTCAACTGCGGAAATTGAGAATGGTATGACTGGGACTGTTTTTAATTGCTATTTTTTTGTAATTATGCCAATTAAATGTACATGTGGCGTAAATATTTCATATTTTACATATCTTACATTCTTATATATTACACTGTGTCTTTTTGTTTGATTATTTCTGGAAATAGGCACAATAAGACATTTCACTGTGCATTGTATTAAGTATGTTAAGTATAAAGATGTATCTGACAAGTACATCTTGTCTCATCTTAATGCTAATGTCTGTTGGTCTGTAGGCTGGGACAGTGACATGTCTGCTATCTTGCTACTCCTCCATCTCCTACCACCATCTGCACAGGGAAGGAAGAGGCCGGGAAAGGTGTCGGCATGTCAGGCTGTGGAACACCTCATCAGATTCATAAAAGTATGCTGAACAGTTGTTAAAAATATAGTTTTCATCACCTCAGTTTCATGCACAGTGATCTGTTGTGAGTGGTTGGTCACTAAGTATTGCTGTTGAATGTTTGTTTGGTTGTAGGCTGGAACCAGTGTACAGCAGCACCTGGATAACATCAGCCAAAGCAGCCAGCCCTACCTCCTCGCTCAGGGGCCCGCAAGAAGCAGCATTTACACCTTCTTTATTGTGATTGACAAGTATGCGCTTCCATGTAAGGCAACAGGTTCAGTGGGAGCCCTAGATGAACTCTTTAAGGCCCATTACGTCTTTGGTACCTCTTACAGCTCTTCCTTGGCCAACTTTTTCACTTTTCTCCAAACAACCATTTACAACATTGATGTTGGGGAAACAAAGGAAACTCCCAGAGTTGTAGAGCTGCGAGCAAGAATGGTGCGTTAGTGTCAAATAATGAAGAAACAGCTCCAGTCATTCAAAAATATCACCAAAACGCTGGCCAAAAAACACCAGCATCATATGGCATATCTTTGGCGATCTTACACAACTTTTAGTCGGTTAGACATTGGTCCTGGGAAAATGGTGTCTTTGGAAATGGTAAAAGGAGGTTCTGAAATTGTCAAGGCAGTGCAAGTGCCTTCCAGTGTTCAAGTTATGAGAGTGAATTGGGCTAAACACAATGGTTTTGTTTACCGCCCACATCTGGTTATTTGTGGCAAAGTTGAATCTGAAATGCCTGTCTTTTACCAGATTGAGTCAGTGCTGATAATGCATGACAAATTGTTGCTGCTCACTTTGCCTATCTTTACAGTCACTTTTAAAGAACATAACCATGCATATGAGGTGACCAGGACAAAAAGCAATTTTGTGGTCTTTCATGCTGACAGCCTGCTTTATCCAAGGCCTTTTGACACACAAATGTCATATGGAGGGAATGACACAGCTCTCTTTGTTGTTCCATATTGCTTTATCTGTTGAGCAATAAAGCATACTGTACTGTCATCTTGTCTAAATGTGTTTTTTCCATTTGATAGGTTAGATCACACACACACACACACACACACATATATGTATACACACATATGTATGTATATATATATATATATATAAAAATAACACTGTATAGAAATAAAAATTTAATATTTTTACACATTAGAGTGTCATTTTAAAACTCTATTATGAGTAAAATTGGCTCTATAAAGTGTAATCGTATTACTCTGAACAGTGTGAATAAACCTCAGTGTTAAATATTTTTACACATTTCATTGTTAATTTTGACACTAAATTGAGTAAAATTAACTCTGAAAAGTTGACACTGGCCATAGAGTCAATTTAACTCTAATTTTGAGTGGGACCAAATGTTATCTGAAACGGAGTTAATTTCAACTCTCTTAGAGTTGAATTGACACTCTGTTTTTTACTGTGTAGGTGTCCAGGCGGATTCGGACCAGTCAAGCGGTAACAGAGGGCTACTGGTAGAATAATCCTAATTTTACATTCAGATGATATATGGGAAGGACAGATTATGATCCTCAAGATGATCTTATGACAAATGGTAGTACTCAAGTGTCTATATTATTGTCTGAAGGGCAAACACACACGCATGCACACATGCATGCACACACACACACAGCCAATATATTTGCTTTGATGCAATTTGGATTATTGTTTAGTAGATTCTATGTTGTCTAAAGCTTTAAATAATTTTCTGATTCAACTATTTACAGATTAAAGTCTCCTCCTGCTTTCGATATATATTATGGTTGCGTTAAGGCTGGATATGCATTCAAAAGTTGCTCTGTCTCCTAATTACAATGCGACAATCACCAAACTCACCGTTACTCCCTCCATTTGATTTGTTCGATGTAATATGTCCTCCAAATATATACAGATCAAAGGTCATACCCCAACAAATAAATGCTAAAATATTAGCTGTTCATCTTTGACGAACGTTATCCTAATTTTCTCACAGTGTATACAAATGACCAAAACAATGATAACAATAACATGCAATGTCAGTCTGCGACACTTCTTCTAAGCCACACTGAGCAGGTGCATTTAGGATTATGTCCACTTGTGCCTCTTAACGTTGGTGTACCAGTTGTATGGTTCAAAAAGTTTGTACGCAATCATCAGTGTGTATAGGTGGCAATTATCCAATCAGAGTAGCCCCCCCCCGTCCCTTTTAAAAATATGTGAGCTTGCAACTTGTTACATTGCTACTAATAATAATAATAATGGCAGACTCGCCAGGTAGTAAGTGACACTTCATTGCAGAGGAAACACTTTCACAAGCAGATATTGTGTGTGTAAAAACCTCAGTGTTGACTGTTGTGCTCTTACTGATATACGTATATGTTCCTACCTTCACAGTATATCCTTAAAATAACAGTTAAAACCAGTTTTATCTGTGATTTTCCACTGGCTCAAGAAATAGTAAGGCACCAATGATGTGTCTGACCAACTCTCATTTTAGAACCAAGACACCCATGGGTGCTGAGATGGAACAAAAGCTTATTTGCGATTTAACAATGCGGGCACTGGATCGGAAAATGACAACCGCATCAGTTGGAATTAAGATGGTGCCACACTGCACCAGGTAAGGGGCCCCATAATACTCAGCTAGTCAGGGTGAAGAGCTCATGTTTATGATCTATGTTGAAGCTAACCACTATATCTTAGACATTCACACACACTTGCACTCAACAAACTCAAACGTCAAAACTTATTTCCACATATTGAAGCCAGGAATAAAATAGAAAAGGAATAAGTATCCCCCAGTCGGGAATAAAGATGTGGCTGGAGTGAAAGGGCATTCACAATCCCGGGGGGCTCCCTAATCGGTTGCCATGCAGTATCTCTTGAAGGCACGCAAAAACGGCATTGTCCCCTATTTATGCAGCGATGAGGCCTTAAATGGCACTATGGATCAGGTACAGGTGTTTGGGTGAGATAAGACCCCCATCTACCTACCAGCGCCCCCTTACTGACATGTTTAAAGGGCTTTAGCTGGTGGGAAATAAAGGGGGATCGGCCTGTCAGTCATTCTTCATTTCACATACAGACCCGGATGTGTGTCTAAGAGGAATAATGATGGAGGAAAATAAAGGTGGGATAACTTGTCATCTCTGAGTAGAGAGAGACAGCAGACAGAGACAGAGTCGAGGATTAAGGTGGAATTAACAAGTCAAAAATAGAGAGTGTTACAGAGGGAGCAAAGTGAAGACAGAGGATGATGTGAGCCATACACGTTGTGGTAATAAGAGCCGACACTGGTAGAGATTTGCTTTAAAACAAAAACGCATGATCTCCGCAGCAGAATTAATACATTACACCCTGTCTGTGTCTGCTGCGCCACCCCTCGCCCAACACCGCCTTACGATTTGTTGCTATTGTGAACAGATCCGAGTGGAGTTCCGCCGGAGGTCATCACTTAAAAGAGACTCCAAATTGACAGGCGGTGTGAATGGGAGTGTGACTGGTAGTTTATCTCTGTATGTTGGCCCTGTGACTCGCTGGTGATCTCTTGAGGATGTACCCTGCCTTTCGACCAATGTCAGCTGGGATTGGCTCCAGCTCCCCCTGCGGCCCTCAAAAGATAAGCGGTATAGATAATCAATGGATAGATGAATGGAGCAGAGATATATATGCATTTGGCACATGACAATACTGTGCGTCTGTATTAAAGTGACATATTATCCTTTGTTCACCAAAGATTGTTAGTATGCTACATTCAAAAGCCAGTTTTTGATGTAGCTAGGATACTCATGGGAAGTGACCTATCCTTTATGCACAAATTTCTCCATCTTTGTGGCTACTAAACACGTGTCTACTATTTATGTATTCATAATAAAAATTATGTTTTATTCTTACAAATACTGAAATTTGTTCCTCTACACAGAGGATTTGAAGTTAAACGACAATAACACATTAGGAGGCAATTACATATGTTTAATACACAATGTAGCAGTATAATTTACACATTATGTAATTATGTAACACCATTACATATTACATTTACTCCCATAGTAAAATCGTCATAACACTTTGGAAGACACAACAAAAACAGGCTACAGCTTTGTTGAAAGAGGGATGAGATGAGAAAGTGCATAGCTGCTTTCATATATGCACTGAACTCCAGAGATTCTATGCACTTTCTCCAGAGGAGCTGCATGTGTGAAGCTAAATGTCAGAGATTGAGCCTCCTAGTAGTCTGCAGACTTTCTCCACCTGGCCCCCTAGTATGAAGTAAGTGGAAATTCAGGAGAACTGTGAGTGTAGTTCAGACCGAATTTTACGCTATTTATCCATAGGTCATGTCCGAAAACGACTAATTTCTAATCTAGGAAGATGATGATTAATTCATTTTCTTATAAATTAAGCATGCACTAGAATTCATTGAATAAATCTAAGATTCTTAGGAATTATAATCAGTTGTTTAAGATCTAAATTAATGGCTGCTGCTTATACTCAAGCACAATGACCATATATTTTGGAGGACAAACACATTTTCCCCACTTCCTTCTGGTCTTCGTTTCTTTCCAGCTTCCAACAGAAAGCACGTATAAGCTCCTGATGTGTCTCTCATATAGTCTCACCTCTCAAAGGACACACAGATTGTTAAACCCAGGCAGGAAATGAGTTCTGTGCTATAATGTACGACACATAGCAGTCGACAGGTCTCCCTGATCGCCGTGCCCTTCAAAACTGATGGATACTAATGTGTCACCACATGAAAATGTGTCATGAAACAGGGGAAAATGGAAACACCAAAATACATAAAGGTGGAGAAAGGAAATGAAGCAAAATGACCCACAGATATACCAGAGGTGGTGAGAGTTGGAAATGGGATTTTTCTATAAATAGCCTTGTTTTTCTGCTGCTTGGTAGCTGGTCCATTGAAAACATTCTCAACTGAGATTTTCATTGCTTTAATGGGGCCTGTGTCTGTGGTTCTTGTAAAGAAAAGAAACAAAATCAGTGCTGTGTCTTTCTTGTCCATTTCCTTCCACCCTGCATTTAAAAGCAACTTTCTGAGGGGAAAAGAGTTTTCCTTTTTCTGCCTCAAGAATATGTGAGAGGGGTCAGGGTGTGAGTGCATTGTTCATTGGAGCAACGCATTTCCTGCCACAAATGAGGATCAAAATCCATCCCTGAGGCTGAATTATTAACAACAGACATGCCTAAGAACCCCCAGTGTCCAACAGAGAGACAAGGAGATGGAAAAGGTTGGGGAGAGGAAATCAACGTTAAAGGATAAAAAAGTCTGGTTGAATTCCTATCCGTTTCCTCTAATGTAGAAGAGCATCAAGGCCTCACCACTCACTAGAGCAGACCTGGGCATTGTACGGCCCCCGGGCCGCATCCGGCCCTTTGGCTGTCTGTGACCGGCCCGCGTGAGGTCAACGGAATATTAGGAATCACACGTAAATAAGTGAAGATCATGCAGAGAATACAACAACATTTCTTTTATTTTGAAGGTGCCTTTTTTTAACATTTACCTGACGTACATCCTGAATGCCCGCGAGCAGATGATGTGTTGGCGAACGGAGTTAAGAAGAGATGTGAGTTAGCTATTAGTCCGCAAAAATGTCAGCCCACGTTAAGACAAGAAAGAAAGAGTTTTTAACGAGACATGGACTGCCAAGTATTTATTTACTGAAGTCAAAGGGAAAGCCGTGTGCTTAGTTTGCTGAGAAAAGATCGCTGTTTTTAAGGATTACAATTTGAACCGCCACTACGAGACAAAGCACGGAGAGACTTTTACTGACGGACCGTAACGAGAAGGATCGAGGACATCGGTCATGGAAAACCTGGAAAAGTCATGGAATTGTTAAATGTTTATTTTCCAGTCCTGGAAAAGTGCTTGAAAAAAATCCCAAAAGTTTTGGAGAAGTCATGGAGATTTGTTATATTCATATTTTCATGTCGTTCATTTACGCTGAGTTTTAATTAATTCAAATGCTTTTAAAAGAAATACGCTCAAAATATAAGTAGGCATACTATCTCATACTAATGGAAATGTTCGGTGGGGAAGCAGGTGAGATAATGCACTACGCCAGGGAAGTGTAGATTTAACCATGCTTGGCTACAAATGGAAAAGTACATGCCATATGTTACAACAGACGTCAATCAAACTATTGTCTCACTCATTTGTGTAATTCAAGGTTTACTGTATGCTTTGAAATTCTCATTGTTATCTTAAATACTAAATTTAGTCTCTTTTGCATGTATACACTGAGATCTCACAAAATGTTTGGTCATGGAAAGTTGGTCAAAAGATATTGAAAGTCATGGAAAAGTCATGGAAATCCATGGGTTAAAAATGTGTATGAACCCTGTGTATTATACATCAGGAGGTGTTGTGTAAGTCAGTGCTCAAAATGAATCATGTTAGTGACGTAACTAAATTAGTTAACTTTATCAGGGCAAGAGCTGAATCACAGACAGTTTGTTGCACTTTTGGAGGAGCATGAGACTGAACATGGGGACATAGGCTACCACACAGCTGTCCGATGGCTCAGTCTGGGCAAAGTGCTTAAAACAGTATGGGACCTGAGAGCAGAGATTCAAGAGTTTTGTGAAAAGAAAAGCAAGGACAGCCCAGAGCTCTCAGATGCAGACTGGATGGAAGATCTTGCATTTGCTGTTGATGTCCCTGCATTACTGAATGAGCCAAATACCAAACTGCAAGGCAAGGGCCTATTTGCAGATGAAATGTACAGCCTAGTGAAGGCTTTCATGAGAAAGTTGCAGTTTCTTTAAAGCCAGTTGGAGGGTAACATTCTCAACCACATGCCATCACTGAAAGAAGCCACACCATCAGTGGATCACCTCCGCAGGTACACTGCTGGCAGAGCACTTTAAGTCAGCATCACTGCTGGATTTGTATTCTTCTCTCACAGAGGAGAACTTTTCATACGTGAGGAGGCATGCTCAGAAGATGTTGGTTCTCTTTGGATCTACTGACATATGTGAACAAACATTTTCTGTGATAAATTTTAACAAATCCAGATACTGATCCTCTCTCACTGATGATCACCTTTCAGCTGTCCTTCGCATATCCACCCCAGATATTCAACCTGACCTCAGTGCACCTGTTCAAGCCCAAAATAGACATTTCTCTCAATTAACAAAAAAAAAAAACGCAAATGGGGTGATAAGACTATATGCAAATAGTAACAGCGCTTTGTATACAGTTAATTTAAAGCTGATCTTTGGAATACTGCAAAAAAATTGCATACTTTGTTCACAACTGTTCTTGTAAATGTTGATTAAAGTGTGATAAATTGTTGGCGTTATTACTTTGCCTGCCTCACTTTTTCATTGCCTAATCATAACATTTACTCTTACCTGTAGAAGCTTATCAAATTAATATGAGTAGAATTAAGTTCAGCTTATTGGTCCGGCCCTCCACAACTGTCCATGTTTCTCATGTGGCCCATCAGGAAAATGAATTGCCCACCCCTGCACTAGAGGGTCAAACCATCCACCTAGTCTCCATGCCTGAATGACAATATTGATTGCTATCATTCTCCAGAATGACCCAATGACCATCTAAAAAATTGTTTTCATCTGTGACCACTTAGAACAATACTGTGGTCATGGTTAAAATAAACCCTTCTTGACCAAAAAAAGACAGGATGCAAACAGTGGTCTGTAATAAAGGTTTTGCAACAGTACAACAACATCACACTACTTCTGTCTTGAGGCCGTTTGTCAGGGAAAAACAAACATAATTTCAAGCGTTAGACTTAATGACCACACTGCTTGAAACCGATGGGGGTAAATTAAACACTAGCAGATATCTTAAAATGTCAACATGGTAGGTTGCTTTCAGCTATCAACATGGAGTCATTTAGCCTAATGTAAAGATATGGCAAAGAGCTTGAATGATGACATAGTGACACATGACATAGATGACACATGTTCAAAAGTTCATAGAGGTAAAGAAGACACAGACTTCACAAACCTACCTGACACTACTCAGCCTGTGGCAAGTCACTCTCTAATATTAAAAAATACAAGGATTTAAAAAAAATGTGGGTGCCACGTCACTCGGCTCAACAAGATACTGATATTCAAAATGCTGATCTCATGCTCTCCCACATCCTAAAAGGTTGTATTCACTTCTGGTGCTATGGAGGTCACTGAGGTCAAATGTTCTGCCCAACCTGTTGGAGACGACCTTTGCTCCGTACAAAAAACAGGGACTATAGGCACTGCAAGTCTCCAGATTATCTGACAGGTGCATGACCTCCAGTAACTATTTTAACTGTTGTTTGGAGATCAGCCCAGAGTTCTGGTTGGATATTCTTGCAGTCTAGGTGACTAACTCAATGTGACAATTTTAGACAATTCCTTAGTCGATCAGTGTTCCAAACGTAATTAGTCTTTGTGCATTTTATTGTCTAGCTGGTTGAAAGTGTTACCTGTGTAAGTTCCATGCAGTGAGTGACCCATTTCCCTTCTAGGTGTATTCTTCAAATATGAGCAGCTGTGCATCACCAGACACAACGATCTTTGGTGAAAATCCTTTCTCCATCCTTGACCTGGTGTAGTGTTGGTTTCCATTACTATTTTCTGACAATTTCTCAAATGGTCTAGAGGGTCTTGGGTTAGCACCTTGCACAAAAGCAACCATCATCAACTGTTGTATAGTACACTCTATACCGATACAACTTAAGTAGAGATGAGACAGGAGACCGTGATGGAAAAGACGTGCGTACTTTACTGTGAGTTTCACAGGACAGAAAATAACCAGCATGCAATGCAGGTAAACAGTGGGGCATTACGGATGCCCCGAGGGAACAAACTTAACTGGATATCAATACACAACTTGTAGGATCCACCAAATATTATCTTGCTAGCCCCCTTGAGACTTGGGACGTCCAGGTTGAGGATCCCTTTTAGAAGGTGAGACAAGTGGAAAGTAGAAGAATTATGTTAAAACAAGCCTATGAATTAACAATTAATATTTACTGTAAAATATTTCAATCTGCAATTAATCTTAATTTCCACTCTACTTCTAGCATCTGTTCAATAATAATAAAACAACATGCCTTCCTGAAATTTCATTTTTCCATGAAGTGCTTTTGTGGACTGTAAACAATAGGCACTCACGTACATACACATGAATGCTCTTAAGGGATTTCTTCTGTAAGAGGGGGATAGGTCTATCTCTTTTGTGTTTCTCCCCCACACCATAAACAGCCTCTCTATCCTGAGTTGTTTCAGAAATAAGCTCCACAACAGCAATGGCACCAAAGAAAACTTAAGGCGGCCACTTTTGCTGCTTGCACAGTGGGGAGATAACAAAGGTGGTTGAAGGAGTCGATAAAGAAGCTAAAAATAGCAAAAGGATATCGCTGAGAAGTAAGCAACCGTCAAGAGAAAAATTTGAAAAGGAAACAGCATGTATGGCATGGCTTCTAAAGGTTTTGTTCAGTTTGAGGGTTAATTTGAATTCTCAAAAGTGTTTTTCAAAGCTTGTTGTATACAGCTGTTTCTGAACATACCCTTGTCCCTGAAAGTATATCTGAAGTGTGGCCCTGGGATTGTTTTCCAAGTGTATTTTCAAAGCTATTTTTACTTTAGCACATTTTTAACCCATTCTTTTTAACCTTGCCATCAATCATATGGATTATATAAAGTATGTATATGTATATATATATATATATATATATATATATATATATATATATATATAAGGGTTGTTAAAGGGTTAATGTCATAGAGGTTTGAGTAGTTCTGCAACTGCTGATCTCCAGAGAGCTTCACAAACAACCGTCTGTAGAGTTTTTGATCGCAATAGTACAAAAAACAAGAAAAACAAGAAGTGAGTGGGAGTTCTGGGATGGAAAAGCCTTGTTGATGATAGTGGTCACAGGCGGAAGGCCATAAGTGCAGACATCCACTTCAGAATGGCCGCATAAATGTGGAACTGATAAATGTGCAGTAGTTATGTACTGCAGTCGGGTGAAGATGCATGGAGCAGAGTCTCATAGAGGAAAGTTTCCAACTGAGCCAAACAATACAATTGTTATACAATACAAAATACAATAAAGGAAGTGGGCAGGCGAAGGAGAAAAGTAAATTGAGTATTTTTAAATTAAAAAGTAACTTAACACGTCAATGTTTTTTTTTCTGATATATGGTGTAATATACCATTATCTTAATGCTACTATGGTTACAGAAGCAACTGACTAGGAAGGGTATTGAAATTCCAGTCAAGTGCTACGTTACTTCGATAAGGAAAGGTTGTGGGTAACAAATAAACAAATAAAATAAATTCTGGTTCCTGCTTAAAAGTCTGGGCTGCCTTCAGCCTGGATGTAATGCAGCATGGCCTTTGGACACACTGTTGTGATACCCACGTATTGCAACTATGGTAGCTGAGAACGCCATTCTTGGTTTTCTTGGCATGGGTTTAAATACATGTTTGATCCTTCAAAATACACCTGATGGGACAGTCTCTGCTTTGCCATCTGAAATAGCTGCTCCCAACATCTTCAACTGAAATGAACACCAAGCAACAGCTCCACTACGGCTGTAACAATCTTAAATCTGAAATAGTGGTCCAAACATCCAGAGGAAGGAGCATCGACATGTCTCCCTGCCCAACCTCACACACTGACACAGCTGCAGGTGCAGCCTGTTGAGCTCTCATTACATTACGCCCGGGACACACTGGCTGCGTATGCGCCATGGAGCGGTTGTCTGTTGTTCACACTGGCTGCTCTGCTGACAGATCCTGTTATATACTGCAATATTGTCTTTAGCAGAGTTTAAGTTAAAAAAAAAAACTCTTTATCTGTTTTGTGTGACTTTTGTTGTTTTTGTAGTTGGTCAAGTTCTTAATTACCTTCTCTTTTCTGTTCCAAATCTTGGTAATTTAATAAAGCCCATAAATGTTCCCCCCACTATTCATTATTATTTATTATTTTCTATGTCACAAACTGGCTCCCGGTTCAGATATACAACTAGAGGGAGAACACACTAATGGTTGTAAATCAAACAAGAGTGGGTTTATTGATACAACCTGTTAAACAAACACTACACACAAAACCCAGGAGCACATTTGGGAGCTGAGAGAGAGAGAGAGAAAGAGGCTGAGCCAGAGGGTTAAATAGGCTCGAGACCAGCCACGGGTGAACCGGGTGAACCTCATCTTCCTGACCATCAGGCCAGACCCGTTGACCAGCTAGGTCATTACCAAGAACCAGGTCTACCTCGTCAACTGGAAGTTCCGGGCGAACACCAACTGCCACCTCACCAGACACTTATTCTGACTCCAAATCTATTTTGTGCAGGGAGACCACAAAAGAAGTCAAGACCATCCAACGGACAACATCACATTGACGTTATCAGTATGGCCAAAAAAAGGCAAGATATACTCACGAACAGAAGAGTCTAAAGAGCCTGTGTCTCGCAAAATTGTCACAGCCACCTTCTTATTCAACCCAGGAAGTGACACAACCCTGTAGAAATACATGCTGAATAGTCAGACCTTTTATTCAAAGTGTAGGATTGAACCAAAGTCTCGGGAATAGCACAAACTGATTGACATGCAGGAGCTACTAAAGCATTAGAGCTAACTTGCCGAACGCTATACAGTGCCTTGCATAAGTATTCACCCCCTTTGGACTTTTCTACATTTTGTCATGGTATAACCACAGATTAAAATTTATTTCATCGTGAGTTTATGCAATGGACCAACACAAAATAGTGCATCATTTGGAAGTGGGGGGAAATATTACATGGATTTCACAATTATTTACAAATAAAAATCTGAAAAGTGTTGAGTGCATATGTATTCACCCCCTTTACTGTGAAACCCCTAACAAAGATCTGGTGCGACCAATTGCATTCACAAGTCACATTTGCAAGTCACATAATTAGTAAATAGGGTCCACCTGTCTGCAATTTAATCTCAGTATAAATACACCTGTTCTGTGACGGACTCAGAGTTTGTTGGAGATCATTACTGAACAAACAGCATCATGAAGACCAAGGAGCTCACCAAACAGGTCAGGGATAAAGTTGTGGAGAAATATGAAGCAGGGTTAGGTTATAAAAAAATATCCAGAGCTTTGAACATCTCTCTGAGCACCATAAAATCCATCATAAGAAAATGGAAAGAATATGGCACAACCGCAAACCTACCAAGAGGAGGCCGTCCACCCAAACTGAAGAGTCGGACAAGGAGAAAATGAATCAGAGAAGCAACCAGGAGGCCCATGGTTACTCTGGAGGAGTTGCAGAGATCCACAGCTGAGGTGGGAGAATCTGTCCACAGGACAACTATTAGTCGTCTACTCCACAAATCTGGCCTTTATGGAAGAGTGGCAAGAAGAAAGCCATTGTTGAAAGGGATCCATAAAAAATCCCGTTTGGCGTTTGCCAGAAGCCATGTGGGAGACACAGCAAACATGTGGAAGAAGGTGCTCTGGTCAGATGAGACCAAAATTGAACTTTTTTGGCCTCAATGCAAAATGCTATGTGTGGCGAAAACCCAACACTGCCCATCACCCTGAGCACACCATCCCAACAGTGAAACATGGTGGTGGTAGCATCATGCTGTGGGGATGCTTCTCTTCAGCAGGTACAGGGAAACTGGTCAGAATAGAGGGAAAGATGGATGGAGCCAAATACAGGGAAATCCTTGAAGAAAATCTGATGCAGTCTGCAAAAGACTTGAGACTGGGGCGGAGGTTCATCTTCCAGCAGGACAATGACCCTAAACATACAGCCAGAGCTACAAAGGAATGGTTTGGATTAAAGAATGTTAATGTCTTAAAATGGCCCAGGCAAAGCCCAGACCTCAATCCAATAGAGAATCTATGGCAAGACTTGAAGATTGCGGTTCACAGACGGTCTCCATCCAATCTGACTGAGCTTCATCTTTTTTGCCAAGAAGAATGGACAAACCTTTCCATCTCTAGATGTGCAAAGCTGGTAGAGACTTGCAGCTGTAATTGCAGCGAAAGGGGGTTCTACCAAGTATTGACACAGGGGGGTGAATACTTATGCACCCAACAGATGTCAACTTTTTTGTTCTCATTATTGTTTGTGTCACAATAAAATTTATTTTGCACCTCCAAAGTACTATGCATGTTTTGTTGATCAAACGGGAAAAAGTTTATTTAAGTCTATTTGAATTCCAGTTAGTAACAGTACATAATGGGAAAAAGTCCAAGGGGGGTGAATACTTATGCAAGGCACTGTATTTGGACTTTGCTTGGAGCTCAGGACACTCATTCTTCCAATGACCTTGGCGCTGGCAATAATTACAGGTGCGACTAAGATCAGATTTTTCCAAAGGCTGATGTGCAACATGGGTGGACGGAGTATACTTAAAGCCTGTAGGCTTCAGGTACCAACTCACATGCTCGGTTCTGCCTTGACTACCTCATAGTCTGGACTGACTTTGATAGTGAAGAGTAAGCCTCTTGTGCTTTACCCACCAAGACACACTGGAGCAGGAGGGTATGGTCTTCATCCGGCCAACCTCTGGACTCTGCCACTCTCTCAAATATTGCTTAAGCAATGAATGTTGGCACTGGGCATAAATTGCACAGAGTGCTATCATAAATTGTGAGTGCCATTCCTGGGATACGGGGCTGATCCATCTTATTTACAAGTGCTACTAATCTGGCTTCATTATGGGCCACATGTTGTAGAGTAAGAGGGGCACAGCTGGTGAGAGGCATATAGAGACTGTCATGACATGCTTTAACTCTCTGACTAATTAGATCACAGTGATGCCAGTATGATGGAATGTTAATGTTTTCTCTTTATTACGGAATAAACACCTCAAGGGAAATTGCATGTATAACTACTAATGTAGCAGTAGTACTCATAGGGAATTGAGTACTACTCAATTTCTGAATCAGTCAGAATTTCATTGAAACAATGTTAAAATGTACATTCATAGCAACAATTTGGCTGGAGGCGATGGAGTTTTTTTAATCATTTCCAAAGGGCTTAAAAATAACTTCACACCTGTCCTCCACTTTGTTTACTCTCTGTTGCCGTCTCTCCCCTCCTCCCTGAGCCCCTTTCCTTGCTGTGGAAAATGCATGGTGAAGACAGTGACACTGTGTTTCATGTTGTCGTGACATCCTGCTTGCTAACAAAGCCTTGGTTTGAATGGGCTGACAGGTTGTGAAAATTCCATCAGCATGAGAAATGCCTGTTTTCCCCTCAACTTTCTGTTTACTGCTATCAATAATTTGTGAACAACAAACAGCAGATGTTTCACTCTTTTACAAAGGCTCCGTGTATGTGTGTGCGTGCACTTCTGTGTGTATATTTTGTATTTTGTTTAAATTTGTTTGTGTATACGTGGGCATGTGTGCGTGTGTTGGAGAATCAGTGTGTGTGTGCAATATATGTGTGTGTTTGCGCGTATGGAACAGATGTTCCTCACTGCCAGAAGCAGACAAAGATGGACTTTGAACACTGGAGCTAATTGTGAATTAATCAATCCATTACCATAGAGACTGAGGGGAAGAGACCACAGTGCCAGCACCAAGTAGATTCATACTGCTGTCGTTGTAATAAACATAGCAGCAGTAGCTATATTCTGGACAGATGAGCACCTGGCTGGTGGCCGTTCTCAAACCAGATATATGAACCATTTGGTTGCCAAGAAAACATAGATGAAGAATTGTTGAGGTATTTTCATCCTACCTCCGCCTAATTCAACATAAATGGATTTTTGTGAATCTAAACCTACTAAATAACCATAGCCAACAGTACACAATAACGTCTGTTCATTTTGTAAACTAACCCTGGGGGAATTCAAATCAAATCTAATCAAATAAATATACAAATAAATGCTGATATTCAGGTGTAATGTTTACCACAATAACTATCTAGTTTACTGTGCCAGCATGTTGAAGTATTGCAGGTTTGCAAAATCGAAGTGAAATGCTTTGGCAAATATCGTATATATAATGAGTGTAGAGGGGGGCGTAGGGGATGAGATGGAGAAGGGGGGGGGGGAGAGACAGGCCAAGGCCATGTAAGAGAGACTCTCAATTCATTGTGACGAGATACGGAAGCTTATTCGCAGTCACTCAAGCATGATGTTTCTGACATAGAGGAACCATAACAAATCGCAGGAGTTGTTTTTTTCCAGAGTTTTTGGGTAGGTAGGCATGCCAGATGCCCAAATTAACATGTAGAAGCACTACAAAAGTGGTATTTTCATAATATGTCCCCTTTAACCTAAACACCGGGAATGCCAGGTAATAGGGCAATGGTGTTGAGACTACTGAATCTGCAGCTTTGGGTCAGGTCTAGACTGTTCTGTGGTGTTGTTGTTTGTCATCAAATGTAACGAGTAGTTGTTGGCAGCTATTCAATCTAAGGCAAATAATTCCAATAGGTCCACAGCAAATGCTGCCACAAAAAGTAAATATTTGTGAGGTTAGATTTTGTTTTGTGTACTATAGGTTTAGGAATAAGCAGCACCAAATTCCACTAGCAGGCATGCATCAAGTTTTGATATATCTTCCTGGTTTGGACCATAGTGGCAACCAGACTGTGGCTGCTCCCTGGGGATCTCTGGTCCCCAACAAGCCCCATATGCAAACTGACGGAGGCAGACTTAATGCCAACTGTGATAACTGTGCTATGGAGTGTAAAGTACTGCCCAGGGAAGCACAGCAGCATTGCTTCAAATGACAAATCTGGCTTCTTGGTGCCATCACTGAGAGTTAAATCCACCGCAGAGATTATTTCTGCCACCACTGAGGAACGATTCCAGGTATAAAACCTCAATGCACCTAGAACTGCTGGAAAACAGTGTAAGTAAAACCTACACTGTACACAGTTCCTCTGTGTACATGGATCTGATGGTAGGAGCAATGCAAATGCACTGCGGGGGGTTGTCTCCTGGGGATGACTTTGGCTTAATCCACCGGTGTCAGTTGAATTTTTGGTGCTGGAGGTGGAGCAGAGCATCTTAGAGCTCCAAACCCTGACCCGTTACTCCCACACTGAGGTGCAAGTGCTGATCACACACCCTGTGGCCAGCTGCGGACCGCACACACACACACACATGCACATATCTACAGCATGTGGTCACACGGCTGCATGTATGCACAGTGCATTAAAACACACACACACAAAGACATACACCACATGAGCTCTGGGTATCCAGGCCAGTCCTGCTGAGTCCACTGACAGCCTCAAGCATCTGATGTCAGAGGTCCTGAGCTCTGCAGCAGGATCCAGGGAAGCTGGGAGAATAACAACAATGAGCGAATGCGAAATAAAGAGAGAGACCTTCAACAGGAGAAGTAGAAAAATATACTTTGCTGATACCTGTGTTATCATGCAAACTGCTGTTAGCCCTTCACGTCCATTGAAAAAAAAACAATCAACAAGTAGATACAGACCGTGTCCCTTGAATTTGCTTTTGGAATGCATCACAAGGTGTCATTATGACGTTTAAACATTTAACCATAATCACATTATGTTAGTGTTTAAGTGGTGCTCATTAGAGCAGCTTCACACAGACATTGTGATGGCATGGTAATTGTTATAATCAGCTTGATGAGATAAGCACAAATTAACAAGGGTTTCAATGCAACTGTATATGTTGACATGCTATCAAATTTAGATTCACTTTTTTTTATTACGTCTGATGAAAATCAAACATTATGTGGAAGAGCTTAATTTCTTCTGATTCAAGTATAACTTGAATCTCTGTTCCACACCCCATCCAGATTTTGTATTTGAATACATACCAACATTTACTTTCAATTGACATTGAGGTTTCCGTTGCATACATTTATTAGATATAAATTATTACCATCCTTGATTTGAGATGAGGGCAGAACCCACACTATAGATCAGCTCGTCTTGTGCTGTACTGGAGAATAATTCTGGAGTGTCTTCCCTTTTTACTCTCCCGTTGGCCTGCACCCACATTGCACTTTAACAACAAACACCGACGTTGCAGAAGTTATGACTTCCTGTCCAGTACTTGAAGGGATTACTTTTTGTTTGTTTGATTCACTGTAGAATTTATGAGGCACACTTTTCCCTTAAACACTTTGAAAGAAGTCCAACATTTTGTTCACACACAGTTCACAGCACTGGAACAGCCTGCACATCAGGGTTAAAGTGACTGGAAGGATTCCGGACTTGCAATCTAACAGAGTTAATTAACAATAAAATAAATGTGGTTGTCAGTGTATGTGTGGGGGTTACAGCAAAAGGACCAGCAGGGACACAAAGAAAATAAATTCTTTCTGCAGATATCACACATTATAATATATAAAAAGTGATCACATGCTTTTGAATTGCAAAACAATGGAAGATATTTTACAGTGAAGACAATGTTAATAATCACACATCCCCAGATCCTACCCACCAACATCACCATTAAAGCTAGCGTTAATCCTGGAGAAACTATCAAGAGCAGGCTAC
This sequence comes from Pleuronectes platessa, assembly GCF_947347685.1. NCBI lineage: Eukaryota > Metazoa > Chordata > Actinopteri > Pleuronectiformes > Pleuronectidae > Pleuronectes > Pleuronectes platessa. Next base: position 3,596,091 of record NC_070634.1, on the reverse strand, counting down.
ACTGATACATGACTTTATCAGCCCTCTAATCAAAGCTACACCCCCAAAACACATGAACCTGCTCTGCCCGACAACTGCTAAAGGCCGACTTTTTCTCAACATGCTTGCTGACCTCTGGCTATAACCCCTGTATCTAAGGCTGAAGATTTTAGTCATGTGCAGTGAGAGCAGAGGGAGGGAGTGCGAAGGCAGGCAGGTCGGATGTGACAAACAGGTATGTCAACGTTGCATTCAATACTACAAGCACACATATCTGATGCATTTGCGTTTCTATTATAGAATTGTGTTGTCAGTCACCTTGTGTACAGTGGGTGTGTCAAAAACCTGCTGCCATTGTTGCCCTGGCTGTTGCCGGAAACAAGGTTTAAGAAAGCGGCAAGACTGAAACAAAACAGTTCCATTTGAGTGCTGTGAAACCAAAACAACAAACTACAGGAAGTTGGAATGCCACACGGGGCTGGGAGGACCTGCAGAGTCTATTATCCGCGGGTGCCGAACTGTTGATATTTATTTATTTACTAGCGGTAGTGCTGGGCCCATCAGGCTGTCATCACTGATATCATCAAAAAGTTGTGTCTTAAACACGGTTACCAGAGTAACAGCAAAGGCAGGTTACAGTTAGAAAAAGGGAGGGATCTCTCTCCGTGTGTTGATTTTCAAGAGAATCTCTCATCCAAAAAACGTTTCTGACGACACTTCATTTCCTCAGGTCCTCAGCTTAACAAAGGATGAAGTCGATTGGGTGAGTAATCATTGAGAAGATCCATTAAAAGATTCCTTTACTTCTAGTTTGATCTTTATTTATTTTTTCTAAGAGTCTCACACTTGATTTTCTGACAATAAATGAATAACTGTGTTCCACTTCTGTTATGAAGATGACGCCTGTGAAAGAGCTGCACAAACAATGTGTGCACTATGAACCAGATGTGATTTTTTTCTGCTTTGTACACATTTGATTGGTGCTCTATCACTGCTAAGCCATCATAGCACAACATCTGACTCAAGCTATTTGTCAAGTTAAATAAAAGCAGCAAGAAAGTCCCCAGGGAGGTGTACATTTTACATTATTTTTGAGGAACTGTAATAGTATGTGGCATATGAGGTTGTTAGGGCAGGGGATGTTGATGGAGCTGAAGAGCAAGTGAGGAAAGAGGAGAGAAAAATGATAAAACATCTGGGTTTCCTTCTGGGCAGATGGCGGGGGACTGAGACAGGAGATGAAAACTCATCTTTGAGTAATGTGGCGAGAAGATGCACCTTTCGGTCTTCCCTCTTTGTACATTAAGTACAGCTGAGCTAAGTTTTGTGACAGCTTGTCATCCTGTCTATTACCCACTTCCTGTTTGTGGCAGGTCTTTTCTACACCAGTGAGGTGAGATTGCCTGGGTTTTTAGAGCGCCACTTCCCAGTTTCAACAGTGATATAAATGTTCCACCTGTCAGACTCTATTATTTACCTATTCACCTTTGACATGTCATTTTCCTGTCACATTTCCATGCACAGAGGTAGCTGTCCAAGTCTAATTCTGTGGGTTTGGGTGTATCTGTGTATACTCCAACTTGACACTGCAGCTCTGGTTTCTGGAAGAACGGCACTTATTTTAAAATCCAATTTTTTTCTTTCTCTCTCCACACAACCCAGGCAAGTGCTGCCTGTGTGTGTCCATTTGTATATCATTGTCAAGCATTTCCATTCACACTGTGAAGGATCGGACTGAATGGAGGAATTTCGAGTCAAACGGGTTCACACCACATTGAGCAGCAGTGAAGGTCAAGTTTTACAAGGAACCCTTAGAGAAGATCTCTATGGACGAATGTGAATGACACTTTACCAATATTTTGATAAATTATTTCAAATTCCGTTTAAAAAAGGTACAATATAGATTTCACTAGACCTGGAGAGCATGTGTGCCGTCCTTCCAATCCTCTGGTCAACGTGCTTCATTTTTATTATTCCTTTATCACTCCTTCCTCTGTGAATTATGTCCCCATGGACAAATCTGCAGAACTTTCTTAATATCTGTCCAACATCTAGAAGACTAATGGCTAAGAGAAGCAGTGACTTCAAACCAGGACCAGTTTTGTAAACATCATTGCTTTGTCAGAATGGTTGTCATTATGAAATTAATATGATTGATCTCAGCACATGTTAATAATAATAGTAACAGCAACAATAATCCTAATGATAATAATGATAATATTGATAATAACAACCCCCCATCAGCCTCCCTCTGGAACTCTCACCAAACACAAGACTGCACCAATCTCACAATGTTCAAATCACCGATCAGAACTCACCTTTCAGAACTCCTTTTAATGTGTGATGTATATTGTATGCTCTATGTTTGTAGTGTGTAGCTTTTTCTGTTAATTTTAATTTTTGTAAATTGTCTTTGACTACTGTGATAAGCGTTCTATAAATAAAATTTATTATTATTATGAGACTAAACTGTCCAGAAAAAAATGCCTATCAATTTCCTGACTGGAGCCCTGACTGCATAGTTCCACACATTGACGTGAAACACAGAAAAACAAATGGACATTTTCTGATTCAATATTAGAGACGATGGCTGTTCTTTAATGACTTGAATGTCCTGTTAACGGTAGTGGTCATTACTCTTTACTCTGGGCCTGATTTTGACAGTTGAAGCTGTGGACTATCACACGCATGTGGCGTGTCTAACTGAGTAACTGCTCACCAATGTGATGGTGGCGCACAGTGAGAAAGAGAGAGGCACCATTCAACTGCCAGTCAGGCTTAAAAAGGACAACGTCACCTTTCTGTATACACACACGAAGGAAAGTAGTCTTTTTGTTGTGAGCGCACCATGTGGATCTCTCTCATGGTGTTTCGTGCTGTGGTCATCACCTCTACAGTGACAAAAATAAGACATGCTCAAAAACTGCCTCACTTCTAGGGAGATACCATCTGCAGGTGACTGAAGGCCTGGTAGGAAACACAAACTGTGTAAATTGTTAGTCTGGTTGATACACAGACTACACAGTACAGTGTACAACACATAATTAATGTCAAAGATAAGCACCAAACATATACAAATGGTACATACAAAGAATGTATACAGTTTAGCAGATTCAATGCAAATATAAATTAGATGGGAGATGTCATGAAATTGCACCATATTAGCTTTAATTAGTCAAGTGAAAGACACAGTAGGGTGGAATCAATATTTATGGTTATTCACCAAATCTAAACTCTTCACATTAAGTATAAAAATACTAAATTCTTAAGTAAAAACAAGCTGTCACAATTAGACATATGACACATCAGGCACAATGTGCACACAAGCACATGCGGATGCACTCACACACAAATATCTTACTTAAACCCCCTTCAGGACTGACATTACCATCACTGGGTTTATTTATGATGTTCCTTTCAGTGCTGGGAGAAAAAATAATGTAGCTGCTTTTCATAAAGTCTCTGTAATGGATCCCTAATGGATTTGTCGAATTGACTGGGGAGGAGAGGAACTGCTCGGAGGGAGGGAAATGGACACAAAGTGGTCTTTGATCAGTGCATGTGTGTGTGTGAGTGTAAGACTACAAGTGTGCTTATGTAGAACCCGCGCTTGTTTGTTAAATTCACGTCATGGATGATGTGTCTTAACTTGTCAGCAGCCACCGTGAGACGTGTTCTGCAGGAGACCAGTGTATTTCACAGGACTATATAAATACTGATGTACTAAATAAAAAAGGATAAGGGTTTCTCTAAAATGTCATTTCTAAAGTCATAACAATTTACCAGAAGTTGAAGTTGAAATTAAAGATGAAAGACAGCCTCACGTCTTGTCACAACCTGGTGGGTGTCAGGTTGTGTTGTCACATATGACAGTGTGTGCTGTCAGCCAGACAACTGTGGCGTCTTTGCATACTTGGTTCCATTTCCTTTAAAGTATAATTACATGCTTCATCTCAGGGACTGACACACGGCACTATCATGTCTAAAGTATTCCAACATAAAAAAAATAATGTGTGCTCTTTCTCACTAAGTAAAGCATTAGATGAAGTATGACAACATTCTCTGAAATTAATATGACAGCATAACCTGAACCTCAAAGTGCGGAAATCATCTATTTAAAGAAGTGATTTAACAAAGAAAAACGGCAGTGAGTGAGTTTTTTCAGGTTGGTGGCTACTCAGTATAGGAAATCTGCATCTCTCGTCAGGAATCAAAAAAGATTGGAATGTTAAATGCTCTGTATCCCATACAAAGCCTAAAAATCATCAGTAAAGTACAGAAAACCCTGTCATCAACAATAAGTGCATGTCCAAGGACTGCATGTTGATAGTCATACAGCAACAGTGGACTTGTATAATTTCCTGCCAGCTTTGTTCCTCCCTCCACTGTCAGCTTTTTTGAAGGAGTGGAACAACATGTGTCTTTTAGTACAAAGCTATACACGCATTACAGTCTGATCCTGAAGTATAATTAAGGAGGTTTAATTGAAGAGGTGTGCTGCAGTTATGAGGAACATGACATTCAACTTTTCCCAACTCAAACAACAATTGCAAATAGCTGAATATTTCTTTCTTTGCTTTCATTATCTCTGCAGCGGATGTATGTTGTGTCCTGCCTATTGCATGCTGCACCACCCCCTACCTGACACTCCAGAATTGAAAACTGTATCCTTCATATGTAAGGAGAAAACCACAGACAAACTCCAAACCTCAGCGTGTTGAGATTTTCTGGCGTCAATGTCTTTTTGACAGTACATGAGATGTTATTGTGACACCACTGTACAACACCCATTACTGAAAATACTCCATACACTGAGAGGTCAAAGTGAATGGACACGACAGCCTCACCGCACCACCTCACAGTATTGGCTCCCTCCTCTATCTCCTGACCCTCAACCTCATGGTTGTTATTAGTGTTAAGCACGTACCTTACATACCATGTACTTACATCTATTTGGTCTGTCTTTTTCTCCCATTGCCACACAACCAAGTAATCACTTCCTTTGTACGATATGTTGACACACATTGCTTGAGTCCTGGCAGTTTGTAAAAATAATATTAAATTCAATGGTGAAAGCATTTCCTGACAATCGGCTTTCCCCACATTCATTTGAGGTGCTTTAGAAGAGTACCCCTGAAGCTAACAGCTTAGCTGCTAAAAGCTGTGCTTCAGTTTGCTGAGGGAATCAAATTTTGTTTCCTGTAATACATGATAAGGAAATGTTAAAAACTCATTTCAGGTCAACTGTATATTAAAGAACATTCAGACCAAATGGCGTTCTGCCTTAGTCTGCACTGATTCTACAGCAACCTCTCTAGCACTCCCACACTCGCAATCACAGCGTCTTAACTGAATCAGAAATAAAGGTCATCGGCTGACTGCGAACGTCTGCAAGTCGCTCAAAGATAATGGAAAGAACAACCCATTTTATTTGGTGCCAACAAACCTAGATTATTTTTAACACACACCAATAGACCAAAAATAGGTACAATTTCAAATAATAAGTAGACACATTAATCCATACATTTTCCCAACACATCACCCCTTCCACACTTATACCAATTCAAACAATTATATACAACATACAACCATGCATACTCCCCCGCAGTGCCCAGCAGTGTTCACTCAAGAGTCGGGAGGGTACTCTGGCCGCAGCTCAATTTGTCCGTTAACTAAAGGTCACGGCGAGTGTGTTTTACCAAGGAGTCGGTATTTCAGAGCTCATTTGCTCCATCTTACTTCTAGACTCCAGCTCACAGTGTGGAAGACAGCAATATACCGCCAGACAGAGGAAAAAGCACAGCAAGAGAGACACAAGTTAATGTTTCCATCTGCCTGTCAAGCCCATCTCATTCCAACTATAGGATGAAGAGCAATCACAATCAGACCCTTTACAGGAAACATTAACAGTCTTTGACTAATTGCAGACTGTAGTGTCACACCAGGACTGTCCCCTGTGATAATGGCAGCAGAAGTGACACTGAAATTAGCCCGTTTTGTGCCAACATCCAGTCCCTTCAACACTGACGGTCACAAGGCATACAGCTCCTGCCTGAACCCAATACATAATCAGTTCAATAACAGATAGGTCCAAGAGAAGGGTTTTCATCTAACACCTCGGTCAGATTGTTACTGTTGCCATAACACTTATCCATGTACAAGTGTTACCTGATAGCTAGTTGTTAGCGAGTTTCACAGTATTCTGACATAGGTTACTCACTGCTATATTGCTAATGCAAAGGCTCAGTCAAAAGCCAAATCATCAGATTTTGAAATACGTGCATGAGGCTCAGTATAAAGGAAAATATTCAAATGTATCTGTCTGGATGAAAAACATTTTAATCGTTTTCAACTTCAAATAAAGTCTGTTTGACAACATTTCATTTACTGCACATTTCATCACAAGATCGTCATTGCAATGTTATCAGACTGTGGCTGCCATTCACACTAACTATAACAGGGGTGGGCAACCTTTTTGACAATAAGTGCTAATGTGAAATCTTAATATTCTAACAGACATGTGATTTGTTTATATAGAACAACACTTTAAAAAAACATGTTTATCTCATTGTGTTTGCAATAGTAAATTTGTCATTAACCCCACCAACCACACTCATATTCAGAATTTCTCCGCCCCATGACAGATGGCACTGACACCATTTCAAAACACTGCTTTCAGTAACTCATTAACAAGTATTGCATTGGAATTGCCCACAGTGGACATAAGCAGATACAACATAAATAACAGTACAAGGGCTAAACAAGAATGCGACCTCATGAAAACATCCACTTCTGAGTCAGAGAAACAGGGATGCACCAACAGCAACGGGTGCAAACACAAGTGTAATGGCTTTGGTAAATGGCTTTGTATTTATATAGCACTTTTCTAGTCTTGATGACCACTCAAAGCACCTTACAGTACAATTCTACATTCACCAATTCACACACACATTCAAACAGTGCATCTATTCGCAGCACTTAGTTATTCTATAGGGGGCCATTCGGGGTTCAGCATCTTGCCCAAGGACACTTCAGCATACAGGTGGGTCAGACTGGGGATTGAACTGCCGACCTACAGGTTGGAGGACGACCACTCTACCCCTCAGCCACAGCCGCCCCTGCCTGTCTGTAGGCCCTGCAACAAATAGACTGATGCCTAACAGTCCGTGAGATCCCTAACATTGCTTTTCTTTGCTGAGCTCCATTACCTGGGGGTTGTAGTCAGTGACTTTAAGTTACACACATGCTTCGGAGTGGTCAGTGGTCAAACGACATGTGTGAGAATATCTGCTCACACAGATACGTTGACCTGAAGAGTGTCAGTAAAGCCAGTGCAACGTTCCGGAGACAGTTGAACTTCTCCCGTAAAGATGTCCAGCAGGTGAAGATGTAGGTTCTGTAATCTTGCACTGCTGTGATTTCCAGCTGTTTCCATACCTCTGCAAGCTTAGTCCCCTACAGTGTGGAACTCCTCAGCTCAATCAGCTGCATTTCCATGCCCTTTATGTCCAACCAGTCTATCAGAGATAAATCCAATTAATGTCCATGAAACCCGCCGGCTTGATCAAGAAAGAGAACATTGCTAGCTTTCCGATACAAGCCGTTTGCCATGCACCTTGCAGCCGGAGATTGAGCTCGTTGAGATGTCCTGTAATATCTGTGAGAGACATGAGTTTCACAACCCACTTCTCGGGCTCAAGTTTTGGGAAGTCTTGGCCCTTTTCAGCCAGGAAGGCCTTGATGGCATCAAAGCAGCCGATAAACCGCTCCAAACATTTTCCGCAGCTTAGCTAGTGAACCACTGAGTGGAGAGGGATGTCTTTGTATGAGCAGTCCATTTCCTCGAGCAGCGACTGGAACTGTCGGTACATCAGTGAAGATCAATTAATTATAAAGTTAAAAATCTTTACCACTGTAGCCATTACCCATTAAGATCTGACTTTGAACGACTATTTTATTAATCTGACTGCTCCCCTCTGTCTCCTGACCATGGCGGGGGCGCCATTTGTAGTTACTGCAAAAATCTTACCGATGTCCATCGGCTCCTCAAAATGCTCCATCAACACCCTGGCTATGTCCTCACCTTTTGTTGTGTCAGACATTGGCTGCAAACAGCAGAACTCCTCTCTTACAGTAGAATCAGAGTATTTTGCCATGACTGCCAAGCGCGGTACGTCGTTCACGTCAACGCTCTCCTCAAGTGCAATGCTAAACACCACGGCATCTTTTATCCCAGCTGTTTGCTGCGCCCGACTTTTTCTGCCATTTCTTCGATGCATCGCTCAACCCTTCGATCTGCCATGGGGATGTCTCTGATTCTTGATTTGATTGTCTTTTTGTTTGGTGGTCCTTCAAACAGAACCTCTGAGCAAGAGAGGAAAGCCGCCTTTATATATCCACCATCAGTAAATGGCTTTCCATGTTTCAACAATGCAGTGGGCAATACGAAAGCTTGCTTCAGTCGCATGGTTTTTGGCAGTGGCAAAGACTTTCAGAGAGTGGCCTGCTTCCAATACCTGGACACTGCACATTTGATTGATTCTCCCTTGTCTGCCTGATCTCTGAAACTTCTTTCAAGCTTTGTCGTCAGAAGTGGCGCTTAACAATAGACATTCGATAATAACGTGCACACAGCACGGTCCTTAGTCTTCTGCCCATGAGGGCTGAAATGCCTGTGCCTTCGTTTTTTTAACAGACAGCGGGGTTGCCATCATCAATACAGCTGAGCAGCTGCACTTCACAGATATTCGGGTGGGAAAAAATTACTAGCAACTAGTGGCTGGGAGGTGTTAACATCAATCAAGCTAAATAATACAGGCTGCGTGACGGTAAAACCTTTGAACATTTCTTTAATAGGAAATCTGTGTGCCGATGACTATGGCACGCATGCCTATGGTTGCTGACCCCTGAACTATAATGTAAGTGAAGCCAGTGAAGAGGGAGTATCTATGGACAATGAATGTAGGGAATTGTGAACAGAAGACAGGGAGAGATAGCGAGACAGAGAAAGATAACATCAGCGCAAGCAAAGACAAACAAACTGAGAAAATGCCACCGGTGTGAAAGGATAGTTGACATTTTGGAGGTTGTTTGCTTTTCCTTTTTCACTTTGGGGACAACACAAGAGTAGCTTGAATTATCTTTCTTTTTTTTTCTATCCGCTGCATGACTCCTACTTACACTCTTGTTCTTTAGCGTTCTATATTTAACACATCTGATGAGGCTGTTCTTCTAAATTAAGATGCAGGGGGACACAAGGCGGCATCATGAATTAATGAGGACTGTAAAGGTCAGGGCCTGACAACACAGAAGAAACAGCACATTTGCTTCTTGCATGGTCACCAACATCAAAATCACTTATTTAGAAGTGCGTTAATATGATAATGCAACATACTTTGTTCCGTAAAATGGTTGACCCCGAAATAATCTTAAACAACATTTTGGAAATCATGCTCACTAACTTGGTCCTCATTCCTTTGTTTTTTTACCATCAATAGTGCAACCATTTTCAATGAGGGATTTCTGCAAAAAATAATTTAACACACTAAAGAGGTTGGCAGCTATTCATTTTGAACTTTGGGGAGAGCCAAGCTGCCTGTTTGTTCTTGCTTCAAGTCATTATGCTAAACTAAGCTAATCCCCTCCAAGCTTAGCATCAATGATCAAGTTTTCTCCTGGGACATGGAAATGAAAGGTTGTATATTATCATCATATCACTTTTATCTCTTTATTGTTATCCTGTTTTGTTGTGCTCGCTGCAAAAACAAGAATATGAGTTCTTCGATACGCATGGAGTCAGACCAAACCCAACCCAAATATCATGTTAAATGTTGTATCCACACTCAAGTGTGCACACAGTTTATCTCCACAGGGGAGGATGGAACTGGACAAAAAACCTATCTGGTTTATTTTGAGAATTCATACCATTGTATTTGGAAAGAGCAGCTGCCTTACTTTTGTATTTACTTATTTTTTGGTCCACTGAATACCACCATCCAAATGCTATTGAGCTCCATTGTATTGACGTGAACTGGAGCCGACAAAATCACACCACTATTATCTCATGAGAAGGTGAAAGGAAAATATATCCCCCGGTGTTTTTTGGGCTTGCACTTCTTTCTTTCACGCACACACAAAAACACACACGGCCTTGAGGTATCAGCTCGCTTTTGTGCAGAGATGAGTAGTGAGGGCCGTCCTTATCAATGCTGGATGATAATAAAGAAGGTAGGATGCTTTTCTCCCTCACGGAGAGCAGATAACAAAGAAGGTGCTGGACTGTCGGAGATACAGCTCTGCAGCCCATCCTCCCGTCCTCCTCATCCTTTCCTCCCTCCGCCTTCTACCGCCTCCCCCCTTCGTTTCCTCTGTTCCCTTTTGTTGTTTGAGAGACACATCAGATCATGTTGCAGAAGAAGAAGCGAATTGACGACAGGTGATATCGCATCTGCTTGCAGGTAAGGAATGTCAGATGGTATTAAGAGAGAAAAAAGAGGGCTGTGGAAAATCAAAGAGCAGCAGGTGCAAAACAATGCCAGAAAGCTGGAAATATTCATGCATTATTTATATAAAATTAGCAATTATAATTTTCTTTGCACTTTCAGAAATGTAAGAAAATTCACATGAAAATAAGCACAGGACATAAACAAAAATAAATTAAAAATGTTTATGTGTATTAAAGTTATTTAAATGATAAAAGTTTTTTTTTATTTGAACTAAGACATAACCAAATGTGTTAGTAAAACTCCAACAGGTCACGTTGACTAATAAATATTCTACACCTCGAGTTAATATATCCATACAGCAACGTGAAGAAACTGAAAAGAGGGGTCAAAGAGATCAGGCTTCTGTCGTTGGATGCCGGTGCGTATGGACGCAGCCCACTACCACCATTAATGGCTCTCCATCTCCATAAGCAAAGGCTGCACAACACCCATCCACCTCCAAACAAGGTGTGTACATCACACACACACACACACACACATGGGCAACATCATCAGCACCCCTCCCCCCTGAAGGACTTCACCATTCTGGTACCACCACCCCACCACCTATGTCACCTGCCAACCCAGCCCCTGCCTCCAAACAACAAGAACTGTTCTGGAACTTCTGAACTACACAGGAGAGAAACAGTATTTCAATCCCGTCTTTGTACTGTGCAAATGGCAGAATTGTCTTCCATGCAACATGCACACACCCACACATGCCTCTGTTCGACAGGGAAAACGATGCCTCTTCTAATTAAGTACACAAATGAAGATGTTCACCTTTGTTGGCTGTACAAACGGGAAGGGAATAAAGCATTTGTTAGCATTTAATTTTTGTATTCCCATCACAGAACCAACAATCCACCAACCTAAAAATAACATACTGCTCATTTGTCCCTAGTACAACTACAGTAGGAAGAGCAGACCTTCATCACTAATAAAGTGGCTTCACATTTGGAGACGTTCTATTCTCATGTAGTCAGTTCTTCAAATCGAGGCTTCGGACAGCATAATTCATCCCTCATGAAAATAAGCAGATGATGAATCGTATGTAAAGCGGCCATACTACAAATTATCATGGAGGAAACAATGTATTTGAGTCAAGCTGCTCAATGAAATCAGACACTAGACTGCTCAACCTGACTGTATTCGCTCTTACACTTGAGTTACAGTGATAGATGTATCAATCCCTACAATAAACACCACAAGAACAATATAATATGAAGCCAAACACAAAAAATGTAGCTCCGTAATTTAAGATAAGATGCTGTGTTATTGCACAAAGACTGATTCTCATGGCTACCATCTGAGCATTCTGATGGAGCAGATATCTTTGTCATCTGACAGAAAACTGGAGAATCTGTTTAGGTGAACAAAGTGTGTGTGGGGTGAGGTGGGCGGCCTCCGTCAAACTACCTGCGCCACGCGGTTGTCCTTATGTCTCTATGTGCGTCTTCATCCTCTCACTCTTGCACTTCCTTAAGCTTTGATGTCACGTCCCAAATCTCTCTGCAACCTCAACTGGTGACACTGCGAGTCCCTGGAGAGTTTGGCTGTGCTCAAATAATGACAAAACTGGAACAGCCTCAGCCTGCACAGGTAAAATGTCACCTCTGGACGTGGAGGGGCTTTGTCAAGTTTAAGGAGATAATTAGGATGATGTCATCCGGCAGGGGTACTCAAAAAAACCAACACATTTGAGTTGTACAAATGTAATGAAGGATTTAGGGAGTTTGACCAATTCTAGGGGCATCTATCAGTGCTGCATGGAATAATAGCCTACTTGATTGTTGGATGAGCCCATTCAACAAAAGCTACAACTAATTGCACACATTCTTATTTGATCACCAATTCAATAGGCCTTAACAAAACAACATCAAGAAACTGCTGAGATCAAATCCCGGTTTAGCGAAATGTATGAAAGAGAAATAATAGGACAAAAGTAAATTAATTTAATTAGTCCTTTTAAAACATCTATTAACAGGGTTGTAGTGGGGTGAAAACGGAATTTAGGTACAAATACAAAATAGCGTTTATGCACCTTTTTATGGTGGTTTACGCACTATTTATTGTCCAATAACTTTAAGGCAAATTCATCACCATTGTTTACTGAGCATTATATGACCGTTCAGAGCATAACCTCATCTTGCCCCGGCCCCTTCTCGCTGTTGCCTGGCACCCAACCCCTGCTCTCCCTGTCTCCTTAGCAGCCCTCGCCGACTGCACACTCTCAAAGTCCAGTCTCTGTTGTAAACTGACCAAGTGTCTGTGGGTTATTCCTGTTTGCTGTGTGAACGGTTCCATGTGATGAAGCCGCTCGTCAAAACGGGACAGAGACATATGGTTGACTTTTTTACTTTTAACATCCATACACTGATCAGCTGTTCCTCCGATGTGAGACGCTGTAACCTAGGACAACAGAGAGCTGTGTGCGTAGGTATGTCGGTTTGTGACATTATGGTAAACTCAGGTGATTTATCTGTGCTTCTTCACAGAATGTTTTGTGTGTGGGCGTGTACTTGGCCATTTCTACAACAAATGCAGTCGGTCTATGTTGGTTGTGTTATCATTACACATGCATTAATTTAAAATCTGGATTGTATTGTCTCTTAATATGTGATATATCCAAAAATCTTAGTTTAGTAACTAGCAGCTATAGCTAGATAGATTGTAAATGTGGAGTTAAAAGTAACATTAATTTGCAACACTCAAGTAATGTAGTTCAAAACAGTACTTGACTTAATGTATCAAGTAACATTCCATCATTGTTTACCCCACATCAGTAGAAATAACAACAAAAATTAAAATAAAATGGTTGGGCTATATGATTCAATTTCAGTTCATCTAGTCTCCTATTCTATATATTGTCTTGTATATGGTGACTGGGTGATACTTTTTAAATAACGGCATAATAGAGCTGCCCGAAAATTATAGTTTACATTGTGGCAAGACAAGGAAAGGCAGAGACGCAGGTACTGTTTACTGTGGTTTATTCAGTAACCAGGAAGAACTCCACATGTTCCCCATACGGGAAGTATATATAGCTACAGCCTCTAACATTACCCATCAACCCACTGGGTGAGAGGACACACCCCTGAGTGCACGCCACACAGCCCCCCCCCGAACACCCAGAGGGAGAAAAATGGGACAAAAGTCAGTACCTCTCAGGGGGTTTAACGAGGCGACCATAACGGCTACGCCGACCCCCGTCCGCAAACGCAGGGGTGGAACAGGCAGAAGGGACATCATTTACAACAGGCACAGGATCAGGAGGCACAACTGGAGAAAACAACACAGGGGTCTTAGAAGGGGGGCGACCACGACGGGGAACCCGGGCCGGTAGCACCTCTTCGCCGGCCAACAGATGAGCTGGCTTAAGCCTGTCTAACGAAACGCGCTCCCTGCGCCCGCCCATGTCCAGAATGAAACTTTTAGAACCCGCCTCTAACACTTTAAACGTGCCGTCATACGGGGGCTGGAGGGGAAACCGGTGAGCATCGTGACGCACGAAAACAAACCGAGTGGTCGCGAGATCCGTTGGCACGAAAGACCGAGGAGAAAAATGATGCACGGGCACCGGTGCACAATTGGCCTGTGACGCAGGACGCGCAACAGGAAACGGAAAGGGGGCCGAGCTCTGAGGCAGAAACTCCCCTGGGACGCGGAGCGGCTGACCGAGCACCAACTCTGCAGGCGAGGCATCCAGGTCAGCCTTAGGAGCCGAGCGCAACCCGAGCATCACCCACGGCAACCGATCCAACCAGTTCGCGTCTGAGAGCGCAGCCCGCAATGACGCCTTAAGCGACTGGTGAAAACGTTCACACAAGCCGTTAGCCTGGGGGTGGTAGGCAGTGGTACGGTGAACCTGTGTGCCCAGAGACTTTGCTAGCGCCGACCAGAGATCTGAAATGAACTGCGGGCCTCTGTCAAAGGTGATATCAGACGGTGCACCAAAACGTGAGACCCAAGCTGAAAGAAAAGCGCGTGCCACGTCCGCAGATGTCGTGGAAGACAGAGGAACCGCCTCTGGCCACCTAGTGGTCCGATCTACCATGGTAAGGAGATGTGTAAAACCCTGGGAAGGGGGAAGAGGCCCCACCAGGTCGATATGCACATGATCAAAACGCTTGGCCGGAATCAAAAATGGCTCGAGGGGCGCCCTAGTGTGCTGGTGAACTTTTGCGCGCTGACACGCCACACATGTGGCCGCCCACTCTTTGACCTCTTTGCGAAGGCCAGGCCACACAAACTTCGAAGACACCAACTTCACCGACGCCCGGACACCCGGATGAGAAAGAGAGTGCACCATATCAAAGACCCGACGGCACCAAGCAACCGGCACCACCGGGCGGGGGCGGCCCGTGGAGACGTCGCAAAGGAGGGCAGGCCCACCATTTTGCACCACTGCCTCCTCCAGCTCCAGACCGGTACTCGCAGCTCTCAGTGCAACGATACCCGGGTCCCCAGGTTGATCGGCAGCCAGTGCTGAAAAATCAACCCCAAGATGCACAGGGCAGGGCACACCAGCACCCGCGACAGGCAGTCTGCCAACGGGTTCGCTTTACCCGCCACATGTTGGATGTCCGTTGTGAATTCGGAGACCGCCGCTAGATGGCGCTGCTGGCGAGCAGACCATGGCTCTGTCACCTTCGCCATAGCAAACGTCAATGGTTTGTGGTCAACATAGGCTGTGAAAGGGCGGCCTTCCAGCAGGAAACGGAAGTGACGCGTAGCCAGGTACAACGCTAACAGTTCCCGGTCAAACACGCTGTATTTTCGCTCACTGTCTCGCAAACCGCGGCTAAAAAATGCAAGGGGCTGCCACGCACCCACAACACGCTGTTCAACAACTGCACCGACAGCCACATCCGAAGCATCGGTCGTGAGGGCGATGGGCGCCCGAGACGCGGGGTGCGCCAGAAGTGCCGCATTAGCCAGGGCAGCCTTAGCCCCCTCAAAAGCCTGGATCCTCACAGGGGTCCAGTCAACCTGGTCCTTGGCTTTCTTAAGCTTCAAAGCACCATACAATGGTTGCAGGAGTTGGGCCGCACGAGGCAAGAAACGATTGTAAAAGTTTACCATGCCCAAAAACTCCTGTAGCGACCTGACCGAGACCGGACGGGGAAAATCCGCAACTGCATGCACCTTCGAGGGCAAAGGAACCGCACCCTGCGACGAAATGCGATGGCCCAAAAAGTCTATGACAGACAGCCCAAACTGGCACTTGGCTGTGTTTACAATGAGACCATGTCCATCAAGGCGCTGGAAAACCTGCCTAAGGTGCGACAAATGCTCATCAACCGACGGGCTGGCCAACAAGATGTCGTCCAAATAGACGAAAACAAACGCGAGGTCACGTAACACCGAGTCCATCAAGCGCTGAAACGTCTGCGCTGCGCCTTTAAGGCCGAACGGCATTCGCAGGAACTCGAAAAGCCCAAATGGTGTAATGACTGCAGTCTTGGGCACGTCCTCTGCCCGCACAGGCACCTGATGATAACCTCGCACCAAATCGATTTTAGAAAAAATTGTCATGCCCGCCAGACGAATCGAAAAATCCTGAACATGCGGAATGGGATAACGGTCATGGGCCGTAATGTTATTTAAACGGCGGAAGTCACCGCACGGCCGCCAAGACCCGTCCGCCTTGGGCACCATGTGGAGCGGCGAAGCCCACGGGCTGTTGGACCGCCTAACGATCCCCAAACGCTCCATGGTAGCAAACTCCTCCTTCGCGGTGGCTAACTTCACGGTGTCGAGTCGACGCGAACGTGCGAAAACGGGCGTACCCGCAGTGGGAATGAAATGTTCCACGCCGTGTTTAGTAACCGCGGCAGAAAATGCGGGCGTTGTCAGCGAAGGGAATTCCGCCAGTAAGCGCTGGAAGACATCCTTTGACGCCGCGAAATTAGCGTGTGTTAACGGCCCGGGTCCCCCTGTCTGACACGGAAAAGACGAAAAAGACACAGCATCAATGAGCCTGCGATTAGCTACATCCACTAACAACCCATTAGTGCACAGAAAATCTGCTCCGATAATAGGAACCGTAATGGAAGCTACAACAAAGTCACACAGAAATTTGCGTCCATTGAAACACACAGTCACAGACTTTGTACCAAACGTCTCTATAGCCGAACCGTTAGCCGCTGTCAGACGCGGACCACTGCCACAGGCCGAGAGGTCCGTAGCTGCAGGAGGGAGAAGGCTCTTCTGCGAGCCGGAGTCCACCAGGAACTGATTACCTGATATGGAGTCATGAACGAACAGCAGCTCCTCTTGCTCGCCAGCGCCCACGGCTGCTACCGAGCGCCGGCTCTTCCGTTTCCCGGTGCCTCGAACGCGCACGGAGGAACGCAGCGGCGCGCCTTGCTGCCGAAGCGCTGATGGAAGAAACACAGCTGGCCGCGCTGTCTGCGGGTGGAAACTGCAGCCGTCAATGCCGGAACCTCGTCCTCCAACGTCGGCTGCAAGGACTCCACGGCCACACTCTGCACGGAGACGTTCCTCGAAGTCAGCAGGATCCGGTCCGCCTGCTCAGCCAATCCACGGAAGTCGCCGGCCGCCAAACAAGAAGAGTTGGCGAGGGCTGCACGCACCTGCTGCGGGAGCTGGCGCAGAAAGATGTGCGGGAAAAGGAAACCATCCTCCTCGGAGCCCAGCAACGACAGCATCTCGTCCATCAGGTCCACTGCCGAACCATCGCCCAAACCGGGAAGCGACAGTAGCTTGTCCGCTCTCTCCGCGGCTGACAAGCTGTAGCGCCGGAGGAGAAGCTGCTTGAGGGCGGCGTACTTTCCGCGCAGCGGCGGGGCTCGCAGGAGCTGCATCACGCGCCGGGTGGATTGCTGGTCCAAAGCCGCGACCACCAAAAAATACCTGGAGTCGTCTGCCGTTACTCCTCGCAGATGGAAAAGAGCCTCGACGTGCAGAAACCACGGCGCGGGGTCGTTCTGCCAAAACTCCGGCAGTTTAACGTGCATCGGGAGCTGGTCGGTCGCGGAAGCTGCGGCGCCATGGTCGTTGTGGTGACACGGTCCACGGGCGCCGGGGAAGAAAATACGTCTTCCCCCGATGAGGAAGGGACACTATCCTCCTCTACCTCGAACATGTCCAAAAAACGGGGTCACCAATGTGGCAAGACAAGGAAAGGCAGAGACGCAGGTACTGTTTACTGTGGTTTATTCAGTAACCAGGAAGAACTCCACATGTTCCCCATACGGGAAGTATATATAGCTACAGCCTCTAACATTACCCATCAACCCACTGGGTGAGAGGACACACCCCTGAGTGCACGCCACAACATAACTTTTTTTTCTTTTCTTTTTTTTCCTACAGCACTGTCTAATACACCTTATGTATGACTTTTGTTGCTCATTAATATCAAGTTCCTCATCTCTATGCTTTTATTTTGCGAAATGAGTGAAGCTGTACATTCACTAAGCAGTATCTCTCCCCTCTCCCTCTGTCTGTCCTACACACAGAGGGATACAGTGATACCTTATGCCTGCGGCCACAGCACCTGTTAAATTACAACCTGCCGCTCTGTGTGTGTGTTCACACCAACTCGTACAATACAAAACACAGCGGTACAAAACCACAGCAGGTAGACAATGTTGTCCAGCAGGTCTTCTAACCCTCACCTCTGTCCCTCTGTTAATGAATGTTAGTGAGGAGGAGCCCCCGAGAGGACCACAACACAAACACCCTGGGCCTGCAGTGGTGTGGTTTGTCACATGGTAACCAGTGCACCTTCACACTCTTTATCAGCTCCCTTCACTTGGTTACTAAGGAACCAAATGAAACTGAACTGCAATAACTTGCTAAACTTTCACTGAGAGAAACTCTGCTTCTGTGGCTAATTTCACACTTTGCTTTCCTTGTATTTGTTTGTGTGTATGTTCAAGGCTGCATCCAGACATGCACTCCAGATAATCTCCTGACATTATCCAGAGGGGCTGTACGTGGGAATGCAGAAGTCTGAGGGAAAATCTGTTTTTTCCTGACAGCCCCCTAGTAGAAACTTCATCAGGTACGAATGAGCATGTTAAAAAATACAGCAGGAGATCCTCTGGCAAAGTCATTGTAATTGTGTGGTTGCATTGACAATTTTCCTTACACACGGCCGACACAAAACAGAGAAAAAATAATTCAAATATTTCAGGATAGAAAAGCAGAGCAATACACGTAAAAGACTCCAACGTCACATGATCTCTACAGTCCTGCCTCCTGTGCCACCCCTCACCTGAAAAGCTCTGGAGATTTCTGTGATGTTGTGAACAGAGATTCTCCAGCTTAGTTTGTTCATATGAGAAAGGAAACTCCGGAGAAAGATCGGGCCCTATTGTCTGAGCAATCTCCAAAGTCGATGTCTGAAAATGGCTCGTGTGAGGGAAGACATTGCTCAAGGATGCAAGTCTCTCCTCGGCCATTTCTTAAAAACAGATTGGCTGTAATAATATGTTAAAAGCATTAAATACAATTCAACAGGGGGTTGATGTAGAATGGCAGACCGCTGTTAGCAAGGTCAACGTGTGTGTGTGTGAATGTGTAATGGTGTTAGTTTGTGTGTGTGTGTTTTTGTGTGTGTGTATTCTGATGTCAACAGGGACTGCCTGCATCCCTTCACTCCCCCCTTGTGTATTTGTACCAAGCTATCACTGTTCATTAAGGAGAACGAAAATATTGTTAACTTGTTTACTGGACTAACTTCTCAGAGCAGCCAAGGTTCAAGTAACCTGATTAACCTGAATGGCTCTTGAACCGGAGTATGACCAGCCGCATGTAATCACAGTCAGTGATGGATGAAAGAAGAGAAGGAAAGTAATTGAATTAATTTGGGGAAATGGAGAGCATTCACACACACTCACACATCCAGTCCAGGTCCTTGAGCTCTAACCAAACTGAATTTGCACATTTACCTTGCAGAGCTGAGTTGGTTGAATGCCCCAGTGGTTGCCTCAGTCTGAGCGTGTGTGTATGTGTGCGTCTCAAAGAGGGGGCAGGTGGGGAGACTGGCCACCCTAACAGAATCCTCTCTGTGCCTCTCTATGCTTCTCCAGCTACAAAAGTACAGCCGGCAGTGAGAGCTGCCTGCCGTCTCACCTGACACTCTTCCAGCCTATCAAAAAACTGCTTGGCAACTTGTATGTCTGCTTTACCTATAGTCTACACTGACTGTTCTGTTTCTTCACTTACTGTGCTCAGTTTTACACCTGTTAGTTTGCCCTGGCTGTGGTGTGTCTGCCTGTAATGCTAGCTTCTTTCTGTGTGTGTGTGTGTCTGTGTGTGTGTGTGTGTGTGTGTGACAGCATTAGCATAGCCCTTCCTCCTCTCTCACCTGCCCTCATCCAACCTGTTTGGCAGTATATCTTGTCGGTGTGTGCCATATTTGTCTCTGACTTTAGATGACATCATTAGGAAAGGGGCGGCGCAAGAAATTGTTGGCCCTATGAAATAATATAATATTGCACATCCCCTGAAATTATTTTCATTAACTTTCAATACAAGAACAGCTTTTTGGAGGTTTCGGCAACGACTACTGTATTTTGTATAAAAGTAGTCCTGTGTTCTCAGAACTTATTATTTATACAAATGCATTGATTGAGTCAAATTTGGATTGAATTGGAATATTTTGAAACAGGTACGGGAAGTGCACTTTTACTTTAAGTAATAATGAGTATCATGAGAATCATAATCATAACAGTAGTAGTGCTCTCTGGGAGGGGGGGGGGGGTCCTTGGAATTGTACTTACTTTCCTCCGACCTTACGGTGTCCAATGCATTGACTTACATTAAATTCAAGAGACTTACTCTCGCCATAAACCTAACCCGCTAACTTCCAAGTTTACCTTAAACTTATTATTATCACTATTATAATTCTTATCATGGGGATCTATTTTTTGTCCTCATAAGGAATACACATTCCCGTAATGTGGCTGTGCAAACAGCCCAGGTGAAAAAATTTACAGCATAGTCCAAGCAGGTCAAATAGCAGAGACCCACTGTCAACAAGCTTGACAGGTTGACTCTTCACAGCAGACCAAGAAGTCACTCAGGCCAGTAGGAAATGTCCCGGGGCTCCCGATGGGCAATCTGCCACTGCTTAAACTCCCCCTCACCTCAATTCACATCTTAACTCACACAGGTCTCAGGAAAAGACTGGGTCTTTGGTCCCATGAGGACTGCTATTCCCAGTGGTGTGCATACCAAGAAAAGGTAACAAAATAAGTACACACTCACAAACACAGGCCAGACCTTAAGTCAGGTGGTAGCAGTTGCTAGGTGCAGGTAACCTAATATGCAATGGATGTGATATGATGTTTTATTTGCAGTTTCTGTAAATTGACTTACAGCCGCGCAGCTGGATCAATCTCACTAATATGGATTCTGGCTCGGGTTGCTTCCCCTCCAGCTGCTACTGAGCACAGCACCATTTAACACCGTAACACCTACTGTACGCTCCTTTTTCTTTTTTTCGTCTCCCATTTTGGCAGCAGCCCTTCAGTGTGGAGTTTGCATGTTCTCCCCACGTTAGTACGAATGTGAGCTTGAATGGTCTTCAGTCTTTGTAAAGCGTCTTGAGACGTGAACTCCAGAGGAAGCCTGCGACATTGGGTCCAGACTCACTCCGGAGTATGTCTTTCACACATGAAAAATGCAGCAGGAGATTCTCCATTCAAACGTGTTCACAACGACACAGAAATCTCTGCAGTGTTGGGGTGAGGGGTGGTGAAGCAAGATGAGGCAGTACATAATGCATTTATTCCACTGCAGAGATCACAGGTTTTTTGTTTAATTGTCTAATCACAAGAGCTCTGTTAAAATCTTTTTTAGTGTCTTCTACGTGTATGACACCACTTGTTCATGCTGAGATTATTGTAAGCATCTTAAATTGGCCCTGTGATACCCTAGTCACCATCCTAACCCTAACCCTTTCTCCCACTTTAGCAAAAGGGCTTTATTTTATTAAGAACGAGGATATTAGATTTCCTACTTAACCATTATTGCCAACTTGCCGAGTAAAGCTCCTGTTTAACCATCAAATAACAATAAACGATAATACGATTTTAATCATAGGTGTTCATGTAGAATTGCATTCATTTTATTTCAGCTAATTGAGTTGAGTTTTTGGGCACAATCTTGAATTTTCTGATGCGTGCCAAATGTTATTAAACCTGCAGTGCTCCCTGATGTCCTGCACCATAGGAAATAGTTCAAAATGATAATCTCTTTAATTACACAATTAAATAACAAATGTTACTTTTTGAATTAGGGAATCAGTCAGGATTTTCTAGGTCAAACATTTAAAATGTTTTGGTAGAGATTGCCGATGGCTAAAATATGACTCCTGCACTTAATGGACTTCATCATGTTTTATTATACAACAGTGTAATTCATGGATTAAACACTGCATTTCACCCCTGTCTAAGAGTGTATGGTGTACTCCGTAAATAAAGCTAAGATATTTATTTAATCTGCAGAACTATTTAATACATGTGTTTCTTTTTTATATACATTATTTGTGTTAATTTTCAAAAAGGTTATTAAATTCAATTACTATTAGTTATTAGGGATATGAGTCGGTTTGACAGAAACCTGACTTCATCATTGCAGCAATCTGGCCCTGGAAATCAGTGTAGGGGTGTAAAGAGTGAGTGATACACTGAGCTCACGGCTCCTCCCTCAAGTCCTGACACTGGATATGGGTGAGTTCAGAAAGTAACTGGTTGTAGTACTTCAATAACAATGGGAGCTGTAAATGGAGGCAGTCCATTGGGAGTCTCAAGTTCTGCACCTTCTAAAGATGTTCTTTATGTGACATCTGTTTTATCTCACTTTGAGAATAAACAATGGCGTAGGGCTCCCTTTTATGCTTGTTCAGATGTAATCTTACATTTATTTACATGTGCATGCTTATGTATGGTTGTATAAAGTTGTTCTTCAATGAAAAGGTGAGCCTGCAGGTGTTGAGGTCTTTATTTCACTACTATTCAGTTGAGAAAACCTCAATAATCTGTTTTGATACCTGGGATCAACCAAACTACGAAGGAGAAACCACAGGGCGTCGTGCTCTTATTTTATGTTTCTGGGTGCAGTGACAAGACGTAGGAGGAGTAAAGCTTGAGATGTTTTATAACACATGTTAGATGTAGAGTATTAACACATTCATGAAGCCCAGGCTGAAAGAACAAAGGCATATTTACAATGCATTGGTGCTTTTGTTGCATTTGCTGTATTTTCAAAACCCCTAAAACATCTGTGTGCATAATTTAATTTCCAAATATATTAGTAAAAGCATGCAGAGGATGTGCTACTCAAGTCCTCTTTGTATCCACACCACTTACTAACAGGATTTTCCCACGTTAACCATTGCTATCATAAAGACAGCTGGCAGAATAATGCTGTGCTTCTCTGCAGCAGGCCACGGAGAGGTTGAGAAGGGCAATATGAACCCTGAGAGATTACGGAGAAAAACATGCTGCAGTCTTTAAGCCACTGCATCAAAACAGTGCAGGGGGCAGGGTTAGTGTGTGCGATTTGCTTTCGGGTATGATCCGGGAGGTTCGGTTTGAGAAATAGAATGACCGGATAGAAGGATTATCGGATGCCAAAACACAGCAAAGTGGTTTATTACTATCAGAAAAAGGTAAAGTCGAAGAATAGGTGCCTGCATTTATTTCATTTTTGCACCATAACAGATTCTGTCATGTTGTCGTAAGTGAAAAGTTGAGTCCTCAGCATTTGTAAGCATTGAAGCAACTTACAATTCTTGAATGTTATCCTTCAAAACACAGATGCTAAAGGTAAACCCAAATCGATTTTACCATGTGACCAAGTCAAAGTCCAGACCTAAAGAGAATCTACAGAGCTAAAACAAGTACAGTTATTATGAAGCTCCAGCCAGCAGAAACTTGGCTTGGTTGTCTTTCAGACATCACTGAAGTGTAGAAAATGACCAGCCAGGTTTAAAGAGTGCAGCACATTTTTCCATCTTGGATCTCACATTGATGACGAGACTACTTATTTATTAAACTCTTAGTTAGACATGTCTTCCTGTTTTCAGTCTTTATTGTAAGCCGCCTGCTTTGTGTTACATCTACAGACATGAGGGATTTTGACCTTTGCATTTAACAAAAAAACACATTTTACGTAAATTTTCTTTCGTTAAACTACTGTTTCCAAATTCAAGAGGGACCTTTGATTTTCTTAAAGTTCACTTTTCTGTTATGAACTTTTTATGTTTTAGTCAAAGGTGGGCGAGTAGTTTTAAACAGGTTCTATTTCATTGTTATATCTCAATAATGTAAGACAACAAAGTAGACGTTAAGTAAAGTTTGACTGAACAGAAGATGACTCATGTACAGTGGACTCTCTATTTTGTATCTGTAAACTGAACAGTAAGGGGCAGTTTTTTTAAACCGCACCAACTGCCATGACAACGATGATTGTCCATGTATGGGATATATAAAGTGTGTTATATATTTAGTCTGACAGAATAAATGTGCTTTCAAATTTGAGATTAAAAACAAAGACAGAGAGAAACATAGCATCGATATTAACTTTAAAAGAATTAATAGCAGAACCATGTGTGGAGCAGTGCATGAGGTGACTATTCCATCCTCGTTCTTCAGCCTCCTGGCAGTGCATGTCTTTTTCACTTGTGTCCCTGTTGCAATGATACTGTCGTCAGGCCCTCCGTGGATCAATATTGCTCGCCTTTAATAGGCCTTTCATTAGCAGCTCATCAATAACCTCCCAGCAAAGGACAGCCACTCGATGCCCAGCTCCCACAATGTTTTGGCAGGAGTAAAAGTTGAGAGGGTTGAAATGAGGTGATGATAATGCATTAAAAACATCTGGCAAATTCCAGAGTAAGATTCACAGAAGCTGGATAACTAATTTAATGAGATTTTGCATGAAAGGAGGATAATACTTTGCCTACTGTTAAGCCTGGTTTTGAGCTTTGCTGCAGCCGAAGCCACTTAATATGAACAGAGAGAACGAGATGAGAGTCTGCATGAAAGCTCGGGAGTCTGATTAGGATTTCTCATCATCCAGAGGGCTCCTTATCATGCTGACTGAAGTATAGTTTAAGGGACATTTTGACATTTTTGAATTGCAGCTGGTCATTTTCCTTTACCGAGTACATGTCAAATTATTGGGTAAAAAGTTGAATAATTTGTCCTTCAGTTTAGGTTTCTCAGATTTTCCACTCAGCACGCCTCATCTCCACTAAATGGTGCTGAAGGCTGTAAAGATAATGAGATAGCATGTGGTGAGGGGCACCTCAAGTTTTCGATGACAAATATATCTACATCAACATGTCAGTTTTTTTTTGAGCTGTATGATGACATGGATTCAGGGATGTGATATGACCCTCTTAAATGTGTGAATGTCAATGTATTCTGTTAAAGAGGGCCTTGGCCATTTTTCAATAATCACCTTGCAAAGACTCCGGGGCCCTAACAAGCTACGGTGCTGATTGCCAAGGGTTGCAATGGGCCAATTTCCTGCTGACTGGAATATTAAGTAACAGCACATACAGACGGACTTGAGCTTGAGTGTTAAATTATTCATCTTTTTCTGGGTCTTTTTGCAACAAATTATTTCCGTCGATTTAAATCCACATTTGGCTTACTTGAGGGTATCAAGAAGAGCCCTGAGGGCAAGCTACAAATACAAATATAAAGCCAAATAACCTAAAGACAGGAACAAATAAATAACTGAGAAGAGCTACAGAGGCTGAGGCAGAGATGATGTGCAGCGGTCAGCCTGCCAAGCTGGTTGTGGACTGCCAGTACCTGGTTTCTCATTTATACGCCACGAGGCATGAGTATACGGAGATGCTCACAATTTGAAACAAACTGGAGGGGGGGCACATTCAAGGGATCTGACTCAATCTTCAACCTGCAGTGTCTGAAGGTGTCAGCGCTTCAAATTAAAATGTCAGTGTGCAGTCCAAAAATGATAATGAATTAAGAGAGAGAGAGAGAGAGAGAGAGAGAGAGAGAGAGAGAGAGAGAGAGAGAGAGAGAGAGAGAGAGAGAGAGAGAGAGAGAGAGAGAGAGAGAGAGAGAGAGAGAGAGAGAGAGAGAGAGAGAGAGAGAGAGAGAGAGAGGTGCTATGGCCGTAAAATGTGATACTGTAAGGAAGACATGATGAGCTACAGTCACACTGCCAAGCCAGCCACATATCACGCCAACAGCGGAGGAGGCTTGTCTGTCCTTATACACCAGTAGGCATGAAAATGATAATCTTTTAAGTATACAACTACATCATGGGCCAACAGTGGAGGAGCCTGCCTATTTTCTGCCTCCTCCATCCATAGGCAAGAGAGACAAGTGGCCAAATTAGTCTGTAAACTTCCAATATTACTGTGGTCATATTCATTTAATCTGTTATGGATTAACAACACACATCAAGCAGATTTTATTGGACTTCGTGACTATAATTTTTCGATCTTTAGTAAATATTTTAATATAATCTGAATAAATGTGAAGTAGCGTACTGTTTGTGACCTTTCACTGCAGCAGTCATGACTTACATGTAATTGTGAACGATAGCTAGATCTTGATTGCCCTAATTAAGAACCTGTTTAAATTAAAAAAGGTACATGCAGAACCTCGTTGACCTTTTCAATGTATCTCCCTTTAACAACACACAGAGTAGCATTGGGCTCTGGGAGCAGCTAATTAACAAGCTGATTAAAAAAAAACATGAGTGTGTTTTTAGTTGGCAGTGGTTCATAATGGCACTTTGACATCTGGTGTTGAAGTGCGAGTCGCCCCAGTCATGCACAGGTTTCAGTCAACTGAATGTGTCGGAACAAGCCTGACACCACTGACCCACCAAAGCAAACTGACTCAGTGGAGCGAAGCAGCGGCTGAATCAAATGTGCAAGTTTCCTGTATAACCCGCAGAAAACTGCCAATAGGGATTTTCTGTGCAGTTGTAGTTGAGGACAGATTTTTTTAAGTCTGAAAAGCCCCACCACAACCAACCAACACCCTTAGTACTCCAATAAAATGAAAAGTGAACATGATGTTGAGCGGGTTTGTCTGACTGAAGCGAGTCGCGGGTTTCTGCAGTTACATAGTCCTCATGCATTAAAATCAGAGGTGTAAAAAGTACTGAAATATTGTACTCAACTAAAAGTACCTTCACTTTGATGAAATTTTACTCAAGTACAAGTAAAAGTACCCATCTAAAAATCTACTAAAGTAAAAGTAAAAAGTAGTTCATTTAAAATGTACTTTAAGTAAAAGTTACTTAGTTACTTCCAACAACTTGATGAGGGCCGCTCAGGCAGTGTTCATTGAAGACGTTAATTTTTATGAGAACGTTGAACTGAGCGCAACTTAATGACAAATAATGAATTTGAACGGTGAACAGGTTCATATTATCTGAAGTCTAGCTAATAGGTTACGGAATGTTTTCCTTCTCCTGAGGAGAGACGCTGTCTAAATCGAATGCTGTGTTTATTTGAAAAAAAATGCAGTCTTGGGGGGGGGGGGGGGGGGGGGACCTAGTGAAGCTTGCATAGAGCGCAAAATGTGCTAGGGCCGGCCCTGTGTAGCGCAGTGATTCTCAAACTGTGCGTTCGCGACCGCGGGGAAAATGCGAATTATAATATTATAACTGAACTAATGTTTTGTCCGCATCTCTTTAACGGCGGAGTAGTAAATCGCTCTTTCGCCGTTGACAGGGGTCGGCAACCCGCGGCTCTGCAGCCGTTCTGCAGTGGCTCCCTGTGCAGTGTTGTGCATGTCGCGCATATTTTTCGCGAACAGAGAACTTTATGATCAGTTTTCATATGTTGAACGTGCACGTGAGGGAACCTCATCCACTCTATGCAGCATCTACCACTGCAGTGAGAATTGCCTTGCGCCTTGAACTGTTTTTCTTTTACTCAGTAACGGATGTAATTTCCAATGTAGCGAAGTACAATACTTCAGTCAAAATCGACTTAAGTAAAAGTAAAATTACCCATTTCAAAAACTACTCAATTACAGTAACCTGAGTAAATGTAATTCGTTACTTTACACCTCTGATTAAAATGAAGGTGAGCCAACAGCTGCCTGAGAAGCAAATAAAAATGTTCCCCAACCTTAAAATAAGACATATTAAAGAACTGTATCAGAAATATAAAGTAAAAATCATCTAAGGATGAAAGGCAAAAGTATGATCCATTTCATTTGAAAGCACTTTGAGTTTTTTATTAAAACCATTGTCCGCTCTCACTGGTTGAGAGATTCTGAGCAAAATCCCCAGTTACACACGGAATCCTTCAAAACTATCCACTCTAATCATCTGCTTTTTCTGACTATTTTAAGCAGATACTTCTGAGTGTTTTGCTGCTTTCTAAGTATGAGCTAAGCTTGAGAGATTTAGGTAATGGACAACACCAACAACACAGCAAATTCAGGGAAATGTAGAGACAGCTGTATGCACGGCTACACACTGCAGTCAAAGTGCTGAACCAGAGTATCTGAGCGGGAAATGTCTCGGCGTATTAAAGACGGCTCAAGTATCTCCAGCCCCTATTGTACTGGAAAACCTTTGTCCTGGTTCCTTGATGGGGATCTATGATGGTGAATACATTGTGTGTGTGTGTGTGTGTGTGTGTGTGTGTGTGTGTGTCGTGTGTGTGTGTGCGTATGTAAGTGGATTATCAAACTTTCACATT
The DNA here is from genome assembly GCF_947347685.1 of Pleuronectes platessa. Classification (NCBI taxonomy): domain Eukaryota; kingdom Metazoa; phylum Chordata; class Actinopteri; order Pleuronectiformes; family Pleuronectidae; genus Pleuronectes; species Pleuronectes platessa. The sequence continues at coordinate 3,567,939 of NC_070634.1, read as the reverse complement.
TGGAAACAAGCAGTGTGTTGGAGTTAGAGATTTGTCACATACAGCTCGGTTGCTGGTAACAGGAGTCCACTCAGGCTACCTGTGTGCACACAAACACACACACACACACACACACACCTACAAACACACCGATAACTCGAACCCCAGAGCAACATTCCCATACTGTATACCGAACGCTGATGTGAGGTGAATCAACAGCTCAGCTAATCGTGCGGGACTGAGTTCAGTGACAGCACTTGTCCTCGCAGTGAGAGAGGAGACACAGGGACACATTCAGCACGGCACAGCTAATCACCATTAAAGGCTTACAAGAGAAAAGTAGAGGAACAGGACGAAGGGAAAGAGGGGGAGGGTGGGAAAGAGAGACAGGGGAAGAAAAAGGCGGGGAGACGGACAATAGGAGAAAGTTACAATGGGGCATCTGTTCCAGTGTTGAGCTAAGCCTACAGCAGCAGAGAGCAGGCCGTTTCTTTGAAGAACCTGCCTGACCTTACATGCACGATTTGAATAAATAAGAGCTACTTACTGTACTTCCTGTTGGGTTACTGGTGACAAATCTTCCGCGCCTGCAAGAAAGGATAAAATCAAAATTACAGACTGACTTAGAGCCAATTTCCCCGATATGAAAGAATCGAAATAGGACATTCTTATCATTTCTGTCCTTTTACTCATACCAGCAAATGAGTAAAACTTTATCTCACTGTCCATAGCCATTCTCATGTTTATCAAAGATCTAAACTGTTTTCATATTTCAGTTCCAATCGTTTGGTTCAGTTTTCCAAAACACGAATAAAATATTCCAAATTATTAATCCATAGATCATCCATAATTTAGCCCAGACTCAACAAGACTAATTTGCATTTGCAAATTGATCTGAACCCTTTCAATTAATTTTAAAGGGCGTAATCGATAGTTTCTTCTAGGAAGGACACGTCGAAACAGGAAGTGAGCAAGATCTATCTGCGAGAATAAATAAATCAGGGGTAGGTATGGTTTCCAACCTACACTTTACTCATTTGTTCTATCACTTGGGTTCTCTTCTTCTTTTCCCCTATAATTTGCACAGTAATCTTTAAGATTACTTTGCTGAACTGAGCTCCGACAGCTTCCAAACCAGCTCAGCCAGGTCTTCAAACGTTACATATTTAGCTAATTGCTCCTTTCTCGTATGATTATGGTCTGTTTAGACTTCATGTTGGATGAGACTATAATGAGCCAAGTGAATGAGCTCCTAGTCAGCTCACACAAAACATAATACATCTTTAAAAGAGGGATGTGACAGAACATGCTGAGTAGAAAGTGTTTGACTTTCAGGTACATTATAACATTTCACAGGGTCCTAGCTACCACATACATGAGAAGGAAGTGGTATTTCTTTACAGTTTCATCAAAAGACATCACTGGTTTTGAAATTAATGCTAGTCATGAATATTATTAGAGAGACATCAACTTTGATGTTGAAATGCCATCTACAGTAGTAATGTAAGTTAATGTAAATAATAAATGACAACCAGTTATGCTGAAAGGTGTTTGCTTCATATATGGATCCACTTTGTAGCTCTGAAATATTAAGGTGGATGTTATTTTATAGTTCATGTGCACTCTGCCATCTTTGGTCCCATCTTCTAAGAACTCTGTCACATTGAAATGTTTAATTAATTGAAGTTTGCATGGAGCTGTGAGCCCAGATCTTGTTTCTTGATCCCACATCTGGGTAAGTGTTAGATTTAGATCGTAATATCAGAACCTGTCTTTCTTCTCATTTAATTTGACCTTACACACATATACAGCCGTTACATTACATTAAAAGCCCATAATGACAACAGCCATCTACAGTGGTAAGTGAATATTGCTCAGTAGGTGGCACTCATCAGTTTTGGTTGTTGCTTCTGAAACACAAGGTGTTCCATGTTTTTGTCGCTCTCTGTCTGCCTCTCATCACTTCATCCCTGAATGTCTGAGTTTACCTCATTGCAATGAATCTCACAATATCCCGACGGGGCTGAAAATTAAGACAGACAATGGTTGATTGGTCACTCAAGATAAAACGCTTTGACTGATGCTAAATTAGGAGCATTATCAGAGGGCTTAGAAAATAATTCAAAGCACTGAGACACCGTTGATTTAATACAGGCGGCACAACCTCTGCGGGAGACGGCTGTGCTTTGAAATTCGATATTCTAAAGCTGTCCCAGAATAACAGCGGCCATTGCGTTAAATTTGAACAGAAAATATCAGTCGTGTGATGTGCAAAGATCACATTGCTTCCTGAGCTGGCTGCCATTAATTGGACCTGACTGCAACCATGACCAGCGAGCACAGCATTTAATGTGAAATGACAAAATATTACATGCAGCACTCTCAAATGCCTGCAATTTTCCCCAGTGCAGCTCGCATGCCTTTGTATGCCTGCAGCGTTGGAGTAACTCATGTATGGATTAGGTGGCAAAAAATGCACACATGAGAGACTGTGCTGGAGCTTACCAAATGATTTGACACGGAAGTGATGTTGATACAACAGCCTGCAGCCATGTTGAAACCTGGGTAAATACAGTGACGCAACAGTTGAGACAACGTCCACAGATATCTCTATCAACACATTTTAAAACTCACGATCCAATCTGCTGTTCAAGATTTTTTCAGCAGTTTCAGAACCCTAATTCCTTTTAACAGGTATATTTGGAAGGGAACACTCACTGCATGCGTTGTCAGGATCAACAAACCAAAGCAGGGCAGGGACTCCACATGACACTGCTCGACAAGATGCTGGAAATTGTCCTCTGAAATGCTGCTCAATGTTGTTATGACTGCATCACATCATTTCTGCAGATTTGTCAGATGCACATTAATGCTGCAGATCTCTGGCCAGCTGGTGAGGATATTTGTTTTGTGGCAAGAAAGATTATCATAATTGAAGCAGCTTACCTTAACCCCTAATTTAAGAATTGCCATAAAGGGATGAACTACTAATAGATGGAACTTGGCATTCACACCTTGATTGATTGGTATAAAGGGGCCAGAATGTGACAAGAAAACATCAGACAAACAGCAGTAGTCTGAACTGTTGAAACGAGACTGGTTGGCTCTATAGATGTATGCTGTTGACATTCATTACAAGCATCCCAGAAACATGATTGACACTGGACTGACTCATCCCCTCCTGATACACCGGTGACTGGAAATCATTACTATTATAACATAACAAAGGAGGATCATCGTCTGAGAAATATTAACTAGAGTGAACCCTCAGTTCTCAAAGTCATTGTGTTGGATGAGGTAAAAACAGGGATGTGTAAAGACCTGTGCGACTTTGAAAGAGCCCTTAGGGTCAAGGGCAGATGTTTAAGTCCCTTGCATGGCAAGCAGGGCACCAGTGATGAGCACCTACCAGCACTGGTCCAAACAGGGACTTGCTCTGGGCTAAAACATGAACACGCACATCATTGATGTGTGATAGCACTAATGGCTGCACTGACTGCTCAGAACAGATAGAAAGGTTGAACACAATGGAACAGCTTTCTGAAGTCAATTGTGGCAGCACAATGGCAGCAGAATCCAACGTGATCTGCTTTCTTTGATACCAAATTGTCCGTGAGATCAGTAATAAGCAAACAAACACAAAGAAACTGGATTGTATAGCGTCTTTAAGGAGTGTCACTAATTCTCAAGGGGTTTCCAGGGGCCTTAACACATCAAACATAAGACCCATAGTGAGTCTTTATGAAGAGAGTGGCATTCGCTTGACAATAAAATACTAAATCTATACAACAATGATGGGTAAAGTTGTAAAGCTTCAATTCTGGGGGCATAAATCAAGACTTAAGTGAGTACAAAAGTTTAAAAAAAAATAGTATACATAAAACTTGTTTGTGTCAAATGGTAACTTGAGTCCAGATGCACTGTAACCTCCCCTCCTTTACTGCTCACACTTTAATTACAGACTCCTGCCTGTGTCCAGCTGAGTCTGCTCCTCCTCATCTCCTCTTGTATAACTTACGTGCAAAGAACAGGTATTTGCATTTTAAAGACACAGGGGTCATTTCACAAAATGTCCTTAAGTGGGAAAAGTTAAAGAGAAAATAAAAGTAGATCGACAGGCTGAGTTGAGAAATCTAAAGGACAGGAAATTTGGGAGAAACAGAAGCCTTCATCTTCCTGAAACCCTCCAGCACAAACTCAACAAGTGTAATTAAATCATAGTTTAAAGGCGAGAGTGACAATAAATAAATAAATACATAAAATACATTATCACGCAATAAGGAAATCATCCGGTCTGACGTTAGTTAAAACCCATTCAGTCAGAATGAGACCCCTCTGGTTTCCAGATGGCAATCCACTCAAGACCAAGCCCTGATGTTGCTCGTATAAAACAATATGTACCGCATGAGTCATTACACTGTACATATGACTCACGCTGAGTCGGTGTCTTCGTGCTCAAAGGTAAAAAGTTGTAAGTGCGTTAGTGGCTCATCTGTCTTCCGCAAGAAGGACCTCCCACAACTTTGTCTGGGTTATTGAAGAAAACAAGGAGGTATCTAGACAATGAACTGGTAAAACCATTTATTTTTTATTTATTTGCCACATAGCCCTGAGTCAGAAGTGGTTTTGTATTGCCTCTCTCTTTTCTCTGCCCAAGTCTATGAACCGAGCAAGAAGCCTACTCACCAAATGCCATTAGGTACAAGAGTGACACGGCTGAAGGCAGCAGCGTTTACAAAAGAATTGGCAAATAACACATCTAGCTGGTACAGCATGCAGCTACCACCTCCATTGGCAAGCCTGATACTTCTTCTCCTTTGAGCTCTGTGTTGGTCTCCATCACCCCCTGAAGGCAGAGCAAATCGCTGGCTTGTCAGCTGCTAAATACTAGCTACAGTCACAAACACCATATCTGCTGCTTAGTGCTGGGCTGGAACACTTTAGTTGACTGAGCTTTTTCACTGAAAACTGTCGGCTGTTTCACACATGTTCTCTGTAAGGAGAAGTGCAGGGTCTGCTCTGTAGGCACCGTTATTTGCTCCATGTAGGTTCTTCCGCATGCATCTACTGTAGCCATTCAATCCACCGTTAATATAAAGGGTTAATTAGTGTGGCTTGAAGCACATCAGCCGACTTGTGCCCTTAACAGCATTGGCAAAGGGGATATCACCAATTCATCTGTCAGACCTCGACCAACAGCAGTGACCCATCAACCTTAACCCACCCAACTCCCCCATTCATGCTTTAACACATTTGCAATCACCTTACTATTAAACCATCACAGTGATGTTAATTTGCACTGGCTGTCAGACAGGTCTTGGTCCAAGGCGTCAGTGGCCTGTCATCATGATCTCAGCGCTGTGAAACCCATCAGAGGATCACAGCACTAAGGCCGGATGCTACTGGGCTGTCGCATGTCCAATTAACACAATGATATCATATCGCTGGCATGGCCTTCAAAGATTAACAACATAGTGCAGCAACCCAACAAGGATGCTGTCATACTGCGAACAGTAGCCTAACATGTAATCAACAGTGTGTGGATGTAGCACAGAGCTGCACTCTCTGTGTGTGATTGAAATTACAACTAAACCTTTTTCAGCTGAATGACCAAATACCTTTTCTGATGTATTTTCAACACACCGTAGCAAAATGTAATTAAGGTGCTTCTCTGTATGCTGGTAAGTTATTAAACCAGACTTACAGAAATGAAATCACATCCAAAGGTTTTATGGTATTCAAAATAATAGCCTTTATCTAAATAACGTGTCCCTTTTAGTTATTTAGTTCTGTTTGTTACAGTCAGTTTTGCTGAAGTTCAGTGATGCCGCAGGTCATATAAAATGTCATGCATGCAGCTGTAATCATTCAGCCCTTTGCTCGTCCTATCGATCCTTCAAAGTGCTTGACTACAAACCAATCTTCACCCATTCATACAACACAACTATATGCTGCAAAGTTTCAATCACATGCCATTCACACAATGCCAGCACAGGCATCAGGGGCAATTTAGGGGTCAGTTTCTTGCCTGAGGACACTTCGGCAGGAGAATGAGGGGACCCAGGGATCCACAGCCTGATCACCAAAGATGTTTGTGGCTGCTAAATACTAGCTGATATACTAGCTGATGTTTTATTTATTTGCCACATAGCCCTGAGTCAGAAGTGGTTTTGTATTGCCTCTCTCTTTTCTCTGCCCAAGTCTATGAACCGAGCAAGAAGCCTACTCACCAAATGCCATTAGGTACAAGAGTGACACGGCTGAAGGCAGCAGCGTTTACAAAAGAATTGGCAAATAACACATCTAGCTGGTACAGCATGCAGCTACCACCTCCATTGGCAAGCCTGATACTTCTTCTCCTTTGAGCTCTGTGTTGGTCTCCATCACCCCCTGAAGGCAGAGCAAATCGCTGGCTTGTCAGCTGCTAAATACTAGCTACAGTCACAAACACCATATCTGCTGCTTAGTGCTGGGCTGGAACACTTTAGTTGACTGAGCTTTTTCACTGAAAACTGTCGGCTGTTTCACACATGTTCTCTGTAAGGAGAAGTGCAGGGTCTGCTCTGTAGGCACCGTTATTTGCTCCATGTAGGTTCTTCCGCATGCATCTACTGTAGCCATTCAATCCACCGTTAATATAAAGGGTTAATTAGTGTGGCTTGAAGCACATCAGCCGACTTGTGCCCTTAACAGCATTGGCAAAGGGGATATCACCAATTCATCTGTCAGACCTCGACCAACAGCAGTGACCCATCAACCTTAACCCACCCAACTCCCCCATTCATGCTTTAACACATTTGCAATCACCTTACTATTAAACCATCACAGTGATGTTAATTTGCACTGGCTGTCAGACAGGTCTTGGTCCAAGGCGTCAGTGGCCTGTCATCATGATCTCAGCGCTGTGAAACCCATCAGAGGATCACAGCACTAAGGCCGGATGCTACTGGGCTGTCGCATGTCCAATTAACACAATGATATCATATCGCTGGCATGGCCTTCAAAGATTAACAACATAGTGCAGCAACCCAACAAGGATGCTGTCATACTGCGAACAGTAGCCTAACATGTAATCAACAGTGTGTGGATGTAGCACAGAGCTGCACTCTCTGTGTGTGATTGAAATTACAACTAAACCTTTTTCAGCTGAATGACCAAATACCTTTTCTGATGTATTTTCAACACACCGTAGCAAAATGTAATTAAGGTGCTTCTCTGTATGCTGGTAAGTTATTAAACCAGACTTACAGAAATGAAATCACATCCAAAGGTTTTATGGTATTCAAAATAATAGCCTTTATCTAAATAACGTGTCCCTTTTAGTTATTTAGTTCTGTTTGTTACAGTCAGTTTTGCTGAAGTTCAGTGATGCCGCAGGTCATATAAAATGTCATGCATGCAGCTGTAATCATTCAGCCCTTTGCTCGTCCTATCGATCCTTCAAAGTGCTTGACTACAAACCAATCTTCACCCATTCATACAACACAACTATATGCTGCAAAGTTTCAATCACATGCCATTCACACAATGCCAGCACAGGCATCAGGGGCAATTTAGGGGTCAGTTTCTTGCCTGAGGACACTTCGGCAGGAGAATGAGGGGACCCAGGGATCCACAGCCTGATCACCAAAGACGTTTGTGATGTTACGTTGGCTCTGCATAAATTTGGTCACCTCGGTCTGAGGCTTTTTTTTACCCAAAAAAAGCATATTTCATTCACCATTGATGTATGTATGTTAAAGCAATGATCAACTGGTGCAGAACCCTTGCTCACATATAGAGGTTGTATATTTACTGTAAGTAAAGTGTTACAGCAGCGTTGTCTGGATTTATCATCATTCAGATAGTGATCATCTGTTTCTGCTCACTTTCATTCAATTTTCTCAAATGGTATTTCTGAAGCATCCTGCTGTATGACTGCAGCGCCTCTGTTTAGATTATTATTATTATTCCATGATCCAATTTTCTGACCAACAATAAGAGGCATTGAACATTGGAGTGAATTTGCATCAAATTGGATATGCATCCACATAACGTCTTCTGTTGATAGTGCTGTCACACTCTTCCTCCAACGCTTCCTTGTAAACAGTCCTCCCTTGTCATCTCTCTAAATGACAAAATGGATCATGGATTGAAGTGACAGCTAGATGACATGTGAAACAATGAATGTTAAATTGGATATGAGAATTTTCCTATGGTAAAACTGTCCATGTTGACTCGGGGAGAAAATCATGGCTGACTGTGCTGCAGTCAGTGTGTGGAGCACCACTGTGCATGCGCCTCCTGCTGAGTCTGCTGTGTTTAAAAAAGCTGCATCCACATCATTAATAATGCAAGTCCTGGTCAGACAGGTGAGTGTTGGTGTGTGTGTGTGTGAGTGTGTGTGTGTGTATGTGTTTGCCAGTTATCGCCCACATATCATTGATCTGGCTGTATGTCAGAGGCTGTGTATACTCAAGGAAGCGTGTACACACAACACATGAGGTCGCTAGTGTGTGGTGGTGTACCCATGTGAGTAAGCTCCCTAGTGTGTGTGTGTGTGTATGTGTGTGTGTGTACGTGTGCGCTCCAGGGGCTTGTATGAATGTCAGGTGGAACGAGCGAGTGGCTGCCGTTTCTGCTGCTGCTGCCGCCAGTGACTCTGCTGTGGTCTCCACGGTAACCCTCGTTTTAAAGCCTGCTATGCTACTCCGCGGAGGAGGCACTGAGGCAGGTCGGCATTATGGGATGTTGAGCTGCAGGGCAAATAGGCATCGTATTGGAAGAGCAGCGACTGATCAGAGCCTCTTTTTTTTTCATTCGACCATTTACATATTGCATTAAATCGCAACTTTAACCACACAAATGACACACAATTATACATAGATTGCACAGCATCTTACACACATACACATACACTTCATGTTAGGTCTTTCTGTGCATCGTGTTTGCTCATTTTTCATTGGCAGCTGCCTTCTTCTTCTGTCTGTTATTTTTTCTTTTCCGGTATCTGGTGTGATGTGACTCATTGATTACATAGAACAGGGAATCTCCTGTAAAACTTGTCTGAAGGGCCTTTCTCGCTGGCGTAATTACATTTTTTAAATTGTATTCGGTTTAGGTGTCTGAGTTCCAGACTGCAATAAACATAGTAAAGCTCTGTCTGGTATTGAGCCGCTGCTTTGGATGATAGTTTTCCCTGGGGAACCCACTGAGCATGCAGTCTTGCAGAGTTTAACAATAACCCTGTTTAAGAAGTAGGCCGACAGTAAGAAGTAAGAGTATAAGGTGCAACAAGTGTAAGACAAATAAGATAAATGATTCTACATCATCTTTACTCAAGTACTGAAGGACTTAAATATTGGAAATATTGCAAATTTTTACGTATGATGACTTTATGTATACATGTATAATATGAATGTTGATTAATCTGACTGTTCATTTTTTTAGTACTTCAAAAGTCTGAAATATAATCTTGGATGAGGTTTTATCGTTTTTTCCAGTTTTTCAAAAGGTTGTGTTGCCTGAGGGAGTAATTTGTGTCACATGGAAATGTGAGTTTGCAAATATATGAACAGAGAGGAACATATCTTTTCTTTTTTTCATGTTGTATTATCAGTTTTCCTACGTATTTGCTGAAAAATTTTTTTGCTGGCTTTTTACACTTGACCCTTAATACAAATGCCGTTATAAACAGAACTTACAACCTCCACAGCTCATTGTAGGCCTTTAGATTTCACAAAAGGAGGATTGGAAATTCAAGCACAGACCTTGGGACGAATAAAGACTGTTTTCAGTTTAGTGGTAGATTGAGACCGTCACGAACCAGCTCGTGAGAGGGAAAAGAGTAGCAACATAAACCAGTTGTTTTTGGCAAAAATCCCAAAAGTTATTTTTATTATTTTCATTATACCCCAAAAGGTGGTGAAGCAAATCTGGAAACAAAGGGTGGGATGTGCTGTTTAATACAATAAGAAATACACTAAAAGAGGACTGTAAAATTCTAGCTATAATTGTTACCTAAATGAAAACCACAAATGGAACCAAAAAAACTCAGTATTTACTAATCTAATAAACCCCCAAAACGGTCCGAAACAAACAAACCCATAAATACTGTGCTAAGCAAACTAATTCTGAGTATATTTGTGTGTCTGTCTGTGTCAATCAGTATTTACTCTCTGGCCCAGTTTCACAATAATACATGCCTCAATTCTAACGTACACATTCAAACATCTTTTAGCGAGAGGCACTGCGAGGCGTTCTGAACAATTCTGTCGCCATGAGTGTCGAGCTACACAGGCTTTTGAAGGTGCTGGTCCATGTGGTGGTTGTCAGTTTGAGCGCTGCACCGGGACTGTTCCAATCACAAGCCGAGGCTGGCCATGCGAGAGGCAGGAGCTGAGGGCTGGGATCACCTCTTCGGCGGGAGCCAATCGGAGTTGAGGGACCAGACATCTCGTTTGCATAACCAATAACACGGCAAGCAAGTAAGGGTTATCACACGGAGAGGAGACATAAGGACAGACAGCCGTAACAGAGACAAAGGTACCGTGAAGGAAATAAAGCAGTTTTCCTCTCTGTTTTTCTAGTCAAGGTCACTACATCACTCGCTCACTTAAAAACACTACCGCACATAATATCAGACAGCACAGTGAATAACAAAGTCCTGGTGAGGGATTAAAACAAAGTGGGAAATAGCCAGCAGTCCCAGAGCACATCAAAGAAAAAGCAGGGGCCGTCTGAGTACACACACACACACACACACACACACACTGACTCTGAGTCTGACTGTGCTGGAAATGCAGTTAAGCTTCTCTATCTTCAGAGGAAACTGGAATCAAACAATGCCTGTTGAACTTTATGTGTCCACCAGGTATTGTGCCGCACACAAATTACAAATATTAATTTTCATCAGAAACACTCCGTCTCATTTCCTCCTGCTCCGTGTGTGTGTGTCTCTGTTTCTCTTGGCCTTTCCTCGGCTGGGGGCCCCTGGGATACAATGGGCTGCTATTTGAAGCACAGGACCTAGTTTCACCGCTACCATGGGCCCTGTCTTAGATGCACAATTTATAAAAGAAAAGAAGGAGACGGCGAGAGAATGTGACACGGACAAGAGTTTTGGGACAGAATTTAAATTGTGAAAGGCACAGTTTGAGCAAACGTCCCCCCGGAACTGTCTATTTAAACAAAGTGAAATCAGGACAATCAAATCCGACAGCAGAGCTTCTATTTTGCAAGTTAGCTGCAGGTTTGCCTTGTGATTAGTTGCTGACCTTCCCTTACTGAGAATAAATGAACGAATCTATAATCTTTAACTGCTGGATTAATCTAACTGTTAAATGTATGTATTTTTCTTCTTTGAGACATGTGTCACAATTACTGAATGCAACATGACCACATCATCGACAGTTCAGTGCCAGTTGGAGGCCTGTGCTGCAGGTCATTAGCTCTCTGTCCTTTCTTTCTGGTATGCATCTTCAAGAATTTCTCGGGCTGGGCAATTATCCAAAAATAACCAACTTTTTTAACCCTTAACTGAATTAATCTTGCCCATGTCGGGCAAGAAAAAATTGTAGCGGCAGCCTGTGTACCTTGTACCATGCCATATTACCGTGCTGCATGCCAAGGTAAAAGTTTGAAATAATCGTGATAGTGTTCTGTAGTCATATCGCCAAGCCCTATGATGTTCTATCTAGAAAAGGCAAATATTGGGGAAAAATGCTGGATTCATATTTTGCAGAGGACGTACTAGCACTGCTCAAAAACGTGTGTTGCTACAGGTTTAAGGGGTTGAGAACTTAATCAATGTTGGACCTTTGCCCTAAAAAAAAAAAGCCTCTGTATGTTCTGAGATGCTGTATGGCGTAAGGGTAGTTATTGATGACGTGGGAGTAAGTTGAAGGCAAAGTGGACACATGGCTTTGTATTCCTTGTGCCAATTTCTGCCTCTACAATCAGCATTTTGTGGCAGACCATGAACCTGTGCTGTCCACATGGTGAGCTTGTAAAGACATCATCACATTCAGACATGCTCTTCTGCAGAGCGCTGTTGGTGCAGTCTCCCCTGTCTGCATGCCGAGGTGTCCTTGGGTAAGATACTGAATTTCTCCCATAGATGCACCGTATGAATGTGTGTGTAAATTGGTGGATGGAAAAAACTGTCCTGTAAAGTGCTTTGAGTGGTCATCAAGAATAGAAAAGTGCTATATAAATACAGACCATTCTCAAGCTATTCACCTCACAGCTTGTTATGACCCATGGTAATGTTATGTTGTTTGGCCACCTATTGAAACTGTAGTAATCATGACTGAAGCAAAGAAATGCGTTATCTAACATAGTATAAAAAGTGACAAAAGCAGGAGTTTGAGGGTTTTCATTACTGTAACCATGACAATGAGGCTCATGAAAACCCTTTACTGTTGTTTTAATGTCCTGAGTGATTAGTGCATGTGTTTTTTAGGGTGGAGGAATTGTAGTGTGCAGGTTTATTGGTGTATCTAATAAAGCTGTCACTGAGTTCACATGCTCACTAGTGAATCTTCTGCTCCATGAAAGGGGAAGGAGCTGAGAATGGGATGCTACACTTGTGTGTGGTGGAATTAGCACAGAGGCTAAAATGGCTCTGAATTAAATGCCAATGCACCACAGATGCATCCAGTGGACGTTAGGGGTTTAATAGAACCACATTCAATTTTAGCTCTATTTTGGAATTATTAATCAGTCGGACCTCGTCATTGTATGATTGAGGAAAATGAAATGTGGCATCAGCATATCAAATTGGTCTTGAGCCAATCCCAGCTGACATTGGGTTACACCCTGTCAACCATTCACACACACGCCTATGGTCGATTGAGAGTCTCCAATTAACCTAACCCGATTCTACATGTCCTTGGAGTGTGGGTAGAAACCGGGAGAAAACCCATTCAGACAGATTGAGAACACAGAAAGGCCCCGGCCAATCTAGGATTCAAACTGGGAACCTTCTTGCTGTGAGGACAATGTCAACAATAACATGTATTTTATTTTGAATGTTGGATTTTTTATTTAGTGACATAAATACTGTTGAATATATTAAAATAGTTGGTCTCTTCATATTTTTGTATTCAATATGATATTTTAGTATATTTGACACAAAAAGAGGCACTTCATTATTTTGGCCTGGAAAACCATAGGTGTCATTGAGGATAACATCACAGCCTGATCATAGGTTTAATCTCAAGCCGTTCTATGATGAAATCCAGCTTCTTAAGTGAAATACAACACCAGTGTACATCAATTAGATATTCTCTGCTGTTGATTAGAGAGTTGACAGATGCTAATCTGTCCTACTGCTTCTTTAACTGTCAACTAATCCAACAGGGAGAGTTTTTCTACAGCAGTAAAAGAATGATGATGATAATGATGTGGATAAGACGCGGGATATCAGGCTAATAATGTCTACTCAAAACAAAATCTACTTTCCACGCAACACTGACAAAGTATGCAGATAAATCCAAGGATGACATAAAAGCTATTTTACAATCTTTGATGTAATGACAAAACAAAATGAAAAAATAAATATGTTTTAGTTGTGTCTAACATATTAACTAAGGCTTTCACAAACACCAGCTAATGTTATTCACCTATTTGCTGTTTTGTCACAAATTTATTTTCTCATTCTTTTGCAGCCACAACACCACAATCTTGAATTTGGCCAAAGCCATGATCTAGCAGTGGATCTGTAAGAGCGCCCGCTCCAATCTATATTATCACTTAGTGCTGTAATTGTGCCACTTCAATGCAATCTCTTTTTGTGAATGGATGAAGTGATGAAAAAACTGTCTATTCCCAGCCTATGACATTAATAATTTGCCACAGTGTCATTAGACACAAGCTGTAAACGCATGACGGAGGAGAGGAACGGAGCAAAGAGGAGAGGACAATGGCTGCAAAGATGGATTGGTGAGAAAGAGAGTGAGGGGAACCGAGAGATGAGAGATGATACACAAAATAACAGAGGAGCAGGCAGTCAGGGGACAAGAGGAGGCATAAATATGCATCATCTTTTGTGGAGGAGCTTTGACATTAGCTGCACGCTACAGCTCAGACGCCACTGCCATTCGGCTTGCTTTTTCTTCACCTCCCTGCTCCCCACCCCCAGATAGTCCTCTTCAAACCTTTTTCCTGTTTCTACGCACACGCACACACAGAGCCGTGCAAACAGGCACATGCACCAGGCGTCCAGTGTTGTCAGTCTCTTGTGCGTCAAAACCAATATCAGCTCTCTCCAAATTAATTACCAGCCCTCGCCCTGGCCTGCCTCTGTAATAAGTCTCTCAGGGAACAGAAGTGATGGGCTATACTGTGTCCTCTCCCTCGCTCCACACGGACTGACAACTATTTCCCCCTCAGCCGTTGTCTTTCAACTGCTAATACAATGCCCCCCACCAACCCCCTACCCCTCAACACCACCAACACTACCCTGTCACCCTCATGCCGCATGGGGAGAGAGGATGAACCTGTGAAACAATCACTCCCTGAATTGGCTTTGTGTCAAGGAGAATTAAGTCATGTTCCTTAATGGGGCCGGCACCGCAGAGAAAGCCCTCGCGTGCGAGGAGCTGGCACGACGTTTTTAGAAAACAACTTGTTGAAAATCAGCACGTGCGGATCAAATGTTGGGTCGCAGTGCGGCAGCATATTAATGCGATGAAACAGCTCTGATGGTTCAGGGTCTAGCCACGATGAGACTTTGATCAGTCATCCCCCTGGCTATCTGCCCAACATGACTGTCAACGTGAAGAACACACTGTTACATAAACTGCAGTGGAGTTGGGTAACAAATGCTAGCATAGGTTTGGATTCTCTCCAGAGCAATGTATATGGGCCTTACACGAGCTGCTGAGCTACCACATCTGAGGACTGTAAGCTGCTTCTGAAATATAAAAACTGAGCTATAGGAAATATAAAATGAGCAACACTGTAACCTACATCTGAGACATAAAACCTAAGGGTCTGCAAGCTGCTATTGAGCAATTAAAGCTAATGTATAATACTTTTAATGTATATGATGTGCAAGCTGGTTGTGAGGTGGGAAAAGTTGTCCTCTGCTGGCCTGGTTCTAAGATATGTGGAAGATCAGAAATCTATGGTATAAAAACCAAAGTAGCTTCTATATAAAACAATAAAATAACAGCTGTTACTTAAATGAATATATGTCATTGCTGAAACAAACTGCTCAGATTTGAATGAGTTATTTTCCTTGGGTTCTACCCAAGAATAGAGTTGCAACCACCACCCTGCTCTTTCCTTCACACCCTCACTTTCCATCTGGATAAAAATAGAGCAGGGTTTAGGGGCTTCGGGGACACACATCCTCCTGTGTTGGCACTGACGTTTGGCATTGGTTGTCGAAATTGAAGCCTGCACACTGGCTGTGAGGTGAAGAGAAACTGCAGCCTGTTACCTTGATCACAAGTTAGAGAACTGAGGTCTGGAAGCTGGTTGAAATGTGTGAGAACTTGGTCTTTTGAGGTGTAAAATACAGAGGTCTGAAAGCTACCTCTGAAGTTGTTTCTGAGGTGCAGTGAGGTCAATAAACAGAAGTCTCTTGGGTTCTTAAGTGGCAAACAGAAGCCCCCTAAAAAACGTTAAAACATGAAAAATGAAATCTGAAACCTGGTGCGACTGGAGGTATACAAGCCTGAATTTTAAGTTATTGAACCCACAATTACACACACAAATTCATCAGAAATAAATGCAAATGAAACAGCTTTATCTAACCAAAATATTTGAAGAAACTGTGCAAGGTAATTGGAAATAAAAGACATAAATGGGGAAAATTCATATATAAATACATGCACTCTGGACTCTGGGGGTTGCAGCACCATTGGCAACAATGATAACCTATAAATGCATCCTCTTGAAGGTTTGTACACATGTTTACTTGTAGTTTCGGCCAGTTTCCATCATCAAATCATTATTTTCCGATTGTTGAAATCTTGTACAATTCCATCTTGGATTTAGCTCAGGATTCTTTGTCAACATTATAGATTATGTTCCTTTTGTGTCCAATTATTGTTTGCCACTTGATGTGTGCTTTAGTTTGTCATGCTGAAAGACTTTAGACCTTCATCTAACCTAGATCTCTGAAACTGGATAAAACATGTTGCTCTTGGTAATCTCCTGATTTCATTATTCTTTTCTTACGCTCAGTAGCAAAAAATAACACCTACATCATGACAAAACCTCCTTCATGATTTACTATACAGTGGATGCTGTTTTCCTCTTAGGCTTAATTCATTCACCTTTTAAACAACCTGATGATTGGCTATCATGACTATTGTTGCTCATATATGAGAGATTTTTGCAAACACAATGGTGTCTTTCTTGCCTTTGCCCTTGACCCCTACTTGGTTTATAATGTGGCTAATGGTCGGGGTTGAAACCACCAATTCAGATTGCTCAATGTCAGTCGGAAGTCTTGCATTTAGTTTTTTGGTCCAGATTTCACATCAACCTTGGCAGAGTTCTGTTACTGAGATTCTTAGCTTATGTTGTTTAGCCCAACTACAGTGTCTTAACAGTCCCTTTGCAAGATTATGAACCTTTCAAACAGAGATTTCAAAATCTTTGGCTCCGAGACTTTTGCATACTGATGTTTGTTTTTAAGCATCTCTGAAATGCTCTAAAAGAAAAGCTATCTTGTCTTTACCATAGCAACAATTAAAGTGTAATCGAGAAGCCCATTCTCCACAGAAAAAAACTATTTGGTTGATAAAGTTCAGGTGAACATTGGAAATGAAATACACGCAAGTCTTCAGTGTTTATTATATGTTTTTTTTATTTTGACTAAGAAACTGAATTCATTAAAAGGCTGCCATAAATTTTCAGAGATGCTTTTTACGATTAATGTTTTTCCCTTTGACATATTTGTATCTCTTTGTTTTGTTCCTTGGATGAATGAACAAAAAAATTGGATATACAAAATTGGTTCATTATCGTAAAATTCTTAAGATATCCTGTACTATGTTATTTGAAATTCAGGGTTGGCAATAATTTTGGCTATGAAGGCAAGGCCAATAACTGAATTGTGTCTGGCTAATAAAAGATGATCTAAGGTCTTTCAGCCATCTAAAGTAAATATAAAGTATTTAGTTTGCAACTTATGGAGTCTGTATACTGTGTCTGTAAAGAAAATTGGTTCTCCAAGTGGGTTCTAAGGTTTGAAAACAGGTAAAAAAAAGTGGTTCTAAAGGAACAATAGCAGAGGCCTGTTAACGTTGAGGTCTGGAAGCTGTGTCTCACACATCACAGCTGATCTCTACATTGTTTCAAGTCTGCATGTTGGGATGTTAGTCATAAGATGTCGTCAGATGGGTTCATCTGGAGTGTAAAATGCTATATAATGTAGATGTAAAATTCCTATTTATAATTGCAAATGTCTCTAAAGTCTGAGAAGAGGATTCAGCGGTATAAGAGGGGAGGTCTCTATACCGCTGCTGATGAAGAAGGTTGGCCTAAGGCTGAATGCCAGTTACCCAACTCGGCTCTATGGTCGAAAAACTGTTGGCAATTTATGAGTTTTCAACTGATACAAAATATATGTTTATACACATATGTAACATCTACGGACTATAAGTCTGCAAACTGTTTCTGAAGAACATTTGTGGGTGTTTCGAAGTTAGTACTCAAAAACTGATCTAGCAAGGATACATTCCCAGACAGCACTGGCAGTAGGCCATCAGTGTTTAAGGCCAGATTTATGTGCAATTAATGGTGCAGGTGCCAACGTTTAATCATTTCGATGATGCAGTTTTGCCATTCAACTGTTAACACACATTCATAAAGTACACCACTGTGCACCCCTTTTCTCCATGACACTTCAGTCACTAACTAGTAGGACAGCCATTAGGGTCAATTTGGGGTTCAGGACACTTTGGCACACAGAATATACCTTTTGGTTACTGGGTGACTCACTCTACATCCTGAGCCATAGGTGCTCCAATTTAATGTGTCTTTTATTATTTGCAAATCAAATCCACTTGAGTTCCGGAAGACCCCACACATTTCCAGACTTCTGGTGTAGATTAAGGGAAGATAACCAACTGCCCTTCGATTATTCCTGTGCAATCAGATTGAAATGTAAAGACCGGGCCAATATCTTTACTTGTAACTTTGGCATTATGCACAGTGCAGTTACTGAGTGCTAGGTGCTACATCTGTGCACAGATATTCTCAAAAACACTTTCATAGCATCTTTCTGACTTTTCATCACTCAATTTGTTCACAGACCTCTATAATGTAATTAATTACAAGACATCCTTTCTTAAACCGACTAGAAGCTCTCAAGCCGATCCATTTTACAGGTTAACAGAGGTTAATCTACATCTACAACCTTTGGAATTATCCGTCATCAGTTAAAAAGCCTTAAATGTTATTGACCCCCTTTTAAGCCCATAAAAGTCAAGTTACATCAGGTAATTGACAGCAGTCATGTTTGAGGTGAATGAAGTCACAGTGGCATGTCAGGAATGGCTTTACTGAGATGCACTGCCAATGACTTTGAAGGGATAGGTAAAAGCAAATGAACACATCCCATTATAGACACACCATTATCCAAGTATTTGTCTATTTACTCTACAGTACCACTCCAAGAAAGATGAATGAAACAAAATGAGTATTTATTTTTTTATTAACTATAAAACTGGTTTCTTTTTGTCCATCTAAGCCGGTAACAGGGGGACTCGAGTGGCAGTACAGGGGGAGCCGTTCCTCACTCTAATCCGCATGTAGCAGCGGCAAGGATTTCCAATACTCTATAAATTCCCCGGCTTATCTCCAGACAGTGACTAGTAAATGGTAAGCAATGCTATCAATCATGGAGCTCCCTGCTGTGTGATTCATAGCACTGTGTTTCCATTTAAAACTCCCCCGGGGTGGAGGCAAGAAGAGAGGAGCATGTCTCTAGGCATCAAATTCCCCACAACAATCGATATGTGGAGCTCAAACAACCCATGCCTCAGCCTGCCCAGGGAAAATACATGTATTAAGGTAAGGAAATGCATTAAAGAGAAGGGAAAATGTATTGGGTGAAAGAAGAATAATCAGGGCTGAGGTATCAGAAGCTACATATGGTAACATGTGGACACTCAGCTGCCTGTAAGAAAGGCCAGAGTGGAACAGCTTTGCAACACGGAGTAACTAATAGTACATTAGTTCAAAGACAGACGAGCTCAGGTCTTCTCGAGATGTGCGGACACAGACTGATGTGGAGTATTTTACCCAAGTGTCAGATGGTCAGTGATCGGCCATCTCCCAGTTGCATGTAGATGCCACAGACAAGTGTATTCTAAGCAACGTACAGTCACTTCAGACGAGCTGATGGCCTTTGCCAAGGAGGTTATGTTTTTTTCATTTTTTTTTTCTCTTTTGATTCTGTTACTTAGTTAGCAGGATTATGCACAACTGATTCTATTCAAATGTATGGAGGAGTGGGGCAGACCAGAGGAAGAACCCATTCGATCTTGGAAGGGTGATAGGGTAGTATTATGTAGAAGAACTCCTGACATCTTAAAGGGTTCTTGAAGACTTAGTTAAACTTCTGTCAGACTGGATGGTAAGTCTTTAGGAACTGACATCTTCATTGTCTCTCCACAGATGCTCTAAGAGTTTCAGTGTTGTCCACTCAACAACAATCAGAGACTTGTCCTGAAGACACTTCAGTGTTGTCTTGGCTTTGGGTCCTTGTCACTAGTCGGAGATATTGCTTCTTCAAGGGTCCCTTTGTACTTGGCTGTTTTCATCCCACCCTAACTCTGACCAGTTTCCCTGCCACCACCACCACTAAGAAGAATATAAAGAATATTTTTTCGTAAAAGAGGCATGTCTGTTTTAGCGTATCATTTTGACTGTGGAATTACGGTCAAATTTGCATCCATTATATCAAATACAATACAGTAAAATGTGAAAAAGGTGAAGGCGTCGGAATTCTTTCTGTAGCGACTACATGTGACTCACTGTTACCAATACCTATGGGCCGCCTGTCTACTTGACTTGCACATTATTTGAAGAATGATGGTTTAATAAAAAACTGTTGACTACTTTTTTTCAAATGGCTTCAAAATGTAGGTTGCTGAGGCAGCACATACGCACAGATTTAAATCACTGAGGCTCATGAGCTGCTACATTCTCCATAAACTGTATCATGCAATTTATTAATTCCGGTTCCCTAAACAAAAACACACTTGCTAGATATATAAAGGAGACAGGAAGTAGTATATGGCTGCAGAACATAGAGATATATTTTCTTGCCTGTGCCGATATAGACTTTTGTCAGAACAATTATATATCAGCAGCAGCAGACAGCTATCTCAACAGCCTTTTTTCTATGTGCACCAATGAATCACCAGTAAATCCCATCCCACCATGGATGTTTGTGTTAAAGCTGGGTTTGAATCATAAGCATCTGCAACATTTGCTATTCAGGACCATTATTCTTGTGTTTTAATACAGGAATACCTTAAGTAATAAGGAATAAAGTTAATATAGACACAGTATACAGTAGATTCAATTTATAGTTTGAGTGCACATATTGCCTGGTGCTGCTCCCACCTGGTAAAGGCATGATGATAGTGTCCTAGAAAATATTGATATATTAATGCACTTTATTTTAAGAGTGTAGAGTGTCTACTTTAATCTAATAGTTCAATCAGTTACATGTATTCACTGCACATTTAATGGCTTACTTTTACGTCAGTACATTTTAACACTTTACATTTCCTCTACTCTGGATACAATGGCAAACTTTGTGGGCTTATCACGCATCTATTTGCAAGGACAGCTTAGATTTGAATAATGATAATACGACTTGAAACTGTCTGTCCGGCTCATCCGCCCAGTCACTCTGATACATCCGGTACTGTCAAATACTGCTGCTCATTCATATCCGGCAAACTTAATTAAGACTGAAAGATTCCCTTAACATCCAGTGCCTAAGTTCTGTGCTGATTCGGGCATCGTGAACCCCATGTATGAGTTAAGTAAAACGTATGGATGTTACCATGGCAGTATTTGCAAGTGGGAAGTCAGATTCTCAAGCAGGAGACTGCAGCTTGAGCAATCAGCAATCAACTGTTTTTCTTGAAATACCTTAATTAATGAACCGTATTTAGGTTTAGAGTCTTGACACCCAGACAGATCGCTTGGTCTCCATAGAGACTCTTCACTAGGGCCATAGTCACATCCGAAGCAGTCAACCCATGTAAAGATTCGATTTTAAGAACCAAGAATATCTCAGTTTATTGTAACATCTCCATTCTTACACTTGTCTCTGGAGCCCTAGAAGGAACGGTGTGTTTTGTGTCTGACTAAAGAGTCTCATCCTATTGACGGAGTGACACACGGCCAGGCCAACCACGGTTAATTGCTCGTAGCTTGTGAAACTGACCAGTAAATGCAAATTATTTATTATTATATAATCCACATAATAATAATACTTAGTTATATAATCTATCCCCGGTGTGAGTGTGCCCTGCCTCTAGCCCAAAGTCAGCTGGGATTTGCTCCAGCCATACTGCGACCCTCGAAGTATAAGCCAGAAATATTGAATGAATAACTGAAATAAAAAACGAAAACCCCAAAAAGTAAATGTTAAGTACTGTTAATAAGAGAAGAAAGTTAAATAGATCTCAAGAGAGCATATGTCTGCCAAGGCCCAGCAGTCCTCTTATATTCAATTCAACATTAAGTAAGATTTTCAGGTTTTCAAACAAAAAGCTCAACAGACCCCACAGATTTCATTTAAATTTAAATTGTATGACTGTTATATGTTATATGTTACGAGGTTATATGGTATATGTTATATGCAGTGTTGGGCAAGTTACTGAAAATTTGTTACAGTTACTAGTTACTTCTTTTAAAAGTAATTGAAATACTTCACCAGTTACTGTATATCAAAAGTAATTAGTTACTAAGGAAAGTACCTTTTAAGTTACTTTAATGTCTGCTTTTTAAATGTAATGAATATGAACAGTACTGAACAGTCAAACACAATAAACATATTTTTTAGATCTATTTATTGTAATCAACAGGGCAACAGGCCTTCAATTCAAGCAGTAGTACAAAAGTCCCTTTTAATACTTAACTTAATACAAAATAACTGTCTCAGTCATTTAACAGTGTTGTTTTTATCACATTAGGGCCAATGAAATAAAAGTGATTGGCCTACAGTATTAACACTAATTAAACGAGAAAACAAAGGTGCCTTGAGGCGCTGCATATAATGAATATATGATTTGACAAAAGATTAACAAAATGGTTTAACAAACATTCCTCATAAGGCAAAGCTAAATAGAGATAAGAGATGAGATTCTCAACAAACGTTAAAATGGGCTAACAAGTCTCATCTCTCACCTCTGACCAGTAGCCACAACATTGCTAGCTCTTAAACCAGTTATTGTACCTCAAGAGGAGAAGCTTCTCAAACTTTTGATCTGAGAGCCTATTCCTCTTTGGAGAGAGAATCAGGTTCCCAAGGCTAAAGAGTATTTCCACCGGGGCACTGGATGGAGTGGCTGCATTATATTTAAGTGATACTTCCTTATTATGGGAAACTGATTCAGAGCGTCCATACCTGTGGCTCGTGATTTAAAGTAATCAGCTACTTCATTTTCAACAGAGACATTTGGCATCCTCCTCACTCTCATCAAAGCTAAAGAATTCATCCTCTTTGGTAGATGGCCGGCGCTGTGTTGTTGGGGTTTCCCCTGGGTGCTCATCCTGCTGTGGGACATATTGTCTGAATTCTGCTACTAGACTTGCTTTTACCAGGTCCTTCCTCTCCTGTTCACGCAGCCAACGTAACTTGAACTTGGGTAGGGTTGCAGCAGCCAGTAGAGCATCATTATACTCAAGAACACATGCAAATCTTGTTTTGATTGCCTGAAATACATGACACAAAAGACATAACAAGAGTATTAAAACAAGTCTTAAAAACAGGTGTATTATACAATATGCATATTTGGCATATAGCATAAATTTGACTACAGAGCAGTCACTACTAAATTGACATGCACTTATAAATGCACATTATCTAGACACAAATGAATGCAACTGAGCTATTGATTGGATAAATATAAATGCAAAATAAAATAGCAGCTCTTACCTGAACAATTGCCTCTGGTAGGCCATCAAGGATTGCAAGGTGTTTTTATTAATTCCAGCGTCTTAGACATCAACGTCTCCAGAGTGGGCAAGAGTGTTCTGTAAAAACAATTGTCCTCTCCTTGCAGAATGTCAAGAGCCACAGTAAGTGGCTTCATCACAACACAATACTCTTTAAGGACCTGATGTTCCCTTTCACTGATGCATTTCATCTGAAATTGGGAGGATATTGTATTCAATTCGGCCACAGGTATCTCAGAAATTTGAGCATCATAGAGCAAATTCCACCTGGTGGTGCAAGGTAAAAGCAGCTTCTTAGCAATAACGTTGTTGACAATCTCCAAAGCCACCGTGGACCGACTTGCCTTGTTCCACAGCCCTGCACATTTTGTGGTAGCATTTCTATAGATAGATTTTGTTTCCAGCTTTGACATTAGCCACTTATTGACATCAGTCAAAATAGACAAATTTGTCCCTGATCTTTCTCCACAGCTTCGTACCTTCATCGAACTGCAAACCGACGTTAGCCGAGATGTCCTTCCAGGTATTGCAGGCCATCTGCGTGTCCTTGTATTCCGTCAATAACGGGTTATTCAAGTGGTCATACTTTCGGACCTCTTCTGCCAAATGCTCTTCTATTTGGTCCATATTCCTTATGCTAAATCTTCCGTGGTTTCTGCCGGTATTATGAGGCATGAAACCGGAAATGTGACTCCGGAAAGGATGTAGTTAGCGTATCAATCACAGCCTTGCACGCAAGCATGCAAGGGGCACGCAAGGGGCACGCAAGGGGCTCTTGAGCGTACCCCTTCTTGCATGTCTCTGAAAACGCAGAAGCCTGCGCCGGCCTTAAGTGCATCAACCCCGAGGGTAGAAACCCAGAACAACAAGATCAAGAAAGTAAAATTTCATTAAAAATAAAGCAAAACAAAGTGCTATACGGATAAAGCACTTTTGCCGAGCACGAGTATTATACGAGTAATACGAGTCAATATCTGTGCTCGGACTGAATGAAAATCCTCACACAGCGTCACAGCGCTCCTCCCCTTCACACACCGCTCTGCTCACTCACCTCAAAGAACAGCTCTCTGTCTCTCAGTCACTCAGGTTCGCGGGTCTTTTCCGTTAACGTTTAGGGTTTCTTCAGCTTGAACTTGAAGTTTGTTTTTATTTCAGTTTGTACTTACTTATTAACCAGTAGAGTTCTGTTAAACGTGGGTTCGTTCAGACGTGGTGCTGGTAGAAAGCGACTCGCGTTGCGTCTCTGCCTGTCGGAGATTTTTTTTTTTTTTTTTTTTTAAACAGTTTTTTTTTTTTTACTTTAACGGTTTAAACTTTTTTTAAACCGTCAGTTGGCTCTAACCAGTTTTATTTTACTTCACGCACTGAGTGTCTGACAAGTTCTAGGTAGTAGTGGTATAAAAAATATTACAAATTAAGCTACACACACACACACACACTCCCCCTCTCTCTCTCTGTCTCTCTCTTACTCACTTACACACGCACACACACACACACACACACACACACACACACACACACACACACACACACACACACACACACACACACACC
The DNA here is from genome assembly GCF_947347685.1 of Pleuronectes platessa. NCBI lineage: Eukaryota > Metazoa > Chordata > Actinopteri > Pleuronectiformes > Pleuronectidae > Pleuronectes > Pleuronectes platessa. The sequence continues at coordinate 3,543,261 of NC_070634.1, read as the reverse complement.
TGGTGTGGAAATAAATTAAAAAAAATTCAAAGTTAAAAAAGAAAGTTATGTTGAGTATGAAAACACTTGTTATTACATTTCACTTCATAATTGCAACAGCATGTGTTGTATTCATTGTTACAAAACTTGTTCTGTAAATAGTTTGTTTGCTATTGTGATCAAAATCATTGATCTGAAGCTCAATGCTGATGCTGTCCTGTAATAGTTTTCTAATCAGCAATAAATATAACAATTTCTGATCAACCCATATCAATTGCATGCTTAAAATAACATACTGGTTAAAGCCCCGCCCATTTCAAGACAACCCGGCCCACTTCCGGGTTAAATCACACCCACTTCCGGGTTAGGCCCCGCCCACTCCGAGTACGGATACGGATACAGATAATTGATATGGTTAACAGATACAGATACAGATACAGATAATGCTGTACTCGCTCATCCCTAATAAATAATATGACCGACATGCCGACTTTCAGACATGTTATGCAGATCATGGTTTCAAGGGGTTCAGTGGTCTTTGCTGTGGTGTAACGTAATCAGAAACTCTTGGGGCCCTAAGCATTTGCCTGCTTTGTCTCTCATATTCTGTCGCTTCTGAGTACAACAGCATAATTCTGCCATGCTCCGAGTAGTCTTTTGATTTGAAATGTGAAGGAAGTAATGACTTAACCCTTGAGAAACGGCAAAGGAGAGGAGGTTTAGATAATTAATTAGTGAATGAAAACAATATGTCTGGTCCAAAAATGGTCTTGTATGACATTTGAACATTTGGTCTACATTACACAATTGTTTTTCCTGAGTAAATTAATCCTTAATGCTAATGAGGGCAACACCTTGTTATCCTTTTTTACCAATGAAATGTAGCATGAAGTATTGCGGACCCCTTCAGAATCTCCTCAAACTAAGGATCCCAAAACATTATGTAAAACGGTCAAACTTCACAATGAAGTAGTTCCTGTTCTTTTCACATTTTTACAATAATCCCTAACTGACATGTAAAGCATGTTAAGACAAAGATGACTGACTTTGCTTTACACAGTATATTTATGTTTACAGTAATGTTACCAATATATAAACTTACTATCTAACTTATGCAAATTGTCAAAGTGTATTGGAATACCACCTAAATATTGCAAAAAACTCTGAGTGAGAATTATTGTGTACAAATGTATCATTGTGATAATATTTATGGATTTGTTTTCGCTACTTCTTGTTACTAAGAATAAGAAATGTGAACATTGCTAAAGAAGAATCCTCTCTAAAAATAAACTGCACAAGGAATGGGTTTGCTCTCCATATCTGTGTACACAGCAGAAAAATTGTGTATTTCTTAAGTTTTTCATTTATACAGAGTAGGCTGCTGCTGACAGATCCCCCCACCCCAAAAAAAGATCCCTTTTGAATGCAAAACAGAGCACTAAAACATACATTTAAGAACTTGCTGCAGTCATTCATGCAGCCTTAACAAGCACAGAGAAAAGAATCATGCAAATTTCCCTCTCTCAAAAAATTTGAAAGCTTATATACTGAGAATGGAATGCATACACACCCACAAAGCCTTGATCCAAGTGGGAATCGCTGCACTGTTACTAGACTGACTTCGACAAGGCGGAAACAAGTGTCAGAACAGAAGAAAAGACAGAGTATTGTGATGCAAGAAGATCTGAGGTGATATTTTACACCAATGCTCTGTGGCATATTCCTATTAAAAACACAACAAAGATGTCACCAGCCGAACGCAGACAAAATGGAAACTGTTCTGCTTTCATTTTACTGTCATTCTTCGATAATCGCCCGCACACATGGAGACAGAGTGATGCTTGGTTAGCACAAAGGATCTTTTCCTTCTGCAAATGATCCATTTCGACTTTGCCCTGATTCCAGCAAGTCAACATCGTCACAAGAAATATGTCTTAGCCAAGCCCATTAGTGTTCTCTTTCAAAGAACCCTTTGAATAAAACTTTTCAAATAATCCCCTGACTCATTTGCCTGGAACACGAATGATGGAAAACCCAATGTTCTGTCCAGGAAAATATGTTATTTTTGTCATCATACAATCCAGCCGTGCTGTCTCTTCTGAGTTCAATTTGCACAGTCCAAAGGAGGTGTGGAGAGGCCACGTAAAGAGAGATGAAAATGGAGAAATGGAAGGCTGCTGTCATTCTAAAGGCAAATTTCTCATTAAGGCAGAGTTAAATCAAACCAGGTTGACAATTTAAGGCTGATTAAAGCCAGACATTACAGCAGAGCTGTGATTGTGTAAGGGAGCCCAATCGTTAAAATGCAAGAGGTGATCAAATAGCTGCTATTTCACATCAGGATAAATACACCCATTTTATGTCATACGCTTTTGACATGCTTTCCCTGGAAAACTAAATTATTTCTGCAGATTATTTATTTAGAAAGATGCCTTTATCAATCATAGTCTTTGAGATTGTTTGCAGTCAAGAAGAAATGAACCTAAATTCCATCCTCTAAGAGACAAAAGGCCTTTGATAAAGATTTCCATCTTGCAGTCAAAACTGCATTAATGTAGTATCCCTATGATGTATAAAACTTGTACTGTATGGTCACATGCTCAAGTCCAAAAGTTTTGTGTCACAACATTGAAATTACCTGTAAAACTTTATATTATTTTGTAGTTCTATATGTATGTGTATATTTTAGGTATCTTTAAACATGGGTCATTTAATAATAACTACAATTCAGCAAGTCCACTTATATAGCCCAAATGGCCTTTTGGAAAGACAGATTAAACCAAACAGCTCTTAAAGGAATACTTCATCCAAAAATTATAATTCACTCATTATATACTCACCAATGGCGATTGGGGTGTGGGTCAAGTGTTTGAGTCCACAAAACACTTCTGGAGTTCTTCAGATGTAATCAAACTGAAAAAAAACATAACATGCCTCCATACTGCCTGTGTGTTGTTATCCAAGTGTCCGGAAGCACCGCCATTTTTAATTTGACTCGAAAAAATATAAATTACATAGTGTTTAATGCCCAAATGTCCTCTGATATCTTCCGACGAGGTGCAATTCATGGACGGTCTGAAATGCTACTTTGCTACAATGCACTTCTGGTGTACTTTTAGGTATAAAACACGATGTAAATGACCTCGTTTAGAGCCAAAAATTCATGTTGGGGCTTCCGGTCACTTGGATGACACCATAAGAGCAGTATGGAGGCAAATTTTTTGTTGTTGTTTTATTTAGTCTGAAGACAGGTCACTAATCAGATACACTACCCCTGAAACTCCAAAAGTGGTTTGTGGACTCAAAAACTTCACCCAACCCTTGCTACATGTGAGCTTAAAGGGGTTCAGGTAAATCAAAAAGCTGCAACATTGCCTCAGGTAACCACTTTTACAGACAAAATAAATAGAGAAAAGAACGTGCATGTGTTTGTGTTTGGGCTAAAGACAATTGGGACAAAGAGGTACTTAAGAGGCCAAACAGCAGCTATGGAGGAGACAGCCACTGGAGTCAAAATCTGTTTAATCTCCCTCTTAAAAACACTGCTACTTCTACGTCTATTGATCATCTCCGTGTGGACTATCTGCTCCACTGTGAGAGGGAGGTTTGGCCCATATTACGTCTCTCACCAGCCAATCCGCTTAGTGCCTTATAATCTCAATTATTCCAAATAAGTACACATTTGGCCCCTTGGCACCTAGCGACTCCCCTTAGTCACACTCTGCTGGGGCTAGTTACATCTGACTCTGGCCTTGATCTAGAAAGAGATATAGAGCATTCAAATGTATTAAAGGATATATTTTATGCATAAAATGTGACTTGCATTGTTTGTACCATACGTTACTGCAGAGTAAATATGGATTGCAATGAGACCTCATGACCTTACAAAGCCACGTCACAGGATTTAATGTGACTATATTCAACACATTTTAATGGACTTCTTTTGAATAGCTCAAAACCGGTGTTATTCTGTAAAATGTTGTTTATTGACACTGCAAAACGTGCTGTCTGTATCAACTGTACGTGCTATCATTTACAATAGCCTAAATACAGGGTAAAATGACAAATATTTAAACTATGACATAAAGTGCAGCTGTAGTGAACGCAATGGTTTGGTTCGGGAAGGTTTTCATTTAGATATGCTTGGCTGTTCTTTATCTCTAACTCAATAGGGTTTTTCCTCTGTTTAAAAACAGGGGTGCCATTCAGAGTCCAGTCCAGAGAAAAATAAGGCACAGTTCATTCCAGTTTAAATGAAACACAAATAAGGGACCTCAAAACAATGTCCAGAATGTACAGAGATGATTAAGCACATGACAGACTCTGCTTCTTTTTTTTAAATATATAATTTGATAGCCAATGTAAACTACAGTGGCACTCAGTGGAGTACATACCTCTGCCAAGTCCTAACATTCCCCTTAAATTCAATTATGATGCACCAAATTAAAAATACTCATAGATATAAGTCCCCTAAAAGAGAATAATTGTTTTCCCCACCAGAATTATTCCCTGGGAACTTGGGAAAACATCAACAATTTTCTCATTTCGTAAACAAAAATGAAGGGGTTCTTGTTTGCCCATGTGCCCACATAAAGTTTCATAGGAGTCTGTATGGTATTTTTGCATAATCCTACTGACAAACAAACACACAAATAAACAAACAAACAGACATCTACATAATCACAAATCATAACCTCATTGGCTGAGGTAATAATATTCAAAGCGAAACCAATCAATACGGTGCGATTTCACATGATATATAATAGGTGTAATCTATTAAAAGGTATTAGTAAGAAAATATTACAATATTGGAATGGCAGTTTTGTTTTTATATTCAATCTATGTGGGAAATTGGTATTGAACTGAAATAGCTATTAGTTTTTTGCTGAATTATGTCACATTATAACTCCAGGTCAAACAATAATGACATTAACCACACTGTGATTTTGAAATATACAACAGGTTCATGTTTCTTATTAGAGAACAATAAAAAAACATTGTATTATGTTTATATGAAATTGGCATTTCAGTGAAGTTTTTCCCTCGACTCCTGTGGCATTAAAGCGCACAACATCAAGTCCACCAGATGTTTGATACAATTACAGGCCCCAACTTAGTATATAACCAGGGAAAATAAAGGTCCAGAACAATTGCTGTGTGTTACAATAAAAGATATCAAGTTACATCCATCTTTTTTCTACAAGACAGCCAGCACTGTCAGAATCTGTACACTTCACTGATGTCCCATGTATATGACCATCAAGACAGAAGAAAACGTGAAATGCAAGTTGAATCCCAAAATAGGCTCAATTAACAAATAACAATAATGAACACGATCTTTGGCTTTTGAAAATTGTTTTCCCCCCCTCTCTCTGCAATTACACAGAGGGTCATATCTCACTACCACTACTACAACAAGTAGTCTATAGAAACCAGGACAGGTTCCATCTCATGTTATTCAATTGTTCTATGTGGTTGGGATCAGAGCTACCACTCATGCCCAGTCAGAAACACAGTATCTAATTGGTCGACAAACTCAACCCAAGGCATTGTGGGAGTGACGGTTGACTGCCAACAACCATGCCAACACCAATAATAACTTTTGGTAATCATTATTGGATCTGTCATGGATTTATGTCTCTAAAAAAAGGGAAAGTTCAAGGCTGGATTAAAAACGTTCTTAAAGCGATACGCACGCCACAGAGCGCTCATTGGAATGGAACAACGCTACCCTTCTATGCGACATAAAAAGTGAGTCTCTAGAACGCATCGTTTCCAAAATATTTAGTCTTTCTCGTTCTTATGATGGTTAACATAAGTACGTCTGCAAGGTTTAAATAAGGATAAGACACAATTGAAGCTTTTGCTTTTTCAGATCAGAGCTGTCCAGGTCTCTCTCATGCAATCCAAGATTGTAATAATGACAATTCCTTGGTCAAGATGTGGAGAATGACATTGAATTTCCTTTCAGTTGCGATGAGAAACCAATTAGTCCCAATTTATTTGTTAACTAATTCATTAGAATCAAGCTGACTTAGGATTAATAGCTCTTTACTCCTCTCCTCTTTATTTCTTTTTTATACTTCACATCTCTCACTGCCCTCTTATCCTTTTCTTCTCTGCTTCCCCATTTCTGATTATTCCTACTCCTCCTTTTCCCATCCTGAACTCCCTCTATGTCCTCCTGGGAATGTGAACCATTTGAGTGCTACGTAGTGGAGGCAGCTTCAGAGTTTCACCCTCGACTTTTAGATCGTTAGTGGGTTTAAAGCCGCCATATTTAAAGGGAATACATTCGTCCAGAAAAGAGAGGTGAATTCAAGAGATCTCTGCTTAGTGAGATGTATTCTGTCAGATCTTCCAAGTGCTCTCTGTTCCGCATCGAATACCAATAGTGGCTCTAAATAAAGGGGTATCCTAAAGTAGCACTGATCTTCACTAAGTTTACTCCAAAGGTCCTGAGCACAAGCTTTCAAATAAATTAATCATGTGGCCAAAGTTATGATGACACAAATTGGCAGCAACCAGCCCCCAGCATGACTTTCACTGCATTTGCAGGTACAGGTGCATCTCAATAAATTAGAATATTATGGAAAAGTTGATTTATTTCGATATTTCAAATCCAAAAAGTGAAACTCACTAAAATATATAGATTCATTACACACAGAGTGAAATCTTTCAAGCATTTATTTCTTTTAATTTTGATGATTATGGCTTACAGTTAATGAAAACCCCAAATTCAGTATCTCAGAAAATTAGAATAATACATAAGACCAATAAAACAAAGGATTTTTAATACAGAAATGTCAGCCTACTGAAAAGAATGTTCATATATATGCACTCAATACTTTTGCATGAATTACTGCATCAATGCGGCGGGGCATGGAGGCGATTAGCCTGTGGCACTGCTGAGGTGTTATGGAAGCCCAGGTTGCTTTGATAGCCTGTATTGTTGGGTCTGGTGTCTCTCATCTTCCTCCTGACAATACCCCGTTGATTCTCTATGGAATTCAGGTCAGGCGAGTTTGCTGGCCAATCAAGCACAGTGATACTATGGTCATTAAACCAGGTAGTGGTACTTTTGGCAGTGTGGGCCGGTGCCAAGTCCTGCTGGAAAATGAAATCAGCATCTCCAGAAACCTTCTCAGCGGAAGGAAGCATGGGGTGCTCTAAAATTTCCTGGTAGACGGCTGCGTTGACTTTGGACTTGATAAACCACAGTGGACCAACACCAGCCGATGACATGGCTCCCCAAATCATCACAGACTGTGGACTTCACACTGGACTTCAAACAACTTGGATTCTGTGCCTCGCCACTCTTCCTCCAGACTCTGGGACTTTGATTTCCAAATGAAATGCAACATTTACTTTCTTCTGAAAAGAGGACTTTGGACCACTGAGCAACAGTCCAGTCCTTTTTCTCCTCAGCCCAGGTAAGATGCTTCTGACATTGTCTCTGGTTCAGGAGGGGCTTGACACGAGGAATGTGACAGTTGTAGCCCATGTCCTGGATACGTCTGTGCGTGGTGGCCCTTGATGCAATGACTCCAGCCTCAGTCCACTCCTTGTGAATCTCCCCCAAATTCTTGAATGGCCGTTGCTTCACGATCCTCTCAAGGCTTCGGTTATCCCTGTTGCTTGTGCACAGGGATAACCTTCCACTCCACTTTCTATGAATATGTTTGGATACAGCACTCTGTGAACACCCAGCTTATTTATTAATTACCTTTTGTGGCTGACCCTTCTTGTGGAGGGTGTGAATGACTGTCTTTTGGACAACTGTCAAGTCAGCAGTCTTCCCCATGATTGTGTAGCCTACTGAACCCACCTTGGAGACCATTTAAAAGCTCAGGAAACCTTTGCAGGTGTTTTGAGATAATTCCCTGATTAGAGTAGGACACCGTGAGTCTACAATGTTGAACTTTTTCACAATATTCTAATTTTGTGAGATACTGAATTTTGGGTTTTCATTAGTTTTAAGCCATAATCATCAAAATTAAAAGAAATAAACGCTTGAAATATTTCACTCTGTGTGTAATGAATCTATATAATATGAGTTTCACTTTTTGAATTTAATTATCGAAATAAACAAACTTTTCCATGATATTCTAATTTATTGAGATGCACCTATATATCTCTATCAGGGTGAAAGGAGACCATCTTAAAGGGACAAACACAATGAGCATGAGAAAGGTCACCTCACCAATAAGGAAGCCAGAGTTGATCTCCATGTCCATGTCATTCTAATAAATTCTACATTAGCCAATGTAGGAAGTTAATTAGAAGGAAACTCTATGACAAGATTATGAAGTCTAGATGGCTCGGTGTCTTTCACAGTAAAAAATGAATGCAAAAGATACAATGATTCATTCATTCATTTTTTTTTAAAAACAACTGCTACTCATCAATATTCTTGACACAAAGATTTGGCTTATCTAGCATAAATAATAAGATTAAGATTAAGATACATTTATTTATCCCAAACACATGCACAGGCACACTCATGCAATTGTAGGGAAATTTAACCTCTGCTTTTAACCCATCTGGTGCAGGACACACAGAGCAGTGAGCAGACATGTACGGCGCACGGGGAGCAGATGTTGGGGGAGTAAGGTGCCTTGCTCAGGGGCACTAGACAGGGTAGGGAGAATCCTCTTGGATTTTTGGACAGATCAATCCAGGTTCGTCTTTTTGTTTTTCTCCGTGGAGTCGAACCAGAGACAAACCAGAGACCTTTTCTGCCCTTAGTTCAAGTTTCTGCCACTAGTCCACCGCCTCTCCTTGCAAGTGCAGCATCAACCAAATCAATACCAAGTATGTATTGTTGTTGCATGTGCGCAAAATTATTTTGCAAGTATTTCTTATCCATTTACTAGATTAATCTATGGAATAATCTATAGAATATTCGATTAATAAAATGATCGATAGGTGCAGCCCTAAAATAGTAATATGTTCTAAATCACTGTATTGTGTCTGTTTCCTTTTTCTCTTGAGAAGATAACTCAGACACAAGGTACTGCTGGCCATTCAATCTCATTTGTAAATGTTTTGTAAGTCCTCACTTTGATGACGTCACAAAAAATTCATCAGCTACTAAACTGAATTAATCATGAACTACAGTATTAATAAGTATTTACAAAAGATCTATGAATGAACTCAGTAACCATTGTTGCATGTCTAACTCATTACATGTATACATGTTATTGTAGAAGTAATTAGTTAAGCATTTATATACGCTTTTTTAAAAGATCTTATTAACTATTTAAAACTTTAAATAACTGGTTTGTAACTGATATAATATTTATTAAAGAAGAAAAGGTTAGTTCATAATTAACTATTAAATTAACCCTTAGATGGACGAATGACTGGACCCTACACTCTTCCATAAGTGGGTCAAAAATGACCCATATTCGAATCAATGGGTTTTTATGCTATTTTCGTCATTTTGGTTAAGAATAATCAGTTGCATAATATTTAGTATTATATTTAGGACCACACAATAATGATTTCATGTTTGAAATATCTTTATTTTTCTCTTTTTGACATTTTTGAAAAAGAAAATTACCCAGAACGGCAATAGAAAAATGTGAACATCCAGTGTGTGTGTGTGTGTGTGTGTGTGTTTTTGTGTGTGTGACTGTCCAGTCATTGAAAGTTCCTCTCTCTTTTCCCTGTTTTGCCTTCTTGTCTCATCACTGTATGCAGTTCAGACAAACTACCTGTTTCTGGCTGTGTTCATTGCACACAGGTACATTGGATTTCCCACACCTGTTGTTGACTTTGCGATCTTTGTTACTTGGGCAGATCTGACACCTCTTTCTCTTTGGTTGGCCCTGTCTGCTTCTTTCCTGTGGCTGGGTTGTGGCTTTTGTCACCCCACACCTTTCCATTGCTTCAATAATCGGGGTTTGCAGTTGGGGGCAGCCTTCCAGTCGACTCCTCATGTGTGGTGTGACAAGCTCCTTTGACAGCTCTTTGAGGAAGAGCCGTCGTGCATTGGTGATGCCGCTCTTGAATTCTGGGTGCTGAGCCGTGAAAAAGGTGTAGGCATTCAGGGTGGCGATGTCAATTATGTTGTACCACAACACCATGGGCCACCTCTGTGTTTGGCGCTTGCAGGTGTAGGTGCCAACCATCTGGTCAGTGGTGTCTACACCTCCTTTTGTCTTGTTGTAAAATGTGATTACTTCTGTTTTTTTCTTTCTGCTATTTTCATCCACTACTTTGTCGTGGTGCATCGTGCTCAGGAGCACAACAGCTTTTCCTTTCTTTCTGACATAGCTGACCATGGTAAGGCTGTCATTGAATCCAAACTCTGTGCTGTGAACCTCCCTGGACTTGGAAGGCTTCATCAGAGGAGGGATGTCTGCTTGTTCTGACTTAGAGTCCCCACAATAGTGAGATCCTTCTCCAGGAGATGCTGCGCAAGAGGCACACTGGTGAAAAAGTTATCCATGGTGATGTTGCGACCTGTGTTTCTAAATCTACTACACAACTGCTGGACAATGTTTTCCCCCAGATTCTTCTGAACTTCTTCCCCTGGTTGTCTCCCCGTGTAAACTATACCATCTATTGCATAGGGGATGCGTGCATCACAAACCCAGAAGATCTTTAGGCCGTACTTGGCGGGCTTGCTTGGCATGTACTGTAGAAACTTGCACCTACCCCTGAATGGCACAAGCTGTTCGTCCACAGTGACACAATCACTGGGGATGAATCGCTGTCTGCAGTTGACCAGGAACAGGTCCCATACATAGCAGAAGGCTGCCATATGGTCTGTTTCCAGTCGGAAGGCTCTGGTCCTCTTATCATCAAAGCGCAAGGTACGGCGAATGTCTTCAAATCTTCCAACAGCCATAGTGGCCTTGTACATGGGATTATGTAGAGGACTCCCTAAGAGCTCACGGACTGATACATCCCAGTTCTTCTCACTTCCTGCAAGCAGGGTCAATCCAATGAAGGCCATGAATTCATCTTTGGTGACATTTTTCCATTCTTTTCCTCTAGCTGTTGCTACTCTCCGTCCTTCCAAGTTTGTGCACTTCATCACCTCTTGTATTATATCATCAGTGATAAAGAGCTCCCATGCATCTTTTGGTGAGACAGTGGTGCTAAGCCCTTGTGCAGGCCCTGACCGACTTCTGAGGATATTGTGGCTCTGTGTTCTGCCCTGGGTGGGAGGTAACTGGCTCCAGTAAGAGCCCTTCCGACTCATTCTGTTGGACATGATTTGGACACTTTCTTCTTCAGAGGACACAGAAGAGGAATCTTCTGAGTCAGATTGATCCTGTACAGTTGGATTTCCAGGTGGACAACTGCCACTGCCACCTGGACAATAGTCTGGGTCCTCATCATCAGAAATGTCAGACTCGGAGTCCAACCCCATTACTGCCTCTCCATCATACAGCATCTGTCGGACCATTTCAGCTGTGTATCTAGCAGCCATGACACCTTGGATGAGGAAACATAAGAGTAATGTTTTCAATAGATCAATATGTAGCTATATAAATAAATACACTCAAACACACACACACACACACTATATATAGTAATGTTAGCTAAGTTAGTTAGCTAGCTAGTGTTAGCTAGTTATAAAGTAGGCTAATTTGTTGATAAATAATAATAAAATACTCTTTCACACAACAATCATGAATGACACGCACACACACATGCACACACACAATACATATAGTAATGTTAGCTATCTTAGTTAGCTAGCTAGTGTTAGCTAGTTATAAAGTAGGCTAATTTGTTGATAAATAATAATAACAAAAGTCATGAAAGACACACACACAATATTATATGAAGATAATACTTACACGTATCAGATCTTGCTGTGTAAAATAATCTTGACGGGGTGAAACTTCTGATATAGTCTGTGTGGTCCACAGTTAATTTACTCCTGACAGCCACAGTTGATAAGAATCAAAGGTTCCCATTGGATTCCATAGAAAATGCATGCGGGTCATTTTTGACCCACTTATGAAAGCTTGGGGTAGTAATACAAAAACTACAATTTCTTAAAATGTATAAAAGGTAAGTTAAAAATGTAAATGGCATTATATCAAAAATATGTTTTTTGAGGAATACCTGGAATATTAAATGATAATAATTTTTCATTACGAAGATATTTCAAGAAAACAACCTCACCGGGTCATTTTTGACCCACTCATGCATCTAAGGGTTAAAATGTTTAAATGGATTTTAGATTAGCTTATTCATCAGGAATAAAGCATTTCATACTATGTTTATGCTTTACTTACTCATGTATCATGTAGGAAACAATGCTTTATATATCGTGAATTCCCTAGTTAGTAATACTTAACTAATGGTTCATAGTGTGTAGTTATGATAAAGTGCTACCAACAATTATCTCTCATTCAGCTGCCAAACAATGCACTGCCAAACCATTGGGTTTCAGTGTCCTACTGAAGGACAATTCAACATGTGGACACAAAGAGCCACCTTATGATCCTTACTGCCTTAGAAATAACATCAAATTCACTCAGTAACTGTTGAAGACATTGGGTTGTATTGTGTATGGGATTATTGATTAACAGAAATTACTAGAATAAATGTTTCGTAAAATCACGTAGTAGTGATTAAAACAGACGCAGGCATCAACAGTTTTTGCTGCAGTTACATTTTAAATAATGATGCATCTTTCCTATCATAATGATATTCTAGATGTTAGGGTGGAATTGGTGAATTGTAAGAACCTGAAACATTATGCGCTTTAAAGCCAAACCCATTGATGTCAAGCGTACACCTTTTTGGCAAAGACTCATTGTATCTTTAGGTTCTCAAAAAGTTATTTGAGGCCATTAAGTTGTATGTGGACAGCTCCTTTTAGCTAACATTTGGGTATAGCAATAACAGGATTTTCCTGGTGGTTGTTTGGTTTTACAAATATCATCAACTCATCCTCACATTTTCTATGCACCACTGCATCCTTACTCACACGTCAAGGATGAGCTTGTCCAGGAGTGGTCCTGTGAACACGATGGGATCTTGCCTCACTGAGCAAGACGGCCAAGTCATGAGACCTCAACTGAGCATCTGTAAGAAACACAAAAACAAGGCTTGTCAGGGTCGAGTTCACTAGCAGCCAATATAACACCATTGTTGGAGGCATTCAACCTGCGGGATATTTACTCTGAAATACCTCCGACACCTTGAAAAGTCAATGGCCTAAAATATTGTGGTGGTTCAACAAGCATCATGGAGTGAGAATCGATGTTGTGCCTGTTACTGTATTATTTTGCACATTGCATTTTCACTAATATAGCAGTATCACTTCAAGTAATTTCATCAGCCTTGTTCAAATCTCTGCTTCTGAAAACACAAGGTGACTCCAAAGTATGTCACCTCATCATCAATACTAATTACCATCCAATAAGAGAGTAAGTGGTGGAAATGAATGTGGAACAGCTAATTAAAATATACATAAACACAGCCATGTTGAAATAACATGTAGTACTGTTGGCTAATAGATGGTAAAAAAAGGCTTCTTGGATGTTGAAGATAGAAATTTCCGCTTTTTCCAATTGCACACAGAGGGTTAAGTGGCAAGTAACTGTACATATCTTAGAGGGATGGATTCACAGATTAATATCAGCAAACTAGCAGTCAAATTCCACAATGAAATAAATACATTGTGAACCATATACAATTTGGTATCAATTCAGGATGCTTCTTTTCAAATCAGATTACTTTACAGTTATTAGAACATACACTATATCTTAGTTATTTAGAAATGTGGCATATCATTTCAAATTGACATTTATACCTCATCTCCAAACTCTGAAAGGGTTTTGCTGCCGTGCCAGAAAAAAGAAAGACAGCTCTTGGTCATAAAATAAACAGTTTGTTCTAAAAATGTTTATTTTATGACAACATTCAACTTTATCACATAACGATTACATTATGTTATTCTCCCATTATAACATGAAACATTTCATCTGATAGCTTATTGTTAAAATAGAAAAATATTTAACATCAAAAACTTATTTGAGAATGATGAAATGCTTGCCGGTGACGGATAAATCGACTGACATTGTTAATTTACACAATCTTATTGTATTGTGTGAAATTCTACTTCAAACTTGGGTTGAGAGGGACTTGTCTGAGCAACTTTGTTTGACCAAATAATGAGCTGTGATAAGCTGTGAATATCATCATCATCGTCAATACAATCACACATCGTGTTGTGCACCAAATCGATACTCGCACTGCTTAGCAATAGGGGTGAATCATAGCGATTTAGTTGTTGCTTCACATTTATCTTTAATGTATTGGATCATTTGTAATGCATTGAAATGTGTATTGCATCATCGTCAATGATGGGGATGCACATCACATACAACACAGTATCTCTGGTTTAAGTCTCAACAGAGACTTTAGCTGGAGCCATTCTCCCCATCACTGTAGCAGTGGAAGGAAAGGTGGAAGGGCCACATGGATCAGAAGAGTCATGGTCATTTTTATAGAAAAAATAAATTGCAAGTGTCATTTTATATGGGCAGCCGCTTTGAAATGCAGGTGCAAAGTTAAATATGTTGCCTCATATTTACAGAAAGATTCTAATTACTAATGCAAAGTGAACTTGCAGAGATCATATACAATTTCTGGACGCGTGTCGGGCCCTTCTCGCAGATCACCTCAGCTACGACGCCCGCTGGGGGAACCCTCCGTTCGCGCGGGGGGGCCCCCTCCGGCGGTACGCCTCGGCTGGCGCCTAGCAGCTGACTTTGAACTGGTGCGGACCAGGTGAATCCGACTGTTTAATTAAAACAAAGCATCGCGAATTCCCACGGTGGGTGTTGACGCGATGTGATTTCTACCCAGTGCTCTGAATGTCAAAGTGAAGAAATTCAATGAAGCGCGGGTAAACGGCGGGAGTAACTATTGGCACTCAAAACAGGTCAATCTGAGAAGGGCTGTTTTATACAGGGTAAAAAGGTGCTGTTTTAAATGATCCTTGTGGTATTTTGACCAAAATATGTTACAGACATTTCATTAAGACCCCATGGAACCATATCAACTGTGTAAAAATGGGCACAATATGTCTCCGTTAAGTAAAGTTTAGTTAAACCAAAGACTGTTTCATAAATCTGATTGAATTTGTGCTTATTAAAAGATAAGAGTGATAAAGGGCTGAATTAATTTAAAATTGTGCTTTTTAAATAATGATTTAATATTTTCCTGGCGCAAAAGGCAGAATGAATAACAACAAAAACAAAATAAACAAACATCGGTATCGGTATCGTCCAAGAATTTCCATATTGGTGCATCCCTAATGCCTACACATTCAGATTCCCCTAAATGGTGGCAAAAACAAGTCAATAAGAATAAGCAATCTCTCAAAGACAGCTCAATATTCAGTCTTATTTCGTGGCTGTTTATCAAAAGTAGATTGTACATACAGAATAAAGTGGAAAAGCAGAGAGACTGGAGGGAAATAACGTGAATTTCCAAGAAGTCCCTAAAACCTGCATCCACATTATATATTCAACACTTCAACATCCATTACCAGCTTCCACTGCCAGTGCAGGAAGTAGTGTGCCCTGTATGTAATGAGGTGGAAAGTAAGTGCGTCTGTATACCCCATCACAATTGCTCTCTAGATGGCCGAATAGGTTTGGACCCTCATTTTAGATTATTAAGTCTGTGTCCAACCATTCATGTAACTTTCCGAAACCAACGACTTCACTCAGCGATTGACCAGCTCGCATAGTTGAGCGAAGAGCTGGAGCTTCAACTTCTCTTGCTGTAGCTGCCTTTTGGTGGCAAATGGGGGGTATATTATATGTATTTGATGTCTTTGAAAATAATCAATTTAATATATAAATTATTCTAATAGCGTTGAGCTAAACATATTTTGAGGGAATTGAGCTAACGTTTTGCTGTATTGCTCTACTCGTCACATCTACTTTAGGAATAAGTAAGTTTCTAAAAATACTAAATTTCCACTCTAAAATCTATAAATTCCTATTAGTACAGTAGCAATTCACAGTTTTTAGTTTTTTCACTCACTATATATATATATATATATTTCTTCAAAATAGTTTTTCCTTTTAAATATCTAAAGCATTGGGAATGTATAACTGACCTGCCTTAACAATATCGGTGAGCCTGTACAATGTCAATGTAAACTAAAAACCCTCTTGGGCGCACAGTTTTATTCTACAAAGACCACATCTGCACAGCAGCGTCAAACACTGAGGTGCATGGGGGAATGCTTTGACACCCCCATCTGACTCGGGCCTAATGGGGCGGCAGGGTCATGCTGTTTAATGGCAGTTAGCTTGCTGAGTGACAGCCCTGCGCCAGGCCAGGGGCTCAGCTGTCACGGATCGCAGGTGTGCTGCTGAGTTATGTGTCATTGTAGGATGCGATAAGGTCGAGAAGGGACTTGGTAGGAGATACAGAAAAAAAAAACTGATACAAAAAACATAGATAGAGGCAGAGCAGAGAGGGTAAAGAGAGGGAAGGGTGTGGAGAAACCCCAACACGCATTTGGCAGAGGCTGACATGCAGGAGGTGAACAAATCCAACCAAAATGTTCAACCACAACAGGCACAAACAGAAGATGATATAATATGGTAGAAGTCACCATCAACACCCTTTGACAATTTGCTTCAATCTAAACACACACATAATAAATTGATCCATATTCAACTGATGTCTTCCGTGGACTGACAGAGCCATAAGGATGTAAGTAAGTAGCATACAGTAGCATACTGGCTTTCTCACAACATCCAATGACTGGTGAATAAAATGTGGAAAGTTCATTGATAGTTTTCTATTGGTTGCCTTAGCCCATTCCTAGCATATCTCTAGTATGAAAGCATCCCTTGAATCTGGCTCTGCTGTGACTATCTGTCCATCTCTATCCAGCACCTTCAACCTATTGTAGCCTGACCTGCGGTGACTCATGGCCACTTTAACTAGTGTGAGCCCTGGTGCCACACCTGATGCCTGAGCAAAGAGCACAACTGACAGCTGTAAAGAAGGCACTATAAATGAGCATGCAACTAATGTGATGGTATATAGAGCATCCCAATGCTTTACAAGTGCTTGAACTATGTGCTGAAAGGCAAGACCCAAACCCAAGGCTCACATTCTTACTTCCAAATGAAATCACACTAACATCAAATTCAGCTCTAGTGTAGCTTTTAGTGACAGAAATTACTCAGGGGCAGCAACCTAAAAACTCTCAAACAACTTTGCACCTCTACACAATGAGATCCCAGCACACCCACCAAGTCTCCTGGATGCAGTATGTTGTGATACTGCCGTCTCCCTTTTGCCACCTGCAGATTTAAATCTGAAGATGTCCTAACCCAGCACAGGAAAACAAAGGAAACAGCCCATTCCTGTGGTCAAGTCTTACCCTTCCAATACGGCAGGTTAACATGATACGGCTGCACCAAGACAAATTCTTGAAAATACTTAATTCTTCTAACGCCACACCTTGGCACTCACTGTGGATTCTGACAGTCTCCTGCAGTTTCACTGCATTTCCCAGAGGCCACAGCCTCAGACATTATAAAAAAGGTTCACTGCCATTACTCAGATCCTCCATTAGAAGTATACTGATTCATGTGGAAACAAAGGACAGTTGAAAAGCATAGAGGAAAGACCCATTTCTTCAGTGGACCTTGGCAGTGGTCATCTTAGAAATGACCCTTTCATCAACTGTACATTGCTGGTTTAAGAGGTGACGGGTCAGAGGAGAACAGTCAGACTGGTTGGAGCTGGCAGAAAGGCCACAGGCAGTCCTTACTACTGTGGTGTACAGAGAAGCATCTTACATGTCCAGTCTTGAGATGGACGGTCAATAGAAGCAGAGATAAAACCACATCAGGTTCCATTCTTGTCATGTAAGAACATAAATTAGGTTGTTTTTCAGTTAAACAAATGTAGCCTCGTCTGATGAAATTGGATTTCTTTTGAGGTGAGAAGGTCACAATCTGACATTAACAGCATGAATCCATGGAGCCAACATGCCTTGGGTCAATATTTTCAAACTGCTGGTAGTCTCAAGGTGAAGGGAATGTTTTTGTTAATACAAATCAATCATGGTTTCAATATAATATAATAATAATGATAATCTTTATTTAGAGAGCACAGTCAACGTGTTTGTACTGCAATCTTAATATTTCCGTTACTTTCTTACTGTTGAAATATTGTATTCTGGGCAGTGATGTTATGGTTTCTAATTTTGATATATTTTTGGCTTAGGTTGTCTTCCACAGGCCATATTACTGGTCTACAGCTGGGGAGGCTGGGGCTGAGGGATAAAGTGGTCGTCCTCCAACCTGAAAGTCAGCAGTTCGATCCCCAGTCTGACCCATCTGCATGCCGAAGTGTCCTTGGGCAAGATGCTGAACCCCGAATGGCCCCCCATAGAATAACAAAGTGCTGCGAATAGATGCACTGTGTGAATGGGTGAATGTAAAACTGTACTGTAAAGCGCTTTGAGTGGTCATTAAGACTAGAAAAGTGCTATATAAATACAAAGCCATTTACCATTTAAAATATAAAGACTGAATATGTCATACGTTATTTACGTTATACGTTATTTGATCAAACATTCGATTTTGCAAAGGCCAGAGTTAGAGGCTGTGCACTACAAGGACATGGCAGCTCGTGTAAAAGGTTGAGAATGTATGAAAGTAAATTACTCATTCAGAATAACAATGAATACAAATTCACATTCAAATCCTATATGAATGGTCTTTCAGCTAACAATCACTGCATTTCAGTGTTTGATAGCGTTGTCATGGAAGATCTTATTAGTGCAGCTCATGGAGTGTGTTGCATTGGTGCCATCCCTTTGCTACATATGCTTAATGAGAGATGACGCATTTTTACCATTGGTAGAACATACTTTACATTACTAAGTATCCAGTCAGCCACCCTGTCTCATAGAAATTACCTTTTATATGCAGCTGATTAGAATTATATATCAGTTAACATGTTATGAAGGAAAGCCAGTTTTCACAAGATGGAGGGGTGGGTGAAGTGTTTGATTCCACTGAGGGAATCTCAGGGGGAAACAGTGTTTCAGCCAAAGCGACCCCCTTCTTCAGATGTAATAAAACAGAAAAATAAACGTCCATCCATACTACTGGTGTGGTGTCATCCAAGTGTCTGCAAGCCCAGTCATTAGACAACAAACATGATGTAAATGACACCATTTTGAGTGGAATTTGATGTCGGGGCTTGCGGACACTTGGAGAACACCACACGAGCAGTATAGATGAATGCTTTTATTTTTCTTTCTTTTTTATTAGATCTAAAGAACAGGTCACTATTTACTTCAACTGTATTGGATTCGAACGGAATGATGCTGATCCCTGAGACTCCAGGAGTGTTTTGTGGAGTCAAAAACTTCACCCATCCCTCCATCGTCCTAGTGGTGAGTGCATAATGAGATCATTGTCATTTTTCGTTGAATTATCCCTTTAACCCTGCGGCCTCTGAACTGCCTCATTTAATTGACTGTCTCCCCTGTCACCATCTCTCCCTAACTTACACTTATTTTTCAATCCACTTAGCCCTTCAGCAGCATTCTTAACCCTAACTCTATCATGTAAGCACTTAGTATTACAAGTCTAAAATCAGATCAATCCAGATGTTGACTATAAAGTACAATTTATCTTTGGCTTATTTATAGTTGCTCTCATACAGCAAATAAGTTAAAAGTCATCTAACAAGAGCCATCTGTTCCATTTGAATATGGATTCTCTACTTGGGAATTGCATCATTTTCAGATTGGAAAATGACCCTTATATGCATTCTGTCCACAACATAGGTTGAAGTATCCTTTAAAGTCAGATAACAGGCCATGATTGCTGATGTGTGTGTGCAACCTAAGTGGTGCATTGGAGCAAATAATGGGAGACAATGGATGACTCCTCAAAAGTCACCTTGAATAGAATTACTCAGTCCCTCACACTGACACACACACACACACAGATGGCCAAGGTCTCTTTGAACATTAAGGACACAGAGCATGTTGTACTGTACCTGGTGATATTCATCACCCATGTCTTCAACCGAATCTGCCCACATCATCCCTAAATTTGACAATGCTGCCATTGACGTACTGTGTGGCTCCATTGTACCACTTCCTCCTGCTGCAGTGTCAGTTCTCCATATCCGTCCGCATTCTCTGTCCCTCCAGAACACGTCCTTCAAGCTGTTGCTGTAATGTCACTGCTGCATTTGTCTGATTAGCTAGAAGCATACATGTCGACATTATCCTCATTTGCACTTGTTACTTTGGAGAGCAACAACAGATATTCAAAGTGAAAAACCCCTCATTAACAAAAAGCATCCACCTCTAAATTAAGCTCCATACGATCACTAAGGAACCACAAAAGACTGTCAGCATCAACAGCTTTTCAGCATTGCTCTTTTTAAACATGCAGGGGCAGGATACAGCCATGCCACTTCAATTCAACACAAGCCTTCATTCTTGTTATTCATTGTCATTGCCTAATGGAAGGTCGACTACTGCAGGCACAACAGGTGTCCCTCTCAGACACACACAGACACACACAGACACACACACACACACACACACACATGCTTAGTCTAAGAAACCTGCTGGCTGCGGTCCACTGAGTCCTTGGTGAGCGACATGCATCATTAACAGCTTTTAAACTGCAGAGGCGTCCTGCCCTCAGGATCTTCTAACAGGCCGTCCGCCCCACAGCCCAGCACCTACCAACCCACCCACCCCACTTCCTTAAAAACATCCCACCCACTACACACAGAGTCTTAAAAGTGTTACTAAAGAGGCTTAACAACCCATTCCAACAAGCCTGCATGGGGCATTTGTGCTCCATTAAAAAAAAAACTACAAGCCACAAACGATACTTCAGTGAGTGCCCTTATGGAGTGAACACCAGTTGCTGTGCGGACATGTTTAAGGGGAGCAGCAGGTGAGTGAAGCACTTTTATCTACAACACACTTGTTTTCCAATAATTGTTAACATGGATGCAAAAATTGCTGGAAGGGGGGTCAAAACACAGTCGTGTAATGACTCATGTAAAACGTTTGTATCTTGAACCTTCTATAGGTTCCAGATACGAGTTACAACAAGTGAAATTTGAAGCGGTTGCAATGGGCAGTACTTTTCTCTGAAGTTACGGCAGCTGGCTGATGGAGCGTTATCTTTCATGACAAAGATGTTTTTCCCCTAGTGATTGTAAACTTCAACACATGTTGTACAATCTTTGATTCTGCTTTAGGGTCAGTGCATCACACAATAATAGCGACAGTACTGTCTCAAATGTAACAATAGCACTTGAAACAAGCGCCAGCGTTTGCTATGGGGCGGATGCATTTAGAAACAACATGCTGAGGAGGCGTTCTGTATTCTTATGATGGAGACTTAAGGCTGTCGTGGGCATTACGGGACATATATACTGTCAGCTAGTATATATAGGGAAGCACACACAAGTGTACCCCACTTGCATGTTTCTAGTTGATACTGTAGGTAGCGTGGAGCTCAAGGGAAATCCCCGTAACCGCACAGGAATTTTATCCATGAGATTAAACATGCTTCAACGCGACTAAAATCTGTTTGGTAGGTACAAACCGATAAAACAATAAAATACTGTTAGCTGTTATCTAAAATGGCTTCTCAATTGACAACAATGGATCGTACATTGCAGCGCATCGCTGTGATAGAAAATAAATTGACAATATTTAGTCATTTGAAAGACCCACAGAATGTAAACATTGAGAATCGTTTAAAATGCGGAGACCCAGTCAAATTTGTCGGATCAATCTCTCGAACAAGCGTACATGTATTTTTATAGAATATTTGCAGTATTTAGCGAAACACTTTCGCGTTTAGTGGATCAGATTTTAGAAGCAAAATATTAAATTTTTTCGCTACATTCTCTTTAATAATGTTGCGAAAACATAATGCTGCCGGTAAAGACATATAACAATCAAAATTATCCCGCGTATGAATTAAATCTTACAATGTAAACAAAAAGGCTGCCATACAGTGTCGCAAAGAAAGTGCAGAAATATCCAAAGATTTCAATCCCAAAACATTAAAAAGCAAAGCGACATGTCTTCCTTAAATAGCATAAAAAATAATTTCAGCAAACATACGAGATCAAAAAGGTGCAGTGTGTCTTTAATTCCCAGCCTTTGTGGCGACGGCAGCGAGAGCGAGGGCATCCAAGGCAAACCACAAAGCCAAGGGTTATAGACGATACCATGCTGACTCTCTCCAAATGACATGCCACGCCATTTTACCAGCTCTTTATTTGCCGGTCATTGCAAAGCAGCTCCAACTTCCTGCTAGCTTGCATGCCATTCATGGACAAGGTTGAGAGAAGCAGAACAGGGGGAAAAAAGCAGGAATCAGTGTTTCAACAACATTAAGGGAAGGTTATTGTCTGCGGGCTTACCCTGGGAGAGACGCAGAGGGCCTGAACCTGCCAGAAACTATCCACAGCGACCGGGAGCGGGACCTGCGAGAAACCAGAACAACAAAGACAGTTTGTGACAAAGCTGAGGCGCCGCAGTCCGAGAGGAGTGAAATCAAATGTGACATTTTTCATTTATTTGTAAATGCCTCCTTGGCGGCATGCTCACTCGAAACGACAGTTGGGCTCTTACCAAGTTAAAGGGAGCTGATGGTAGAATAGAGGGATCCTGACAGAGGTTGTAATGAGATGCCGCATTTGGGCCGCTCTCTCATCCACTCTCCCCTCTCTCGCCCAGGAGCACGCCCTTCACTTCCAATCTACTACCCCAACCATTTGGAAACGGTTAACCCTACAAAAAACTACACTAACCCTCTTTTGGTGTGCAGATTCTTCGAGGGTTCAGTTTGCCAGAGAAGCCTTTGATGCTACAAATACTTTGGTGGATTTTGGAGCCTCTGGGAGGTTAGGAAATTATTCTATGCATTGACAAGCTTTGTTAAAGGCTGTAAAACACTGCACTGCAGTGATGGATAGTAACCAAGTACATTTACTCAAGAATTCATTGTTAGAATACTTCTTACTTCTTACTAATTGCCAGGCTACAATTCATAATGAAATGTAACTTAACAGTTACCATCACTTCTTCTCTGACCTTTTACACACAGCAAAACTCTGTTTCTAAGTGTGATAATGTTAAGGCTAGATTTAAAACACATTTGAGCTAGTTGGATTATCAAGTGCTGACATACTTTGATTTTTTCTTCACATTCTCAAGTGGCACATCAATGTCATATTGAATTTTTTGGGGTTGACTGCCTCCTAAACTTCGCAAATTGTGTTATATAGGGAGTTGTTTGAGTCCTTAAGAGGTGAGAATCAAGTCTTGGAAGAATTGTCCAATGTCCAGTTTTTGTGTAAGGAAAGTTAAACATGCCTGCCCTTTTAAATCACTCAGATTTATACCCAACTGTATGTTAACCTTCATCTTAAGCTACATGATGATACATTAGCATGAACAAGTTATTAATGTAAAGCATAATATGTATTTTTGATTGTTCACATTACATTACACAACTATTAGCTGATAATTATCTTTATACTGTAGTATTTCAAATGCAGGGGTTTGCTTGTAAAAGTATATGTATGTTGCTGTATTGGTCCTTAAGAATACACCCAGGTACTTCTTCCAAAACTGCCAATATAATATGTTGAATATTGCATCATGAGCTGGTAAATGTTATATAAATGTCGGCAGTTTAACTACATGAGATACATTAGCCACACCAGAGGTGCTCATCATCTGACACACAAGAAACACAAAAGACATTACCATTTAAAATGATTGAACAACTATTTAAAGTAATGATTGAGCAATTCCCCCGCAAATGGGTCAAGCTGGGAAGATGTCTCCACGGAAGAGCTTGCAAGGAAAATGAACTATTACCCTCTACGTGTGTGTAGTGCCCTCTAAACTGTCCTCACAGATTGAGAGAGTGTGCTCTATAGTGGGCAGCAATGTGAGCAATGAGTTATGTACTTCATTAAGCTCAAGTAATTTCCCCCCCAGATATCACAGCGCCTTCAAGCTTCTCAGTAATCCATCCTAGCAGGCATCAGCTAAATTTAGCTCTCTGGAGCCCAATGCTGCAGCTCGTCATAACAATATAGGCAAAGGTGTCTGGCTGAGGCAGAGGTGTTCGAGGTGTCACTGAAACAGAGAGAATTAGACTTAAGTGGATAAAATCTTCAGGCTTTTAGTGGAAACCAACTCATCATCCTTATTGAACTAGTTCCAGAATTATTCTACTACTGTTATTAGGTTCATTACCAGCATGATTCCACTTCTCAGCGGGATAATCCACTTTACAGGTAGTGTATTACACTTTTAAAGATATTAGACCTTCACGGCAGATTACGATAAAGCTTCCTTAACACACATTATATTGTGTTGTTGAGAAACAGTGCACAACAATACAGCAGCATTGGTATTGCCCTCTTTTTTCCCTTGTGATATGTCTTGAATTATATGAAAAGCACCGTATGGACACATTAACAAGGTTAAGAACTTAATTTTCTGTGGAGGTGTCCTTTAACAGTAGATGAAATAAAACAAAGTGTGATATGAAAGGTGTTGCACGATGTAACAAACCCAGAGAGAGTTATCACCAGACACTGCAGTTCCCTTTATTTCGAATACGCATACGCATTTCAGCACATTTCAACCCATTGTTTTAGTTTTGCAGCCTGCAGCTTTACTGCTCTAATTCAGTGGCTCGGCTCAGCGGCAGCAGCTAGCCTTTTAATTCAAAACAGCTACTTCTCACAGCTTGTTCCCCAATGGCAGTCAAATATAGTGATGAGCTAGTGAACACCGCATAGCAGGTACTGATCATGGAAAAATAAGTGTTAAGAGGGAGTGAATTAAAGTTGTACTGTATTTTAACATTTCCCTCAACACATGTATTTGGTCAAATATGGCAATTGGGATAAGACATGTGGCAATAAAGCTAACACATTGGTTGAGTGTGATTTTAACAGAACTTACAATTCTCAGGTTGCAGTTCTCACAGAGCAGCTGCTGATGGTATGTTGAATGCCCCTAAGGGCTGATCCATGTGTCATAGTGACTTCTAGGAACTGTTCTATTAAAACAAATACACCAGCGATCACAAGGTTTTGCCAAGTCAACCACAATTGAAATCTCTCGTCTTTATTTATATATAACCAGTATTTATTAACAGGTCATAGTATA
This sequence comes from Pleuronectes platessa, assembly GCF_947347685.1. Lineage (NCBI taxonomy): Eukaryota > Metazoa > Chordata > Actinopteri > Pleuronectiformes > Pleuronectidae > Pleuronectes > Pleuronectes platessa. Next base: position 3,518,063 of record NC_070634.1, on the reverse strand, counting down.
CACTTCCTTTGATACGTTATCAAGTATGAATTTATCATGATTTTTACAACATTCCTCTGTCAATTAATATACAGTGTATCAGACAGTTGATGTTACATGATAGTTTGTTCCTGGTCTTGTTTGCACAGTGAAAGCTGTGAACATTACCGATAGAACAGAGAAAGAAAATGTTTTCCTTTCTCATTCTTACTCATCTAGAAGTTGACATTAACTTTCAGTGTAATGTGTGAGCCCTATATCTTCCAATATGTCCCACTCATAAAATGGATACTATATGAACCCCTCAACATGAAGGCATAAATTGTCCCCTGAGCTGTTGGATTGCTTTACCTACCTGCCTGTGTGTGTGTGGATGTTAAATGCGTCAGAAGCACTAGATTACTGTAAAATCTACATTACACCCCTGTAGTCACGGATCTTTGGGCAATATGCCAAATCTAACATTAAGCTATACCACTATTATTATACGTACATCAATTTTGTTATGGAAGGCTTTACCAAAAAAATCCTGTCAGATGTGGTGACTACGAAAGGCTCTGACATACCACAGTGGCAGAAATTCAATAAAATAGTCCTGAAATAGCCTGTAACCACTCATTAAGTTCCCCAGAGTGGGCGATACTAAGTGCTTATTTTTAGTGAGCATTTTGACATCCTGACTTTCAAATGAATGCTGTGACAATTTGAGTGAGCGGGGGGAATGAGGGGATATGCTCTCAACGTGCCTTTGCCATTACAATTAAAATACATATTTGTGAGTTATATCTGTGGCTTGGGCATTAGTGCACGTAATGGACAAAGGCATAAAAAAAAGAAAATGATTTTCAACATAAAGCAAGGAAAGAAATAGTTAATTTTGTTGGGTAAAATGTGTCATGTTTGGGGCTCCTCGGCTTGTAAGTGGTGTTTGTTCCTGGGTCCTGTACTAACACATGTAGGTATTTGTGGATACATCTTGATTTCGGGTGTGCAGGGTGGAAACAAGATTTGATTCAGTAGTTAAGGTACAGTGATGCCCTCCTAAAACATGAAGGGCCCATCACACAAATATACTGCACACACCAATTTCCAGCCACATACAGTAATTCTAGCAGATAGTAAAGGAAAGCATAAATTGGAAGCACAATACATCAGTACTTAGTGCTCATCACTTTAACCAGGCATTTACATTAACAGCTCTGTGTACATCAATTCCCAGCCAAAGCATTATAGTGTGTCTCTCCACATGCATCTCGAGTGAAATAATTTATTCATATAAAACTGAAACTCATCATGTGGCAGTAAGTGTTGGGATTGTGGAAGGCCAACGCCTGGGAAGCACTGAGGGGTGGAACATACTTGCATACATACAGTATATTATGAAACCGTGGCAGGTCAGAGGATGTCAGGCGGGAAAGCCGTGAGTCAATGTGGCCAAGAGCACATTTGCGGTGACGTGATTGTCGACGTGCATCAGCCCTAGCAGCATCATAGCACCATCAATGCACCTCCACCTGTTGTGGTGGTGATGCATTGAGGACAAATTTGAGATAGGATCAGTCAAACTCCATCCCGAGGACACCTGGGATGCTTGTAACCACATCCTTTATAGCAGTGGGAAAACCAATGACCAACATCACTTGGTCTTCATAAACGGCGTCTGGAGCAGGGATGTGAGCTCTCACTCGAGGTGCATTCAAGACGCATGACAGCCGTGACCTGACAAACTCAGAGCTGTCCACTTGTGATCAGATCACTTCAGATAGAGAGTAATTCTAGGTCTGAACAGGGCCTGGACTCTTATGAGAGGGTAGCCCGCCCCCATCCGTCAGTGAACGTGCAGGTGTAGTGGTACCTTGTTTGATGAACAAAACCAAATATCATGGTGTCAGTGCATCTGTATTTACTCTACATGTAATCGAGTGTGCAAGTGTAAAGTAGCTTCAGATTTTTTGAGAAAACGGTATTAATAAAAATAAAAATATAATATTATTTGCCTGTATTTTGTTAAGACAGGATGCAGTCTCCTTACTTCAGATGCTACCTAAATAACAAACAAGAAAACCATTGTTACCAGACTGCACCACAAAGCATTTATCTTCCTATACAGCTTTAGAGCACTTACACCCGTCTTTGCTTTGCTTACATTATTGAATCTTAGTTCAATCAGGCATTCACCTCAATTATTGCGCTATTTCCTCTTCAGGTAAGAAAATGTGGGTTCAATTTCCCGGTAGACTTAACTAAGGGGGAGTGACCTTGCCTTACACAGTGTTAAATGGACCAGCAAGAATGTTTTCTGTGGGTATGTAAGAGGAAAGGCTGGCTGTTAAAAGTCCACCATTTTCCCATTTCTCTATGTCATTGATGCCTGACAGGCTGTAATTTCCATTCTCTCACTCCAGCGGAGCCTACTGAGCTGGAGATTATGGAGATGACGGTTTGGATTTTTTAAGCACCCTCTTCATCTCATTTTAAATCTCTATAATGTCTGAGCATAAATAAAAACAGATGCCTTTTATAAAACAACAGGGCAGTGGAGCCGAATAACATTGTGCCTCAGCGAGCCCACATTTATTAATGTCGCCGTTGAGTGAACACTTCCCATAGTCAATGTCAATCTGCATGTCAATGGAAACCTCCTTTGACTAATGGCGCTGGAAGAGCCTGGACTGAAAATCCTGTGCAGAAAATGTATTCCCTAATTTTCCTGTCAGTTTCAATTTCATCATTCATTCTGCCAATAGTACTGTATTGTTCATGTGCAAGGGGCCCTTTAAGATTTGTCCGCGTTAAACAACTATCGACAGAAGAGCAAATTATGTCAATCGGGAATCTAGCTTCAATTAAAGCTCCAAAATTAGTTAATCAGTAATAGGGACTCAGATTCGTTTAATTTGCTGGGGATAGGGATGGGGGGGGGTGTTAGTGTCAGCGACTTGCTCCTCTTGAGTGGCAGAGGGAGGAGGGTCAAACTGAGGGAGCGTGTTGGTGGTCACCCCTGCATTAAATGAAGCAGAGGGTTTGAATCATCCCCTTGTCTCTTTGGATGAGCGTCTCACCAGCTGACAATGTCTGGGCTTCCACTGGCTTCCTCAGGGCAAGGTCAGACTATTACTGCCTCAATGTGACCATGGTCTTTTAGCTCAAAGGCCCTGGCCCTTCATTTGTTCTGCAAGCTAATATATTTGTCTGGGTGTGCACCGGCCAACAGAAAGGTGTTGTGCTGTAGCTATTGTTAATGTCGATGAGGTAAGGTAGTTAACATAATAATCGCAGCCTAAATTTATATCGGTTTAAAAGATGGCTATTAGACCAAATATGTTAATGATTCATCCTTCATCAGAAATGGAACTAACAGATTACATTTACTGCAGTACTATTACACGTACTTGTCCATCTGAGTATTTTCAAAAGCCATTGTTTGACTCTTAAGTACCTCCTACCTTAAACAGTGTGCTTTTCTACTTTTAAAGCCACAATAGTTATACAAAGTCAATCAAAGTTGCATAACAAGTGAGCAGCTGCCACAGAGAAGTAGCTGTCGGTCCCTGTCCAGAAGAGTGCCATTCTCAGCTGCTCTCAGATCAAACTTAGTAACACGTGAACATCTACTTAGGAGCTTCCTCTATCTTTCTGATGTTTTTGACAACCCCTGTTGTGACTGCAAAGTGGTCATTCAGCTCAGAATGTTTTAAAACTTTGAAGAGTGCGAGAGGCTGCACTCAGAGACGTCGAATGGAGGGAAAGTTGTGGAGGACGTCATGAGGAGCGCGGCGGAGGAGTACAACACACTCACTGATTGCTCAAGAGCATCAACAACCAGCGTTGCCTTGCATTGCAGCATTTTCTGTGTGGTTTTTGTGTGTGCACTAAAAACGATGTCAGCTCCCTTTTTGCTTTAAAAAAGTGTTTGCCTAAGTGGTGTATTCTGTTAATTATTTTATAAGTGGCAGAATTATGCATGTATAGCTAACAGGGACATGCGCAAGGCTGAACTAAAGTTGATCAAGCAATCGACCATTTGCTCTCCTTGGATAAACTGGAATTATAATTGTTGTATTTCTGTTTGAGCTGAATTAACTCAAATAGAAAAATAGCTCAGCACAGAAATTTCTTGTCTCAGAGCTGTGATAGAAGAAGAAAGAGAGCAATGCCCAATGTCCCCCATCATGTGACACTGTAGAACCCAAACTTGATATAGATGATGAGTGAGGACTCTGATGTGATGACAAAAGATTTGGGATTTTCAGTGAATGGCGATCTCATCATAGGGCTCAGAACAAAGCATAACTTGTCACGTTCCTGTCATTCAGCAAATCCTCAAATTATTTCAAAAATATAATTATTTTGGTCAAAATTATGTTGTTTGGGCAAGGCCATGTAAGAGAGACTCCCATTTCACTTGTGACGAGAGAAGGATACGGAAGCTCATTCTCAGTCACTCAAGCATGACGTTTCTGACTTAGAGGAACCTTAACAAATTGCGGGAGTTGTTTTTTTCCGGAGTTTTTGGGACGGTTGACATGCCAGATACCCAAATTAACGTGTAGAAGCACTACAAAAGTGGAATTTTCATAGTATGTCCCCTTTAAAGTAAAATGATGACGATTATTTTGTCTCCCCTTTATTCTTCATGAGTGAATCCCAGTCCTTTCTAAATCTCAATCCGTGCAGGTTATTGGGCAGAAGCCGAGTGAGCCGTATTTGCACCCATGAACTGGCGGGTGGTTACTGTTCACATGCTGTGTTGGGCTTCCAATGGCAGAGATAGGCAGCACATTTTGAGGGTGAGGTTCCTGTGTGAGGCAGGCTGAGGATTTACGCCGGGTTCACACCGGACGCAGAAGCGACGCCAAAGCGTGGCGTAAGCGCAGCGCCAATCCTCTGGCTCCCATCCACTCCCATGTTAAACCTTTGTGCCGGTCACACCGGACGCTGAAGCGTAGCGTTGTGCCGCGGCTGCCTAACGCCGTGAAGCGATCGTTTCGGCGTCGAGTCTATTTTTTCCGCTTGACGCGAGCGTATCGCAACAGTAAACACACTGAAAAATGATTTTAAACCATATTTTATATGATATAAATGATCAAATATGCGTCCCATACTTTGTATTCACCTTCTGTTGTCTTGGAGTTTTAATTTTACCACTTTTACCAACCATATTATTAAATGTCCCCCTCTGCCCATCCACTACAGCCACACAAGCAGTCATAAAGATAAAAAGAGAGAGGGGGGGGGGGCTACGTATTCTCCACATAGGCTTGAGTGGAGAATACGTAATTTAGCCTCGACACCCGACATTTAACGGAGCTAAACAGCGGAGAAGTTCTTCAACATGGATGACATTAAATTAATCATTGAAGTCAATCAATCAATCAATCAAATTTTATTTGTATAGCCCGTATTCACAAATTACAATTCATCTCATAGGGCTTTAACAGGGTATGACATCCTCTGTCCTTAACCCTCAGCAAGAGTAAGGAAAAACTACTAAAAACCCTTTTAAGGGTAAAAATACGTAGAAACCTCAGAGAGAGCCACATGAGAGGGATCCCTCTCCCAGGACGGACAGAAGTGCAATAGATGCCACGTGTAGGAAAACATCATCAAGATTAAAGTCTTCAAGATGAAAGATTAAAGTCTCTAGCAGCATTTGATGAGGGTAGACATCCCGAAGGACAACCCCAACATGACATGCCAAGCAGTCCCGCTGCAATCACCGTCCATGCTCAGCAACCATCCAGACCACGATCCACCATCCAGACCAGACGCCACTCCAGCCGTCAGTCTCCGTCCACCGCCGCCCACCAGGACCCATCACGAGCCACCACCGCGGTCCTGGTCCACCGCCCGTGCCCAATGCCAACGCGACACAGGGTCCGCCACCAGCACCACGATCAGCCCACATAACTCAGAATCCGCCACACTGGATCCAACACTGCGACCCCCGGTGCGCGATCCACAAACCGCAATCCATGGTGCGGCCACAGAGGCCCTGGATCTGCGGGTGATAAAGCAAAGGGATTCCGGGGAAAGTGGAGAAGTACAGTGAGTTGTATGATCCTCGGAACATGTTGTAAAAAGACAACACCAAAAAAGACACATGTTGGGACGCTGTTGCTTAATGTTGGAGCAACAGGTAAGTATATGCTGGAAAAAAATTATTAAATGCCGTTTTTACTGCAGGCTGATAACAGCAGAAGTATGTGATATTATTAGTAATGCGCGGCACTTCGGCGTCGCTTCCGCGTCCGGTGTGAACCTGGCGTAAGGGTCGCTTTGTCCGATCTTCAGCCAGTTGACGAGACTCTATTGCAACGGATGGGGTGGCCTCATCAAAGGACTGTTAAGTGGACAAAGGCACTAAATCTCCTCTGTAAAAATGCATGCTCGTCTGTGTATCCAACAACAGAGTATTTTGTCTGCTTGGCTCGCTTGTTCACATTTCTCAAGGTCAGCACATGCAGAAAAAAGGTTGGCATAATTCTGAATTTATAGGCAGAGAATTTCCGCCAAATTAGAGAGAAGGGTGGTGCTCCTCAGCTCCCAGTGTTTCCTATTAATTATCTTTTCTATGGAGGCTAGCCATATTCTAAGTTGTTCCACCACAGTTTCATAATGAACAAACATTTTTGACACTTCTGAAAACATAGGAGATTTCCAACTTCCTGTGTGCAGTGCTTTTTACAGTGGTATTTGCCCCATGCTCACTCACAACTACCGGCTCAAACTATGTTCCATTATATGTTTTGACCTTCCTTGTAGACAGTCAGACCTCATAGTTTCAGCTGCAGCTGTGACATCAAATGGGTTTCTTTCTCTCACATGAGAACGTGTCTTTCACTTTTTAGTGTGTCGACTTGTCTTACTTAATAATTAAAGCCAGGGTCGAATTTGAATTTGATCTGGCTTCAACGCTGTTTACCAGTGAAAGGCAAACACTTCACCCACCCTTATCGGCATAGTGTTAATGTAGATAATGAGTATTTCTTATCAGTGAAGGTAAAGGACAGGTCTAATGCAGTCCCCAGGTAATTGAAGGAGCTCACTTGCTCTACCACCTGACCCTTTACTATAGCACCATAGATTGTATTAATTCTGAGGGAAACCATGGCTCTCATGTAATAAGCAGCTTCAAATCTGAATGGTTCAGTGATTAAAAATGTTTCAGACATATGCAGACCCTATGAAAACTGAGCTGCAGTGGTTTAAACATATATCTGGACCCGTAGATAGCTCAGAGACCCAAATAATGTTAAAAAAAAAACAGCAAAGTAAAATTTGTATATGTCCCCATCAACTATGCTCCTCAAAATGTCTCTCTCTGAACAAAAACCACGACAGTCACGCTACTTATCCACCAACAAACATCAAATTTGGATGAAGGTACAACCCGATTTCTTTAACTATGGTTTTGTCAATGGAGGTGACAATGGAGAGAGAGCCAAGTGTGGGGAGTGCGGCTTGATGCTTTCAAATGAGGCGCTGACACCTTCCAAACTAAAGCGGCATCTTGAGACAAGACACCCAACTCTTGCTGGGAAGACCACTACGACTACTTCAAAACAAAAGAAAATGGACTACAAACACAGAAAAGGTCTATCTTCTCTTTGACAACAAACTCAAAATCTGCATTGACAGCCAGCTACCTGGTCGTGAGAAGTGTGGCACAGACTAAGAAAGTCTTCACTATATCGGAGGAATTGGTGCGACCTGCCACTGTGAATATGTGCCGTAAGATGATCAGGGTTTCAGCCGCGAAGACGCTGCAGACAGGCCCGCTGATGATGATGGTCTTCATGGCCCCTCCATCCACCCCTCTCTTTCTCTCTCTGTCTGTCTGCTTGTTTGCTTGTAGTGGCGGGGCAGATGGGGAAATTTCATCATGTGGGGGAAAAATGTATACTCCAGGAGAACAGCAGGGAAATCTAAAGTATGGGATGCATTTTTTATAATTTATATCTTATATAATAAGTAATTTATATCATTACACTGCGGTAAGCAGAAAAAATAGACCAGAAGCCGGACCATCGGTGTAAAGCGCGAGCTGCCATTGGAGCTACGCGGCACATCGCAGCTAATGTCCCCAGCCCAATTGAGTAACATGGGGCGGTAAAGAGGCAGACAGCTTTTCTTGGCACTGGGCGCAGGTTCGCTTCCGGAGTAAACCAGAGTGAGGCAATTTAGCCTTTCTTTTCATGTCACCATCAGTGATGGCAATCTTCACAATAAACTTTCATTCATAGCAATAAAGTAGGCTCATAAAAGTTGTTTTTCAACCATTACCTTCAGTATTGTTTAGTTTATGGAAAAAGTCCATTTGTGTTATTAAGAAGATTACAGCATTGCTGTTTGAATGTTTCAGATACACCAGGTTGGTAAAATCAACATTTCATTTCATTCAGTTATGTAGGTGATATGACTTGATATCTACAGATATTAAAGACTCACATTGGGGTGCGATCAGCACATGATTTTTTGCTTTACTATGGCGGAGATAATGAAATTATAATGTGCGTGTCGTGTGTGTATGGCAGGGTGAGGGTGGGGGGGGGGATCCCAATGTTGGGCATGATACAATCCTCCAGCTGAACAGTCAAGAGGTTGAGTTGCAATGTGGTTGATGTTGGCACCAGGCTGTGACAAAGTAGAGAAACGTGTGGAATAAAACAGACGATAGCCCTGGTTCTGCTGCGTCCCCAGGCTTGTTGCCATGGCTCCACATACGCTTCATGTGACAAGGTGCTCTCATAAAGGATGAAGTCAGGGAGCAAAAGTATCCTGTGTGCAGTGAACGCCACCGATTACATACATCACAACATACTTCACCACACACCAAAACTCCAGAGGACCTCTGGATTTGAAATGATGCTCACTGTTTCCACAGCCTTTGTAATCAGTAAAGCAGCCATCTAACTGTCTCACGTAATGACTTTAAAAACAAGAGATAAGTCATTGAAGAGATCATGACACTCTGCTTGCCTTTGTTTGCAATCAATGACACCCAAACATTTCTCATTAATTGCTCTCGATATAACACTAAAATAAATTCAACTGATTAGATGCAGAGTAGCAAATCCACTAAATCATGTTCCCAAATCGACAAGTTAAAGACAGCAATCACGATGATGTGACTATTTTTGTGACCTAAGACTTTAATCATTAGTTAAGCAAGCAACAAAACAGAGGAGCTAAATGACTTGTGTATACTGCATCCAATAAGCCAATAATTACTGCCCAATGTTCCTTTTGTGTTATTGATAAAGTACATTGGCCCATAGACAGGATAAAGGTCGGGATGTAACAATTGCCATTTGCTTTCCTTTTACACTAATGTACATCAATAGAGGCTTTGTACCACTTTAAATGGCAAAACAATTTAATGATCTGCAGTAAAAACTTAATGATCATAACCAAGGGAGAACCTTTACTTCAATGAGCACCGTCCATATACAGAAGCATAGTTATTATGTTTCCAGTAGAGAAAAGGTAAAAGCCCAAAAAACAGCAGAGTTGGGGGACCCTCTTGATCCCCCACTCCTCCTACGATCTGTGTGAACAAGACTACGAGCAACATTTTGACTTCAGCATAAGGTTTTGTCAGCCCAACAAATGACAAAGGGCAATGATAACGGCACCATTGTAATAGCATAGCATGGAGTCATCACTCATTGTCATGAGTGATAACTGCATTTGACCTTGACTATTGTGTTCATGATGCAGATGCTGTCGGAATCCTGCCACAATCCAATCTGTCACATTTTACAGATGTGAAAATTATAGTCATGCATCTATGCATATGTCAGTTATTACACGATGCATTCAGTGTTGGCTGAAAAAGTTTAACATCCGACCTCCTTTTGCTGCAGTAACCTCACAGCACTGCTATGTATTCAGAGTGTAACCGCACAACAACAGAATTTTCTAATTCGTCTTTACAGAACTGTTTCATCATATTGTATGGAAGTCTAATGTTATGCTCTCAGGGTATTTCCACAGCATATCTTGGGGGGTAAAGTTCTAGGCTAGATAACTGGTCTTCTTCCCAATGCTACCTGCTGGAAAGTGGAAATAAGTGTTTTTATCTGAAAATATGGAGTTTTTTAAGTCAGGTTGGACACAAGGGACAGAGGTCATAGCAGGTCATAGGTGATTAGAGCGCTTGCAAAACTAGACAGTCAGAGGTTAACACCCTGGAGAAACTGGTGCACAAAAATCTGAGCTTTTTACCTCAAATAGCCCATGTGTGTACTGGGTGAACACTGTTATCTCTCCAAAGCTGGAGCAGAATAATTCCTTTGCCCAATCAGTTTCAATAAACACAAACTTTTTTTATTTTTTATTTACAAAGCAGCCTTTAAGTTTTGAGACTTTTTCTGCAGAAGGGCTCATGAGATTAGATACAAAATAGGAAACAACAAGATATATGAGAAATTAGACTACAGAATTCATGTCTAAAATGGTGGTGGCTTTTTAATCTATCTGGTCCTTGAAAATCTTCTAACTATAATTCTCAGATCTGCTACAAGAGAATAGAATAATTCACAGATTAGTATTATTACAGAAAGAGCTGTGTCTCAGCACCTTTCTAGACACACATCTATTGTAACTAGGGCTGGGCCATTAAATGAAAAAGATAATTATCGCGATACAACTTCTCTTTGATGTAAATATAATACACCTCTGATACAACATTGATATAACTCATTCCATCCATGTTTCGACAATAACCACAAATTGCCAATGATAGTGAGAATAGAGCCACGCCAGCCAATCATGTGGCTGGAATAGTGCGACAGCCACGTCGTGTGGACATTTCTGATTCTTAGACGCATCAGAATGTGGACGGCTCTGTATCAATGCAGTGACAGATTATAATTGTGTGTCGATAATTATAACCAGTGCTGCTTCAGGACAGACGCACATTAAAGGTCCGGTCGTCCTGTGTCAGAGTCTCTGTCGGCGCTTCCTCCTCACTCCCCATCTGACCTGAGCTCACTTTACGATTTAATAAACCCCATCCCTGATCACAAGTTATTAGGACAGGTGCAGAACTGATGTTTACTTTGTGTTTGTTTGAGACGCTCTACAGTTTATGAGACACATGTTTAAACCTGCTACACAACACAAGACTTAACAGGAAATCAGAGTTAAAGTGACCGGAACGAGAGACATAATGCGACATCATTGATTAAAAACGAAACAATGTGATTATCTAGTTTGTGTGTGCAAAGAGGGACAAAGGTGAGCGAGGGGGGGGGAGGGGGACACACACACACACACAGAGATTACGACGAAGCGACTGTAAAACGACTGTAGTTCATTTCATTGTTGCAGAAGAAGAAGCAAGGCCCCGTTTATCCAGTGCAGTGGCGCTGATTTGATTTATATCGTGATATACAGTACCAGTCAGAAGTTTGGACACACCTTCTCATTTAATGGTTTTTCTTTATTTTTCTTTGTTTTTACATCGCAGATACATTTTGAAGACATCAAAACTTTGAAGGAACACATATGGAATTATGTGGTCAACAAAAAATTGTTAAACAAACCAGAATATGTTTTATATTTTAGATTCTTCAAAGTAGCCGCCTTTTGCCTCGATGACAGCTTTGCTGCTCTTGGCCTTCTTTCAATCAGCTGCATGAGGTAGTCACCTGGAATGGTTTTCCAACAGTGTTCCCAGAGGTGCTGAGCACTTGTTGGCTGCTTTGCCTTCACTCTGTGGTCCAGCTCATCCCAGACCATCTCATTTGGGTTTAGGTAAGGTGGTTGTGGAGGCCAGGTCATCTGAGGCAGCACTCCATCACTCTGCTTCTTGGTCAAATAACATCGACGTGTGTTCGGGGTAATTGTCCTGTTTATATACAACTGCTGGTCCCAGTAAGCGCAAACCAGATGGGATGGCATGTCTCTGCAGAATGCTGTGGTAGCCATGCTGGTTAAGTATTCCTTGAATTTTGAATTAATCACCAACAGTATCACCAGCAAAGCGCACCCCCCCCCCCCCCACACACACACACACACGCCATCACACCTCCTCATCAATCAATCAATCAATCAAATTTTATTTGTATAGCCCATATTCACAAATTACAATTCATCTCATAGGGCTTTAACAGGGTGTGGCATCCTCTGTCCTTAACCCTCAGCAAGAGTAAGGAAAAACTACTAAAAACCCTTTTAACAGGGTCAAAATATGTAGAAACCTCAGAGAGAGCTACATGTGAGGGATCCCTCTCCCAGGACGGACAGAAGTGCAATAGATGCCACGTGCAGGAGAACATCATCAATAATCAAAGTCTCTAGCAGCATTTGATGAGGGTAGACATCCCGAAAGACAACCCCAACATGACATGCCAAGCAGTCCCGCTGCGATCACAGTCCATGGTCAGCAACCATCTAGACCACGATCCACCATCCAGACCAGACGCCACTCCAGTCCTCAGTCACCGTCCACCGCCGACCACCAGGACCCATCACAAGCCACCACCGCGGTCCTGGTCCACCGCCCGTGCCCAATGCCAACGCGACACAGGGTCCGCCACCAGCACCACGATCAGCCCACATGACTCAGAATCCGCCACACTGGATCCACCACTGCGACCCCCGGTGCACGATCCACAAACCGCAATCCATGGTGCGGCCACAGAGGCCCTGGATCTGCAGGTGATAAAGCAAAGGGATTCCGGGGAAGGGGGATAGGGATGGAGAAGAGGAAGGAGAAGCTGGAAAGAGAAGCTCCGTGTGTCATGTGTCATAAAATAGAGCAAGTAACGTTCTGGCGCACTAATTAGCTCTAACTATAAGCTTTATCAAAAAGGAAGGTTTTGAGCCTACTTTTAAACGAAAAGATGGTGACTGCCTCCCGAACTGAAAGTGGTAGATTATTCCACAGCCGAGGGGCTTGATGGCTAAAAGCTCTGGCTCCTACTCTACTTTTAGAGAATTTAGGGACGACAAGTAGGCTTGAATTCTGGGAGCGGAGTGCTCTAGCGGGTTTATAAGGTACTAACAGCTCTTTAAGGTAAAAAGGCGCCATATTATTAAGGGCCTTGAAGGTGAGGAGGAGAATTTTAAATTCTATTCTAGATTTAACTGGAAGCCAGTGTAGCGATGCTAATACTGGAGAAATTTGCTCTCTTCTCTTTGTTCTCGTCAGGACACGTGCTGCAGCATTTTGGACAAGCTGTAGAGTCTTTAACGACTTACTGCTGGAGCCTGATAATAATGAATTACAATAGTCCAGTCTCGATGTAACAAAGGCGTGGACTAGTTTTTCTGCATCTTAATAGTACGCAAGTGGAAAAAAGCGGTCCTAGAAATTTGTTTTAAGTGACTATTAAAGGATAAATCAGGATCAAAGATCACTCCCAAGTTCCTGACTGTTTCATTGGAAGCAAGGGCAATGTCGTCTAGCGCAGCTATATCATTAGATAATGCATCTCTAAGGTGTTTGGGGCCAAGTATTATAACCTCTGTTTTGTCTGAGTTTAATAAGAGAAAAATGAGGGTCATCCAGGTTTTTATGTCCTTGAGACATGTTCGAAGTTTAGTTAATTGATTACTTTGTTCAGGTTTTATTGACAAATATAACTGGGTGTCATCCGCATAGCAGTGGAAATTTACCGAGTGTGTCCTGATAATGTTTCCTAGTGGAAGCATATATAATGATAATAAAATTGGGCCGAGCACAGAGCCCTGTGGAACACCATGGTTAACTTTGGTGCGCACAGATGACTCATCATTAATTTGCACAAATTGGGAGCGATCAGAAAAATACGATTTAAACCAGTTAAGGGCGGTTCCATTAATGTTAATTAACTGTTTGAGTCTTTGTAATAAAATTTGAGAAAACCTCTGGGTCTAGGGTGGGTTTTTTGAGTAGGGGTTTGATGACAGCTATTTTAAAAGACTGTGGTACATAACCTGATGATAATGACAGATTGATAATGTTAAGTAACGAACTATCAATTAGGGGCAGAATTTCTTTAAGTAATTTGGTAGGAATGGGATCTAAGATACAGGTTGTTGGTTTAGAACCTGAGATTAATTTGGTAAACAGATTATGGGTGATCAGAGAGAAGCTGTCTAAGTAATGGGTAGGATTCTCAGCCGTTTCTGAGATCTCTGTTGTTGGGAGGGTATTAGTGCCAATTGAGGGCAGGAGATGGTTGATTTTATTTCTAATAGTTTGAATTTTATCATTAAAAAAGGTCATAAAGATATTGCTATTTAGGGATCGAGGAATACTGGGTTCGGTGGAGGTGTGACTCTCTGTCAGCCTGGCTACAGTGCTGAAGAGAAACCTGGGGTTGTTTTTATTCTCTTCTATTAGTTTTGAATAGGGTTAGGGTTAGGGTTAGCTTTAGGTTTGAATAGGGTTAGGGTTAGCTCTTGCTTTGTGGAGAGCCTTTTTATATTCTTTAACACTATTCTTCCAGTCTATTAGATGTTGCTGGAGCGCCACTTCCTTTCCAGTTTTCTTGATAATTGTTTTAACTCATTTGTCTGGGAATTATACCACGGAGCTAATTTACTATGTTTGACATTTTTCTTTTTTAGAGGCGCTATTGAGTCTAATGTTAATCGTAATGAGTCTGCAGAGCTATCGACGAGGTGGTCGATCTCAATGGAGCTCAGGGTTTTAAAGAATTTGTTGTTTATATCTACTGCTAATACGGGTTTAAATGTAATTGGGATTATTTCCTTAAATTTAGCTACAGCACTATCAGGTAGACATCTAGAAAATGAATTTTTTATTAGTGGCATATATTCAGTTATTGAAAAATCAAAGGTTATTAAATTATGGTCTGATAGAACTGGATTGCGCGGAAGTACTGTTAAATTTTCAATTTCCGACACGTACGATAATACAAGGTCAAGTGTGTGGTTACCACAATGAGTAGGTTTGTGCACACACTGAATGTGTGACGCTCAGTCATTTATGTTTATGGTTTTCTATTTCCTGTTTTATTTTGTAGCCCCGCTGTCACTGTCTTGTTTCAGCTTCTCACTTCCTGTCGTTAATTGTCTTCTCTATCCTCATGTGTTTCACCTGGTGTATTGCCCCGGCCTTCCTGCTGTGTATTTAAGCCTCTGTTTCCCTTTGTCTGGTGTCGGTTTGTACTAGTTGTTTTCTCCCCACGTCGTGAGAAATGGTTTGTTTGCTCCTGCTGTTTCGTCCAGCTTCTCCTGCTTCCTCGTTCCTTGTTCTCAGTGCGCCTTGTCGCCAGTGTTACTTTTGTTAGTGTTCCTGTTTTGTTTTTGTCTTGTTTAAACCCTTTTATTATATTAAATACCTTTTGTTTGATAACCTCTGCATCCTGGGTCCATCTCCTCACTCAAACCGTAACAGAACAAACCGACCAAACTATGGAGTCAGCAGAGGCTAGTTTTTTTAGTTTTCTTTCCGGCGGAGGTCGGAGCAGTAACCCGTATTACGGAACCCGCCTGGCTTTTGGTGGACCCCGCAGCCTTCAGCAGTGGTCTGCAGTTGGTGGCAGAGGTGAGAGGACTAACCTCGCACCCGTAAAGCCAGCTCGCAGGCACCATCCCCCAGCCGTAGTCCTCTACGCTGGAAGCGACGGGGTTTTTTGGGGACCCCCCAACCTCAAGGGGTTTCCTCTGGCTGATTGCGGACGTGAGAGAGGGGGGATCCACAGCCGAAGCAGGGACCAGCATGCTCACAGGGACCAGCCACCTACAGTCCCGACTGGGTCGCAGTCCCCAGCTCCGCGCCGGAGGCTCTCGGCTGACGTCCTCCGTGTTTCGGCGTCGGAGATCCTCGCGGTGCCAGCTCTGCACCCAGCCCCGGTCCCTGCTCCCGTGCCTGCTCCGCGCCGGAGGCTCTCGGCTGACGTCCTCCGTGTTTCGGCGTCGGAGATCCTCGCGGTGCCAGCTCCGCACCCAGCTCCTGTGCCTGCTCCGCGCCGGAGGCTCTCGGCTGACGTCCTCTGTGTTTCGGCGTCGGAGATCCTCGCGGTGCCAGCTCCGCACCCAGCTCCCGTGCCTGCTCCGCGCCGGAGGCTCTCGGCTGACGTCCTCTGTGTTTCGGCGTCGGAGATCCTCGCGGTGCCAGCTCCGCACCCTGCTCCCGTGCCTGCTCCGCGCCGGAGGCTCTCGGCTGACGTCCTCCGTGTTTCGGCGTCGGAGATCCTCGCGGTGCCAGCTCCGCACCCAGCTCCCGTGCCTGCTCCGCGCCGGAGGCTCTCGGCTGACGTCCTCCGTGTTTCGGCGTCGGAGATCCTCGCGGTGCCAGCTCTGCACCCAGCCCCGGTCCCTGCTCCCGTGCCTGCTCCGCGCCGGAGGCTCTCGGCTGACGTCCTCCGTGTTTCGGCGTCGGAGATCCTCGCGGTGCCAGCTCTGCACCCAGCCCCGGTCCCTGCTCCCGTGCCTGCTCCGCGCCGGAGGCTCTTGGCTGACGTCCTCTGTGTTTCGGCGTCGGAGATCCTCGCGGTGCCAGCTCCGCACCCAGCTCCTGTGCCTGCTCCGCGCCGGAGGCTCTCGGCTGACGTCCTCCGTGTTTCGGCGTCGGAGATCCTCGCGGTGCCAGCTCCGCACCCAGCTCCTGTGCCTGCTCCGCGCTGGAGGCTCTCGGCTGACGTCCTCCGTGTTTCGGCGTCGGAGATCCTCGCGGTGCCAGCTCCGCACCCAGCTCCTGTGCCTGCTCCGCGCCGGAGGCTCTCGGCTGACGTCCTCCGTGTTTCGGCGTCGGAGATCCTCGCGGTGCCAGCTCCGCACCCAGCTCCTGTGCCTGCTCCGCGCCGGAGGCTCTCGGCTGACGTCCTCCGTGTTTCGGCGTCGGAGATCCTCGCGGTGCCAGCTCCGCACCCAGCTCCTGTGCCTGCTCCGCGCTGGAGGCTCTCGGCTGACGTCCTCCGTGTTTCGGCGTCGGAGATCCTCGCGGTGCCAGCTCCGCACCCAGCTCCTGTGCCTGCTCCGCGCCGGAGGCTCTCGGCTGACGTCCTCCGTGTTTCGGCGTCGGAGATCCTCGCGGTGCCAGCTCCGCACCCAGCTCCTGTGCCTGCTCCGCGCCGGAGGCTCTCGGCTGACGTCCTCCGTGTTTCGGCGTCGGAGATCCTCGCGGTGCCAGCTCTGCACCCAGCCCCGGTCCCTGCTCCCGTGCCTGCTCCGCGCCGGAGGCTCTCGGCTGACGTCCTCCGTGTTTCGGCGTCGGAGATCCTCGCGGTGCCAGCTCCGCACCCAGCTCCCGTGCCTGCTCCGCGCCGGAGGCTCTCGGCTGACGTCCTCCGTGTTTCGGCGTCGGAGATCCTCGCGGTGCCAGCTCTGCACCCAGCCCCGGTCCCTGCTCCCGTGCCTGCTCCGCGCCGGAGGCTCTCGGCTGACGTCCTCTGTGTTTCGGCGTCGGAGATCCTCGCAGTGCCAGCTCTGCACCCAGCTCCGGTCCCTGCTCCCGTGCCTGCTCCGCGCCGGAGGCTCTCGGCTGACGTCCTCTGTGTTGCGGCGTCGGAGATCCTCGCGGTGCCAGCTCCAGTTCTTGCCCCACGCCCAGGGTTGAGGCCGGAGCTCTTGCCCTCAGCCCCTGACTGGTCTTCGGTCCACCTGCCCGTGCAGCCCCCGTGCTGGGCTCCGGACCGCCCTTCCGAGCCTCCAAACTCTGTCCCTGAGTGGCCATGGCGCAGTCCTCCTGAGCCTCAGAACTCTGTCCCGGAGCGGCCAAGGCGCCGCCCTCCTGAGGAGCTCCCGTGTTTGGCTCCTGACCGGCCTCCAGGTCGTCCAGCTGAGCCCTTGAACTCTGTCCCTGAGCGGCCACGGCACCGCCCCCAAGAGCCTCAGAACTCTGCTCTTGTGCGGCCACGGCGCCGTCCTCCCGAGCCTCTGCGCTCAGCCCCGAAGCGGCCACGGAGCCGTCGGGTTGAGACTATGTACTTTGTCCCTGACCGGCCTCCGGGCCGTCCTCCTGAGGAGCCCCCGTGTTGCGTTCCTGTCCGGCCTCGGGGCCGTCCACCTGAGACATTATGCCAGGTTCCGAAGCGGCCACGGAGCCGTCGGTCCGAGAACCTGGGCACGTCCCGGAGTCCCTCCTCCGGTTCCCCCCTCCTCCCTCCCGATTCGGTGCTCGTTATGGACCGTCTGGGATCCGGTCCTTGAGGGGGGGGTACTGTGACGCTCAGTCATTTATGTTTATGGTTTTCTATTTCCTGTTTTATTTTGTAGCCCCGCTGTCACTGTCTTGTTTCAGCTTCTCACTTCCTGTCGTTAATTGTCTTCTCTATCCTCATGTGTTTCACCTGGTGTATTGCCCCGGCCTTCCTGCTGTGTATTTAAGCCTCTGTTTCCCTTTGTCTGGTGTCGGTTTGTACTAGTTGTTTTCTCCCCACGTCGTGAGAAATGGTTTGTTTGCTCCTGCTGTTTCGTCCAGCTTCTCCTGCTTCCTCGTTCCTTGTTCTCAGTGCGCCTTGTCGCCAGTGTTACTTTTGTTAGTGTTCCTGTTTTGTTTTTGTCTTGTTTAAACCCTTTTATTATATTAAATACCTTTTGTTTGATAACCTCTGCATCCTGGGTCCATCTCCTCACTCAAACCGTAACAGAATGAAACCAATAGAGTCTAGTATTGAAATAAATGCTACGCTAAGGCAATCTTTATTATTATCAACATGAATATTAAAGTCACCAACAATAATAATTTTATCGGTCTTTAGGACTAAGTTTGATAAAAACTCAGGGAATTCCTTTAAAAATTCAGTATAAGCCCTGGGAGCACGGTAAACTACGGCAAATATGATTGGCTGTTGGTGGTTCCTGGATTGGCGTGGAAGACTAAGAACCAGACATTCAAATGATTTGTAGCTGAGTTTAGGTTTAGGATTAATTGATAGACTGGAGTTAAAAATAGCAGCAACTCCACCCCCTGCCCAATTTCTCTGGGAACCTGTGAATTGATATGACTGGGGGGAGTAGATTCATTTAGACTGACATATTCATCAGGATGCAGCCACGTCTCAGTGAGGGACAATAAATCTATGTTGTAATCGGAGACTATTTCATTAACTAAAAGAGCCTTTTTTTCCAGTGATCTAATGTTTAAAAGACCACATTTAAAAGTCTGGGTTTCCTGTATTGTTTCAGAGGTTGTTTTAATTTGTATTAAATTTTTGTGTGGAGTTCTCGCTCTGTTATTGTTTAATTTCAATAATTTAATCGGACGGTGAACAGACACAATCTCTATGGGGTACGAAGACGGGAGTCGTTGCTGCCGACGTGAATTACGATTTTATTGTATTTACCTTTTTTAGTTTTAGCCATTAACTTAAGTTTAGATTCGATGTCGCCGGCTCTGGCCCCTGGGATACAATTTACTATAGTCGCTGTTGTCGCTAACCTGACGCTTCTCAGAACCGAGTCGCCAATAATCAGAGTTTGTTTATCAGCGGGTGCCTCGCTGAGAGGAGCGAATCTATTTGAGACGTGAGCTGGTGGCTCTTTAATCGTGGGCTTTTTAAGTCTAGCACTATGCCCCCTCTGGGTTGTCACCCAGCTGCCCTGCGCTCCCGGCTGCACGGGACCTGTCTGGGGGCTGCTAGTTAAGGCTAAGCCACGTGATAAGCTAGGTGGCTCCGCGGCTAGCGGGAGCCGGCTAACTACAGCTAACGGAGTTTCTAAGCTGCTGAGCCGAGCTTCTAAGTCGCTAAGCCGAGCCTCCATCGCTATCAACACACTACATTTATTACATGTACCACTTCTGTTAAGGGAGGCAGAGGAGTAAGTAAACATAAGACACTCGGAGCAAGAGAGAGCAGTGGAGCAACAGGGAGAGAGAGAAGACATCGCAGCTATAGAGCTGCGAGGGTGAGCTCAAACAGAACACAGAATCACTAAGCACGATAGAGTAAGGGTTGGTATGTGCAAGTGTTTAACTACAGACCGGTGATTTTAGCCGTAGTGCTACAGAGAAACAGTTGTGTTTTAGCAGCGGAGCTAATTCGCAGAGCGACCACCACCAGTGGCAAGAAAACAGGAAATGACGCAGCACGCTTACCGTAATGACGTCCCTCATCCATGCTTCACGGTGTAGAGACCATCCACTCACCTTTTCTGTGTCTTATAAAGACGTTATCAAGACTGCCATTTTCTCATTGATGGTTTTAAAGTCAAATAATTTAGAATGCTGAAGCTGGAATTTAAATCAAGTCCAGCTAAATTGGGCCACTTTGAGACCAATTTAAGCTTCATTGACGCATCAGACTTTGATGTGCAATGATGAATCTGAAAACTTGAACTGGGCATGTCACTTCACACATGTCCGAAGGCCTTAAACTTACAATTTCAGTCGTAGGGAACGTTTTTCAATTTTCATAATAACTTCCAAGGGTCATACTAAATTACTGAACACGTCACACTAACATGCAATGGCTGCTTCTCTCAAGTGAGGAGGTCTAATTTTGGTCATTTGGTTTTGAGACGCACTGGTGTGTGTTACTTCCACTAAAAATCTAGAATTCTGCATCTAAATTTTCCTTACAAATGGCATGACGCGTGTCGGCAATGATTCACAACAATTGATATGATGGACATATCTGCTACCTTTCTCCTGCCAGTGAATCTGTTAATTAATCCATCAAGCCTGGTTTATACATACAGCTGTTTGTTCTTTCAAGCAAATGAGGGTCCATGTACCTGACCATCTATCTGTTTTCTCTCAGACTCTGTGCTGGACCATGCGGCCATCCTGGGAGCCCTCCCTCTCTCCCCTCGCTGTCAGTTGCGTCATTACTGATGTTTTGGATCTGGGTCTTCATCTTCCAGCAGTCTCTCTTTTCCCTCATCTCTCTTGTGAAAGTTGTTAAAGATGAACCACATTTTGCTTGTCGTGTTTGTGTGCTCTGTTCCCTCTTCAGGTCAACATGGTGAAAAGGATATGGTATGGCTGAGCACCTACTTCAATTCAAGCACCTGGGCTGTGTTCTTTTATGTTATGTATCTAAGTTGTGCAATTAATACATTAAACGTGACACCATTGCATGGTGTGCCTTTGGCATTCAATAAATTTGGTTATATTAAATAATAACTTTATTTGATTAACGCGGTTACCTCGGGGCACCACCCTTCAAAGGAAGGGAAAAGATAGCCAATTTATTGATTAAGTCTCATGAAAGTACTAACAAGAAATTTGGAACTCTGATTACCAATTAGATTTATAATTAAAACCGAGGGTTAGAGTTTGGTTTTTTGACAGTGTAGAGGTTGGCAAAATACAAACTTATGCAACATTAATGAAAACATTTATTATGAAGATAATAAAAGTATAAAAAGACAACCTACTAAATATGTACTTACTGTATAAAGATGTGTATATGAGTATGCATGTGTGCTTTCAAAATGGCCACTATGAAGGCAATAAACCATCCCCCTTGGTATGTTTACGACATGTGGCTGAGGTCAGAGAGATGTGTGTGTGTGTGTGGGTGCCCGGTTAGAGAAAGTAGCTAGTTGAATGCAAAGATGATGCTTCTAACATGTGACAGACGCAAAACTGAAAAAAAATTAAAAATCTTCTTGGGAAATAGCGGTGTCACACAGGTAGAGGACACCGATGATGATGTCGAGAGAGTTTGTGTTTATAACATCTGACAACGATGTCGGTTGCTGTAAACAAGATCACATGATTTCTGCAGCGGAGTTGATTTGTCACTTCCAGCCTTTAGTAATTTAAGTCCCCCCCCCCCCCCCCCCCAGTAGTGACAAAAACAAATTTCTACTTCACAAATATATAAAAAGTAGGGATGCACCGATATGGAAATTCTTGGCCGATACCGATACCGATATTTAAAATAACAATCTGGCCGATAGCCGATACCGATATTTGTTTATTTTCTTTTTGTTGTTATTCATTCACCCTTTTGTGCCAGAAACATAATTAAATCATTATTTAAAAAGCACTATTTAAAAAATGTTCAGCCCTTCATCACTCTTATCTTTTAATGACACAAATTGAATCAGATTTATGAAACAATCTTTGTTTTAACTAAACTTTATTTAACAGAGACATATAATGACCATTTTTCCGCAAGTTGAAATGGTTCCTTGGGATCTTAATGAAATGTCTGTAACATATTTTGGTCAAAATACCACAAGGATAATTTAAAACAGTACCTTTTTACCCTGTCTAAAACAGCCCTGTTAAAGTATCATTATAGAGAACGCTCTTCTCATTCTTTTACGGTAGCAGTATTGCCCGTTTATTAGAGGTGTTACGGCTTCTGTGTGTATGACGTATGTTGTCAGTTCCCTTGTTACCTGTGCATGAGACGGATGAATAGAGCCGATGCACATGAGAATAAAGTACTTAAACAGACGCTACGCTCATACTTTTTACGCCAAGTTACACTGCGTGAGTCAAGATAACTTAACAAGCCCTCCTCAGTTTTACCTGTTTTTAGTGTCGGGCAGAAATCACATCGCGTCAACACCCACCGTGGGCCTTCGCGATGCTTGTTTGAATTAAACAGTCGGATTCCCCTGGTCCGCACCAGTTCTCAGTCAGCTGCTAGGCGCCAGCCGGAGGGTTCCCCCAGCGGTCGCCGTAGCTGAGGTGATCCGCGAGAAGGGCCCGACACGCGTCCAGAGTGGCCGCCGCTGACCGCACCCAGTCCCCTCCAACGGCCCGCCTTCCGCGCCGGCGATGGACACCGCCCTGCGGTCCAAGAGAAAGAAAGCCCCCGCACCAGCGACGCCGTTAGGCGCCACCGGATGAGGACCTCCCGGTGCCGCACACTGAGTCCCGGCGGCGCGGAGAGGAGGGCGACGGAGCGACTGCTCCCCCAGCTGCGGCACGTGCCCAGCGGTTTTACAACAAATATGAACATCGGCCAAAGATATCGGTGAAAGTCAAGTTTATTACCGATAAGCCGATATCAGTAAACGAGGCGAATATCGGCCGCTACCGATGTTCGGCCGATAAATCGGTGCATCCCTAATGAAAAGTAAAACGCATCAAACCAGGAAAGTGTATATGTCTGAATGTTATTCACTCTGCCCCATTTGCTAAACCAAAATTTGTATTCAATTATTACAACATTTCAGTCATATTTGTTTTGTTTTTATATTTCAATAATATCCATTTCATTGTAACGGATATAAATGTTCTTTGTATGAACTACAACATCTTTTCTTGGGATCTGTGAATCTGATTTGGACAGGAAATGTGCGTACACACAGAGTTCGGCACTCGGCCATACAATCTGTATGCATCTGCTGTTGTGAATAAAGTTGGTTTTCGTAAATATCAAAGTGTAAGTGGAGTCAGATTTTCCTGACACTGCAGTCCATCAGGGTCATAAATAGTGGTTATGTAAGGAGACCATTTTGACTTTTTGCTTCACAGGCTGCCTCTGCCTTCTCTCTCCAGGCTCATTTTGAAGTTCAATGTCTGGCAGGCCCAGTGTTTGCATTAATAGGATTTGATTGGTCGATGCCAGCGTGTGAGCCTTACTTCAAATGTGATTTTATTGGGCTGGTACAAGCACTGCCACATGAAACGTTGAAAACATATTCAACCACTATTTAATTGACATTGTATTACAGTAGCACATTCAAAGTGAATCAATAGCATTTCCACTGACGCCACTAATGATGACATGTGAGGGCCCTTACCTTTCCAATACAGTGTGTTAGAATGGCTGCAGTAGTAATGGGGAATGAGTGGCTGGTGACGATTGAGCATTCAAGAAGTACATTTTATGAAAATGTAATAATGTAATTTCATTGAATTTGGGACTAGTGATAGAAAAGGAAACTAGTAGGGTTCTACTAGCAGGTTATTGTTTGCTTGAAACGGATAAAACCAATAAAAAATACAGAAAGTAATGCTGTGAAGTAGTTCTGCCCATAGTGGGGAAACCCTACTAAATGCCACTTTAGGGAAAGCTTCAAAACATCCGTTGTGTTTCACCAGCTATCAAGGAGCTATTCTCAGAGAAAAGGCAAGAGGTCTCAGAGGTAGTATAGAAATGTAAACATTGTATACCAAAAATCAAAACCACCTTACAAGCTACTAGTGCCATGTAAAAAAGAAAGGCGTTTATACAGCCTTAAAGATCAGAGGACCATTGAATAAAATGCAAACCAAAAGCAGAGGGAATTAGCTGTGTATGACCACAGGTCACCACATCAGCAACAAGGGGGTCATGGTAACAGCCTGGGGCCAGTGGACAGCTAGAGGTAAAATAGATGTGCCATTTACAAAGGTGAACAACCAGACTGGGTTCTTCCTAACCAACCATCTTTGTATTCTCTTGTTCAGAGCCATTTTCTGCCTTGATGTCGTTTTAAAGTTTATTGTTTTTTAGATCATTTTTAAGGTTATGATTTCTCTCTGTATAACTCCACTATCATGTAGTCAAAGGTTTACAGTCAAGATGCAATGTGGAATTTCAACGCTGTGCAGTGCACATGGCATCCATGCTTACTCCCTTCCCAAACTTTTCTTCAGACACTTTGCAGCTCTTGGCTTGTTTACGTGCAATATTCTCTGAAACTGTCAGTCACTGGAACACTGTGAAATACTTCAAAACAACTTTAAATCTAAACTTAAAATAAAGAAGTGTTCTAATGCATGTTAACCTTGAAATGTGCTTTTATGAACTTATGCATTATCTCAATATGGTGGTGCCTGCTGCACTTAGTATAGTTATGGCTACATGCTAGTCCAAAACTTAAAGCTGATCCTAAACCTCTGCCAGCTTTAATAAAATAAAATCTTAAATTCCGTCGAATATGAAGTATTGTACATACAAAGATACGGTTTAATCTATGTAAAGACTTTAATTTTTAAAAGGAACTACACACGCAAATGATGCATATACAATCCTATATGATTGTAGGCTGTGTATCTTAGTGAGAAACTAAACTCATGCTTTCCAAACTTCATCTCTGTTTTCTCATGCATTCTCCAGAGTTAGTCTCTATGCTGACACCATTGTCATCATTACCCATGATTCCTGTGACCTGAGAAAACCTCACATCTGTTCCACGTCTGTTTCAACCCAATAACTTTGTTTGAAAGATTCAGTGTGCATTTGTTTGCCGCAGGAAACAGCAACTCCTCATTTCCATTCCTCTTCTCACTCTGCAGGTCGCTTCTGAGCAAGCCACTCGGCTTTCTGCCGTGATTGACAGCGCTGAGCCACCTCACAATGACTCCTCTGCCTCTGTCATGTTTCTTCTCTTTTTTAGTGCTCTCTTCTTTTTCCTTTGATGCTCTTTGTCTTTCTAGCTTACATGTATGCCTTTCTCTGACCTCCCCAGGGCCCTCTCTATCACCTACCCCTTGGAATCAAGTGGCTATTGTGTGCAAGAAATAGCCTGCTGACTTTATCACATATATGTATGTGTGTGTGTACTGACACACACATACATACACAGATATCTAAAAATAAAAGCTAATCAGTGACTTTCACTTTTCAAAGTTATATCTATATAACATTTATTGTGTATAACAATAGCAGAGATAATATGTTAGAGGTTTGGAGTTGATGTTTTGCCTTTTTCCACTTCAGTGTTTCAAAAAACCTCTGAAAATAGTTTTGGGGGTTTTCTTGTGTGGTGTGAATAAATTCTGCCTGCAAACATTATCAATGCAGAGTAAATTCTGAAAGAAGAGGGTCTCAGTCTGCCAAACAGACACCAAGGTAATTCCTTTCCCCAATCAATGTTGTTTTGGGGTACTCAAAATAAAATTTGTGAAGTCATTTTTTTGTGATGTCACATGTATATTTTAAATGCCAGTCTGCTGCTGCACTACAAACAATCTCACAGTAAAATAGTTAATCTCTCGGCCTGGTCACAAAAGTCACTGGGTCAGTTCAATACCAGTCTTGTTACAGTAGATCCGTTTATAATAATTGATGAATTGCATGACTGTGCCATCAAGTTATATCCTAATTATTAAAATATTGTTAAATCATTCATAATTAATTATTTTGACATTTAAAGATTCCCATGTCATTAGCCCCTACAGTGTTTTTTGTCCAGAAGCATATTGGTTTTCAAATTGGTTCGTATTGGTCAGGTCAGGGTTAAAATGTGTCAGACCAGGTCCTCAATTGATTCTGAGGTATGTTTGTAGGAAGATATATTTCTGTTGCAGCTGCACACTGGGTTTGCAAAACATGAATCATGTAGGAGTCTGGACAGAAGATGAAACGTTTCAAATATTGTAAGTATGTATGTATATATACATATATATATACATATATATATATATATACATTGATACATTTTTTCCCCACTGCATTAAAAAGTGAAAATGCATTAATAATTGCACATATAATATTTCAAAGCATTGCCTACAGCATAATTCAGTACAGTGGAAAAGCACCAAATGCATGTAGATGATGGTTTGATACGGCAGGATTTCAGTAAAATGATGATCAATATTATTTCTTATAACCACTATCAGTTCACAACCACATGTTTAGTATTGAATCAAGACACTAAAGGTACAGGACACCTGCTGCTGATATACTCGTATGGGTCAAATCTGTGGGTGGGGAGTCTGGGGACAAACATTTATCTGGTTGTTTAGGTAAGAGGGATTCCTGCAGCGCCTTAGTATGAGATCAATTATGAGTCAACATATAAAGGTTACAATGGCTGTCCTCAAAACATTTCTTGGTAAAAACTACATACAGGAGATATATATAGAATATATACGGATATTAGGGCGTCGTTTCTTTCTGAACTTTTATGTGTGCCTGGTAAAAACACAAAGCAGTGAAGAAGATTGAAGCAGATATTATTTGTTTTTACACTACTGTTCCACAATTACACTGATTACTTTTTAACAATGCGAACCTGAAACCCATTACACTGTAAAAAATGTAGTGGAGTGGGAAGTACAGATATTTAATGATATATGTAGTGGAGTAAAATTTTGAAAAATAACCGACCCTGACCGATTCAATGTATTTTAAAATAAAACTGCACTGTTGACATCATGCATCAAGCTCGGTGTCACAGTGAAGATCCTTATTGTTATTAAACCTCAGCTCCATCATGCGTCTCTCCCTGATGCGCCCGTATCCTCGCTTCTCTTATCAGGACTCCTCACACGCCACTCATACTTTCTTTACCTTCCTCTCCAGGGACTCTCCTCCAGTCGCCGTTGGTGTCTCTCTTCATCCATCCTTTCCATCTTCTCCCCCTTGCCTTTGGCTCTCAGGTGACTCATGTGTCAGGGATTACACCGATACTCGGTTCCTTTCCAATCTGGTCCCGTGGGAGGAGCGGTGCATGATGCTGACCTCGTGTGACGGACGGCAGTGCCTGGAAGTCCAACACTTCAAGATGCCGGCTGACCTCTCTGCAGAGGATAGGATCCATGTTGACAATATCGATGATGTCCCTTTAACCTAATTATTCATACAAACTTGAATACCAAAGATTAAGATCATTCATTAAGATTGCATTAGTGTTGCTGTCTTTTGTTGTCGTCTTACACCTATGATATAGGCTATAATATTTTGAAATGTTCTGTTATTATTATCTCTACTTTGTAGTCCTTTGCTCTATCACAACTTGTCGATCGGTAGAAAAAAAATCACTCAAACATAGTGGGTGAAATAGAAGATACAAATCTTTAAATAATCCATGTATTATCTTATTTAACCCTTATATACTGTCAAATTTCTATACCGAACTTTTAACGATGCCGATCTATTAGGAATGTATAAATAGCCTATCTACCATTAATACATGGATGATGAATCCTTAATTCATATTTCAGAGAGCGGGGAGAGTGTATGTTTTAGGTTTTACAACAACCGTTTTTGGAGAAAAACATCTATCACAATATCATGTCCTGTTTTACCTAAGACATGAAAACATAACAGCCATAATGATTTGAATATATTCTACTGAAAGAGAGAAGTGCAATAACATTCTGGAACGGTTGGGATTCATTATATAACCATGTTTACCCATTATAACCATTACAACTGAGTCACTCAAATGACATTTTCAGCTGCTATTCTGCCTGCAATTCGATGTGGACTAGAGGACCAACTGACAGTATTGTTTTTCAATTTAAATGTCTTCATCATAGGAGCTGTAGTCAGTCCTCCTCCATGTTGTCTTCCTGCTCTGACACTTCCTCCTCCAAATCACCATCTGCTTCCTCATCTTGGAAGATCAGATCTAGAGCCTCTTGCACAGTTTGTCTTGCTGCCATAACCTCAGTCACTGAAATAGCAGCTTACTTACCGAAAATGGTCTCCATGCATGTGTAAAACAGACATGAACTTGCCTCGAGGTAAAGAGCGCTCGGCTCCTTCACTGAAAACCAAATCACCTTCATAGTTTGGGTTTGATTTCTGTAGCTTTTGTCATCTCCACTGTCTGCTACAATAACACTGTGTTCACCACAGTGATTACTGAGATGTACGACAGAGCCCGTCATAGGTTGCTAACAAGCGAGTTCACCTGATTTTCTGCCACTCTTTTTTTTTTTTTTTTTTATTCATGTATTTATTTATATAAATTTTGTCTAAAACAGCCTTGTTCCAGTGGAAAATAATTTCCTTTTCTCTCCCACTTAAACTCAACAATCCTGCTCATCCTGGGGATTTGTTTACAGCCTGTCTGTCTGACCTGGACCTATTTTTAGTGATGTTGCCATGACCCAAGCGATTCACATACAAAGATGAGAAGGCTACAATGCTATGGTGAAAACCACAAAAGAAAAGCATCTCAGGGTTTCAATAACTAAACTTAACTAAACTAATCCATTTTAGTTAAAGGAGGACAGAGGGAGAAAGGAGAGAGGTCTGCATACTGCGTGTTCAACGTTGTTTTTATTATTATTAATATTAATACACTAAAACAAATACAATGTAATTATTCTCTAATCATGATAATACCACATTGTTTAATTGAGTTTGCTCCCTGCATTTTCTGTGTGTAATTTAAATATGCACTTTCATATATTTTGCTTCTTCTTTCACTTATGATATTAATAGGTACAAAACATTGTCTTTATGTTACAGAGCCCAGGTCAGCTGGAGCATACTATAACATGCTGGAGTTTAGACTAGCTCTGTATACCAATGTTACAAAATACACCATCAATAAGTTGTCTCAGAACTTTGTATTCTTCCTGCATGATTATTGTGAATGTCATAGTAACCTTAATATTTCACACAGCTGTGGATCAGGGCGACGGTAAGGGCGACTACCCCTGGCCTTGACAGCCCACCACTTACAGAGCAAGTTGAGCGTGCCCCCCCCCCCCCCCCCCCCAAGTCATAAAATGACCAGTGCCCAGAGGATACACTTGTTTAATTTAACAAACATCACAATGTCTTTGCCCCCACTAGCAGACCCAAAAACAGATATATAAAAGAACTCTCTCAGCCTTTCATTTCCCAGAGTGCACACAGTGAAAATCACAGCTTCACCGAAAAGTGTACAAACGTACAAATTTCGGTGGTAATTTTAGCACGGCTGAAACCCTGACAATTAGGAGAACGGCAATTCCTAGAAGGCACAGCTTCACGACACACTGCACCATCTCATCACTCGGAGGCCTGCACCATCTCAAGTGCAGTAAACTTGTCATCTTTCCAGAAATGACTACGTCCAAACTCATTTTCTTTCCCTGTCTTGAGTGAGTGGGAGGGAGGGCTGTGGTGTGAGTATTTTATGGGAGCAAAAGGGGTCAGAGCAACTGCAGGGAAATTAAGATTTCAGTGCGTTTGTGTTTGGCTGCAGCAGTTTATCACCCAGGTCAGCCGCAGGATTAATGTTCACATTTGAGCCGAGGAGCTGAACAGGCAGCATTGACTTTTCCCTAATTCCTTCCTCTCAATATAAGAAATGCACTAACAACATTGAATTACACACTGAGTTGTTCAATATTGTTTTTGGTCAAAAGCAGCCAGGCTTCGACACAAAACTAAAGTAACACAAACGGACAAAGGGAAGCTTCTGCAGATTGTTTCCTGATGGAACCAGTAATTTCTGTTGAATTTTTAAATGTACAACATCAGCTAGATGAGTTTCATTTACCTGAACAGATGTGTGGTCTCCATTGCCAGTCTGTCCTCCACCACAGTGACTAGAACCACCTCCAAAACTGTCTCTCTTTTCATGCCATGTGAGTCCACTCGCTCATTGCTGCCACCTGTGGCCTGAAGCCGAAATAGTAATACTTGATGTGTTTTCTAAAACATAAACTACAGTCAGTTCTTTGTCTTTATTATGTAAATATTAAGGGCTTGCTTTAAAATTAAGACGGGAGAAAAGTCTCCATTTAGTTCGCTCAAAATCCACTGCAAGAATACACACAATCAATGTTGGTCTTAATATAGAGGTCATTAAGAATGTAAAGTGACGTTTATTATTTGTAAATCAGCCTTTTTTAAGTTGTAAAATAAAAATGTATATTTACCGTATAAAAACAACTGCGTCACACTTTCAGGGGTTTACCTGCCCCAACTGAAATCTGTTTGGTCCTATAGGGACCGCTGATAGGGATCAGCGGTCTTAAAAATTATAATAATACAAATAAAACTCTATTAATGTTTACAATAAATATGATTTTGTTAAGAATTTAAGATTTGTTCTAATCAGGTATCCTTTACTGTGGTTGTCATCCTCTCTGTCAGGTATTATTATATTTGGAGTTTGTAACACTGTTTATTTAACAAGAACTGTATCTTTATGGAAATCGTTGCTCGTGCCTGCATTAAATAAAAGAACATGAGGGTCAGCGGCTGAACAACCATACTTTTTCATAATGTTTGGGACATGGGCTAAGCCAGTTTGTCCTACCCACCAGAAATCCAATCTTTATCTCTCTTTTTTAAATAAAAATGTTTTCATATTTTATTTAAAGAAACTTGAAAATAAACATAAAAAACAAGACCAACTAATAAGTCACAATAATGAAGGAAATAAGAAATGCAACTGACCAAATCTCCCGGATCCAGGCCACTGACCGCAACAGAATATTACTCAAAAAGTTGTGGGGTTTCATTAAGAGTGAGTAACAAGCAGTACACAATGTCCTGATACATCAAGCCTTAGTCTCTTTTTTTTGTGGACAGGCAGACAGAGATACACTAAATACTTCTAACTCCTCTTGAGATTCTCATGAAACTTCACACATATGTTTCTGAAATCTAACATAATCCAATCAACTGGTAACATGTTGTGGCCCATAGAGCCTCTACAAACGTACAAAGTATTCCTTTTCTTTGAATTTGGCACAAAATTCACTGTGGACAAAAGCCATTGTGTTTCCACCGTCTTCTGATGTAAAAACCTTGGTCTAGAAGCCTGTGCACTTGTTTTGGAAGAGGTGAAAAAAGACACACATCTGTTAGGTAATGTTTCTTTTCGTTGCTGTATGATTGATCAGTGTAATATTACAACATTAGACATTGTTTTAGCACCGTTCATTTACTAACCAATAACCATGACCCTGCCATAAATTGTTCGTCCGACCCGACCACAGACATTGAGAATAGTTTATAGAAAAAGCTTGTTTTCACCCTAATTGTCTCATTTGCTGTTAGAGGTCATAAAGAGGCAACAAAGAACTTCACAAATTCCTCATTGAGTAGAAGAAACGTCGTCTACACGACATGCAGCTTCTACCCATCTGCTCTTCTTGGTGTGTAGTGCCAGGCTGTCAGATTTGTTAAATTAGCTTTACTATGGACAGTTTGAACGTTCGTCACTTCCACAGAGAGATCAGGAACAGGCCCGACTGCCAGATCCAATTAGGTCCAGAGATATCTAGACGGACATCCTGAGAGTAGCATCGGCTCCTCTCAGATTTAATTTGTTTAGCTCAATCGCTTGTAGACACGAGATGAAACACAGGAGAAGTGCTTCATTCACTCGTGTTGACAGTAACTTATTTCAAACTCGCACAATGTATGGGCCAGTGTTTGCGTTCCGCTGATCAGATGAAACAAAATGGAACGTGACAATAGCTCTCAGTAAGTCTGCATTTACAAATGTTAGCGACAGCAAAAGTATAATCGCCACGTTTTCCCTTTTTTGAAGTCTTAAACATGCATTTGCATCTGTTAACATCTGAAATAGCAGCAGCTGCACATTTTTGTCTATCACTTGCAGTTGTGTAAACCCAAAATAGAATCAGTGATGTTAGCGTAGTAATTTTTAGAATCCAAGCACCTCAGAAATGCAGTGTTATTTGAAATCCAGCAGCGTTTGATCATTATACTTGCAAACAAAGCTCCGATCAGGTCCATTGTAGGTTTTTTCCTGCACAAGCAGCGCTTTGAGAAGACGCCGGGCCTTGAACAAGAGAGAGAGAGCCTGCGCTGATTATAATTGCTTTACCTGAGGGTAGCATCCAGTCCACCGACTGAAACAACGCAGAAACTCAGCAGATTCCAATTAAACTGAACACAGGCGATGAACAAAGATTCTGCTGTGTGCGTCGTCAGCGACAGAACAAAAGAGTTATTAAAACAGCTTGTTAAGGGGATAGTGTGACTCATCTGCCTCAAAGCATGGCAAATTTTGGATGTCTAATGAGTGGCTGGGGAATTTGATTTAACAATTTCGTGGTTTTAGTCTCCCCATCTGAGATTTAACCTCAAAATTAATTTAGTGTGACGTCGTGCACACTTTATTGACTTTTTGACCGGCCCTGGACCCAGAAAACGTGTCTTCAAAACAGTTAGTTTAAAGCCTTAACATCACTCTACTCCAGATTTACACAACTTTACAATTCAGATCGTTTGAATTTATGTGGCTCCAAGCAGATTGGTATCATCACCTGGAAACCAGAACAGATGTATACAATTATACAATATACAACAGGATCAAATTTTCAGTCTTGTGTTTAACTTCCGCAGCCGATAGAACATCAGTAAAAATTTCAAAAAGAGTGCAGAGACAAAATGTTTCACCTGCAAAAAGAAAGGAAACATTAAGGTGCCCTGAAGTGGCCACACAAAAGGTGAAGACGTTTTAAAGAACAGTCTCTATTTGGACACATTGGCTTGAACAGTGGTTTTGATCTTCCAAGGTCATCATCCAGGCGGAAATAATAAACAGGTACTGGTACTATAGCAGTAGACTCTATTCCATCACACAATGAAATAACTCTTTTTTTCTTCTGCAGCCTGAGAGAACGTCGCCAATTGTAAAATGTCATTCTGGCTCTGACACTAACAGCAGCCATGTCAAGTCTGAGGAAATAACTTTGATGATGAAACAAGGTTTATCTCGATGACCTTCAGACGGCTTGGAGAATGAAAGATGTGAGCATTTTCCACACAAGATTGTTGAACCCTTACTAAGGACGAAAATCAGGCAGGTAGGGAAGGATGCTATTTCATGAAAAGGAGGCTTATGTAGAAATACAGATATTTGTGTTAGAAACAACTGAAGTAAAAGTATAAGTACTGATTTAGCCTCTTTATTCAAGTAAAAGTATAAAAGTACAAGCTCTGAGATTATAGAGGTAAAACAATTGCCTCCGAAGGTTATTCCCTCAAGCTGTGTCTGTGCAGAGCAAACTGAGACCTATTATACATTGATATTGTTCCAAGACTAACCAAAACCACTCCTACTTAAAAAGATATGTATTTAAGCTAAACACAGGGATGAGGCAAGAATATATTTGTAAACATTGAAAATTATCCAGGAAGAAATGTGTTCAATGTATTGAATGAAGTATTCTTAATTTAAGCAGGGCCAGGGATATAAAGTGTTTTGTTGCTTTCTTCACAGTCAATGCTGTCCATTGAGGTTGAAATCTGTCTTGCTATTAGGAAGGTGGCGCTCTATTATAGATCGATTCCTTTGTATGAATAAAAAAAACGGGAATTCTCCTCAAATCCAGTTAAACAAAGTAAAAGACCTGTTTAGAAAAATGTCATTAGAATAATAAAAAGTCCATATACCTACTTAAGTACAGAAATCAAGTATTGATACTTCCTACCTATGATTTTAAGGAAGTGTACTACAATATTGATGTAGTTCAGTTTATTAAGTATGATGGGAATGGAGTATTTGTGAGTAAGTCAGTCAGGTCACTGGCCAGAATTTGCCCGACACAGCTTGGGGTTGCAGCGCTGCACCTTCCCCACTGTCCTTCAATCAACGGAGAGAGATAGTAGATTTCTGCCATGAACACAGCGTCTTCTCTTGACCCGGCTGAACTCGCAGCCACAGACCTGACGTCAAACCCTTCAAACTCTTCACCTTGTGGTTTATCCGTCCGGACAAACAATCTAAATCCAGATTCATCTTAAAAAAAACAACTAAAAGATAAACGCTGGAGAGTGTGATGTAATCTGAAGCTGCTCTTTCAGCGAGCTTATCTTCTCCATAGGTGCACCGATGTTGCGTGGCGGCTCTATTTATGAAACGCTGTGAAAGTACACAGCAATTACCCAACTGTTGTAACGCTCGCGACAATGGCCCTGGGACAGCAGCGGCACAGCTAGATCAAACAGTCGTGCTAAATTAAAGAGCGGGTTATCAGACCAGGCAGGAGTGTTTGATGTGCACAGATGAGATGCATTATTATGGTAAATAAGCCTCCCTTATCACATTATTCCTACAGGGCCCTGTGGCTAAAGCAGCCCACAGTAGTGTAAGCCCTTGGTCAGACACATATGTGCGTGTCCACAAACACACACACACATGGCCGGGGAGAGCATAAATATATCTCTGTTGATGCTTCAAAGTCCACTCCAAACAGCCGTCTGTTCTCCAAATGTCAGTCAGCCTCAGCCATAATTTGTTTCTGAAGAATGAGGAAATGTCAGAGTATTCCAGGGAGGATGAATTCTGATTGATTTCCAATTAACACTTTAACAAAATGCCAGGTTCCCCGTGTCAGTGTGTGTGTGTGTGTGTGTGTGTGTGTGTGTGTGGGTGATAGCTTGTATAGCTGAGGTTTTTAAGAGGCAAAAATGATATGGCATCACAACACAAAACACACAAAATTGTACCCTGTAATCTGATGGCGGAGCACCACACCAACCCTACTTCTCTGACTTTTTACAACTCTTATCATGGGTTTATGGGACGGAAATACATATATGCTGAAAATCAATAAAACATAAGACTCTGCTGAATGATTCAGAAATCCTAATTAGTTCCACAAGAAGCAACATGTGTAAACTAAAAAAATCTAAAATGACGACAAAACGGGCAGAATGTTCTATTCAGCGAAAGTCATTAAAGGTAGAGGGATTGGTTACCATTAAGTGATTTCATTTAATCGATTCATTTTTCCAACGAATAAGAAAACATAAATGAACCATTTCCGCTGCACTGGTCTGTGCTAGGAGCTGTGAACATGTCATCCTCAACAGTTTCTTACATCAACCTCTGCAGCCGTGTTGGTTGCATCATAGGAAGGTGTTTTTATTGCAATGCTCATTAGTTCATAACATTCATATCAGGGAAGCTGCAGTCAACATTTTAACTCCTATATGAAAAAAGATAAAACCAAAAAGACCTTTTTATAGAGTTTTTTTTTATTCACAGTGATCTCATTGTCATTTGACCCGATTGTTGGTTGCAATATTTCAGAAAATTATGATCTTGTGAGATTTTTTCAGCATAAATAAGCAGGGGAGCTTCTCAAAATGAGAAGCTTGTCCAGCCTTGAGGTGGATGGCTCTACATCAGCAGGGGAAAACATCAGGTTCCACTCAGGTCAGACCAAAGTGTGCGGCTGCAGTGACACAGACTCATCGACAGTTGAGGGAAGAAGACCCGGACTGATGGATCTGCAGACGATAGAGAGTCTGACATCAGCAGCATGAATCCATGGAGCCAACGTGCCTGGGTGTCAACAGTCCAAACTACCTCTGCTGCTGGTGTAATGATGTGGGGGATGTTTTATTTGGCACATCTTATCTCACCAGCTCACTCTCGGTGAGACATTTGTCCATGATGCATTAAGCTGTTCCCAATCAATATGAGCCTGTCTGTCTGTGTGTCATGTATCCTAGCAGCCTGGAGCCCACACAGAGTTAACTGAATTATACAAACATGGGTTAATGATCAACAGCAGCCATTAGGCAGCTAATTGCTTGGGTGAACAGTCAGATTAAGTGATTTGGAGGCTGCAGGCAAGCCACCGCAGAGTCAAAAGTATTTTATGGGGATTTGTTTCAAACATGGCGGCTGCAGTTTGATATTCAGGAAAGCTGCTTCTTTGCATCTGAGAAAGTTAGGAAATGTTTGTTATTGGAAGAGTTCCATTATAGTACTGGATTGATTAGCAGCATCAAGAGTCGTAGTACAGTTAATATCTTAACGATAAACATAGAGACAATGTTTACGTCCACATTTTACAATCCTCTAATGCTGTAAACTACTACTGTAACTCCCTCCTGGCAGGTCTTCCTGCTACTGCCATCCGACCTTTGCAGCTCAGAATGCAGCAGCTCGACTGGTTTTAACCAACCTAAATTCACTCACACTACTCCGCTCCTCCACTCCCTTCACTGGTTACCAGT
The DNA here is from genome assembly GCF_947347685.1 of Pleuronectes platessa. Lineage (NCBI taxonomy): Eukaryota > Metazoa > Chordata > Actinopteri > Pleuronectiformes > Pleuronectidae > Pleuronectes > Pleuronectes platessa. Next base: position 3,481,599 of record NC_070634.1, on the reverse strand, counting down.
GGCTGCCCGTATCTGGTTCAAAACATTAGTACTTGCGTACCGTGCTGTGAACGGATCAGATCCAGTCTACATCCAGGACATGGTCAAACGTTACAGCCCGGCACGTTTACTCCGCTCTGCTTCGGCCAATCAGCTCGTTGCTCCCTCACTGCAAGCTAAACACTCATCAAAATCACGACTGTTTGCTGTCCTGGCTCCTAAATGGTGGAATGAGCTCCCCATCGACATCCGGACATCAGAAAGTTTACACATCTTCCGCCGAAAACTAAAAACACACCTCTTCCGACTATACCTTGAATAATTTTTTTTTTTTTTAAGTCGTATATATACTAACAACTTTTTGAAACTAACACTTTAGTAGCACTTAAATGGCACTTACTTATAGCACACTGTAGTTTTGCTTTATTTTGAAAGGAACTGTACTTTCTTGATTCTTGTTGTTCTTGGTTTGTACCCTCAGGGTTGAATGCATTTATTGTAAGTCGCTTTGGATAAAAGCGTCAGCTAAATGAAATGTAATATAATGTAATGTAAACGTGTTGTAAACATGACAGTGAGGTCAATGATCCTCAGTGACCTCCAGTCACCAGACGTAAATCCAGTAGACCCTTTGGGATGTGATAGAACAGGAGATTGGCAGCATTAATACACAGCTGACTAATCTACAGAAATGATATATAACAGTTCATGTTTACATGGAGCAGAGTCTCAGGGGAAAGTTTTGTGGGATCAATAAAAAGAAGAGCTGAGGCTGTTTTAAGAGCAAACGCATGGTGTCCCTAATAAAGTGCTCAGGGAGTTGGAATGGCTGACAGTTTAAGCCGTTTTCAGACATGACCTGCTGAGAGGCAAACTGCAGGTCATGCATTTTTACTGTCTTTCTGTTGCATTTTCTTCACTTTCTTTTATTGTATATATGTATTTGTTTATTGCTCCAGTATGATTTTATTTATGGGATGCATTTGGTCTGGGTTAGGGTTAGGTGCTTTACTAAACCAAACCAAAGAAATTACATCATCTGCATGGAGAAACGCACAACATAAAGGAAAAGAGGATTCATATTGAGAAACCACAATTAAGATACCAAGCAAAACTAGAAAAAACTTTTTTTTTCTTTTTATTATAAAGACATGTTCTACATGTGCTTCCTTAAGTTGTAGTGTGTTGAGCTCCCTTGGACACCATACCAACTGAAGGCAGTTGAAGCCCAGATGATGAAGGCTGTGCAGAGGTGCCAGGAGCTCAGTGTGGTTGTAGAAGTCGAAAAATAATGATGTAAAGCCAACAGCAACTTTTGTCATATTGCAGAGCAATTATATTATTTAAAGGAGCCACAGGCTGTAGAGTATGGATGTGCTGCCTCCTGGTAGGTGGATGGACTAAAACTGTAGAGAATGTGACATCCACCACAAGTTAGTCGTGCTTGAGGAAAAAGGGAAACAAAGCCCATCGAGACAGACTTTAGAAAGAACTGTTCAGTGTCTATCTCTTAGCAGAACCACTGCAGCGGCATTGTGTGACAGATGTTTCGCTGCTTACCCTTGTGTGCGTTTCCCCGATTTGAATGTCTTGGGCAGGAATTTTTTCAAGCCTCAGAGTTGACAGACGTCAGCTTTTAGTCTTAATAAGTGCTACACTGCCAACAAGGCTCCAGTCGTTGAAAACAAATTTAATCTAGCCACAAATATATTGCCAGAGTAATTACTTGTGAGTGGGAGGTGATCTGTGCTTCACCAATTAAATTAGCCAATTTAGCAAAGGACAGCGACAGAAAATAATAAATGAAGACTCAAGAGAAGAAAAAAAAAAACATATCAGCATATTAAAATCATTTATTGTGCTCCAGAAGAGTAATTACTATTTAACCAGAAAGAAAGACAAGTGACAAATAATCTACATTACAAATGCCAGACCAGCTCACATAGTGTCCCCTGCTTCAAATGGCATCCAAAGGACAAATCCACGCAAAGTTTTCAGACTGCTAGCAAAAACCTCTCAGGATGAATCTGAGGTCTGGTTCTTCTCACTTCTGCTGCGATTTGAGGTTAGAAAATGGCACGTTGCGTTACATTCATTCGCAGTGCTCGCTCCTCCCCTTCCCCAGGTCTGTCTGGCACGCTGCAGAGCGGGCTGTCGACCACGGTCAGGGCAGATTGACACTGGAACAAAAGTGAAGCGTCCCCCTAGAACAGGGTTTCTTAAGTATCTTCAGTCCCAAACTCTGTGGATTCATACTCACCCTGCTGTACTGTCTCGTTAAAACATACTGGTGTTGGGATTCAACAGAAATTACTGAAGAAATGCTACCTGGATTGGTTCAGATTTCCCCTTTTTGACACTGGATGGGAGTGGTTCTCGTCTGCGGGGGCGTTCTCAGGCTATTATCTTACAGAAATGAATCCAGATTCAAGTCTTATTCAGGACAAGCCAGGTGTCACATGGCACAGAAATACAATGAACAGAATAATCAAATCAATCTGAACACAGAAAGAGAAATTAGGCACATGGCAGAATTAAACAACGGTAAGATGTACACAAGCCTCAGTTTATGACAAAGGAGGAAAGTTTCAACAGAAAAACACTGTAAATGCACTCGTTATGGGCTGACACAAAACTCTGCCAGGTATGTTTTTTAAAGTTTGCAGTTATGCCAGTGTTTTACCAAACACAAAAAAAACGAAACACACTTCCCTGACCACAGAGACTTGAGGAAATATTAGAATTGTCATATTCTATTAAACATTAATTCAGTCATGAACCAGAGACTACATTAAAAAAGGTGAGAAAAAGGGTGATTATGGTTTTTAACGGTCCAGTGAACTTAAACAAAAGGTGTGAAAAAATAAAAGCCCCTGTTAAAGTTGCCACAGCATATAAACAGTATAAAAGCTGCAATTAAATTTGAGCTTCTTTTCATATTTTATTTGCCCCGTTTAACTATCCAGTCATGTTTTATTGTTATTAGTTCTCAGTTTAAAAGCCTAATGTTTCCTCTGTCACAGGGGCAGGTGGGTGAGTGGCCCTGCCTTTAAAAGAGCCGCTAAAAAAGAATTTCAGCAGGCAGCGGGGATTCAGTGGAGAGGATCAGTGTCCCGCGGTGGACTAAGTGCTAATCAAAGTGTCCTGGGAAAAACTGAATACTTTGTAAACAGGCTCGCTCACGGCAGCCGAGAGAAGCATTTGCCATATTTCCCAGTTCATTCTCTAATGTGAAGCTCCAGTTTGCTCTCTGCATTTTGTTCTGTAAATGATTCATAAGCAGTTACTTTGAAGACGCAGGCGTTTGGGAGAGATTGTGATACAATCTCATTTTAATTTCATCATACAGAGAATCTTTGAAGATTTCTTGAAGAGGTGAGCTGACTACAGTCCAGCTCCAATGTCATATATTTAAGACCTTGCCATACCATACCCATACAGTGAACTGATCATACACTAAACCCTATTCGCTACTGCCTGGAATGAGGATGTAGACTTTTGGAATATATACACAGAAACAACATTTGTCTGTAGATCTAATGAAATGAAAGCATGAGATTATGTGGTGCTGATGGTTTTAAATGAGTTATTTCATCTAATATTGAAATATTATTTAGTAAGACTTCTTTCAGTTATAGTGAATTAATTATATATTGTTAGCCCTAGTCTGTTAAGTCCTAGCCCTTACTCTCAAGCATATGTTTCAAATTATGAGTGAGCTTAGGTTTGATGAACATCAAAATTAAAGGTATGCCCTGTGGAGCATTTGAAAACTGGTTGTCCTTTCAATTGCCCTTTTAACATGAAACTTCAGAAGAGAAGAATTAAAGCAAGATGGTAAAATAATAAAACAATGGAAGATTCCAGCCACTAATTCAGTAAAAGAGAATTGCTGAATGTGTATGAGGTAAGAAATGAGTGAATTTTAGGCCTAAATAATAAATGCTTTGAAGGAATCACTGAATAAAACTCATCTTCTCAGGGCAACATTTTAATCCAACTGATCATGTAAGTTGGTGTCAGCGAGAGGACAGTGACATCTGGCTTACAAGTAAATCTGTAGCGAAGAAGTGTGTGTTAAAAGTGTATTTAATGCAAACAAAAACATTTTGTAATATTATTCAGTTTGAGTCATTTGAAGATAAATTAAATTATAAAAATCATATATGTCCCCTAACATGGCTGCCAGACAGCAAGTCACTTTAGATGTTGAATGTCAGATGCTTTTCCCCATGCTTTATTATCGGACTGTTAATAGATTGGAATGGTCATATGTGGTATATGTATTTATGTGAGTGTCTTAGGTGGGGCGGTGTACCATGATTCTGCTTGCACGCGATCTATCATAACCAACCACTAATGGCTATCATGCTCTTAAGTCTCATTAAACGAGCTGGATTCTGTGTCTGTGGTAAGTCATTTGTTTTTCACATTCCTTTTTTATCCTCCCCTAGTGCTATGGATGATTTCATTTCACATCTTCTCAATCACCTGGGGGGCTGTGGTTAGTGATCAAATCTGTTCGACTAAATTCCTCCGTAACTGACTCTCAATTTGTGCAGCTAGCTCAACCTATCAACCTCATTTCTGTGTATTTTTGCAACTCTTCAGTTTTTCGCTGTGATACAAGTAATGCAGTCTTTAGCGTGTGTTTCTTTTGCCATGTTTCCTCTGTCAGTTCTTATACTTGTTAAAACGATTTAATATATTACCTCATACACTGTAACCCTGAGCGCATCTCTGCTACTTAGCATGGCTCTGCAAAAGCTTGAATATCTACCCATTGATGCGATTACATGTTTAATTCAATGGGTGGCCCTTGCCTATCCTTATGTCATTTGGCTGGAAAGTAGTTCTCACTAATGACCTAACCCAATGTCCTTTTCTTTTTTTAGAGGAACTATTTAGAGCTAATTTCCATTTTTCATGATAGTGTATTGTATAATATGTACTCATACATACCTACATTGGTTGGCTGACAACACCTGGCAAGTTATATTTTCTCTTTCCATGCAATTCTAGATTTCAAATGTGATGTGGTTGATGGATGCATTTAAGTGCAACATAATAATCATAATAAAGATAATGAAGGTATGACATATAATTGTTTTGACCCAAACGGAGTTAACAAAGTTAAGTAGTTGTTGGCTGTGTCTTTGATAGACAATATTCTAATGCTGGAATCTTAATAATGTGTGGTCTAATCCCAGCATAACTGACAGTCTACAGCTTGTTGTATGACAGACTATTTATTAAGGAATTATTGGTCTTTAAATCTGATAGTGTTGAAATCAATTTCATTGTCAAAAAAAGTATCTCTTCACTTAGAGGGTTTCTCAGTGTAAACCAGTACTTTATTGTTGTCCAAGGTTCCCCTCAATAGCTTGTGAAATGTATTTCAGCCACTGGCCTGGATACAAAAGCAAGGTCGTGTTGCTTTTTATATGGATCTAATAAATCTTGAGTCCAAGTGCACGCAACCGGGCGTTAGCCTACATACAACATCTTGTTTAGATACATAAAGACTTGGTAAGTCCTAATTATCGAGCCAATGGCTGTGTGTTAGGATGTTTACACACATGTTTTCATTTCCATATGTTTCCATGTGTGTTGCCCATCACAAACTAGCACAATGAGCACTGGATCCAAAAGATAGCAGGCTGTTGGTAGAGTATCAACAGACCCACAGGATGGATTGTTCCCTGATTCTGAGATTCACACTTTTTCTTTAATCTTCTTGAGTATCCAAAAAGTTGCTGGCCCATGAGGATGAATTGTGATAATAGCCTTGGAATCTTTCTTTTGTTTAAATTTCAGATCAAGCCCTGTCAGTAAATTTATTTCTGAGAAACAATTTGGAGCAAACAGATGTAATTAGTTTATTCAATTTAAATCTTATCCCAAAAAACAAACACTCTCTATAAAAGACTAGATTTTATCCCCCACCCTCTTCTATTCTGCTGCAGTATTATACAGGGTAACAGTAGTCTGCGCTCATTATTTTTGAATGACTGCACAGTGTTGTGAGTGAGCCAAAAGGGACTGGATGTATTCTCACAACTGAGCCCTCCTCACATCTACACTTTGGTGAAGGGGAAACAGGGAGACAATCGTTTCAGCTCACCAAGTATCATATCTGCGGCAGCGTGCAGATTTCTGTATCTGAGCACAATAGGCTTGCCATCCTGGATATTCTCCTCTCTGTCTGTTCTAAAAATCACCACTTTACCCCTGCAACAACTCCAACCTCTTAAGCAACTGGATCCTACTGCGGCCTGCTTCGCTGTATGACACATCCCCATTCCAGGGGCTAACACTGTTAGCTGCCCAGGTTTCAGCAATGGCTGACAGGCCTTGCAAGAGATGGTAAGCTGAAGGTGGTGTGAATGCAAAGGGGAAACAGTTTAGTTAACAGCCCAGCCTGTCAGCTCAGTGTAAAAGATTAGACAGAGGAGAATATCTAGTAGAAAAAGAGCGGAGCCAAATAAAATAAAATAAGTATCTCCTTAAAATGAGGTAAAGAGAGATGACTGCTCTAGGAAGCCTGTTTGCTTCCTTCTCATAACATAATGTGCCTCCGAAAAGTGATCAACCCTGGATAACAATGCAAACTACATGAAAAGCACATCATGGGATTTGACCTGTCCTGACGCAAGCTCTTCCTTCCATCCACCTGCTGTGCATTTCCACAGAGATCCACCTGTTGAGATCTGTCTGTGCTTGGCCTCTGACTTGTTTCAGTCATGTATAGGAATTCATGTTTAAACACTAACTGAGGTGACTGGATGAAGGGGGGATAAAACCTACGCACACCAGAGATTCACTCATCCACCATATTTTTTGTTCACTACTGTCACCCTACATTTTCTCGTACCAAACACTCAATCAACATACCTCCCAGTTTAAGAAAAGAAGAAAAAAAAAAAGGGCAATGGAATAAACAGTGCAGGTAATTACTTCTATACGGTAAAGTGGTCCAATAGGTACAATAGCAAATTACACTGATTTTAACTGAAGGTACAATGACTTTGATTGATACAGTGTAATGTGATTTGAACACTATCAAAAAGTAGTACCAACACACAGAGTACAAAACTAGTCCTTATATGCCCAGCTCCACTCAAGCTATATTATGTTATGCAAGAAAGTTTTACCATATCCCCAGCCCCTCCCATTCCTGTCCCAGGTTCCCGCCCACAACATCCACAACCCGGAGCTGCATTTCCCACGGTCCGGTGAGGGTGTGTGTTTTCCTGTAATCCAATCAGGAAATCCGTCTGAAATTACTCCAATGCAAGGGAGAGGGTGAAAATTATTCTTAATAATGACATAATCAGCAGAGCAGCCATCAAGCAGATAAATTGTCATGCGCATCGTGCTAAAATATCCAATTATCCTTTGTCTCCCAGCTCTCGGTGTTGAAGTTGGAACTACAAGAAAGCCAGTAGGTGGATCCCCACGTCCCACTGGTTCAGTCAGATGCCCCCCCCCCCAAAAAAAGAGAAGAGGGCTTAAACAGCCTTGGTGCTTAGTGTACAGATCTAGATATGTAAATAGGTTCTATACAATAAAGTTGTTCCCGATCCTCAAAAATAAATGGATGAAAAGTATCAGTGATGTTTTTTTCCTCAAAATGATTCCATTGTGCATACAGGGTTTCTTATTTCCTTGATATTTTCAGTCCTTCATTTGTTCCTTTCAAGAATTGTTTTTGTCTTATCTTACATAGCTTCCTTTTATGAAGTTGCCTAAACACATGCCTAAATTGGTTTGAGCGGCATCTGCTGTGTGCCCCACAAACAGTTTAATCTGCAGTGCGGCACAAAGGAAAACAATATGTTTTCTTTCTTTTACAAAGTGCTCTTCTCACCTCCGAGGCGCCTCTGATGCCCTGCTCTGCTCCCAGATAATACTGTCAAGCAGTCATTTGTCAAATGAACCCGAAGGCCATATCTGTCACTAGAAAGAAAAATAGATGACTGTACCTTGTTCTACTGCAATATCAGAACAATAATAATAATATTAATAATAAAAAAAATCATCCTTTTTGTTTTAGCTTGTGAGGTTGTTTTTCTTAAAGTCCTTATTTGTACTTTTTTCTTGTTGTCTTTATATTTTTCTAGAAAAACATAATTATTCTTTTTTTTTTTCACTGGTCCAAATCCCCAGAAATCCCATGACTATATTCCCTCAGGTATTAACAGGGTGTCGTACAGTCCCACTGTAAATACATGGGTGTCTAGCAACTCCAGGCTGGCGTTTCAGCTCCTGACATATCTATTTGTCACTGTGTGGGCCTTAAGTCTCTGCTGCAGGAGCACCAGCCGCATTTGTTTGTTGCTTCCGCCATCAGAGTCCTACCTGCGTGGGTACATCCACAGGGCTATACCCGGGTGGTAGAGTGTGAGTGTGGGTGGGGTAGGGTGTTATTCTGACCGCTGCTTGGGAAGGTGTTGAAAGAGTGGAGAGAGGTAAGCCCCCCCATGGTGCTGGGGATCATGGTTATGGTGTTCGGCGTCATGAGCGGGATGTCATCCGGTGAGCGCCTCATGGCCAGAGTGTAGTCCGGCGGGCAGGCAGTCCTCAGAACCACATCGTGAGGGTGCAGGGTGTCGCCCACTCCCCTGCAGTCCCGGTCCAGGTCAGAGTGCTGCTTCATCTGCAGGGACATGATCTCCTCCTCCTGAGTGTGGGCCAGGTCATTGGCTGCATTACGCTGGGGGCTGCAGCGCCTATGGACATCATGCCGACGCTTGTCCTTCTTGTAGTACAGAGCAGCAAAGGCTAGGATGTTGAGGAAGAGAAGGGAGGCTCCCACTGCGATGGTCACTGACAGCTCAGTGGAGTAATCGCGCTGGTCCACCAGGTGTGGTTGGTTGCGGGTGTCCTCAGTGTCAGTGGGGAACGGAGTCGGGTTAGGGCGTTTGGTCACCGGAACCTTGGTCTTTGGTGTACGGTTGGTTGCCTCTAGTGGAGGGACCTGAAGACAGCCAGAACAACAGTTAGTATAGAATCATCTGATAATGCTCAATACGCTTGAAGCAACCACAACGTGAACATTTTAATCAGATTTACATTCTTCAGATATACAGAAAAAAGTTCTGAACGGACAATAGAGGTGGAGCATTTGCCTGTTTGAAGATTTTTGGTGCTTTTGACCCTCTTGAACCTTAGAATCATGTCCTTGGTTTGGTCATACTATCATAAGTAGAGCTAAACTAAAGCTACCCATTGACGCCTGTAGTGGATTTTTATAGTCAAAAGGAGATAAATTACTACCAACCTTGGTGGTGGTGGGAATGAGCTGAGTGACCTCGTTGAGACTGTGCAGATGAGGAACCAGCTCCAACCACAAGTTGACCTGCGGGGAGAGGAAGAAGTAGTGTAGTGACGTGGGAGAGAAAATGGTGATCCCTTGGATTACCATCAACTGTGTACACTGAACATCAGTGATACTGGATAACTGGTATCACAAAGTTGTTAGCTAGCATTTTATTCCTATGCCGCTATTAGCCCATTCACATTGCAGTGGCATAATCACACATGACACCATCAGATGGATATGAAAGACTTATAATCATGACCAGAGTATTTAATTAGATATAAGGTGAAATCCATGGGAAATATATCATATCCATAGTAGAAAGTAATGTTAATATGTTATTATGTCTGCATGGTTACGACAGACACAGAAAAAAAGATTCATTTTGCTACCAAAACTAAGGAGGAGAAAACTATAAACAGCATAATAAACAAAGGTAAAAATGTATCTGGAAATAAATGTTGCATTGACTGGCAGATAATTACAAAAGGATTTTTTGATGACTAAAGATGAAATATTTTCTAATTCCCTTAAACATTTTCTAATTATTTCTAACTGTCAATGTAACTGTTGGTACCAAAAGGGCACACTCAATATTCAATCATAACCATTGTTTATGATTATTCTTGGATAATGTTACTATGCACATGTAACTCTGCACCTCAGTTAAAAGTGAGCAAATGGTATCTGACTGTACCTTATTGGCCCGGTAGTGCTCTTTGACCCGGGGTTTCAGACCAATGTGCAGATAAAGCTGATCTTTCTGGTTGTAGCGTGTCCATGCCACTTCTTCAAAGCGATTGGGCTTGGTGTGGATGAACTTGGTGTCCTGAGGGACCGGCTGGTTTGGATCCCTGAGAAGAGCAAAAGGGGGGAAACAGTTATGCCATTAACATTTTTTAAGAGAGAGTGGTGAACTGTTAAGGGTTTCACCGAGGATTGATACACAAGCACATTTGAAACAACACAATCATAGACATGTTACCTAACATGGACAATATAAAAGTAATATTTATTGCATCTTGTGGTTGTTTACTTTAGGGGAGAGGAAGGGGAAAAGCTACAAATAAAGCTGGAGTGGACCTTTTTAGGTATGACTGTGTGGTTATTAAAACAAGGATTATGACCTAAGTGTAGCCTCTCCCTTAGGCAAATCAGTGTAATTATGAAAATACTGAATTGCAGTGGTGAGATGCAGCCACAAGGTTTCATCAAATTTTAATAAACAGTGTCTATTAAAACACCTTATAATATCATAAAAAGGTCAAAGGGGGTATTGCTGTTCCCAGATGATTGGTTTTCTAAAGATGATTGAATCAATGTCTAAAAATGGTAAATACCTTCAGAAGTTGTATCTAACGTCAACAACATTAGCATGGCACATGTTTTGAAATGCATACATGCATCTTTAGAACTGAGCCTCTGTTATATAACTGTATACTGTATATTAAGTTTGCACATGAAAAGATGCCAATGTAATATATTCAGTTTCAGCAGGCTGATCATTTCCATAAACAATGTTTCAGTAGTTGCTCTAAATTGAACTGAAAACTTTTATTTTAACATTATGTACCATCTGCTTCTGATGAACATGAGAATCAAGGGGACATCACAGGGACCAGTGTAGATGCAGGTCAAGCCATATGAACCCCATTTTTACATTCAGAGGAGCTTCTTGAGCATATTCAGCATGGGACCCCGCGTTAAATAGATCCACTTACACTTAATCTTAGCCGAATAGAGCCAGCCATGTGAGGTATAGAAGACCATTCAGACCCACTGAGTGCCCCATTGTCTGAGAGCAGCATATGGAGCCAGTCAGACCTCATCGGGAACACGCTTAACCATTCAAATTGGTGGCATAAATCTCCCAGGTATCCGGCAATCCACGTCAATTTGGGGTTATATATGTGGATCATTAGTGCCTTTCTGTTCCCCTCAGGGCCACTGGGTAGTGCACAGAAAGCCAATGTCCTCCCATTGCACTCTCAAGAAAACAATTACCGCTGTGACTGTATGCTGAAAGGCAACATGGGACAGTGGAGGGCGAATAGGAAGGATTTTAATTTTGTCCCATCGCGAATGTCCCTCCTCAGGCAACGGCCATTAATTAAGAATGCATTTGAGGGCATGTAAGGGGTATCTGCTTAGAATACAGATTACACTGTACAGTCCATTAAACATGATGGCACAATTCACTGATCCTGGTCATCAAATGAGAAGAAACACAATTGCAATAAAATAATCTATTATTTTATGGTCTTCTAATATTAGACTCATGCTGCTTTAAGCATGGCAGCAGAAAAAAATACCCACAAAAAGATGGATTGAACCACCTTTTGGCTGATCTTGGTATGTTCATGAACATGCCAAAGCTTGTAAATAAGGTTTCTCTATTGGAAATGACTGGACATCTGTATCATGAGGATCTGTATAACTCAACAGTAAGTGCAATTCAAATATTATTGTAAATTAAGTTTAAAGTTTACAGGAAGTTCTTTCAGTTGTTTGATTAAGACAATATTGTCTTTCATATGAGTCATGCGACAGTAAAGAAAAACTATTTAAGACGTTGTGTAGATGTTGATCTGAGTCTCTCCAACTTGAATGCAGCTATTGAAGTTAATAATACTGACATGAAAGAGTTTAATCATAATTTATACTAAACTAAAAGGGCAATTCTCTTAGCTCATGCTAGCAGGGGTATGCAGTGAGTTTGAGTGGCAGTAACATCTAGAAAGGGACTTGAAATGGCCCTCAAGAGCCACATTTGTTGTGACCTCATACCCTGTCTTGGCAAAGTTCGTCCAGTAGGTCATGACCACGGCACTGAGCATCACGTCGTTTTTGGAGAAGTTGCAAGGAAACAGGTCGGTCGGCCCGATCATCGGCAAGCCAAACACATACGGGATCTCATCTCCGTGTGCTGCATCTGCCCATGGTGGTACCTGAGGGGCAGCAAGGGAATCAAATTAGATCAGTTTTATTACATTATTACAATTGTGATGAGATGCACCCATACACACACACACATACACACACACACACACACATATATCAAAGAAAATGGGAAAATGCAATACTTTTTGGTACAGAGGGGGAAATCAGACAAGTTTTTAATAGTATTTTTCCTGGTATATCTGGCAATTCCTCACTGTTGTTTTTTGGACGATAAACGAATATTATATATATTAATATAAGATAAAGGGATAGTGCTGACTGGGGATGTTGACTTTGAGATGGTATTTTTGAATGTAGAAGTACAGTACATGTCATTAGCTGTAGCCTGTTGATAAAAATATATCCAAAAATAAAATGTGGGAATTTAAATCAAACTCCTTGCTTGCTCTGTTGTGTGCCACTAGGCTCTTTTACTGTTAGGCAGACTGTCATCATGTCACCAAATGATGAAGTTTTATACTTTAACACAATCTGAAACAGTCTGCTTTCCAAATCTGTTGAAAAGTCACCAATTCTAAAAGTTTGTGTGGAGCCCAGCTGGGCGGCCTGCCTCTCAGTAATGCTCTTTTTGGATTACATTTAATGAATTGCTACAGCTTCTGGTTGTAAATCGCCTCACAGTGTGAATAAACAGAGCACAATGCAAACTTTAAAGGTATTTAATTAGCTTCGATGGGCTAACAAAGCTTAGTCAACTGTTTTGCACACTTGACACAACCGTCACTGATCACAGAACCAGACCAATATGAATTAACCAACTCAGAGATGTGGGGGGTGAATCGGAGGTTAGGAACCAGACTTGGCAACACGGTAAGTGTTCACAAATTGATTAATGCACAATTCTACAATTGATGTTTGCATCCTCAAACATAGAACATCTCAGTTTGATGTCCGATTACGGTTGTGTCAATCTCTGTCACTTTGACGCGATAAAGTTGAAGAGCAACCATTTCTTAAGAATATGCAACTACTTTAGGACTACTCCTTTCATATAATTTACGATTCATGGAGACAATCCATTATACAATCTAAGTCCTACCTGTTCTGTCTGACAGTGATGGTAGAAGGCGTAGAAATATGTAGGTGACCCAAAGCTGGAATGGAGGTCGGCCGTGGCAATGGCTGGCGCCACCCACTGATGATCAGTGAACAGGGCAAGCAGTGTCTTGCGGCGAGTCTCTGGGTTGTGCCTGTCCGCCCAGTCGGTGTACATGAACTTGATGGTCTCCCGTAGGATATCTTTACCCTCTGGGTAGCCATAGAGGTCGTCCACAAAGCTGGACACGGCGTAGTCAAAGTCATTAGCCTGCACGCCATTTTCGTTGTCCACGATTAGCTCCACAAACTTGAGGCCCTCGCCCTGGTTCACTCCCAGCATAATATCGTAGTTGAGGAATTCACCTGGAAAGAGAGAGTGAGGAGGATATCAATTTAGGGTGAGAACGAAGTTGAGAATGTCTAGCTCTAAATGTGAAGTGAATTGGTACCTTGCTCCATGAGTATCTGAGGGTCGTCAGGTATAACGTCTCCATCTATAACAGGCCCAAAGGCAATGTGGTAGCGGGCTGGTTGGATGTCTTGATCAACCAGCTCCTTGTAATGTTTTCTCTGCAGGCAACCCACAAGCTCCACGGTGTCCTCCAGGTTACAGCCCACCTTACGGGCCAACATCCGGGCATATTTAGCCGGCTGAAAACTGACGGCCCAGCTGGACAAGGCTGAGCCGCTCTGGGCGATGGCCCTCTGGAACAGGCCTGGAGATGAGGGGAGGAGAGATTAAGTGATTCATGATTCAAGAACATTGTTCAGAAAAAAAGTACAATGTAAAAATATCCAAATTTCACAATTTCAATATTCACATACCGACATGACTGCAACTGCATACAGAGGAAATAAACTGAGAACCGTGCAGACTGAGATTAAGCACGGTGAAGTTTGAAGGCTAAAATGACCTCACTCTATAAATATCCCATGTAAGAAACAAATATAAAATAAATATACTAATCACACCAAATATAATTTCTGAATGATCTACTTGGATGTACAGTTACATTCACAAGACTGGTGATGTTCTGAATTTTATTTCATGTAAAGACCAAAAACAACAACGAGACACAGGAGACACAGGAGTGCCCCCTCTAACATCTTACTTAACAATGACTCATAAAACAATCCACAGCCAGATATTGGTCTGTGTATTAACATTGTGTCATGAAGAGACACACAGGTATATTGGTCTGACAACAGGCAGCAGTATAGCATGTCAACTTGCATGTATGTCTGTGTGTGAGGCCTTATCTTTTAAACAACATGAAGTCCACTGAGGCTTTAAGTACATGTTTATTTCATGTACTGTGTCATGCATGCTCCACTTATTACGTTGTTGTGAAATCCTTCCTTATTGAAAGCATATTTTGTCCTTAGATTTTTTTCCCATTTGCTCTGAGCAAAATATATCAACTCATTTCTTTCTTTCCCTACAACTGACCTTATACTACTAGAGCTACTACTACAACTGACTCAGCAAAGCATCCTGTGGGCAGTCATTTACATTTTTTTAAATATTTACCATGTTTTAATGCATTGTCTTTCCCTGCGTGCAAAAAAAGATTTTAGTCCATCCAAACACATTCGCACCAAACATGCTTGGAGCAGTTGGTTTCACCTCTGCAGTGTTTTCTCTTTAGCGGTGTAAAGTGTGATGGAAGCAGTTAAATAGAGGAACAGCAGCTTCTCTCTACATAAGAATAAAAGGTCCCATCCAAAACACAAAATCACACATGTGGGCGGCTTAGGCTGAGGGGTAGAGTGGTCGTCCTCCAACCTGAAGGTCGGCAGTTCGATCCCCAGTCTGACCCATCTGCACGCCGAAGTATCCTTGGGCAAGATGCTGAACCCCGAATGGCCCCCCATAGAATAACTAAGTGCTGTGAATAGATGCACTGTATGAATGTGTGTGTGAATGGGTGAATGTAAAACTGTACTGTAAAGCGCGAGTGGTCATCAAGACTAGAAAAGCGCTATATAAATACAAAGCCATTTACCAAAGTAATTTACATGTAAACGCACATGTAGCCAAACTGATTGAATCTATGTTGAGCTTCTGCACCACATCAGTCACATCTCCTTCAGAACTGCTCACATACTTAAATAGACAGGACGATCCCATGAGATTTCACTGGTGACTCCGATTTTTTACCTTTGGTGGAGTTGCTCCACCGGTTGCCCTCCGAGTAGTGAGACAGTGTGAGCAGGTTGACACAGGAAGCTCCAGCGCCTGAGCCAAACACGGTGATCCGTAACGGATCGCCGCCGAAGGCTGCGATGTTCTCACTCGTCCAACGCAGAGCCTGGATCTGGTCCAGCAAACCATAATTCCCTTTGGCTGCCTGGTCACCGGTGCTCAGGAACCCTGCATGAGAGGACACAGACGACAGAAGGTGTTAGTCTGGGTCTGTGCTTGTATCCATTAACATGATATAAATTGCTTTTTTAATACAGGCACGGATTCATTTAAGGAAATAAGCATCATGTGTTTTTTTAATCATCAACAGTGTCGAGTTGAAAGAAAATTTCAAACAATTGCAGAAGTGAAAGATAAGAGATGAAAAATTCAAACGAATTGACAGACACATTTATGTAATAAATATTCCCCACTTATATAAAATTAGTTTATAATTAATTAACTCTACAAAAAAAAGTGAAAACAGAACAACACCACGGACACAACTATTCTCTTATTTTCTTTTTGATCTCTGATTAAAATTAAATAAAATGAAACAATCAAAAGAATCAACTTTTGAACCTGCAGTACAGATAACGAGGCCAATTTCTCTGCTGTGGAGGGAAAACCAACAAGCCTGACTGTTTAATCATTTCCTCCAATAAAACAAGAGTTATAGCCCCTTAGAGCCACTTAAAGTGTAGATACGCTAAATATAACAGAGACTCTTTTGGGAGAAAAGCATATTCAGCCCTGAACAGAGCTCACAATACAGATGATAAGGAAGCATCATGAAAACAGATCCTGCTTTGGTTAGACCAACATGGAAGTTAGTTTCTCTCAAAGCAAATAACTTACAATTCAAAGTTGAGTCGGTCTGACCAAACAAATTAGATGCTTCAAGTGGCCTCCATATTTAACTCAGCAAAAACTTGAAGCAAAGACTAACAACGATCCCTCAACAGATCAGCTTCAGCTTTTCTTTTGCTACCTCCGCCTCTATCACTTATTTTATTTGATTTAAAAATGAATTAATTCATAATACCAATCACGCTCTAATGCACGATGGATATCAATCAATATATCAAATTTTATTTGTATAGCCCATATTCACAAATTACAATTCGTCTCATAGGGCTTGCACAAAGATATACATTTAATACTGTACACCTGAAACTCTGTTTCGACTGAAGGTATTTTATGCTGTGATGAAGCTGGACATGTTTAGTAATAACTGATGTCTCAGACCTTCAAACTTACAATGGATATTCAACACCTGGTCCAATATAATGTCCTATCCAGTCAAGATGTATTATCACCAACAGGGCCAATGGCCAAATCTACAAAACTAGCACCGAGGTTGTGACAGGAACTAACTGCAACATGGTAACACAACAGGTAATAAAGAAGCAGATAATCTTTATTGCTTGAAATCATTAGTCATTTATAATGGTATATACAGTGCCTTGCATAAGTATTCACCCCCTTTGGACTTTTCTACATTTTGTCATGGTATAACCACAGATTAAAATTTATTTCATTGTGAGTTTATGTAATGGACCAACACAAAATAGTGCATCATTTGGAAGTGGGGGGAAATATTACATGGATTTCACAATTATTTACAAATAAAAATCTGAAAAGTGTTGAGTGCATATGTATTCACCCCCTTTACTGTGAAACCCCTAACAAAGATCTGGTGCGACCAATTGCATTCACAAGTCATATTTGCAAGTCACATAATTAGTAAATAGGGTCCACCTGTCTGCAATTTAATCTCAGTATAAATACACCTGTTCTGTGACGGACTCAGAGTTTGTTGGAGATCATTACTGAACAAATAGCATCATGAAGACCAAGGAGCTCACCAAACAGGTCAGGGATAAAGTTGTGGAGAAATATGAAGCAGGGTTAGGTTATAAAAAAATATCCAGAGCTTTGAACATCTCTCTGAGCACCATAAAATCCATCATAAGAAAATGGAAAGAATATGGCACAACCGCAAACCTACCAAGAGGAGGCCGTCCACCCAAACTGAAGAGTCGGACAAGGAGAAAATTAATCAGAAGCAACCAGGAGGCCCATGGTTACTCTGGAGGAGTTGCAGAGATCCACAGCTGAGGTGGGAGAATCTGTCCACAGGACAACTATTGGTCGTCTACTCCACAAATCTGGCCTTTATGGAAGAGTGGCAAGAAGAAAGCCATTGTTGAAAGGGATCCATAAAAAATCCCGTTTGGAGTTTGCCAGAAGCCATGTGGGAGACACAGCAAACATGTGGAAGAAGGTGCTCTGGTCAGATGAGACCAAAATTGAACTTTTTGGCCTCAATGCAAAACGCTATGTGTGGCGAAAACCCAACACTGCCCATCACCCTGAGCACACCATCCCAACAGTGAAACATGGTGGTGGTAGCATCATGCTGTGGGGATGCTTCTCCCCAGCAGGTACAGGGAAACTGGTCAGAATAGAGGGAAAGATGGATGGAGCCAAATACAGGGAAATCCTTGAAGAAAATCTGATGCAGTCTGCAAAAGACTTGAGACTGGGGCGGAGGTTCATCTTCCAGCAGGACAATGACCCTAAACATACAGCCAGAGCTACAAAGGAATGGTTTGGATTAAAGAATGTTAATGTCTTAAAATGGTCCAGTCAAAGCCCAGACCTCAATCCAATAGAGAATCTATGGCAAGACTTGAAGATTGCGGTTCACAGACGGTCTCCATCCAATCTGACTGAGCTTCATCTTTTTTGCCAAGAAGAATGGACAAACCTTTCCATCTCTAGATGTGCAAAGCTGGTAGAGACATTGCAGCTGTAATTGCAGTGAAAGGGGATTCTACCAAGTATTGACACAGGGGGGTGAATACTTATGCACCCAACAGATGTCAACTTTTTTGTTCTCATTATTGTTTGTGTCACAATAAAATTTATTTTGCACCTCCAAAGTACTATGCATGTTTTGTTGATCAAACGGGAAAAAGTTTATTTAAGTCTATTTGAATTCCAGTTAGTAACAGTACATAATGGGAAAAAGTCCAAGGGGGGTGAATACTTATTCAAGGCACTGTATAATATGTTAGCAAGCATTACATGTCACTTTATGTCGGCTTGTATAGTCGCAGTTCACCAAGCTCCCCTGTGTACGTCCCAACATCTGCCCTATTTCCGCCCCACCTCTATCTCAACCCCCCCCTCCCTCTACCAGATACACCTCTTGGTTACCCCTGGTCACTGCGGCTGCATAAAGGTCGACTGCTTGCGAGGTATGAAAGAGCTGATGAGACGAGGCTTCTCAAGTATACCCATAGGAGAGCGCTGGTCTTTGAGAGCTATTTCATGTCCAGTCACCATTATCACTCCCATCCTGGTCCTTTGATTTCTATGCTAAAAGCTCCATTACCTGGTGTAGGCATCCAGGGAATCCCTCCCACCCATCAGCCTCATCCATGAACTATCTTTTACCCCCATTCTCACATACAGCATTATTCTCTCCTATTCTTACAACAGTGTCCCACTCTGTGGCTAAATGGAATGCTCATCACCTGGTGTCAGTCAACACTACTGTTCATTTCCACAGGGATGCACGCACACATTATGTATTGAGTCAAGCATCTGAGGAGCTACATGCTCCTGGAATAGGCTGCTGAAATGAACGATGCCACGACTGCTATTAATGTTCCCATCATGAACAGATAAAGGCCAGTGAGGAACCTTGAGAGGCTTTGAAGTTGTATTTTCACAGGAGCATTAATGGAATACTGAGATTGGTCACCCCACTCTGTTGCTCTCTCTGTGTGTGTGAGTGTGTGTGTTTAATATATGCTGTTCTGGCACTTATGTTTCAAAAAGCCCTCTACTTTGCCATAATTGTATTCACTGTAAAGCTGCCAATAGTGCTCTGCACTTCCTGCTTCAGATATATAAAAAAAAAAAGTCTGACAGGCTTTTGGGCCGCTGGCAGGCTTTTAACGTGAAAGTTTGAGCGGGAAAAGGGTCAAGTTAAATTTCAGATTTGTGAGAGTTGTGGAAATGTATCAATATGTCTATATAAATCTGGAGAAAATGTTAAGTTTGCAACGGCACAAAGAGAACAAATTAAAAACAGATAAAACAACCCTGTCTTTACGAGGTCTGAAATATGTTTAAAGATTTATAAAATCATAATGTGTCATTTTAGACACTTCAGATGAAGGACTCTACAACACAACACACAACCAATTCCTAAAATGCATGTGTTCAATCTGCATCATATTTCACACATCAATCCTTTCAGAGACTGACAGCACCTCGTATAAGTGGAGTATGGATGGCGTTGGTCAGTCAGCCCAACAAAGCGTTGCCATGAAGTGTGTAACAGATGTCCATGTTCCCCCCAGGATGAGCTGTAATCACTGACCATCCTCTCACTTTTATTCTACGACCATCCTTCTCTAAAATGTATTTTCACAACACCAGCCTGAGTTACATTTGGCGTTTATGCTAATAAGTATGGTCGTTCTAAAACAAACAAGTCAACAAGATAAGACAGTAGACCTGCTAAACACCAGCATGTTAGCACTGTCATTTTGACTATATTAGTATGCACGCAGCAGATTCAACCTACTATGTATAAAAGATTCACATAAACTCACAGTGTATGATGAATCATTTTGACTGTATGTTAAGCCCATTTCATGCAGATTCTCATGACAAGAGCATGTGATTATCAAATGCATTTTTATTGGATATGACATTATGATATGAATTAATGTGACTGTTTAAGATGTATTTATGTGTGAGCATTTATGATTGTGATTCAAATAACCACAGTGCAAATATTGTGCATATAATTTGTTGACTATGTCCTTTGTTGCACTTAATGCAAACATATTAATGTGAATGTTTTATTTAAGGTAGGGTACAATGTGTATTTTAAAGAATTATGAAGAATACACACATACAAATGCAGCAGCACATGCATTTGTTAATTTATTCTATCGTGATGTCACCAGTAGCATCTGACCACTCTCTATCTCTCTCTCGCTCTCTCTCACACACACACACACACACACACACACAGACACACCCACCCACACACACACTAAGTAGTTCTATCACTTAACCTGAATATTTAGACCCCCTCACAAACAAATACAGGACACATTGCCTCCGCCCCCTCCCACTGACACCCGCAGACAGACACATCACTCGGCTGACTGTTTAATTGAGTTCATTCATTTTCTGTTCCCTTTCCGCCGGCTTATTTATTTATTTGTGTGTTCCTTGATCAAAGCCTAATCTGGTGGAAGCAACAGCAGCCATCTACAAGAGAGATTTTAATTGATTCAATTTAGCTGCAGTGCAGGGATGGGCTGGCAATCACAAGGAGCGAGGCAGGAAGAATGATTAGTACGGCAAGAGTGGTGGGGCAGCAGGGGAAGGAACCCTCCCTCCCTCTCTGTCTCACCCCCCCCCACACACACACACACATAGATACAATGAGCTACACATATTATGAAAATTCCACTTTTGTAGTGCTTCTACACGTTAATTTGGGTATCTGGCATGTCTACCGTCCCAAAAACTCTGGAAAAGAACAAGTCCCCGATTTGTTTGTTGTGGTTCCTCGATGTCAGAAACGATACGCTAGAGTGCGTTGAATGGGATTACGACCCGAATTGACGTCACAGTTGTCTCGCTACATGAATTTACTGGAAATGTGGTTCTTAGCAGTGAATAGTTGTAAAGCTGCTCCGGATGATAAGATCCTGCCGACGGATACATTGAATCATAAGATTAACGTCCTCTTAAATGTTAAACAACTGACCTGAACCACTGATAAACACATATTTATCATCTCAAATACCTCTACGTCCTTTTGGGCAATTTGAAGACGGCCATGAATTAGGAGCGACATGCTGTACTCATGGATCAATCTTTTAGTTTGGATGAAATAACATCAGAGGAACATGAAAAAAAACATGGATACAAATTTGAGTTCATTTACAAGACTGAGAGAAAGAAAGAAAGTGCATAGAGTAAGACTGGGCCATTGAGATTATGAGCAAGTGTTAGCAAATGAATACTAACAAACACTCTGAACTAGAGGTGACTGACGAATATTGTGTTATCATTTGTATGCTGCTGAATGTCTACTGAAGCATCTGTTGTATTTGTTTGACATCGTAACCTTAGACACTTAAAAAAAATGTTTTTCTGTCCACCCTGACCTGAAGATTAGGAGGCGAGAAAGGAAGTGGTTCTCACAGGAGTTTATTGCATGAAAAAAAGAGAATAATTTAGCTGCTAGGACTATAAACTACCTCCTAACAACCTTGCTCCAATTACTGTATGTTCCTATATCGTGGTCCCACACAGCATGCAGTGTAGGAGGCTCTATGATTTATGTGAACATACTGAACAAGACCTCAGACTGCAAACAAAGGACTTGTTTTCTTAATGCATTTGAAAGCTAAAACCTGTTCTTATGATATAAGTACAACAAAGAAATATTTTTTTTTGGGCTTCATGAGGGATTTTGCGCGAAAAGAATAAAGATCGTTTTTAGGGGGGGGGGGGAAATGCAAAAAGATAAATATTTACATTGTTTTGAGTGTTGAAACACAATTAATTAAAACTAATTCAATGATATAAAATTACAATTCAAATCAAATCTCAAGTAAAATCAGTAATCAGCTATTATTGGATGAACTACAAGTAGCGAATGAGATATCTTAACGCACTTTCCCTCACTTTGCACGGCACGTTTCCCTCAGCGCTGTACGGCAGCATTCGCAGTGAGCTAATAATGCCCATGTCTTTGGCAACATGCTGTAAATGTCGAGTTTTTATCAGCCTTTGAGCTCTTATGAAGGCACAGACACACACACACACACACACACACACACACACACACACACACACACACACACACACACACACACACACAATTTCCTCCGGCTGTGTAGGATAGATCACATGTTTCTGTGTCTAAGGTTTGGCTAAAAGCCACCTTCCGTGATCACTGAGACTGCGATACGGCCGCTCGGCCTCTAAGCTCCCCGGGATGACAATACTGAGGTGAACCCTGATCCAGGAATCCAGCTTTTATCCCTGCTATCTCTGTCGAACCAGAGAGGGAAAGGCTAGACGAAGAGAAAGATGGTATTTCTTTTGATAATACTTATTTCTCTACACACATCTATTTTTCAGTCATGGTCTGTGTACCATAATCCTCTCTCTCTCTCTCTCTCTCTCTCTCTCTCTCTCTCTCTCTCTCTCTCTCTCTCTCTCTCTCTCTCTCTCTCTCTCTCTCTCTCTCTCTCTCTCTCTCTCTCTCTCTCCTTTTGACTCTTGATGTCAAGAACGACAAAGTAAGAAAAAACACCAGCCGGAGAGAGTGAAGGGGGGGTGGGTGTAACCATCACCACCGATGCAGGTAAACTGTAGTCATTGGTTTACTATACATGAAATGAAAAGGAAATGCAGAATTTCCACAGTGTGGAGGAAAAGGAAAGTTTGACAGTGTAGATAAATAGGCACTCAGGGAACAAGAGACTGGGGCTTGAAAAGAGGTAGAGGAAGTCAAAGAAAGAGACAGAAAGGGAAAAAAAGCAGGTTAGAAAGCAAATGATTTATGGATATTTTTAGCCTATTTCAGTCCCTGTAGACAAATGTCCAACAGAGGTTTATTCATATCCAGTGTTTTAATAATGACTCTTTAATGCCTAAATATTCCCTCAACAGTACAACTAATTCCGTCCCTGTATCACAGGAATGGTAAAATCTTGTGACACAACCCAGAGGAAAAATATGGAATTTGGGGATGTTGTTTCATTGTGGCTGGATGACCCATTGATCTAAATATGATTATAATTATAGGACTTTATAAAGTTCGGCCTTGTGATGCTAATAGCAAAGTCTGTATGCTGCTCACTATCTGCACCAAACTCCTCTCTCCTCTCCGCCCAACAGTCTGTAGATGTCTGCCTAGAACAAATGGTTTAACACCAGCTCCTAATATTAACAGTGCCTCAGCAGTACTGTATCTGCTCGCTCCACACTGCAACCCTGAAGACAACGGCAGGCTGAGGGGTAAACTGGGTAGGGAAATATGCTGATGAGGCACAAAGCATTCCTCACTGGAAATAAGGAATAGGGAGCTACAGGATATTCAGTCATTCAACCCTTATTTAGACAGCACTGGGAGACCAACGCAGAGCACACACTCTTTTTTAGGGGAGCCCTGATCACCTGGTGATTCCGTAAAACTGCGTCAGCGGCCAAATGTTGGTAAGCATTAAAAAGTAGAGTGTATTATCATGAGAGTACATGAAATAACTGTGCAGAACCTTTTTCTTAATGTAGTTACACGTACATGACATGTAGCAACACAGATGAAAGCTTTTATGTCTATACTGTCATGTGACAACAGGTGTTGTGGTACAGGTGGGACCAAAAATACAAATAATGTTACTCGATTTGCAATACATATTAAAATAGTAATACGAGTATTTTTTTGCTGTTTCCATTCAAATGTGACATTTGTAGACTACTAAAGCAAAGGGTACGGTAAGGTTTATTTCAGGTTCCTCCTTTTAACATAATGTTTATGAAATAGATAATATCACCAGGTAGATGGCCGGGCCCCGAACTCTCTTGTTCTGGGCCTGGTTGAAATGCACGGTGGGTTTCCCTGTAAATCAGTTGCCTACTGCTGTAGGAAACTGCATTGATATGAACAGAGTTTGATGAACTGTGTAGTGCAGTTGACTTGCAAAGTTAAGTGATAATCCGCTGCGGGCTCATCACTACAATATCAAAATACACTCCTTTTCACTGAGCAAACACCTTAACAACTAATGGAGTTATGAAAACATGCAAAGCAAAAATTCTAAAAAATCCAATAGTTTAGGAAATATCACAATAAAATGTTGACGGATTGCAAATGAATATAAGTAGCCAAAATAAAGGGAAAAGAGCTGTCCCTACAATTGTGTGTGTGTAAAACTGTTAGAGACATACAAATATACACAGCAGAGAGGATACAATGTCTGAGTCATTTTTCCTTCTTCAGCCACTAACTAATTCAGTTACTAAGACAGCTGATGTGCATAATTGCGTGGATGAGTGTGTCTGAATTTGCATTCCAAAGGTCCGACTTATCTTCAGTGAGTAAACCAATGCCACAGAAGTTAATGTCCATTTGAATAATACAACCAGAGAGAGAGAGAGAGAGAGAGAGAGATGAACTGCAGAGGGAGGTATATGTACGTGTGTGTGTGTGTTGACGCGTAATTATTCAACCTATAAGATCCTCATCACTCAAACACAGTCATTATAATCTGTGCAGCTGACAGTGGGCAAAGAAATAAACTGGTGGCAGTGTGCTGTGTGATAATAAGCAGCACATCCAGAATAAATGAATAATGCAGAATAAACTGTGCAAACTAAGGACAGATCAAATTCAAGCTAAGTCACCTTACATAGCAGCTGTTAGAAGATACACATACACACACTCACAGACAAACACACACACAGCTGGTTAACATAGCATGTGACAGGCTGTAAGTCAGGGGTGTCTTTTACTGTAAATATTTTATGGTAAATGCCGAACCCCCCCCCCCTCTCTCTGTCACACGCCAGCTAATATTTCAAACAGCGATATGTAGCAACACCTCAGTGTTTAATCACAGCTATCCTTTCCTCCATATATTTATCAGTCCATCCATCCATCCATCAATCTCTGTCCCGTGCCAAGCTCATCCGCCATCCATACTTCCATGTTTATCAAATCTTCTCTTCCTCTCTACTTCCTTCTATTCTCCCTCCCTCCCTTCCTCATGTTGCAAATCAAATTATGCTGTCGACTTCAAAAATGAAATGAGCCAATGTTCATATTTCTTGTTCTGCACAAACACAAACATGTGTTAATTTGTGTTGCTGCCCTAACAGCTTGCCTGCAGGACAAGCTGGTATAGATTACCTCCCTCTGCTGGGTTGAAGGGAGTGAGGGGGAAGGAGGAGGAGGAGGAGGAGGAGGAGGATTTGTCTGTGTGGGTGAGGTCGTGATTGAACTGTTACTAAATCGCTGTAGAGTGAATACATAATAGCCTCTAATTAAAAAAATGTAAATATGTATATAGGCTCTTCCTGTTGAGAGTTAACCAACAGGGCATGTCACACCTTGTTAAGCCCTTTAAGACAAATTATGATTTGTGAATATGGGCTTTACAAATAATGGTGATTGATTCCAGAAGAAAGACAGACAGATTCGTTTTTTTCTTAGATATTATCATCAGGGTTATGGATATATATAAAGATATAAATATATAGATATAGATATAGATATGCTGTATATATACAGAGAGAGAGAGAGAGAGAGAGCCTTGACTTCGACCCATATTATTATTAAGTTTTCCTCTCTAGAATTAACATTAAATGACCCTGAATGTCAATGCAAGTAAGATATAATCACTCTGTTCAAATGATCAAATGAGTTGGAATAAAAGTAATTTCTAAATAAGTGGAAATGAAAAGGAACAAAACTGAAATGTTAATGAACCTTACTTCCTAGTCCAATTCTTAAGTTTGACAAATGTTGAACAATAGACAAAAAATAGGATCATGAAAATCAGATAGTTCTTTTTGAGGTAAGTTTCTAAATCGGTTGATTTAAATAAGAAGAGTTATTTATGCAGTACAGACCCAAGTATTGTGATGAGCTTAAAAAAAAACAACATTTTCTTAATCAACACATCTTTTAAAAGATACAAGATTAATTGATCCCAAACACATGCACAGTCACACTACATGAGGGAAATTTGTCCTCTGCTTTTGACCCATCTGGTGAACATCACAGGACACACAGAGTAGTGGGCAGCCATGCACGGCACCCGGGGAGCAGATGTTGGGGGAGTAATGTGCCTTGCTCAGGACACTTAGACAGTGGGGATAGGGAGAATCCACTTGGACTTTTGAACAGATCCAAGTGTTGTCCATCCAGGTATGTTTTTTTTTTTGTCTCACTGCGAGGAGTCGAACCAGGGACCTTCTAGTTCGATGCCCGTAGCTTTCTGCCCATATTCCAATTTTTCTGCCACTAGTCCACCGCCTTGTTAGACTCTTGCCTGATAAAGATAAGAATTGCTTTCTTTACAAATGAAACAAATACCTGTTGTCTACCAAAACCTCAGATAGAGTGATATTTAGACATCTAGTTTATTTTAGTTTTTTTTATAAGGGACATGACACTCCAAAGACATGCACCTACACTATTCCCAGGATTGAATTGGTACTCCGTTTGATGACTAAATAAATGTGTTAAACTGACCGAGTTTATCTTTAAGCCCTGTCTTGTGTCTCAGAAAGGACAACGTTGCAGGATGATAGAATAAGCAATTACAAGGGAAATTACATCTGGTTTGTTTTCTAGGTCGTGAAAAAGAAAAGCATTCTGTTTAGTCGAGAAACAAAGCTCGGCATGACGGGAAGAGGTGAGGCTTTGCAACTTCGAGACAGGATGGGAGGGAAGGGGAGGGAGGGATGCACACTGTGTGCGTGTGTGTTTGAGTGTGAGCGCGTGTTTGTTTATGCATGCGTGCATGTGTTGAGTCCTGATGTGAATTCTTAAGTAGCTTCCTTTCTTAGCACAGGAACATTATTAGCATAGGGCGAGGACTACACCCCGGAGTGTGGAAGAGGAAAACAGAGTGGCAAAAAACAAACGGAGAGAGAGCAAGACCTTTTAGTGAGAGAGAGAGAGAGAGAGAGAGAGAGAGAGAGAGAGAGAGAGAGAGAGAGAGAGAGAGAGAGAGAGAGAGAGAGAGAGAGAGAGAGAGAGAGAGAGAGAGAGAGAGAGAGAGAGAGAGATTGAATGAAGTGTGTGAGCAGAGGATGACAATGTGAGAAAAGGAGAGTGGGAGGTGCCGAGTGAGAAAGAGAAGGAGTAAGAGAGAGAGGGGGAGAAAAATAACGGGGAGGCAGGAAGGAAGAGGGCACTTGCAGAGGAAAGTGGCATTTCAGAAAACATGCACCCTATATAGGGAGTGAAGTCAAAGAAAGCTCTGACACGTTCATTCCTGTGAATGGATAATAAAATAAAGATGGGAGCGGAAAGACGGACAGGGGCAGAGAATGGATGTTTAATGGCCTTCACTCTAAGCTTTTGGTGAAGCCAACAGATTTGGAGAGTATCTCAAAAGCAATCTTGGTGAGGTATGTTGAGGTATGTGATGCTTCCAGAGACTCTAAAGGCCGGCGCATGCTTCTGCAACTGCGTCTGCGGCTTTTTACGCAGCTGTGTCGCAGGACTCTTTGCCATTCATGCTTCCCCAAGCGTTGCGCCTCTTACAAAGCAATTCCGCGCCAGAACACTAGGCGGAGTAATGTTTTTTGTCGAAAACGACCTTAGAGACGCCTTCTTTCTTCTTCGTCGATTGTTTATTTACATAACCGCCAGTCAGTGACGGTATATACAAGTGATCATACTTTCGGATCTCTTCTGCCAAACGCTCTTCTATTTGGTCCATATTCGTTCTTCTAAATCTTCAGTGATTTCTGCCGGTATTATGGGGCATGAAACCGGAAACTAGACTCCGGACGGGATGTAGTAAGCAGACCAAACACAAGCCTTGCGGGCTGCATGAGGCTCGCGGAGCTTTGCCGTCTAGTTAGAAAAATTGAGCGACGCACGTAAGCACGTAAGAAGATATACATCAGCACGTAAGGGGCCCGGAAGGGCTCTTGCGCTTACGGGCCCGTGAAAACGCAGAAGCATGTGCCGGCCTTTACTGTAACTGCAACTGGCTGCTACTTTTGAGGCTGCAACCCCTGAGTGTACTTTAATGAGCGGGGGTCTACTCCTTATAGTGATACATGCAGTTTGTTGACAACTTCAAACTGGGGAGAAAATCGGACAAAAGCTGACTAGTCTTTGCTAAGCATAATGCCCATAGTCTTTTCTTACTGGTAAGAAAATCAAGCAGAATGCATCACAGTCCGATTAGGATGATGTTTCCTGGTAAGCACTTGATTTGATTTTCTGCTTGTAAGGTTCTGGACCCAAAGTATTTTCAGCTTCATTACTATCTGGTCTTCAAAACCCCATATAGGCCATTTTCCAGCAACATGTTGCTAAAATCTTGAGTCAAGGTGCCTTTTAGATATGCATGTCTCCTCTAAGAGCAGCATAAGCCGCTTAGTGCTTTTATAGCGATGGCACTCAGATGGATTCAGAGGCACAGCAGAGAGGAGAAGAGACTGAATATGTTCTCCATGTTATCTCACGCTGTATGAGCTGAATGAGAAACCCCAGGACTAGGTGGGACAGGAAAGACATATTGAAGAGTGAGGAAAGAAAGGGAGAAAAGAATCAAGTGAGACTAATATTTGTCCCTACAGGTTCTCTCACCATCAGCCCAGACATGTAACTGCACTTCATTTGCATTAATTCAGGCTGAATATCCGCTGATAATAATCTTGGAGGTAACAGAGATATATACGCTGAAGTGCTGTGGTGAAAGTAGCAAATATTAATGTACTATAATTATACCTGTACATTTTAGAATGATATTGTATAGTCCATGTGCAGGACTCTACAACACCTTGCAAAATAAAATCAAGCTGATCTAAAGCCTCCTCCCTGATCGACACCCTGCACTGACCTGTTTAAGCCCCATCTTTGCCTGGTCCTGGATCGTTTTTATTGTTTCCAGCCACCAATCACAAGCCTGTCTGACCCATTGCTCCAGCTGATAAAAGCTTATGAACCTGCCAGGTGACTTCATTGGGGAGTCCAGCTCTGTGTCTCTGTTACGATGTTAAGGTTATATGTGGATTAATAAACTTTCAAAGTAAACTGAAGTCTTTTGGTTTAAATTATTGTATCCAATGTGGTAGGTGCACAACATTTAATTGGCTTGCAGATGCTGGAAATGTCATTATGTCTGATTGGTTAGCAGCTGAAGTGTGTTAAATTTTGACAGGCATGAGTAGTGCACCCAGGTTGTTTGGTTATTTTTTTCCTTTTCATCAGCAGCCTTTGTAAGTTCGTGAAAATTAGGAGTTTTGTTTGGTTAGTTTTATGGTTTTGTGCCACCCACAGCCCTTCCTTTTGTTCCTCTCATGTTGAGTTGAAATGTTCAGCAGAGAGCTGGTGACCTCTACTTGTCAGATCACTAAACAATGCTGGCAAGTTCACATTGGCAGCTGTTTGATTCCACCACAGAGTTTAAGACGTCAGTGAGTATAAGACAGCACAGTTGATTCTGCATTAAAAGTAATTTTACAATTGAGCATACCATTTTACCTAAATTTATTTTAATGGACTTAACAAAGGAAAGAGGAAATGCTTTGTTATGTTATGAATCCCCATTATCACAGATTGTCATGTTTCTGACCACCTGGACAACTCCAGCTAAAAAAGACATTCAGCTGCCATAGCAGTTGGGTAAATGTGCCTGTATGCTGTTGGGTGCTGGCATATTGTGGGCTAATCTGAGCTCTCTTGAGGTTATGAAAAGCTCCTACTGCTGCTGAAAGAGAGGTTAATGAGAGAAAAGATAAGTAATGAGCTAAAAGAGGTAAGTAAGGAGAATGGCACGGCCAGGCGATTGTTCTTGGCGGATGCCGCACTCTGAGCGACCGCTATCAGATCACAGCTGTTGGCTTCATTGTTGCTATGAAAGGAATATCGATTAAGAAAATAACCTTCGTGACTCGCCCACACTGCTGATTGATACTGAAATGCTTGTCAAGAAGGGAAACGTTTAAAATATATAAAAATGTCTCCAACGACAATAAGTCTAGCATCGGCTGTCGGTGGGCATCCTCTTCTCCTCAGGTTTAATGCAGCGAGGCTTTCAACCATATGTAAATGAATCCCGGTGACATTTGGGGGCATGTGACGCCTTTCCGTTTCTTCCTATTACTCCTTTACTGTGTCACCTCTCCTCTCTCATGAGTCATATTTCTTCGGCATGAAAGGAGAAAAAAAAAAACGTATCGCCCAAAGCAACAGAGCAAAAGATCAACATTTTACATGAAATCCCCTGCTCTCCTTGTATAAAAGTCTCTCATCTGTTCTCTCTGCGTCTCTCCTCGCCTGTCAGCCTCTCCTGTCTAATGAGACCCCAGCCACTCAGGAGGTGATGTCGCCTCTGTGGCCGCCTGTTGCCTCCAGTCATAAACAGGCTGGTGGGAAAATGTCAGCTCACCTCTTGCACTGTCTCAAGCACCCGCACGTACAGCTCTCACCTCAAAGACACGCACTCTCATGCATAATGCTACGAAATCACAACCTCCGTTGTCTTTCCTCCTCTTGTAAAACTCACATGCACATTCACAATGTGAAAAAAATATATATCCACATGTTGTTTGTCGCCTCCGTTCACTTAGACAAGCCAGGCAGCATATCCCCACTGTGAATACACTAACTAAATATCCATACATACTCTCACACAAAGTGAGACACACACATACACACACACACAAACACACTGGTCCCAGTCGCCTGATTGGTGGCTGGAGAAAAGGTTACTCGTCCGGATGGAACACTCTGCTCTTTTCTCTCTTCTTCTTTTTTGTCAATTTGTGTGAGTCTCAGTAAAGGTTAGCTTCGCATGCAGCACTTCTCCGTGGTTGTTTTATTTTTTTTTTCCATTCTTTGGCCTTTGCTTTTTCTAACGCCGCTTGTGTTTCTGCAGTGAGAATCTAGTTTGAGCCTTAAGTGGAGGCTGCTGAAGAAGCAAGGAGGGCAGAAGAGAAGCAATACAAAAGCAGGGTTTCTAAAAAGTGAATGAACAGCAGAACTAGCGACTGGCATGCTGCCTGCTATAATGATCTAGCTTCCCCGCTTTATGGACAAAAAAAAAATAGTTATACCAGTGGACATATTCAGTCAAAGTCAACTGCTGCAACTTGGTTTGTCATAGAAAATGAATAAGCAGGGAGAGTTAACATACTTCTACATAATGTACTTTTAATTTGTGTCTGGACTGTCACTTTGGAGTGCACTGTGGTGTTTAAGTCAAGGTGTTCACACATGAAGTGGTTGAGCATGGCGGGTTAATTAGCTTGACTTTGTGCAAGCTCACGTGAGAATGCTCTCTGTCCGGTAAAGCTCTGGCCACAGGTGCATTCAAGGGGAAATCACAATTAGCCTTCACGTATAGACACTAACCTTTACATTCCATAGAACTTTTAGTTGGTGCAGGGTCGAGTGTCTATCTTATCTGTGTGTGACTGCGTCCATTCACAATAGTGAATTCAATGTGAAATGTGAATCTGTGTCAATACTTGTCTGTATACAAGACTGTCAGATGAGAATGATCTCCTCTATCAGCTGCTCAAATGTGGAAGCAAAGCTAAGAATGATTCACTTATGCTAAAATTTCAAGTCTGTATTCACAAAGCACTTTTCTAATATTGATGACAATCATACAGTGCCTCCATGTGCAGCACTTTATCATAAGTCACTGGCATACTTCCGTCATTTATGGTTAGTGGACAACCCTCTCTACCTCCTGAGCCCCAACTGCACCCTGAATTACATGGTAAGTAGTCTGTATTTATTTTGTAGGGCACTTTTCTTGTCTTGATGGCCACTCAAAGCTCTTTACAGTACAGTATGCCATTATGGTTAGCGGACGAGCCTTCTATCCCCTGGCCTCACTTATGCCACATCATTTGTGGCATTTCTAATTCACCTACAGTAAATGTCAAACAAATCTATTTCTGCCATTAGTACGTATTACCCACTTACATTGGTATTTATTAAGGCACATATAGTTCTGTAGATCAAGTCATTTGCAAAAGCACATCTTCAATTGAGGCAATAAGTAGAACCAAGAGGTGAACAGCTAGTTCTTCTTTTCCCTAGCTTGACATCATTTGTAAACTGTCTTAAATATATTCATATGTCCATGATTAAAGGCATTTCTCAATCGTCTATCCAACCATCGACCAACTGTGTCTTCAATAAAGCCTCAGTTTGAAACTTGACTTCTCATGACTTTTTTTTCATGGTATTGATGTTATTAGATTAGATTCAGCTGAAAAAAATCCTTCCATGACTGAGAATGTGGATTATTGTAAAGCACAAGTACATTAAAGCATTTAAGGCGAGGCTTATGTTCCTTTAGGCTATGAAAGGATAATCTTTTTTATACCAGTGTTTACATGTATTCATTTTTTTTAAACGCTTGGTGCATATGATGCTGGCAAACAGGCTGTGTGACAGACTTGGATGATTTATTATCATTATTATGCATCTGCATGTGACTGAAACAGTCACACTGTCTCCTCTGACTCTATGTGCCCCTGGTGTGTCTCAAGTGTCCACAATGATGGAGACCTGGTCTCTCAATCTGAAGTGACATCCTCCTCTCATTTGTATAGGTGCAACCAAAACCAACAAACAAAAAAATATAGAAGAAACAGAATATAAGTAAGAAACCTATGAAGATGTTTATCATGTGTGCTAATTTGTCAAAGTGGTAATAGAAGCCATATCTGACGACTGCTCTCATCTTTGCTTCATGTATGTGGGTCTCAATAAACTCCAGACATATAGAAGGCAATGTTTGTCCAGAAGCTGGATCAGGAATGTGAAGCCTATAATCTTCCAGGTGTTTGTTTACAAGACTGCCACAGCAAACTGTTGCTGATCTGTGATCTGATCTGACTTGATGAAAAATCCTTTACTGAATCCTTTATTCAGGATGTGAGCATAAACCGGTGCTGTACAGTGTGCTGCGAGGACACAAGGGTTTCTATAACAGGTTAGTCAGAAACATGATGCAGTGGCACGCCTCAGATTTGTCCACGTTCTTTCGAAAAAATTGTTTAAAATGGCAGAAATGACAGTTGTTGAGATTCATTGCATGTTCATACCCATGTAACATTTGACAACATTTCCAGTTTAAGCAATGTTTTCAAATATTTTGTGTCCCATGGGCACATAGTGGATAGTAAAAAGTTTAACTGTGGAAGATATAATATTAGGTATATATTCTACTGTGTACTGTGACGAAGCATTCATACATTTATCTGCATCTTTTTTTGTTGAAGACGACCTAATCTACTCATTCAAATTGAGTGAAATTTGGTTTGACTAGTTGAATTACTGGATATTCAGTAAGAATCTTTCTGCCTATGTCTAGGATCAGTTCATGTGTTAGAATGGGCTGGTAGTGTTTTACAGGTTTGTGTGTGCATCATGTGGCACTGGTTTCACACTTATTCAGAAGGTACTGTTACAGGCCCATTACATATGCAAGATGCTTTTCAGCACAAGACCAGAGAGGGCAGTATCTGAAGGTACGGTCTGGGGATCCGGACACCTGGATGACACCACAGGAGCAGGATGGAGGCATGTATAATTTGTTGTTGTTGTTATATAACATCTGAAGAAGGACTCACTATTGACTTCATCGGCAGAGGGGTGAGTAGATAATGAGTGAATTTTCATTTTTGGATGAACTAATCCTTTAAGCAACCCTCCACCAACAAAAAATTTAAATATTTACTAATGCTAAGGAGTTGCTTGTAACACCTTAACATGTCTGAGTGGTTTTTGGAAGAAAAAATCACCAGTCGCTCTTGATGGTTGAGGAGAAAATACAAGACAGCAGACTGGTCTGTAGAGGGAGAGACAGAAAAAGACTGCTGGCCCCAGCCATGTTCGCGCTACGATCTGTTCTCATTTGTGGCGTCCAGCAGAGACTTTGACTTGGCTTTCCATTTCTCAGCTCTCCATCTGAGCTGTAGCCTCCATACTGAGCTGACTGACAGATTCACACGCACACACAGTAGCAGATGAAAACCGAAAATAAGTCATCAGGAGTGAGTCTGTGTGAAAAGCGTCTGCAGGCGAACTGGAATAAAAAAAAAGAGAGAAACAATAGGATGACAGCCCCCCCCCATAAAAAAATGCGAAAAAACTAACAAACAACAAGAAAAGAGAAATCTTTCAGATGTGACATGGCAAAGCTAAAATTATATCTGGAACTGTGGAAGGAGCAGCAGAAGGGTTTAGCTTTGATTTGTGAAGCCCATCACTGTCCAGACTATGAGCGCTCCTCTGGTGGGAGGATTTCTTCTGATTAAAAACCATTTGTCTCGAGAAGAGACGGTGGATTTGACGTTGAGCGAAGACAGTCAGAGAAGAGAGTCCTGCTACAATGGCTGTCTGATATAACGGTCTGTACGCCTCTAACTCTGTAAGCCCTCATACATTTTCATCTCCTTTTATTTCGACGGGTAAATCCATCTGAACAGGAAGCGTTACAAGTATGATAAAAAAAAAGGAGCGTGGGATTTGATCAAATGATATAAGAATATACGATGTCCATGTTTTTCTTGCTGTTCCTATTGCCTCAACTCGGTCTTGCCATTTTTCTTCTTCTCTGTCTCTTTCTCTGCCACCCACACATCCTCGCTCTCCAGAATCTCAATGTGGGATTCATGGCCCAGACACTCTCCTCTCTCTGCTGCACTCTTACACTCGTGCACATATCTAGTTATCGATCCGTTCCTCCTCATCACACTGCTGGATGACTCATAATCCACTTCATTATTCCACCGACCACATGCGTGCATGCTAGCTGACTGTCACACACACACACAAACACACACACACACACACACACACACACACACACACACACACACACACACAAACACACACACACACACACACACACAATCACACAACCGCAGGGAGGTGAGCAAACATGCTGGCATTTTTGCAGGTACACAGCACCGAGGCACACCCAAACACAAGCACCAGATTTTATTTCTCTATTTTACCTCAAACTCTCACAGACGTACCCAACATGCACTACAGATGCCAACCAGCAGGCATTGTTATCAAGGCATGTGTGGAACAAATTAAATATACAAGTAAGATGGTATTAATACAAACAAATAAACTATGTTGCACACCTGTATGCACTGAACAACCCACCTGTTTGTTCACAAACAGACTTAACAGTATTTACAAAACGGAAACGCCCTAGAATCACCACTTTATTATTTTCAAC
This sequence comes from Pleuronectes platessa, assembly GCF_947347685.1. NCBI lineage: Eukaryota > Metazoa > Chordata > Actinopteri > Pleuronectiformes > Pleuronectidae > Pleuronectes > Pleuronectes platessa. The sequence continues at coordinate 3,446,090 of NC_070634.1, read as the reverse complement.
ACAGAAGAGCCATGCTAGAAATTTTTTTAATAAGAGTTGAGTTGATTTGCTGCTCATGTAAATATTATATTCAAATGATTGTACTGAAACTAGTAAATGTTTTATCTTGTGCTGTTTATATTAAAGAATTACATTTGAAAATCCAATATGATGTAAGTTGTGCGACCGCCTGGAAAAATACACTCTTACATTGGCTTAATGAAATGAATACAACAAGTGAACACAAGGATTATAAAGGCCTTCTGCTGTTTTCTACTTTATTTACATCCAATAAAAATCCATCTAAAAGGTACATATTCTGTGATTGAGTTTATTTGAATTGTATTAATGTTTTCTTTGACTGTTTCAGAAGTATTGTGGAAGGTTATTAGATCAGATCATGTGTATACAAAATAATTTCTACTTTGTGGGGTTTGACACTAACACAACTCTTGTCTTCTGGCCTAAACCTCACTGAAATACTACATCTGCATGACAAAGCAGCAGTTATTGGTAATGACTAACTAATAACTATGTAATAATTGAGAATGTATTTCTTGGAGGTTATGGAGGTTATGCTTTCATCTGCAGTCAGTGTTTAAAGTCTTTTTGTTTTTTTTTACTTTCTTTCTTTTTTTAATGCCCTCGCGTTGAATCCTTTGGAGAATCTCCTGCTACTTTCTCACATGGGCTGATTCAGACATTCAGAGTTGATACTAATGGGCTGCCGAGGAGAAACTCCAGAGACATTTGTGTTTTCACGTACAGACCCTCTCTGGAGATCAGTGCACGTCTGAAAGCAGCTTTATAGACCCACCAGGATGCCCACACTAATTTACAAAAATTGGAAAATTGGGAAAAGTAATGTAACAAGCATGTTTAAATAACTCTGTATTTTCCTAGGTCCAAGTTGGACTTCGACAGCTTCGGGTAGAAGATCAGGGACATTTTCCAGTATCCCAGTTGACAATCTTTAGGCACTGACATGCCTGGCAGCAGTGGAATTAGTCAACCTGATTATTCTGTCAGTCAGTCAGTAGAGGTTTGTGCACACACATGGTTAAAGTGGTCTTCAGTGTGGACATATATCCTGAGAATACACAACTGTCTCTTCTTGTCCCGAGGAACACACACGAAAGCATCGCAACGCACGCGGCTCCAGTGCATCTTTAAAAGTAGACACAGATGAGCTCATCATGAATCCAACACTCGTCTGCCACTGCACAACAACTGAGGGAAGTCATCGCAATCCTCACGTATTAATTAAGCATGGCCCATCTCGTCGTCGCCCTTCAACACAGCTCACATCTCTTATTCATCTGTCATATGGTTGTCTGCCAACAGATGTGCAGCAAAGCCCAGCAGAGCACACAGGCAGGCAGGCTTGTTGGATAAATATATGTGGACCACACATTACAGCAGAGTCTGGGCTGAGGAGGAAAATATTCATGTAGGATATCATATGACAGACATAAGATATGTCGACAACTGACACAATTTGTGTTACATAGGGCCATATACGGAGGGGGATCTAAGAGAAGGCCATCAAGTTTTTTCTACAGAAAGAAAATGTCCTAACATGGGATTTATTTTATTAATATTGTTGGTTATCGTTCCTATCGCTAATAATCAGCCTGCAAATCTGCTTAAAATATATCTGATGAAGTAAGAAGCAAAAGCAGTCCATTGCAAATTACATTTCAGCAACTAGACAGAGGAGGTGAGGCCATGGCTTAGGCCAGCGGCATGACTGTAATAAACAGCAGGCAGGGGAGGGACAAATGTTTGTTTTCTTTTCGAAATTGTATGAGAGCATGGGTGGATATCACCATAGGTACGGCCTCATATTAAATTGAGCTGATTTCATTGTAGCTCATGATGCAACCTAGCAGCACAAGCTGAACCCAGGCATGTGGCACAAGGATTTTCAATCCATCTTTTAGCCGATGCTAGTCCCTATTAAACTATACTCACAGTGAGAGATCCTGTTCAGACCAGATATTAACAAACCTATGTGATTCGACAAATACAGCACATCCAAATGGGTCCAGATTTCTTTAAGAGTTGCTGGATTAATAATCCAATTATTAACTAGGATCAGTGAACAGGAATAAATAATTGGGGTTTGTGGTGGCTGATGAATGTACAGGTTGTTCCTGACACCGTAAGCATGGTTAGGTGTTCAACAGAGTGATGCACTGTGGGAAGAAGCTGCCATTCAGGACCAATTTCACTGCCAGATGTGAGCAGAAGAACTTAACTCTGTCCGCTTGTGATCGTATCTCTCAGATTGGATGTTAATACCAGGTCTGAAGGAGGCCTAAGTTCCATGAGCACCATGCACACAGGTTTCAGAGCACCTGTGGTACTGTAAGTAAAAAAAAAATGGTGTTCATTACTTGGTAAAAAATTGCTTATTTATAGCCAAATCAGAAAGGTGAACAGCTGCTTAGTGTGCAAGGTTTTCAGCAGAGAAGAGGAGAATCCCCTCGCAGCACAGAGGAGTGATTTATCAACACAGACATCTGGTATGAAATAATAAAAAAGAACGTAACTGACGGCTGCATTCTGCAAAGATCCTGCGTCATTTCAGCGGTAGCTCACTCTGAAGTTTTAATTCAAGACCAATATTAGCAAAGCCTTGTATCTGTCCAAACCAAACACATAGCCACATGTTGCAAACATGCTTGGTAGGGGGCCTTTCACACACACACACACACACACACACACACACACACACACACACATGCACACACAGATGTGGAGCAGATTTTGTTATTTTGTCTCAGAAGGAAGGAGCTGTGAGGCTCCACATGGAACCGTCAGTGAACACAAACTCAAAGATGAGAACTCACTGTCAGATCCCCCGTGCATGCTGGGAAATAAAGATTGAAGTGCAGACAGAGGGAGGGGGGGGGAGTGGGACAAATGAAGTCTCAGAATGGAGGACCGAAAGCGAAGCAGGGTGAAAGGATGAAGAAAGAAAAAGTCAGAGCTGGAATGCGAGGTGCGGTGGGGAGGAGGAGGAGTGGGAAGAAGAAGAGCAGACAGCATGGTGTCTTTGGGGACCTGCTGTCAATCCTCTCCAGGAATTTGAGAAAAAACTGAAACAGCTTCACACACACACACACACACACACACACACACACACAAACACACAAACACACACACACACACACACACACACACACACACACACACACACACACACACACACACACGTCCTGATAGCAGGCCCTTGCAGGTTGATGCCTATTGAAGTCTTTCCACAAACATCACTAAGCAGCTCTTGCTTCAACCCAGACATCTCCTTGTCAACAGTGAAACCGTCGGAATTGGTGGCAACAGATTTTCTAATATCCTAAATGTAGGATGTCCAGTGGCTTTTTCTATGCTATGTGCTCTGTCATCCTGTGTAAGAGAAGCTTAAAAAACAAGACGATAAATATAAGATGAAAGTAAATATAACTAAGTTGTTAAAATATAAATACACCATGAAAATCAAATGAGCAGTGGTAGACCTGGACATTTTGTAAAGAGAGCAAACCCCTCAGACACATCACCCCATCATCACCTCATTCGTTCATTCACTGTAACTGTACATACAGCTCAACTTTGTGGTTGTAAGTAAACATTTTTGAATACAGAAATAAGTCTGTATGATAACGAAGACATGCTTTATTTTTTGATGGCACTCTGTACCATACAACCCACAATCCTCAGTGGTGGTATATAAGTCTCTGATTGGTGGGGCTTGCTGTTACCATGGAAATGTTTACTACACCCACAAATATCATCTCGACTAATATGACCGGAATGTTTAGCATTCCTGCATTAAGTTAGAAAACTATAATATATGAAATTCTATGTAAATCTCAACTTATTCAAACCAGTTGAAACAGTATATTAACAAAAAAATGTCATTCGAGATGGGATGTGTCTTTCCTTCACTCTTAAAAAATCATGGACCCAGTCTTGTGCCTTTTCCTTTTTTCAGTTTTTCTATATTTTCTTTTGTGTAGCTCGTCGGCTGGATTTCCTGCTTAAAAGGAGCCAACGAGGATTTTCTAAAACAAGAAACTAAATTGAAGATCTAGTTCCTGAACCCCATTTGTTGGAAGAATGAGCGATCCGAGTCATTCCTGATTGATCATAAGGGTTAGTCTAACACAAAAGCAATGTTCAAAATGCATTGCATTGTGGCATTGTTGTCTGTAAGTGCATCAAACTGCAATTTCATTTTATCAGTAAATACAATTAAACAATTTAAGAATCATGGAAATCTATGAGCTCACATCAATCAATCAATCATTCAGTCAATCAATCAATCAAATGAATGATTTATTTAATTGTATATTCCCATATTCACAAATTCCAATTTGTCCCATAGGGCTTAACAAGGTATGACATCCTCTGTCCCAAGGAAAAATTGAAAAAAAAAATGATCAAGCCTATCAAGAGGGGCCACATGTGAGGGGAACCTCTCCCAGAGCCCAAACCCAACAGCAATTGTCACATCACACCTTCGACTATAGATAATGATCGACTGGTTTAAGGAAAAGGAGGTGTGTGTTTGTTCCCTCTTTTGTCTTACCCAGGTGGATTTTACTGGCTAGAAGTTGTTTCCTGCTCTCAGTTGTGGGGCGCGAAATAAAAGCTAATATGCAGAAAATCACTCAGAGTGCTCTCATGGCCACCTTTAACATTTCCAGGAGCACAATAACACACTAATACATCATGTTGAGATGAACCCACACACATACACATCCACAGACCGATGCACCAGCTGCTAGCAGGGAGGACAGTGCAGGGCCATTAGCCTAACACTTAGACACACACTATGCTTTTCATTGGCCGTGAATGACAGACGCCGCTCAGTGTGTGTGGTCTTTGGTAAGACCAACAACCACCATAAAGCCATGGTTTCAATAACACATTTTCCTTAAAGAGCGCACAGGGGGCTCTTCACCAACCACAGTGTATGTGTAAAGGGCGTGTGTTTCTGTGTGTGTTTGCGTGTGTGTGAGTTGGTTATAGCCATTGAGGGGGCCATAACAGTCTCAGTGCCCCGGCTCCGTGAGTAAACTGTGTGGAAGTAGCCAAACAAGTGTACAGCCTCTCTCTCTTTCTCTCTCTCTCTCCTGCTCTCTCTCTCTCTCTCTCTCTATCTCTCTCTCACACACACACACACACACACACACACACACACACACACACCCACACAGTAGATATATGACCCCAGGGTATGAGGGGCTTTCAAGGGTGATGTATAGGCCAAGGCCTTGGTCGTAGCTCTAATAGATACAATGGGCCTTGGAACACACACACACACACACACACACACACACACGCACACACACACACATAGTCACACACACTGGCTGAGACAGAATGCTGGCTGATGGCAGCCGATGATCTCCCTCTGAACACACACACACACATCAGGTCACTCTATGTTTCTACATCACGTCAGTCATCCGAGACGCTGTAGCATGGTGTAACTGGCTGTAACTGGTGTAGGACTGTTTTTTTGTTTCGGAGATGTGCAGCATCATCGACTCCTCTCGCTCCAGGCGAGCCATCTGCTTGGGCTGACGTGATAACCAGGCAGATAATCCACTTCTCAGTCTCTCCACTAAATTATGAACAGCACGTCTCAGATGGTGCAGGCTCTGAATGAAAAGCCTTGTTTATTGTCGCATTATTTGAGAGTACAAGTTATTATTTTCTGTCTGAGCCAAATATATTACCAAGCACAGCTACTTGCATTTTTGTAAATATTCACCTTGCCTTGATTTAAAAAAAGTTTTTTTTATTTCCCCAGCTTAAAACAGTATATTCAACCATATGAGTGGTGATTGATTTGAATCAAGATGGAAGGAATCAACTAAAGATAGCTAAGCCCACAGTAGTTTTTTATTTTGTCATGGAGCATACGGGTCGTTATCTTGCAGAGGAAGGAACACCCCTTGTCAAAGTTCTGATCTGTGGGGACAATAACAGTCCTTCCAGACAAGGGTCTTCCAGGCTCTTTCTGCCATTTGAATTCAGCAGACCACTTCCTAACCCTGGTGTGGTGTGAATGGGCACGTCCCAGTCTGTTACCACCATGTCCTTGATGACTGCCTTGGATGACAATAAGGACTTGAGGCCGATGTAGCAGAAATTGGACAGTGGACTTGCAATTTTCGATTATCCAAAACAGAAATACAACAAAAGTCCTAAACTTCAAACTCACGGCAGGTTATCGATCAGCCCTCTGTTTTTAAACACTGTGTGCACCTGCGGTCCTTGAACAGTCAGTACAATGTCAAGTTCCAGTGCACATATTCAGCACAGTAGGTCTGTCGTCCAGCACTGTGTTGCTCTCCGTTTCTCTTTCGTGGTAAAATGCCCTTTTTTTATTTAAGAAGAATTTCTAGTTGCTTCCATTGTGTTGCTTTTGAATGCTGTTCACAGCTTGTGTCAACAACAGAAACACCCCTGGAACAAATGTTTCACATGAAAGGCCTTACAATGGCTCAAAGGGTATGGCAGGTTTTTTATTTTGAAATACCTGCTTGACATTATTAGGTTTTTAAAGCAGGGCCATATAATCCACATGGATGAAGTCTTTATAACCTCAAACCCAAAAAATTTCAGATTTGTTTATCCCATCTCCTTCGAATAGTCAGGTTGGACATTTTTTGGTAACATTAACCCTGCACTATTTCTCTAATATTAACCAAACATTTACCAGAGAGGAGCTGGAAGATCAGCAGATCATACACATCCTTTTTAAAAGGCACCATGTCGATTTTGTTTTTCTTTAGAGATTTTTCAGCTCTGCTCCTTGGTTGTCCTTGTTTTTTGTTTTTGTTTATTTGTCTATTTCTGTAGACAAATTCCTTGTATGTGTATACATGGCCAATAAAGCTGATCCTGATCACATTCTGTGATTGTCATTCATGTTTCCTTTCTCCGTTTCGTCCTTGCTTCTCTTTATCACCTAACTGAATTTTATTCATCCCTTGGATCTCAGAATGCAATCCTCACCTAATGACCTGCTGGATCGAGCAATTAGACGAGTGTTGGGATACTTTTTATGTCAGTGGCCGCTGCCACTGACATACCTTTCACATTAAAGGTGGAAAAAGTTCAGACAGGATTTATCTTTGTCTCATTTGTTTACATTACAAAAACCTTGCATTTTACAGGGTTATGTAGACTTTTTATATCCACTGTATGTAATTATGTCTGAGGGTGTATTTGTTTGTAGGCAGAGCGAGGCTAACACGGCAGCTTAATTGATCGTAGCTGTAAACCTGTGGGTTTCAGTCAGCACAGTACCACAAAGCAACGGAGAAGACATAGCAAAGTAGCAGACAATACATGCACCACTGCATGTAACTATGTGTGTGTGTGTGTGTGTGTTCTCTTCTGTGAGCACTAAATGTGCCCCTGCTTATTTTACCAGCTGTTGGCCCATTACAGCACATGTTCGATTTCTGTGTACCATGACACGGATGTGAAACACAAACACACATGGACATTCAAAGCCAGCGTGTTGCTTCAGTTCCAAATCATGATGACCTCCACTCTTGTTCCCAGACTGTGTTCAATAAAAACATTTCCTGCTAGGTCATGTTGAACGGTACAGTGACATCCCGTCATTTAATTTAAATGATGTCTTACTTGTATTATTATTATTTTATTAAATTACTAATATTATTCGAAATTACATTTTAAAAGTCAAACATATTTGAAACTGAGATCATTTAATTATCCTCTTCGGTGGATTTATTCATATTTTTAATAAAAGGGCACGTAATGAATCAACTGAGTTATACATTTTTTCTCATCAGAAGAGTACCCAATGTTAAAGTCGATCATATTTGCATGCATGTGTGTCATTGTGTGTTTCAATGGTAATCTTGTATAGGACTTGGCCTCAGTCCCGTCTGGGTGACAGGACAGGCAGCTGAGTCAGTCAGGAGGGGAGTCACCCACTGCCTCACCCAGCACACATTTACACTGGCTGAGCCTGTTTATCCAGCAGAACCTACGATGTACCCGCAGACACACAAACAGACGTATTCACAGGCATACACACACCAGATGACAGAAACTGTTAGCCATTCCTGCTGATCTGATGCAAAAGCAATCCCGTTGATGGACATAATCCCTTTTAGAGAGAGCGAGAGGGAGGGAGAGATGTAACACTAGCTGACAGCAAACTTGCCTCAACAAGGGGGAACAACCACAGGAGCCGCAGCTGAGGGAATACCGCATCCGTGATGAGAAATGATGGATTTAATGAAAAATGGATGGAGTGTTATTGGCCTGGAAGACGCCATACTGTACATGCACATGAAGGCAGAAAAGGAGCGTCCCTCTGGTGGAACAGACACTGCTGCTCCACAGCTGGGGGTGTTTACCTCACTGCCAAAAAAAGGAAATAAAAGTATGTGTGTTCATTTATGTTTGTCCAGTTGCGGCATTTGGCCACCTTTCCCTTTAATGGAATGGGAATCTTGCCCACATTTCAGTTTTATACTATTTGCACTGCAACCTGCCTATATCTGCCTATGTGAGTCTGAGTGTGTGTGTGTGTGTGTGTGTTCTCCATCTGTTGCTGTCTTTGCATTGGCTATTTGCAGTGATTTGGGCTGTGCAAATCTGGATCACCTAAATAGTCTATAAGAATATACTGTATAATTTACTGTATAATCTCCAGAGATGAGAGTAAATCTCTCACTTGTTTTCACATGTCACACCGCCCCCCACCCTATACTATTAACACCTGAACATTCAGGCTACTATACACATCCAGTCGGTAAGTGCAGTGTCCTTTTAAACTGCTATGGTGATATAAAGAGGAGACATTGATGAGATCTCTAAACCCAAGTTCACACAACACAACTCCTTTTAAAAGTCATTGGATGTCAGTGCAGCTAACACCACACAACTTACTGACACACTGGCACTTACTGTGCTCAGGAATCTTGTAGTTGATGTGGACTCATACTACATGACTGACTGGCGACGGAGAGTCACACACTACAAGATCATTCAAATCCTCGACTGATCCCCAAACTATATTTGATCACGAAAACACACATGAGACAAGATCAAACTAGTGATCTTCCTTCTCTTCTGTGCAAATACTTCTGAGGAAATCAGTTGTAAAGACTAGAAGGTTGCTTGGTACAGGTTTTAGTTGCTAGGACTCATCCAAGCCTGATAGTTAATTTAACCAAGCCTGATCCAAACCTGAGAGGATTTTGTTTTTTTCTAAAAACCCAACCCACAACCAGTACAGTATTATATCGACTGTAAATGACTATGTATAGTCAGAGTGGCTAAGCACAGGAACGGGTTGTTTGGAAACTCTTAACTCAAGCACCCTGAAGAGTTGCAGCTGAGCTTCGCAAATGTTAAAAATAACCCACAGGGCCTTGTTTCATAGTGGCGAACCTGCCCCTACTTCAGGGGCCTTGCATGCTGCATGTTAGGACATGAAGAAAGAGAAGATCAATATAATATTTTGTCAATTTGTGTTTAGGTACTCCAGGCTGTTATGAGGGACACCTGAAGAGACGTGTCTATGAAGGGCACTCAGAGAAAGCAGTGTGAATCATGTTCCGTGCCCTTCACTAAGCAAATATGAGATTTCATATTCACATGTTTAGACAGAGCTCTCTACCACCATCAACATTATGGGAAAGTGCTGAACAAATGTCCAGTTCATGCAACCCACAAGGCCCTTCATGCGAGTGCTGGAGACATTGTTAGTGAATGAAGGACCCATTGAAACGTGCTTTTGCATATCGTTTTTCATTATATAGTTTAGTCTTTTAATAATTGTTTACTTTTGCCATAGAAAATACTCACTGCTGAATGGTGGTTTTGGTAATTGTTACACTACAAGTTCTAATAACAGACTTCATGCTTCATATTGGGGAAACCAACTTAACTATGAAACATATTTTACACAGGCTACTTCTGTTCTTTTTTCTTATTGTTTCCTTTAATAAGCCACCAGGTTATCAACAGACAGTACTGTGGAGCTGTGGAAACATTACATCTAACCTGCATTATTTTTGACCTGGAGTGGAAGAGCCCGACCTTTACTTACATGAAAAGCTAATTGTAGCTAGGACTATAAACTGAATAGGATAACATATTTTTCCTCATCCTTCGCGCACTCAGTGTTCAGGGCTCTGTGATGCTCCAGGTGAACAGGCATCGTGAGGGCTTCAGTAAATAATCACTGGACAACTGGATGAACTCCAACACATACAATAATACTAATCTATACCAATCTCAGCCATGCTTATCTTTGCCCTTGTGTTGTGTTCACCTTTATATGTCCACTTATTTCTCACAAGAAAGTAAAACTAGGATCAACACACATTTTCAAAAAATTGTGAACCTAAATAGACTTTGTGAATTCTATCGTGTAGATGCATCTTTGATTGTTATATGCACACAGAAAAATACTCGACTTATGAGGCAAGAAAGTGAGAAGAGACGGTGAAAATGGCAAAGGCAAGGACGTGTCCATTAGTCTGTAGAATCCCACGACATGAGACCCTTTCAGGAGGTAACAGGAAACTGAACGGGTGACAGCAGTGCTGCTTCCTTTTCGAATGAAATGTTCTTAATATGTGCGTGTGTGTGTGTGTACCTTCTGACCAAAGGTTAATTGGGTGGCTGCTGCTGTCCCAAAGACAGAGACAACAGAATTTGTACTAGCTGTGACATTCTTTCCTGCTCCCTTGCACACTCCAGGCAATGGTGTGAGAGCGTTGCGCTGTGTGGGTGGATGCACTGCCACTGAGGCCGGGGGGTGGGAGGGTGTTGTGTTGTGATGTACCTATATAAAGCCTACTTTGTTTCCACTCACAGAGTAAGTCAGACTCAAAGAGGAAAAGTTTTGGGGATGTGGGACTCTGAAGTTTCCAAGTGCCATGTCTGACACAGTTGGCCGTTCTGTTACAGACCTGCTGATGAACTGTGAGATAGTTTCTCCTGCAGGGACCCTGGAAGAACTCTGCTCAATCCAACCACACATCATATTGTGTGACTGTGTCTTGCAGGTGTGTTCATCCAAACGAATAAAACAATATATGGATGGGTCAACTGATGCTTTACAGATGCTCTCACTAACAACAATTAAACCAGGAACCAATCAGGAATAATTGGCCTTTAACAAAAATGGACGTCTACCTTTGCAAAGCAACAGATCCCACAATCAAGCTGCATCTCCAGAAGCTTGTCATCTTTTAAATATTTGTTATGTTCGCCAAGGTGGTTGTGTTTTCACTGCTTTCCCTCTGTTAGCAGGATCACACAAATAACAAATGGACCCAATCTTGAAGGGAGTGGGGGTTCTCCTCAGGATGATTATGATCTACATTATGTCCATGATTAATTTGATGAGGTCATCACCCAATTCATCACATATCATCTCAACTGGTGATGGCTGTTTCCTTCTGTAAATCGTTTCATGTATAAATTATCATGATAATGATGAAAATGTGGATTAAAAGCTGTAGTAACAGACAACATATGGTTTGGACACAACTAGTTGCAGAGTGTCTTCTGATCAAATTCTGGGCCAACAACAGAGATTTATCTTTTGAATGGAATTCCCGCAGCACCGGTCTGAGTCAAATATATATAGAGTACAGGTGAGAAAGACGTGGGACGTCTTCTTCACTGAACGCATGCAGCTTTCCAGGCTCTCGTGCTGCAGTAGAAGGTGCTGCGCTGGTCAATATTATAACACACACACGCAAACACACATGATCCCTTTTGAGGCTCAGGTGAAGCGAGTGCAGGTGTCGTAAGCCATCAGCTCACAGGGCACTCCCGAAGACAGCCAGATATATACACACACACACACACACACACACACACACACACACACACACACACACACACACACACACACACACACACACACACACACACGTTGCATTGGTGTGACCATACAAAAGAAGGCTACAAGAGTCTGTGCTCATCTAATAATGATGCTGCCTTCCAAGAGAGAGAGACTTAAATATAAAGTTTATCTTAAATTTTATATTTTTCAACACACACACACACGCATACACAAATACACACAGACACGTTACATTACATTTGATTTAGCTGACGCTTTTATCCACAGCGACTTACAATAACATATGTCTACATTAAGAAGAATCATCCTTGCGCACTATCATGTGTATGTTCTTCATTTGTTTACTTCCTGCATAAAAAAAAGTATAATAGATAGCATAATAGGTTAGATTTATTTTCCTTCATCACTGTAAATAATACTGCATTACACTTGTTTGTATGTTTGAAATTAAAAATGAAATGAAATCCCCTAAGTGCAACAATGCACACATCACACTGATTTGTTTCCTGAAAAATGTATTCTAACAGAATTTTTACTCTTGATGTTATATTTTGTTGCGAGTTCCAGCAGAACGCCGCCACAGTGGATGATGGTCACGAACTGACGCCACACTTGAAAATCTTGCATGTTTTGGTAATCTGTCTTATCTCCATTACAGACATCCAAAATCGCTCTCTGTGTCATTTATTTTATAGCAGGTAATATTAAATGAGAAATGCATTTGTAGCACTCTTGCTGTTCTTTGGTAATAAAAGAACATAAATAAAAGTAATAGGTCCGGTGGAGTCCAACTGCAGTGTACGGTAATGCGCCTTGGGATGGTATGTAAATTCAATTTGCAAGAATTTGCATTTAAATTTAGTGCTAACATTGTACATTGTAACTTCTTTTACTGTAGCAAAAGGGATTAAAAAAAAAGCTCTATAAACAGCTTCATCAAAACTAGGACTGTAACAGCATGGCATTAAGTGAAATATACAATATAGCGAAGAATTACAGGCCGTTAAAAAAGGTTAATAAATATGCATTACCGAAAAAAAATGTAATCTCGTTCCTGTGTTAGTGAGGAAATGAATTCAAACATGTGGAAAACATGTGCAAGGGGACACAGATATACAAAAACAACTGTTGTCCTCACGTGTTATTCAAAGTAGTACCGTTAGAAGTTTTGTGTTTCTTGCGTTGTGCTTTTTGAGGTTAGTAGCATCTTAGTAACTGTGTGAGTCTTAATGTGAGCAGTGCATTCATATGGTCATGTTCTATGCCGGACGTGTCTCTATTTATTTTATCATTCATTTTTAATATTAAGGATTTTCTGAAGGAGTTCTAAGCTGTTAAAGGGAGAGAAGTGGTTAAAGCTTTCAAATGTGCCAGTGCAAAATACAGGGATGAAACCTGCGGGTCGATGCTTGTTCATGCCACGATCAAGTGTACATTCACCTCAGACAGACACACACGCACACACACATGCATGGCCCCTGGCTGAGAGTGGCTTTTTGTCCTTCCAGGTCACTGACTTCAATGTCTACTGAAACACACGCTAATTTATTTTCTTTTTTCCTCTTGCCACCTTATTTTCCGCCATTTCCTTGCCTCCTTCTCTCCGTCCACCACCAGCAGCTTCTCTGACCTGCCTTCCTGTTCTTTTCCTGCTGCCTCATGAAATGAGGCTAAATTCGAACAAATTACTATCACCCAGATCCTCCAATCACATCTAAGCAGACAAGACGAGGAACCATATTTCTGCAATTGCAAATTATTTTTTGACATTTTTACCTTTGCTATAACCCTTCATCTCTGTGCCTTTATTTCTCTCTCCTCCTTTCTCTCTGCCCTGTAATTGGGAGAAGCCGAAGGCACCAATCACGACGGGTCATGGTGTATTATATGAGTTCTTTCACATTTTGTCAGGGCACATCTCTGTTATTTCACCTTTCTAATGATCATCAGCTTGTGCTAAATCTGGATTATTTTTATGCCATTTAATCAGGCAAAATGGGATCTTTCCTTCATTCAAAGCCCCTGAAAAACACTACACCATATGGCAATGAAATCCAGAACCACTGGAAACAAAAATAAATGTTAATGATAATTCCATGTGGAGTCCAATAAACTTGTGAGAACAACACAAACCCTTCTAGTTGTCCCGTACACAACCTGTGTAGCACTGATCAAACAGACAGTAAAGGTGAACAGGTGGACGGCGCTGATAAAACATACACACAGAGCAGATGACAGGATGCAAGCTCCCTTCAGCCATCGTGGAACTGTCGTCTCTCCTCCCTTTAATTGCTTTCTCCGTGCGGCTGCTTAATGAGGCCACAGCAGCTCTGAATGTCGAGCGCCTGCGCATTAACACCACACGCGACAACCCGCTCATGTGAATTCTACTGAAGCCCATTTCTGTACATTGTGATGGTTTCTCTCAGTCACTAACTCCGGATGCTCTGTGGGCTGTGAATGTCATGCAAAGACAAAACGGCTCCTCTCTTTTACTACACTATACACCTCATTTTGAGCCCTCCTGCTCTGTGGTATTGAATACTCATTTTTAACATGCTGAAACTCATCATATTTGGTACCTTAAGTCTTGCTTTCCCTGACTTAGGCAACTATTTTGTTCAAAATCTGGGTCATCTCAAATGAAATGTATGTGAATTAATCTCTGCTGCTCACAAATGCAGCTGAGCATTTACACCATAAACAGCCCTGTGCAGAAGAAAAATTAAAAGAAGGTCTACCAGCAGCAACATTTTCTACACTTTACAACCCTGTGATTTTTTTTTCCTTATTGAAATAAATTAGGGGACAGCTTTTTGTTGATCTAGTGACACTGTCTGTCTGAACCCAGTTACCACATCCTTCAGGGTCTATTGTTGTTTATACTGTACTGTACATTCAACAGAAAGCATCGGCATGTCCTTTTCCCTTGGAAACGTTGCACAGAATCAACCAATTTCAACCCGAATCAACGTGAGCTGGGACTGTCTCTTTTACCGTAATGTACAGTGAGCACGTCCCATCAGTCACCAAAGGCAAGACACTTGGCCTCAGTTTGACTCCCCAAACAGCCTTAACAGAAGCTACATTTCCCAGATAGCAGTTAGGCCAAAGGCATATCACACACACACACACACACAAACGCTAACACAGCTCTTGTTAAGGCTCCGTGTGTAAACACAATTATGCCTGGCCAGCTTTTGTTGTGAACGAAGCCTATTTGGACTTCAGTAGGAGGCAGCAAAGGGGTAGAAGGAAGTGGAAAGCAGGAAGAATAAAGACACCAGAAGGAAAGGACATGCAGTAAAGAAAGCAGGCAGGAGGAGGGGGAGGAGGAGGAAAAAGAGACGCGGGCATCCCAGATAAAGAGGTTTAATTGACTGTCACAGAGCCTCGTGGTTGTGCTGCTGCTCCTAATAGCCGGCTAGAGGCTACGGAGGCTAGCGGACACGCAGAGAGACTGGACTCTCCTCTCATTATCGCTGCTCCCCTCCAGCTTTCACTCTCGTCTCCTCTCTGCCGCCCACACAGTCTGCGCTTCAGCTGCATTTTGTCTTAGTTGGTTCAAGTCGCTGTGTGTTATTGGCACAAATGCCAGATGAATTCCAGTGTCAAGGAAACCAGAACAGAACATGGAAACGTAAAAATAACCAGTGCACAGCAACAAGCTGCAGCAGTAGGTGAAGGACTGGGTGCAGCGACTTCTGATGGTGAATCTGAAAAGCTGCATATTAAATGCTATATGTATCGCAACATCCATCATTATGAGTCTTGTCTATTTGCCTTTGAGTCACCCTGTGTGTGTGTGTGTGTGTGTGTGTGTGTGGGTGTGAACGCTACAACAATCATTTTTCCCAGTTCAGTTCATTTAGTTTGGTGGGGTTTTGCCCCTCAGAAATGTTTGAATAATGATTTAAAATTCTCTACCCTCCCCCTGCATCACTTCCTTCTCTCCTCCTTTTCACCTCCTCCTATTTCGAGCGGAGCCACATCACCTTCAACCCCCCTCCCATCCTCCCCCTCATGTCCCTCCTGCTTTGTACACTCTAATAGGCTATCGATTTTCCATCTGCTCACGAAGCGGCCTCTACTTTAACCGTTCACTCATATTAGCTGTCCATTAACGGCAGCAGGCAGCTCTGCTTGCACGTCAGCACCTTGTCTCCCACGTACTCACTCACACCTTTGACACACACATGCATGCACACACAAGCAGAGGTCAGCAGTGTTAGTACTCTTCGGCAATACTTTCCCATTCTCTTATAGTTTTCTTTAAAGAGGAGAAAATTAGAGTTTGAATTTGACAGGGGCTATTTTCCAAATGACTGACCAACCCTGTCTCCTAGAAAATATGTTTATACAAAACGAAATTGCAAATGGATATAGATATTCGCTGGCTGAATTTTGTTTACAGGCAACTTTTTTTTTTTTATAAATAAATTCTTGAAATAAATGTATTTTGTGCCACATTTGTTCAAGGAGTTACATCTTACTGTGTGGAATTTGCATCTTCTCACTGTGTACGTGTGGTTTTCCCAGGGTACTCCAGCTTCCTCCCACAGCACAACAGCATGGAGAAGAATTGTAATTTCCTTGGTGTCAAACGTTGGTCTCTCACTTTTCTCCCTGATGCACCACCACATTATTATGAATATATTTCACAGGCAGTTTTGGTGAAAGTACAATGTCACTGATTTGGTTAGTTTGGCTGGATGCATTGTAATATTTATTTGTCTTTATTTATTGAGAAATTGATACGCGGATCCTTCACTCAAGTAGAAACCTACACAGCTGGAACATACAGCCGGAGTCACAAGCATGAAGCATTATCTTGATACAAGACAGAGGGTTAGAAGTAGTTTACTGGTGTGTACAACTAAATCTATTGTTTCTCTGATGAATTGTGCTTTTATGTCTCTTAAATTCGGTAAACCTGTCAGGGCTGGAGATGTTTTGTGGCAGAACGGTGTCGGGGAGGCCTTCACGTATGGAGACAGAGCATGTGGGTGAAACAAATGACAGTGGGAGATCTGAGGGGGGTGAATGATGTGAAGTGCTGCAGGTGCGTGCAGTCACAGGTGGTCTGACCATCTATCTGGTGTCTGCAGTGTCAGTCTGTGTCATTCATTTAACCTAGTAAAGAAAGTTGTGTATCATGGTAGTTTCCCCTTATGTGCAGTTAGAGCTGAACTGTAACAGATTTGTGTCTCACTTTTTTCTGTACCTGTCTTTTCAAGTTCCCCTTTTATTTTGCTGCTCTGCGTTATCCCCTCCCTCTTTCTCTCTTTTTCCCTTCCCGGAGCACGTTCTTATTTCTATCGTTTTCCATTCGGTGTGTTTTATTTCTCTGTCATTGCTTCTCTCTATGTTCAGTTAATGCTCCTTCCTGCAGGAAGGAATGTTCCTCACCTGCAAAAGGGTACATTTATTAAATGAGCTGGTTCTGACCACTAGCAGTGCTGTGGAGCAGTGTTAAATATCAATGTTCTTCAATCATGCTCAGTTGATTGACACACTAACCAGAAATGCAAAAGTTTTAAGTAATGTATTGATCACAACATCAATGTCATTCTCTGAGTGCCACTAACTCTACAGACAAACTTAGCAGATGTCTTTTAGCATTGAAGCCACTTCGGTGGCTCAATTAGAGACTGAGATGCTGGATTTAAAGGACCAGTGTGCAGGATTTAGGGGCATAAGAACTACTTAAGACATTTTGACATGACTTAGTGGAAGAGTTGGGGAGTCCTTGTGAGCTTTTTTCTTGCAATGGATAATTCATGGATCTCCATTCAAATCAATTACATATATTTTGGGATCTGACATCGACATGTGTGTCCAAGTTGGGGGAGATCCATATACAAATTCAGATATGGATGATTAATTGTGGTCTTTCAGCTGCTGTCATGTAACAAATCAGGCTACAAACCTTTAACTACCACCATACCTGAGATGATGTGGACTCAGTTGTAGAACTATATCCAAATGATCATGATGAATTTCTATTTAAGGGGGTTGTTAGGCCTCTGCAGAGATATGTGCTCTACTCAGTGCAACTCTAGTTTCATCTTATTTAATTATATTTATTTAACATGCCAATTAAAGTAAGTGTACTGCCAGATTAAGACTAAAGATCAATTTCTTTTTGAAGTAGTACAACACAAATTGATGTAGCTTTTTTCTAATGTCCTCATTCCAGAAAATATCAGTAAAAAAGTCTTCACAGCAGTAGAATTCGGTAAGTTATTGTAATTGCCTGACTCATTTGATAGCTGTAATGGCATTTTGTAGCTGTTCTTGTTTTCATTTATCTTCTCTTACAGTCCTTCAATCACTCTCATTTGTTTCCATGCATAACTCTCAGCGCCACTGTGTCTCATTTGACCCGCTGACAGCCGCTTTCTAATTGAATATGATCCCTGTAATCAGCTTCTCCAAAAATAGGAGATTTGTCCAATTTCCTGCCACATCGCTCCGCAACATTGTCTCCTCTGTTTCCAGCCCTGTCGTCCCATTTCCCTCTGCTCCTCTCCTCCATTACCTGCTTGGCGCGTCTGACATCTCTACTGACGATTCAAATCACACAATCCTCCTGGTATTTCAAAACACACAAAAGCAGCTCATTTGTGATCCCACGCTTGACAGGCTTTCAGATGTTAATGTTTTTCACCTCCCGTAGAGGCTGCTGAGAAATCCTAACAAAATACAGATTTTTCTCAGACTATAAATTTACCTTTGGGTAACCAGGGGGGAAAAGTGAGGGCAAAACTGTATTTGTATTGTATTTGTACTTGTATGAAAATATAAAATAATTATTAACCTAATTCTGATTTAAACCGTCAAAGAGTATTGATGCTTGCGCTGGACTTGGTACAATGTGTGTGGCATGATCAAAATACCACATATCCCAGCAGAAAGATATAGACACATTGATGTATTATTTATGGTTTCTTCAGTCACAGGATCTCACAGAATCCCAACTACCTGCAGCTGCTTGAAGAGGGAACGTGCATCGTACCCGCAGAGTCACATGCCGCCTCCAAGGAGTTTCCCTGCCCTTGCGAATACGCATGTTAAAAGGTAACATGGCTGGCTGACTGGAGCACACACAGTGAACTGTTCACATTAACTATGCAAACTACTATATATAAAATGTGCTGCAAGGTGCAAACAATGTGAACTAATAAACTATCATAATGTACTTGTTGTCCAACACAGTGATTTTCCAAAGAAACTAGAAGTGTGAGGGCATATTAACCGTTAGCGCTGGTCGGCTATCATGTGTGGAAAGGACACCTGCTCTGCTTTATCATGTGGAATTTACAATTAGTGAGCTGGTAAAGGGCAATTTCCTGGTCATAAACCTTTAAATATTTGACTTTACAAGCTGGGGAGCACATGAATGCACCATTAGCTCGCTTTGTGAGCTGCGTCCTTCAGGGGATCCGGGCTTAGTAATTTAGTCATTGACTTTATTATTGACACACACCTTTCAGCATCTGAAGTCCTGAAACACACTCGCCGACTCTGGCAGCTGTGGCCCCTCATTGTGCACGGACATTCGTGTTCAGGTTGAAGTTTAGAATCAGGATTAAGTCTTTTGGCAGAGGAATGAATCTAATCAATGTAGGGTCCTTCTAAACAGTGCAACTAAAGACTTCATGTAAGTGTGTGTGTGTGTGTGTTAGTGACTGTGTATGTGTGTGTGTGTGTGTGTGTGTGGGGGGGGGGGGGGGGGGGGGATACGGGGGGATACGTGTGGAAGATGAAATTGCACTGGCCTTTGCGGAGCGGAGTTAATTGTCTGATTGGGCAGCTCGGCTCCCTCCTGGATGGCTGTAAATTACGGATCCCCCGGCATATGTGAGGCTGCCGCAACACATACTTGACCTTCTCGAATAGACGGGAGCCAGATCGAGAGGAAGACGGAGAGCGAGAGAAAGAGACTCCTGTATGAGAGTGCACGCATGTCTGTGTGTGTGTGTGTGTGTGTGTGTGTCAGTGTACACTGACAATTTGTTTAATGCTAAAGTGGACAGCTGGGCCGCCAGCTCTCTCTTTGGAAAGCTAAAAGCCTCTTTAATTTAGAGAGTTGGAGAGAGGGGAAAAGGAGGCAGACAAATAGAGAATGAGTGAGAGCACAATTGAGCACAGGCTGCCCAGTCAGGAAGGAAAATGAAATGAGACAGATGTTTATTTCCACATCTTAGCTCATATAAATAAATATATAGATTGAAAAGAACAGAAATTAGACATTACAAACCCTCAAGCTGTCTTATTATAAAAAATAAGCCTTTTGTACATCTTCTTTTTGGTATTATTCTGTTTTCTTAGGTCAGAGCTGATATTAGGCCACAAATATTAACTAGCAACGTGTGTGTGTTTGCCTGTGTGTGTGCACTTTGCATATATACACATACATATGTAGCTGTAACTTTAAAGCAACACAGAGATGCGTTTTCTGATCGGATGCCCATAAAAGATGACACAATCATGAACGCACTTCAAAAAACTACAAATCATTTGAATAATAAAGTTGTCCATGGTTTTAAATTGTAACCTGGATGAGTTTTGGCACAATATAAAAAATGTAGTTAATAAAAGCGTTTTGTTCAGGTTTGTCTTATAACATTTGTAAATCAAGGGAATAATCATGTGCACGGTTAAAAGCCAACAACCTGCTCTGCTGCCAGGACACAGGATAGAAGTGGAGTTTCCCTTGTTAAAGTCCGGCATTCTGTTGACCCATCCGTCCACCCCGACCTCCTGTTGTTTGTGGCTTCATAATCATGCCTTAAAGGGACTTCCTCCTTTACTCACGTCATAATAACTACTGCCCTTTGAACACCAATAGTTTGGGGGCTTTTGCTGAAGTGACTCATGCTGTCATTCCGCCTGGCAGGACAAGCCTCGTTCACATACTCTGAGATACTACTGAGATATTTGCCGGGGAGTGGTGGGGATGAAAAGTTGCTCCGGATCCAGTCGAGCCAAGGTCAGATGGAATTTGCTATTAATAATGAATTGTAGCGAATAAATAATCTGGCTGAATCATCACGAAAGTTGTAACAGCTCGCGGCAGGCCTCTTTCTGCCTAGCCCTGCTGCCCCAGCTGAAGGCTGGGTGTAAGGCAAACACCATCCGCATGACTTTGTTAAATCCTCATGAAAGTATCAGGTAACAGTAGGATTTTGTTCAGCTCACAGACATTTTGACATGCAGCATCCCAACTACTGTATGTGACCATGTGTGTTTCTCTGCTCCATCTCTCTCCCTCCTTTTCACATTCACACTTCCATCAGTGAACTTAAACACCATCAAATATGTCTTTGAAGAAAAGTTCTGTCAACTAACTTCCGAGAGTTTGCATTAAGCGGGAGCAACTTGTGAAATTTCACAGCTCCTGACTTTAGTGGGTGGCCATTACAGTGTGTAGTTCAAGCTCTAATACGCTGCATTGAATACTTCTTTCGTAAAGATGTATTCGGAACGTGTCAAAATGTGTGTAACTTTGTATTTATGTATATGCATATTCTTTGGTCTGTGTGTGTGTCGGGGGGGGGGGGGGGGGGGGGGGGGGGCTTGCATACGTGTGTCTGTTTGTTGGTGCAATGACTGCAACGTGAACTTCAGAATTATTCATCATATTCCTCTGAGGACCCCACAGGGAGCCCAGAATAAGACTATTTATACCACCGAGACACTGTGCACTCCTTCACCCCTCTGCATTTTAACTTGATGTGGACTGACTGGAGAATTATCTGCAATGTAAAAACTACGCCACAAGCACTGACTCAACCTTCTTGTTTGCACCAGCAGTTAAACCAAACCTAACAGCTTTGTGGTATCATGGCAGATGTACTCAATCCTGCATTGATACTGCAATTAGTTCTGCCGCGCTGACTTGGAAAGATTCCTGTCCACATTGCTGCCAACAAGAGCTGAATGAACAATCCTGTTACCCTCAAAATACCTCTCCAATGAATACATTCTAAACTAACCTTTGACAGTAGGTATAAAAATGTCTTAAAATAATCAATTTGAAATATTTGCAAATTTGAGAATGCAATGGATTTTTTTTTTTACAAACACAACTTTATTGTTCCCTAAATCAAACTTTATATTGTTCCAGTTTCTCTGTGTGTTCAGTATTCTCATAGTTGGCACAAGCAGAGTAAAAGCCACAGCCTTTTTTAGTGCTTAGACATCTCCAGCAATTATTCATTCTGTGGTTTCTGTTCTGTGGAAGCATTAATCCACATTAATGCTCACTTTGTGAACTATGCACCTCTTGCCACTTATTTCGCTGAAGCCCGACTTGTGTTATGTAAGCAAAGCTCCAAGGTTTGTATCTTCGGTGCTGTATGCAATTATTTTTTTAACCCACTTTCTTTCTCCTAAAGTAGATGCTGTCTGTTTTTCTTTAGTTCTAAGGACCAGAGCACTGACTAAATGTTTACTTGGACACTGAACATGAGACAACCTAAATGATCCTTCAACCCTTTTGATTTGATTTGACAACAGTACCTGCTTATCCTCCTTAGATTCATGTTAAAGACCTTAAACACTTGTCTTAGCTCTTTGCTTGTTTTCTCGTCAGGTAGTCAGTTCGTGCACAAGCAGTCGGTGCAGTATATCTGACCATTCTCGAGCAGAAACCATCAGAAACCCATGCCCAGCATCACACGCTCATACTGCACCCTCCTTTTAACCAAACAGCACTAGCCCCCTCTGGGAGGCCGATGTGAGTCTGGTTCTCCATCCTGTGTTGCATCTAAATATCCCAGCTGGTTCTCGCCTTCCTCTCGGTGGTGGCTGTCTGCTATATGCTTTAACCCATCCAGCTATCTGCATGCTGTCTTGTTGACGCTGGGTCCTCCGCTCTCTGTTAAGGGGACTCCTCTCAGCCCCGCTAATCCTTCACTTTTCAGGCTAATCCCACTCATTCACGCTGCTCTCGCTCTCCCCTCACTCTCCCCTCACTCTCTTCTTCTGTACACCAAGCTTGTTTACTCAATCTCTCTCGCTTCTAACAGTCTCCCTTTCTGTGTCTTTTATTTTTTTTACTGAAGCCATCTGTGGCATTTGGCTGTGTCTCTCTCTTGCTGTGACAGCTCCTCTCACCTTGTTGTCTCATGTTTTACTCCTTTTATTTACCTTTACTGCAGAGAGAATCAGGCCCTAATTAAAAAAGGGGATATTCAGCTTTTAATGCGAAATGTGATTCTACCCTATGGTTTATTTGTGCATGTATATACAGATGATGTGATATGTAACCTATGAATGGTTTCACTATTCAAGAGGTGGCAATAACACACAAAGAAATGCTGCAATGCACGAAAAAAGACAAGGAAGACGAGGCTCACTTGCAGGCAGAGACAATTCAATAACCACATTTCTTTGTTAGTTGTTGTAAGTTATTTGTGGATATCAACACTGAATGTTTGCGTACAGGACTCAGACTGTGAATGTGCAGGTTACATGTTTATAATATCACCATCCAATTGATAGAACACAGGTAAATCTGAGTATACTCATAAACTGTATGTGCATTCCATTGAATAAGTGTGTTGCTTAGATATATTCTTATGATATGTATGACAAACCATGTCCAATATCCAAATGGTAAGTAGGCTCACTTTCATATTCTATAAGTATGACAAGTACAAGGCGTCTCTCTCTGATCTGGGATGATATTGGTATAAAAACACACCATGAATATCTTTGACATCGCTGCAGCCAATAGGACAGAACCAAATTTTAAAAGGAAGGGAGCCGTCAGGAGGGAGCCCTTCTTCACAGGAGTAGACTCCTGCTGAGTGCTGGTTGTCTACAATAATGAGGATCACCCCTGTAATAGAACAGTTCGGCCCTGGCCCCTGGCGCCAAGCACATGGGAGGGATGAAAGGGTGGTCTCATCAGACCATGGTAGAGGTGGCAACTCCCCACAGGCTACATTTGTTTAGGATCTCTCTTAATGAGTCAACGTTAAACTATTGAGTTGCCGAATAAACACAATGGTATGGTATTCTGATCATTGTGGGATTAGCACATGACTCAGAAGCAACACACTGCGCAACATGCGGCTCAAGAGGCTGACACGGCTAAGTCCTTACCTCTGAGAAGAATCTATATTTCTCACGTACAACATCATCATGGAAAACCAAATAGGTTTGTGGGTCTCTGGACACCTTTACCCTCTTCTAATTGCTGATGCTGTTTGCCAAGAGAACTGATTGATCACTCAGGAGTCTCATTACACATGTTGATCTGTTATGTGGAAAATAATCGGCTCCAGAGCAGGTTAGGTTTGCACCATTGGCTACCACAGCAATGTACCAAGGTTTGACCTTGAAAAAATCCTGTTTAACCTAAATACATGCAGACATCTTGCTTCATGTATTAATGTCAAGGAACAGTTATTGTAAATGAGTGCAGAATTGATGATGTACTTACTGATCTTGTTTGCTTTGTCAGATGATGAAACGACTAATATGAATATGTGATGCAGATTAAAGAGTTAAGGTGATACCAGACTGTGCTACACAAGCAGGGAGGAGAGCACGACAGGATTAAACGTGTGTTGAGGTCAGATTTACTTGAATATCCATTTGTAATCATGGAAAATGACATACAAATGTTAGTTTGTATATGTGTGTGTATTTCTTTCTAATAAAAGCATCAGGCGGTTGGGTTGAGTTGCAACAGTGATGGAATAAGACAATAAAACACAGTCAGAAATCCTGTCAAGATTCAAGGAATCTTTGTTCGAATGACAATAACGGTTGTGATGAATTTAATCAGTTTGATAAACTAACCCTGTGTGTGTTATAGCTGTGTGGAGTGTGGAGGTATCAAAAGTCTGGAACAGCAAAACAATTTCACTGTTTCTGAATGTGTATAGGAAGCTGATATATGATCCGGTTCCAAGTAGACACTGTGATCATAATTCTGCTATGCATGAGTATCTAAATTTGTTTTTCATGTTATCAATGGACAATTGAAAGTTCCAGTCTGCTTACTGTTTTATATTGAAACGCCAATTGGCTTTCAAAATCAAACCCAGTTTGACCTTATCCTTCACTCACAGGGGTCACATGTTTGGTGTATCATTTAACTTTTTGATTTAATACATTAAATACATACATCTGTGAATAATATCGATTTCTTCCAGCTTTTTTTTTTTTTTCTCCAGCCGCTTCACTCTTTACAGTGGAGCCAGTATTGCAGGTCATGTGGGCAAGGCCGGGGGACATTGTTGCTCTTTCAGCCCTCTGATGTTATGTCAGGCACTTGTTGCCATGTGGGGAGGGCTATTAGACAGACAGCCTACCCATGTGTGGATTGAGAACCAACTCACACGGCTTTCTGAGGCTAAAAGCCCTGCGTGTTGCCGCAGCCCACTCATCGTTACTCCGCTGGGTGGGTCAACACAGCGAGTGTGGAAGTTATTGAAAGAGGCAGTCACTGCACTAATCTACCGATGTTTTAGTTTTTTGTTTCAATGGTTACAAGAGCACCTTGTGTGTAAAGATTTGTATACACACATGCTGATAATGGTTTGAATTTTCCAGTCAAATCAACAACGTAAAGCTTCGCAGTACATTCACACATTCACACAACACTAAGCCATACTGAACTACAGCTACGGCTCAGGCAGCAATCCAGGAACAAATCAAGGTCACAGCCCTCCCCATATGCATGCACACACGCAAACACACATTGCTCCACAGTCCACTCCTCAGAAACACACTGTTGAGCAGATAATGACACTGACACACTAGGTGGCTACAGAGAAAAACAGGAGGACTGTCAGCGGGAAGGACATAAAAGACAAGTAAGGAGCTGTCGAAGATGACTGCATACACTCAGTTGTCAGTTTATTAGGTACATCTAGTTAAAACGAATGCAGTCCAATACTACAGTCCTGCAATAAATCCTCCCTTCATGAAGGTTATAATGTTTCATTAGGACAGCCTGGCTGAGCCCATGCTGATGAGAAAGTCAATACAACATGACAGCACTGGCATATAAGTAGGTAACAGTTCTGAATCAAAAGGCACTCCATGACAACCTGCAGCCCATTACCTGAGCTATGAACAGACATGGACATTAGGCATTTCTTACTGCTACTCTAGTTCTGCTTCTACTTTTTGACATTGCTGTCAATTTACAGATAAATACAGGTGCCTTTCAAAAATACTAGATACAAAAAAACGCAACCCTAAAAGACACAGGTACAAGCAAGTCCCTGTTGTCTTTTTTTCCTTCATGTCTAATCAAGGTGCCCTTCTATTAGCATCTTACTAGTAGTGTAAGACATTTTACCTTCAATATACCAAATTCCATTATGACCCATCTACAGTCATCCCCTCTCTCTTTTGCTCCCCTTTCCCTTCTGCCCATCCACAGTAATAACTGAACAATCATTTATGTGTTTGAATTATGCAGGTGTCAACATGACTGAAGCACACAAACTCTGTCTAAGGCACAGCTCCACCCAGCCATCTCAAAATTAAACATTGTTTACGTATTGTCTTGTTTTTTAGAGAATATTTACAATGGACATAACATAAAAAGGACCCAGACACATAGTTCACAGACATAATAACTAAATGAGGTAATCATAAATGTAAAGGTTACCTTTCTACTGCAAATGACTACAGGTCTGTCTCTGCGTTTGTTGTGGTTGAGCTATTAAATACAATTACCACAGCATTCATGTCTTTTTCTGCCCTTCACCACTGCTGAGGTATACGCACCCTGAGGATACATCAAGACAATATTTAACCTCCTCTTATTATCTCCAAATGGAAATGCACATATTGCATATAGGAAACCAGGACATAAACAAAGACAGGCCTCAAGATTTCACCAAACTGGAAGATAATTCCAAAAGAGACAAAAAAGAGTCCAACAGACAGCCCTATAAATCTATAAAATGGTATAAGAAGCCAAAGGACAGCTGAATGAAGCCATTCAACACCCATTAGATGGAAATGAGACATCCAAGGGAAGCAAGGCAGGCAACATGTGGAGGAAGAAGAAAAGAGTCTTAATATCTTTCTCATTAAGTATTTAACATCCATCTTGCTCCTGTCAACTGTGACACAAAGTTTGGAAGATGAAGACATTTCAATTGATGAATGTCGTCCAACTGTACTGGGTAAGTGGTATGAGACAAGGTAATGGTGGACAGGCTGTTCGATGCCAGTGGCCTGTGCAGTGATACCATCAGAGGTGACCGCTCGGCCTGCAGGGAGATCCATGTGAAGCATTGTGGCAAGAACAACCCCCTTGTCAAAACTGCGATTCGCTGTTGCTCTCTGCACAGTCATGAGATTAAGGTTAAGCTGTGCCAAAAACCACTGTCAAAACAGGATCAGTGTACGTGTGTGTGTGTGTGTGTGTGTGTGTGTGTGTGTGTGTGTGTGTGTGTGTGTGTGTGTGTGTGTGTGTGTGTGTGTGTGTGTGTGTGTGTGTGCGTGTGTGTTGCCATTACAGTGTTATTCCTCAACAGACAGCTCTGGGCAGTTGTGAGACCTACTCCTCCCTGTAGCCATCTTGTGGAAATCGATTCACCTTTCGCCTCATAAAAACACACATTGACACATTCACAATTGCGTGCACAGACAAAAAGCAGGGGGGGGGGGGGTGTGGACCTCACAACTGGGGCCTCAGTGGAAGCACTTTTGTGAGAAGTTGGAGTGACATCAATTGCACTCTGATAAAAATGGATTCGGCCCCGGCTGTTGGCTCAGTAATACATTCTGATGCCACAGCAGAGGAAGATTTATCAGGATTTAAGTCAGAAGCCTCACTTTCACACCCAAACACATATCACAAACATGAAGCGGCAAAACACAACTCATGGTTAGAATTACACCATGCTCACTGTCGCATTCATTGCATTTGGCTTCTTCAACATATCTCATTACTTCTGGATGGTTTGAGGATAATGTGAAGTAAAGGTGAGTCTATGTCACCTGGCTGAGTGGATAACCACATGTTGAATCCTTGCTTGGGTTGAATCAAAGCCAAGGCTTTTCCTGTCTGGTCTACCACTCTTCTCCATTCCTCACACTTCACTTAAAGCTTTCAGTAGAATTTCAAAAGTCATTGTAAACTAAGTTCCTCAGTTCCCTCACACTTGATTTGTGTGAACACTACAGTTGGCCAAGTTGTTCCTAATAATCAGAAGTCTCCACTGACAGACTGGACTTGAGTGAATTCAGAGCTACATTACTCTGAGGTGCGTGGTAGAGCTGAGTTGGCTTGACAACAGGACACTTCATCATTCAGATATGCAGCTGATGGTCTGTGATCTGAACAGTGTGTCTGGCATCCATTTTGTGCTCCAGTGGGTCCGTTGTTCGGCAGCAGTTCAGTCACTGCTGTGCCCTGCTGTGAAACACTTTCAACTTTGATCCTTAATTGACAGAAATTGCTTTACAGAAGGATACAGAGGAAACACAGAGTGCGAGTTGGAGGGGAGTAATGTTACTCTGATCTTTGGGATTTTAGTGTTTTTTGATTATTTAATCAACAGCAAATTTGCTGGAGAATAGTTTATTGCCATTCACGAATCTTGCAAATCACATGAACACACATTTCGGTGAACTAAAGTGAATCACTAAATGAAACGATCCATTAATTTCTCAGTTGATTTACACTATGTTCGCCAGCTCACAAAGTGAGTGATTGAATCTTTTTTTTTCTTCTTTTGCAGTGATACACTAATATCGATTCCATCATTGACGCAAATGGATAATGTGGCAGAGAAAATTGCACAAGACTAAATATATCTATGTCTAATTCCTCATGTTCATTGAATGTACAACACAAATAACATAATCCTGAGTTATTGTAACATAGTGATAGTCCAAGGCCCACAAAGTTCAAGAGAAAAGTAAATGTTTTATGATGTCACAGGTTAATTCACATTATAAATTTTTTATGTGCTGATCTAATGGGGAAAAAAGGAGGTCAAACAGAAATTTAGAGGGACAAAGTTAAGGGAAAGTTTCATGGAGTTGATGGTGAGGGTGTATTTTTGGACTTGAAAAGACTGTTGGGTTTGGGGGGACATGAAGGCAGGACTGGGAGAAAAGAGGAGACAAGGTAAATCAAGAAGTCCAGATATGATGCCAAGCCTAATTAACTTTACCTCAGAGAGAACGGCACTGAGAAACCCTCCAATCCACAATGACTCGATGGAGGGGAAATTACTCTCTGGAGGCCTATGGCACAACAAAACCCCAATCTGTCCAAAAGGTACCTACTCACATATGGCTCAGTGTGTATGTGTGCCCTTGTCCCACATTGACATGATGCAACACACACACACATCCAGGTGAAATAAGCCTATCGAGAGACCCAACACAGACAAGCAAACAGACATATATCTGATATCTTATCCATTTTCATCTTCATGTCTATATATTGTCACTATTGTCCATGGTTTCACCAAAGCCCAAAGCGCCAGTCCAAAATTACTTATCTTTGTCACAGATATTTGGTTGCATTAATGATAATAAACTATCAAGCTGTTTAATTATAAATACATGTTCATCTCTACAGGCAGTTCCCTTTTGGCTCCTTACTTTATTTTTCTGGTTCCATTTTCAGCTGTTATTTTGAAAGGCACTGACTGAGAATGTGTGATCCTGCCAAGAGACGGCACATAAGAAAGAGCTTATATGGTTTGCAACCACAGGAAATGGCAAATGGCCTAATACTGGACTTAGTGTTGGTATTTTAATAATTTGCCTACCTCCTAATCTCATTTACACCCCCTTTATTCTTTCTCCCGCTTCCATCTAATTTTTTTTACCTCTTGTACTCTTTAAACCCTAAAACCATTTACTCTGTCTCTGTTTTTCTGCTTCATTACCCCACCTTGTCCATCACAATGTCCAATTTTACCATCTGCTTTAGTTCCCCTGGCTTCCCTCCTGCAGTGCCTCATACAACTTTTGCTCCTCCATCTGTCTGTCAATCTCTTACTTTTATGTTCCCTCCCATCATGCCAGATTCCATAGAGGGCTAAAAAGCCCAGAGGATCTGGGCAGGACAGTATCAGCCACTCAGAGATTTATAGCAGTGAGATAAGCATATTACCTGTCATTACCCCGTCTCTTATTCCTTCCTCTACGTTGTTTACTCTTACTTCCTTGACTTTAAATCACTGTTTTTCTTCTGCAGTAAAGAAAACAAGTAATTATCTCAGAGAGATGCTGCACCTGCACTGCAAGGCGTCTTAAATATTCAACATGTGCTACATTGTTTAAAAAGATTAAAAAAAATACAAAGTGCAGGGGAATCATACTGATTGATAGGGTTAGGTACTGTTCACATTATAATTTTCGGTTCTTAACTCTTAATGCTAAAAACATGAAGCCATTCCGAGTTCAATTTGAATGTCAGACACTTGGATGACTCCACAGGAGCAGTTGGAGGCATTTATTGTCTGTTGTCTTTTTTCTGTTTGAGGAATCAGTCCCCTGTTACTTCAGTTGTATTTGATTTGGCTGCAACGCTGTTTACCCCTGAAACTCCTAAAGTGTTTCGTGGACTCAAACACTTCACCCACCCCTACATCGGCATAGTGGTGAGTAGATAATGAGTGAATTAAAAATGTTGGTTGAACTATCCCTTTTAAAGAGTTTGGTACCCAACCCTGCTGCTTTAGAAATGATAAAACATATAACAGATGCTGTATTTCACCTCACTACACTATAGAGAATAGAGCAGGATACATTTGTATGTATTAATGATTATTTCTATTTCATGACAAGATGTGTAGCGCCTCTGGCAATTTTCATGTAGCTCAGGTGCAGGCTGTAAACTTTACCCAACTTTTACCCCTGAGCATTTGGTGAGAGCAGCAAGGAAAAAGTGAATGTTCACGGGTACAAACCAGGCTCATGGGTAGGTCATCTGCCATGACCGGTTAGAGATGGATCGAGGCAGATTGACAAAGGCAAGGATCTTTACAGTAGCAAGTTAATCCAGTGAGACGGATCATGTTTATTTTTTTCAATGCATTGGAGTCACAATGCCAAGTGTAGTCACTGTATTCACTTGACTGTTCGGCACGGCCAGTCACAGTGTGAACACAAGCGCCTGCCAAATGGGACATGGTTTTTCATGTCAAGTAGTGTACGGTGAGGAGAGACCAGAGACTCTGTTTTAAGTAAAGCAAGCTGCATTGACCCAAGGAGAATCTGGCACCGCTCGGGGTCAAACATAAACACAGAAAGATTTTTGGCTCCTGTGCAGATCTAATATTACCTTCTCCCGTTCAAATAAATAGGCCAAGGCTCTCAAGTGCTATCCACCTCGGCTCAAGAACAAAATATGGACACAATGGTAGTTCTGTACTGCGGCACATTATGAAGGAGCGCAGAGATTCACAACACCCAGAGTTCATAATAAATATAAGGCTCTCATGCATTTCAGTTCATTGAGAATGAGCTGTTCATGGCTGAGGTAAGTTAAGTACCATGCATTTGTAAAACTTCACCTGTTATCACCGAAGTGCTGCGCTGGCATAATGCTTTTGGCAGTAATTGAGTTGGTGAACAAATTGTTTAATGCATGCACTGACTGGGTCCCTGCACTCAGAGAACCACTGATCTGTGGTACGTCCTGGTGTATAGATGCTGTACTGAACCCCCCCCCCCCACCCCCTCAACCTGATAGATGCCTGCAGGGTTTCTGCCACAGTACCTGTTAGGGCTGCTCGATTATGGAAAAAATCATAATCACGATTGTTTTTGGACAATATCAAAATCACGATTATTCAAACGATTATTAATATGTGCCCTTATTCTGAAGTCGATGCTTTATTCTTTAAATGACTGGAGCGTGTGCAATAAAGTGAATAACTTCCGATTCAGGGAAACACCGATGGCGGCTGCTTGTCTTATTCCTCCGTGAAACCAGGATATCGGTGCCTGGTTATTCAAACCCTTAATGATGGCAACCCTAACACTCTGTGACCGGCTGACCGGCACGGAGAAATGTGGGTCCGGTCTGACCGGTCTGAACAGCCAGGCGCTACATGGTGTGCTGCTGCTCGAACTTTTTCGACCCTTTTTGTCGATCGAGGCTGCCCTCCCTGCTTTTCCACTCGCGTTGTTTTTTTCACCACCGGTCACCACACACACAACTCGCCTCTTTCACTTTACAGCTGCTTGAGAGTGAGTGCCAGTCAGCTGGGCCGCTGAATGCTTTGGGGGAAGGACGGAGTAGCGCACCCGCGTCTCTTTCGATTATGCAGAGAGTGCTGAAGAAAGTACCACAAATCTTTTTCTGGAAGCATTTGGTTCGGGTCAGTGAAGAGTCCATTCAATTTGGGTGCAGATCCAGATCAGGGGGTGGATCAAGGATGTGTTTTTTTCCCCCTTACTTAAAGTTTCTTTAACAGCTCTAGTGATTCCGCGGAGGGTAATTCAACGATCTTGATGAATAAATGAAATTGGGCACATTTAGAAACATTATCTTTATAAGTGCGTGCAATTGATGAAGTTTCAAACCTCTTCTGATTTACTTTATAAGTGTCTAGTTGGGCTAGTTCAGGCCAAATGTTACATGGGTTATTGCAGGAAACAGTTAAGCCTTTGTCAAATTATTTATGTCCATATATCTTATATCCCTGGTTATATTCTGACTTTGCCAATACAGTGATGTTATTGATATTAACAATAGGACAACAGTTTTGACTATTCAGCCCACATGGTTTCAACAAGACCTCACAGCTACTGGAACCCTTGCTACTTCTATTACTTTAACTGCTACAAGCAATGCTATAAGCGTTATAGAAGCAGCTTTTATTTCCTGTACCCTGGTGCTGCTCTGAGATGCAGGATGTTGATAGGAGATCAGTGCTTCTGTATATCATTTTAAGATAAAAATGTGACCTTGCTAATGCCGGAGGGAGTGGAAAGCTGCTGTATGTAAAGCACTGTAAGTCCTTCTTAATGTCACTTGAACAGCTATGGGAAGCTCATTTCTAGAGAGATGCACACTCTCAATACATTACTCCTTCAGTGCTATCTGATGGCTACAAGGACCATAAAGCACGGCCCTGACACTCAAGCAGGAGTAAACACACACAAGTGTGCACAATCACCTGCCCATGCACATGCACACTTAGATGATACAAAAGAGAGTTTTTTTTGTTCAGTTGTGATGGATTATACTGCCATAACATTTTCATTTTGTCTCTCCTCCTTTCCTCTTTCCTTTCTCTCATTTCCTCTCACTGGCTGTTGATTCCCTCCCTCCGCCCTCCTCATCCAGGAGGGTCACTGTTGAGAGCACAAGCCTGCACGCGCACGCACGCACACACACTTTACCACATGGTTCCACCTTTCTGTCAGTCATTCTCCCTCTCTCCTCCCATATCTCTTCGCACTGAAAAAATCCAATTTATTACAGGCCTCTGCAGGGAGTTTGTGTATAACGCACGCACACACACACATACATACATATATGTATAAATATATATGCGTATGTATGTGTGTTGCTTCTGAGTGGATGTAACAGTGTGCATTTACTTTCATAATATATAGTATGACTATACAAGTAGCCATATTGTATGCATGAAGAGAGGGGGATTCCTGTGCTTTTTGTGTATGTGTGAGTGTTCTTAGGTCTATGTGCATGTGTGAAGAAATTTAGGTTAACCCTCCTATCTGAAGGGTCCTGGTGGAAGGCAATAAAAGATGTTGCTGTGACGATGGCTCAACAATGAGATTTCCGGGATAGTTAGTAAATGTTCAATCACTTTGCCTCCTTTCTCTCAGCCCCTGTTTGCCTCGGGCAAAATGAGGGAAAGGTGTGAGAGAGAGAGAGAGAGAGAGAGAGAGAGAGAGAGGAGAGAGAGAGAGAGAGAGAGAGATGAGAGAGAGAGAGAGAGAGAGAGAGGAGAGGAGAGGAGAGAGAGAGGAGAGGAGAGGAGAGAGAGAGAGAGAGAGAGAGAGAGAGAGAGAGAGAGAGACATGGAGACAGAGGGGAATGGCAAGGCAAGATAGAGGTGAAAGCAAAAGAAATCAGCTCGATTAATGAAATTGGTGGACAGAGGAGCAGAGACAAATGCAGAGCAAAGAAACGAGGAAGATGATAAGGAGTTGCAGCAGAGTCGGTGATAGAGAGCTGTGATTGCACATACAGCGAGGATATCTTGGTGTTTAACACCACTCCTAACCCTGGACAGATGGCCCTGAGCGGAACAGAGAGGAGAGACCAGAATGCATCTCTCTCCCTCCCTCTCTCTCTATTTCTGTGTGTGGTCTGGGTCTTAGTCTTATTACTGTGATTATAATAGTGAGGTCCTCATGCAATTACATTTTCACACCTGTTGTTATAACTGATACTGTCACTATTCTCCACTCCTTACCTCTAGTACTTCAACTCTCACTTCTACAAGTACAATCATTTATTTTACAGCTAATACTCATGATACTAAATACTATCTATAACTATGTATCACCATGCAGAAATCACACTCAATTTATGGGACTCTCTTGAATGGTGTGTTTCCAGCTGTGTGCACCTGGAGTGGTCTCTCCACGTGCGGTGCGTTGCCTGGATGGAGGTAAAACAGCTGAAGATTGAGTTATCTGTTCGTCTGCGAGACAGACGGCCTCCACTGCATCATTCCTTGTAAGCGGCCGACTCAATCACAATAAAAGCCTGCTCCGCTGGCACGACGCACTCGCAGCGCCGCCTGCTCTGAGGAGATCCATGTGATGGGGAGGGCGAGGACATCAAGGAGGAGAGGAAGAGCAGGAGGAGGAGGAGGAGGAGGAGGAGGAGCGGGCTGGCTATAAGGGCTCGTCTCTCTCTTGCTCTCTCCTCATCTGTCTCCCTCTTTCTCAGGATAATGAATCAGACATAGAGAGCAGGGTTTCACAGAGAGTGGCCAATGCATAAATAACGCCTGCAGGATAGAGGCCCTATTATAGTGGATCTGCATGAATCCATGTTTTCTTTCTCTCTCTCTCTCTCTCTCTCTCTCTCTCTCTCTCTCTCTCTCTCTCTCTCTCTCTCTCTCTCTCTCTCTCTCTCTCTCTCTCTCTCTCTCTCTCTACACAAACACACACCTCTTGCAGAGAATAGATGGCATTGCACCATAACAAGGTCTGCACATTCATAAAAAGCTTTCAGACAAATGGAAATCTGTCAATTATCATAAATTAGGTGACATGAACAGGGAGGGACCGATTTGCCTGTGTGCAACTGCTATGCATGACACACACAGCAGAGGGAAAAAATTAGAGGGAATTCAAAGAAAAGGAGAAATGGTGATTCCCAAGCACTTTCTAGGTTTTCACATTACAGATCCCAGTGGACAGTCACGCTGTCACAGCAGCAAAATCTTACAAAATTATCTTTTTCTACCAACCAGCGATATCTTGCTGAGAAATCTCCCCTCATGAAACTTTAATTTGGATTCATGATTCCGTTTTTTTTCCCTGTCCTTTCACTTTTCTGTTCATTATCTTCCTTTAAAGTCACCATTATTCCCCCGCTCAATCTCTCCGTCTCTGATTGCTCCACACGCCGCATATCTCCGCGTCTCTGTAGGGAATACATACAGCAAACACCTCACTCTGACTTTCTTTGTACCGCCATTTTGTTCTCATTTATCCTTCACATAATCAGCTCAAAAAGAAGATCAGCATCTCCACTTAAAAGGCAGGCCTCAGAACAAAAACACAAAACTGATATAGAGGATATGCACAATGCAAAGCAGTCACACATTACAGCAGTCAAGCAGATAAAGTAAAACATTAAAATCACATGCATTCATTATATATCAATCTAGTTCCATCTCTGCTGCTGTCTTGCACACTCTCAATCTTTAAAGCACGCAGGGAGAGAAGTGACATCTGCTCTTGGCTCTTTGTAGAGAAGATAACAATTTATAAGCACACATGCAAAGAACACAATGTGTCTGTGTGTGTGTGTGTGTGGACAATGTATGTTTGTTTCTGAGCCTAGCAGCCTCTGTGTGTTTTTCACCATGCTAATGCAGTCAGTAAATACAGTGCATTCAGAAATTATTCATCTATTCACATTTTCTGATGTTGAAGCCTTTTGCGAAAATCATTCTTTTGGTCATCAATCTAAACTCAGTTTGGGGATTGTCTGCCGCTCCTCTCTGCAGATCCTCTCAGTCTCTGGGACTGCTGGTGGACATCCATTTTTATGTCTCTGCAGAGATATTCGACTGGGTTCAAGTCAGGACTCTGGCTGGGCCACGCAAGGACATTCACAAAGTGCTTCAGCCACTCCTGTGTTCACCCAGCTCTGAGAAGAGTCCTGCATGTTCCAAACCTCTTCCATTTAAGAATTATGGAGGCCACTGAGGCTCCTGGGAAGGTTCAGTGCAGCATATTTTTTAGCCTACCCCAGATCTGTGCTCAGACACAATCATTTCTCTGAGCTCTGAGCTCTGAGCTCTGAGCTCACAGCTTGGTTCTTGCTCTGATATGTGCAGTTAGCTGTGAGACCTCGTATAGACAGACTGCTGGATATTAAATTCATGTTCAATCAAATAAATCAGATTAAGGAGGGATGTGTAGACACATCTCACAGATAATCAAGTAATGTGGTATTTTAGATTTTCCCTTTTTAAATTTGGAAAATTGCAGATAGCAGATCACACTGAAATTACTGATCAATTCTTGATATGATATCGGCCTAATTCTATTATGTAATAACCCATCAAGAAAAATAATGTAATTTAATCACTGTAAATTATGGAAGAAGGAAAGTTTTTCAAAGCACTTTTACATTAGCATTGGGTAATTGTTCAACCTTTTTATTCATTGACTGTGGTAACATTGTGATATCCTCACGATTCAATCTTGTAATATTTTGGAGGCTGTCACTCAAGAGGTAGGGTGGGTTATTCACTAACCAGAAGGTCGGTGGTTTGATCCTTGTCTAAACCATTCCACGTGCCAAAGTGTCCTTGGCCAAGATACTAAACCACAAAATGCCCCCGATGGCTGATCTGGCAGTGAACCATTGATGCATGATAGAGAAAGTGCTGCACATAGATGCAATGCATGAAGGCTGAACCATATTATGTCCAAATGTACGTCTCCATGGCGCCGTTTCAGAAAAGGCAAAGAGGTTGTGTTGATATTTTATCCTATAACAGAGACAACCATGAATACACACACACATCCGCACACGCACACACACACACACACACACATACACACGCACAGACATACACACACACAAATACACACACCTGTTACAATGTCACTTATACCACTTATTTCGTATTTCTTTTCCAACCTATAGCTCTAGTTTTGATGCAGTTTTTGCAGTGATAAGAAATAATATAACTCCTGCATTTAAGTGATATCCTTAACCTTATTTTTTCATTACTTTCTAACTGAATGAACATTTTCCCATGCCACTTGTTTTTCCATTTGTATTCATTTCCAGACCATAAGGTGGTAAAAGAAGAGGAGAAAAATAAGTGCTCTGAATGCAACGAGTCTCCACTTCAGCTGGTAATATGCTGATAGGGAGGAGTTTGTTATCGGAAATGCATCTCTCTCTTTCTGTCTTTGTCTATTTCCCACAGTCTTTTACTTTTCCATTGAGGCTTCTGCTGAACAAGGTGCTATGACTGAAGCTATTAGATAAGGAGTGTGTGTGTGTGTGTGTGTGTGTGAGCGTGTGTTCATTTTGTGAGACTGTGGCTTTGTGTGTGTGAGGGAAGTGGCAGTTGGTCATCAGCGCATGGTCAATGTGTGAATCTATGTGAAAGTTTGTGAGTTTAGCTGTATAGTATTTTGTCAGTGGTATGTGTTGTTTCACTAAAGCCTGGTATATGAATGTGGGTGTGTGTAAGCACTGAACTTCAACACCCAACTCCCACTGGCTCAGTGTGTGCAGGAGAATAAGCGTTAACACAGCAGGCCTCTCTCTCTCTCTCTCTCTCTCTCTCTCTCTCTCTCTCTCTCTCTCTCTCTCTCTCTCTCTCTCTCTCTCTAACACACACACAAATGGATAATGCCACAACAGCTTGCTGCACGGGACACTCGTATGTGGACGTGAACCAGAGAGCAACAGATCAGATGATCAGAGCCTAATGGATCAGTTCTCACACATAGACACACACATATACACACAAACACACACACACACAAACACACACACTGGCAGCACTGACTTATCCATTGTCAGCAGCACAGCGAGCCGGACCAACCAGACCAGCTGCTACCAATATCATTCAGCTACAGACGGGCTGTGCCAGCAGTTCTAGGCCTGCAGTTCTGAATGTGTGGGGACATGCGCCTCCTACATTCAAGAAAAGGTACAGCAGCACGGCCACTAGCCCAGTAAGAGACACACACATGCACGGTATAGCATTTGCTGTGCCTATACAATTCAATTTCAAATACAGATGGTTCTTACAAGAAGAACTTTCTGAAAAACTGGGTTTATTGTCAAAAACCTGGCTTGAACAAACTAGTCCAGTATTAAACTGTTTAAAAAAAAAAGAAAATTCAACCTCACATGACCATGATCAGTTCAGCCTGAATTAATCATTGTTTGTTTGTAACTTTGAAAAAAACATCACACATGCAACATTACATCACTTCAATTTATCTTGGAGAAAAACTGTATTAATAATTAGGGCTTTCGGTCAGTGTGATTGTGCTTCTTTACGTTGACAGAACAGCCTTGAATTATCTTCATGTGATCATGTTGTTTTTTTACAGTCTTACATTAAAACATGTTTTAAAGGTTACTTCAAAACTTTCTTCCATGTTTAAAAAACTAATAATAGAGCTTTAAACCACACAGGACCATTTGTACAGCCTTATTTGTTCCATAGACAGTTGCTGCATTATGAAGTGCTGAGTAGAATCCATAAGCTCCTGTATTGGCAATTAGAACTGATAGGAGTTTGTGTAATGAGGCTGGTTTAAGACTTAAACCCTCTGATGACGCTGACAGCTTTAATCTATAGCTAACACATAATTAGACTGGTTTATATAAATCGATAAATATCTCCCTGCTTGTCAGAGAACAGCACAAGCAAACACGGTGGAATGTGTGTTGGTGTGTGTGCTGACCATTCCTACATAATGTTTAATAGACAAAGTGTTATAATTGGATAATGAAGTGGTCGAGAGATGCAGGATATCGGACACGAGCACAGCATAGTGTGATGATGTATGTTGCAGACTGCTGCAGCAGCCCTGTTGTCTGCTCGAGTGGACCTCAAAGCAATGACAGGTTCCTCCTCTGAAACCATGTTAGACTGCAAATGTGGCAGGAATGAAAACATGCAAGGTGACGAAGAAAACATATTTGACATGTTTGCTGCACGCTTTCCTGAAGCTTCCAAACTCCATAGCTGTATTTTGGGCTTCACTTTTTCCCGAAAGTTACAGAACATACATGTAGTTGCAGATTTTTCCAATGAACAACCTATTCAATTTCATCAAGATCAATCCAGTATGCCGCTCTTGTATATCAACATATTAACATGGAGCTAAATGACTAAACTG
This sequence comes from Pleuronectes platessa, assembly GCF_947347685.1. Lineage (NCBI taxonomy): Eukaryota > Metazoa > Chordata > Actinopteri > Pleuronectiformes > Pleuronectidae > Pleuronectes > Pleuronectes platessa. The sequence continues at coordinate 3,406,663 of NC_070634.1, read as the reverse complement.
CAGCAGATGAAGCATGCTCAATGTCTCATCAGGCTGGGGTTCACGGGATCAGTGAGAAGCTGGAGTAAACAGACACAGCAAGGAGCTAATACTTTATTCAAAAGAGACGAAGAGCTTAGTTCAATAACTTGTACTCCCGAAAACAAAAAGAAAATCCATTCATTCATTATAATTTAAAGTGGTTTTGATAAAAGCATCAGTGCTCAGAGATTTATTGGTAGACTTTTCAAAAGGAGCCGCTTTGTCCCCCACATTGTTTATATGAATTACTTAGATCATACTGAGAGAAGAAGTTCATCTGTTTACGTGCCGGTTTAAGTGATACAACACTTTTTGAAGCAAACAATATAGTTTTGTAAAATAATAACCCAATTTTTCAAACATAAAAAACAAATTGTTTTGCTTTAGGAAAGCTTATAAGACATATATGCAGAACAGTCAGATTTAATAATAGCTGGGTTATTTGTAATACACATAATATACTCATGATTATTATAGAATCCCCCCCCCCCCCCTCCCCTTACACACACAAACTTATTGCTCCCTGTGGGTATCTGATCAACCACTTCACTATATTATCCTCCTAGGATCTATCTATTTTTTTATTTGCAGTCAACTTGAATTATACCCTCAAGGCTGAGCGAGGACTATAGACTCCAACACCTAATACATCTTTATTCCACAGGCCCGTGGCTTCTCCTGTCCAAGCACATCTTTGCATTTGTCTGGCGAAGGCCAGCGCTGTATAGGCCAGCGAAGGCAGCAAAGCAGTGAGGTGAAGGTGGATCAAACTGGCAACGCAGTCTGGAGCAGCGTTGAGAATTCTGTTAGCACAGGCCACTCACTATAGGCACAGGGAGGCAGTGCCAGACTGCTCTGCATGCACCCTGCTTTTAGAGAAATATCCCGAGACGCAGGCCAAGGAGTGGGGGAGAGATAAAGAGAGGGGCGAGAGGCAAGCGAAACATGAGGGAGACAGAATAGAATAAAGAGAGGAGGAGATAAAAGGCCCTTCTGCATTCACTCGACTTCCATCCTTTTTCCCCGGCAGACTGGGATCGCCTCCACTTATAGGAGAATAAGAGCCATTTGTGGATTGGCTGATAGCTAAGACAATACGAGGGGAGGGCACAAAAATGGAAGGAGGACAAAAGAGAAGGAGGGAGAGAAAGAGGGGGGACGACCAAGATGTTGAGGAGCGGATGGGGAGAAAGTGAGGACGAGCATTAACACCGGTTTTCCTCGATTTATGAAAGCCCTGAGAATATTCCACCCAAAATCACAGAGGGCTGCACGCTGTGACAGGCTCTGACAGACTAGTCCAACGTGAGGATTAGGCCGCTGCAGTGCTGTGACCTTGCATCACACACCAAGGTCAAACAGCAGAGCGAGACGCTGGATGAAAACGGGAAGGAAGAGACGCAGGAATCTCTAAATCTCTATTAAAGCCAGTCACTCTGGCTCCTATTAGCTTTCTCCCATTCAGTGATAACCAAACGGGCTTTGAGGAGGCTATTCTACGCATCTGTGGCCTAAAAGCTTTTCTTTACCCTCATGGACCCAACATAAAGCAGACTGATGGAATTTCATTTAAATGCATGAGGTGAACATGTTATCAGAGATGGCAGGAAAATGGTGAAAAATAAAAAAATAGGAAAACCCGTCTCTGACACTGTTGCTTAGAATCGTAGCGTGAATGAAATTGTTTTCCAAACGCAACCAGCTGCTTGTGACGACTGTTGAAGTGGAACACTCGCTTTGCACCTGATATTACCTTCTTTTTTACGCAGTCTTTATTTTTGAAAAACCTGGATAAGAGGATAAAAGGAAAAGATAGGTGTTAAGATATTGTCATTTCAGTTTTATTGTCCCAAAATGTAGTTTGCTCCCACTGAAGTAGAGAAAAACACAAGGTTCTGAATACAGCTCAGAATGTGTGATCCCAGTAATAGAACGTGTCCCTGGACACATTCGTCTGCAAGATGTGATCAGACTTCTTCTTTTTTTTTTTTTGCATTCCCGACTTTCACCTGACATCACATTCTTGATACACTGCTGCTGTTCTGTCATTTCTGACTATTTCTAGCCAACATGCAGCAAGGAAAAATGCAGGTGAGCATTTCTACAAGCTTCAAAGTAATGAAAAAAATGTTTTCCCACATGACTTGCAAGCTGTTTGCTGGACATGGTGCACAAGGGTTTTGCCTCTTAATGCCCCGTTAATTTTTTTTGCCCCGTACATTTATAATTTGGCCCTGAAATGCAACTGTAAATGTTGTAGCTGATTAAACCTTCTCAGATCTTAAACCATAGTTAATTTACCATTAACACAGTTATGTGAAAATATTTTTTTTCAAATTAAAGCCCCTTGAAAAGCACACCATCTCTCCATTAAATAGCACTGTATGCGCACTCCCATTATTCTCAGAAAGAGATGAGACGGTAAATACGAGGGACAATTCTTCCCGTCACATCTGATGCGACAAAGGAGAACACATTAGGTTGTTTTTGAGAGTGCAAGCAGGAAGTTCAAGGGGTGTAGGTCCTGAGAGTAACTTTACCTTACATGTGTGGTGTGTTTTACTGAGGGTCACATGTGCAAAAGAAGGAGGGAAATCAAAGTTAAAAGCTGTGAATGATGTAAATTTTTTTTAACTTTGTGCTGCTTGTAATCTTAGACAGCGTGGTGTTATGAGGGGAGGACGCTGAGTGGTTTAGTGTTCAGATAAGGTTGGGGAGGGAAAGGGAAATTACCATGCACCACTTCACTGACTTTAAAAGAAGAGGGAAATAAGAGGCTGTTTGTGAACAAGAAGCTTGACATTATCATCCTCTCTGGAGAAGAGCAGCCATTTGCAGATAAATTAAGGCCCTTAGTTTAAAGTTAATTAGATCAACCGACAGTGCACCTCTGCAGTCACCGGGGTCGTGTTGGATTATTCATATCCAGGTAATTATGTATTGCATGAATGTGTTATTGTCTGCCAGCCCTCAATGGCCTGAAGTCAGCGAAGTATGAGAAGGTTCAACTAGCCTCTGGCCGCGCGGCTCAGGGAGCGAATAAGGTGAAATATGATTATAGGCACTGTAATAGAAGGAAAAACAAAACAAACAGTGTCGGGAAAATTACTTTGTCCTGGTGGTTATCTCTCATTAATTTTCTGAAAAAGAAAAAAAAAAAGTCCAGACCAAAACACACATGCTTTTAATTTCTAAATAAATCCTCCACAGACATGATTTGTGTTCTTTCTCCCCGACAGTTACATCATCAGCTCATAGACCCACTTTTCGGTCTCAGTTTTTTCTCTCAGTCTCTGCTTTCCTCACACACTCAGCTTGTCGCAGTTCACACACACGCACACTAACATATGCATACGCACCTTTTGCCTTGCAAGTCTCTGGCTTCTGTGCCTGTGAATAAAACCCCCATTATTCAGCTAATTAATAACTTAATTAAAGCTCGCTGGCACGTCAGCCGTGCTTGATTACATCATTATTAGGAGTAATTGGGGATTTCTTTAACGGCACCTTGAGAAAAGGATGGAGAGAGTGAAAGAGATAGAAAGCAAACTAGAGAGAGAGGGAGAGATGTTCTCACAGCTACTAAGTGCTTGCCTTTGCTGAAATGCTCATATTAAGATTTTGACAAACATCTGTGGCATAAAAAACAGCAAGGGAATTCCATTTGACTCAGTTTAATCCTCAACTATTGGCTAAGTGTTCTGTGCATAATTTTGGCATCAGTGAGTCATTGATAAATCAGCTGGCAGCTGCTGGCCCCTTCTCTGTATTTTCCATTTTCTGCCTTCAGTTGGAAAATATAAATCCACAGTCAAGAACACAAACATCATTCCATGATGGCACCAATTTAGCTCTGCACTACCTTAAAAGATATTAGAATTATTTTAACATTTGCTCATTTTCACATATTTCTTTCCACCCTGTTGCCAGACATTGATACTCGGCAGTTCTGAAAAAGCCAAGATTCTGTTCAAGGTCTATATTTTATATAATATTATTTCAGAAATATTTTTGCATGGAAACCACTCTATGGTGGAGGGTCAGGGAAGAAAAGTCTAACTATGACTTATTAATAGCAGAACATCTAATGTGATAAGATGCTTGAAAATTCACACTTGAATATGTGCATGTTGGATTTTTATTATTCACATATCACCAAATACTTTGTGACATTGTGATGAATCATTGTGAACAAATATAAGGTTATAGTAACACTCATTGTAATACAACCAAATTTCCTTTAAATATAGACATACTTATCCCAAACAATATTTTTCAATAAGAAAATGTACCAACGCCATTGAAATAACTGTGATTAACCCGACAATTTGTATTATTGTTAACATTGCATTTTATTTTAAATGTCACAGTAGTAGAAGGTGGTTTTCAGCCTAATTGCCACCAATTTGTGGACAGCTTTACCCCTTGGTTACTTATTATTACAACATGATATCAAGTCATTTAACTTTCTGTGTGAAAATCAATATTCTACAATTTGCAGACTAAGAAATTAGTAACCCAAGACGCACCCGATCAAACACAGTCTATTCACTGCACTCTCCACGAATAATTTGATACGGACATAACTGTGTTTAACAATAGCACATGTTGTACCTTTAATTCGGATGAACACACACGTGCACCACTGCACACACAATCCTCCCACTGACAATTCCACAAACTGTACATCAGCTGTTATCTTAGTGCTGTGCTGTACTCTGGACTATTATGCCCCATCTGAAAATGCCCTATTTATCTATGACTACAATGACTGGGGACAGGAAAACGCTAATGAAATTAGTCCAGACAAACCCCTTCTATTCTCCTTGTGCCTCAATAGAGCCTGGTGTCCATTTACTGTGAACTATCAGTAGCAAACTGCCCAGCCTCCCAATGGGAACCATTAAAACCCCAGAAAATCCACCTCTGTTGCTCTCATCAACTGCTGGATGATTAGAAAAGTAAAAAAGTAAAATGAACAGGTGGAAACAGAGGAATGCAATCTTTTTTCTTCTTTTTCTTTTATATAATTCAGACTAAACAATACCATCACTCATTGTAGTGGATTCAAATATTAGGTGAAAGGTTAAAGCTAAAAGGTAAAATAGTCAAAGTCTCAAGTCAGATCTCTCAAGTTGTATCGATGACAATTCAAATTCAGTCCAAAGATTGATTCAACTGTATCAAGTCCTGTCAAAGCCAGTCTCAAGTCAAGCTTCACATCCAGGTCACTCCTCAGGTCTTGTCAACGTCATTCTCCAGACATGTTCTCAGTCAAAGGAAAGTTAAGTCCCAAGTCCTCATGAGAAAACATGATACACCTGACATGAGTATTTCCTTTTATTCTTCTGTGCACTGGCACGATCACTGTAAAAGTGTTCTGGGAAGTCAGCAGCAAAGTCGATATAAAGCATAAATCTGTTGCTATTTTCCTTAATGTCAATAATGAAAAAGCCCAAAACAACATGAGGTTGATCCCATTTACAACAGAGGTCTGTGCAGCCAAGTGAAGCTCATTCGTCTGTGCCGCAGAGCTCTGTGAGACACATCACTGACATCTCTTTTTTCCTTTTTTCTTTTTTAGTTTACTATAATTTACTTATATTTGAGGTACTTTGATATAAACCTAGTGCTTAGTTGTTTCAATCTTACTATTTACCCTTTTTTAATGTAGAGAAGTAAAAATAATACAAGTTTATTTCCAATATAAATTGACAGATTTATGTTGTTGATGGTGACCAGTAGTGTAGGGACTTGTTGACACCAGAGGCCTGATTTAAGTTCATGTCTCAGTGTGAAACTAATAGAGGGGAAATAAAAAATTGAGCTTGTTGAATAATAAGTGGATACTAAACTTGTCTGGGCTTTTGTAAAAGACTCGCTGAGCAATGATAAATGTGTTTGGATGGTCTGAGGAGACTATGGTGTTTGTGCAAAAGAGCTATTCTTAAGTGGATTTTATTGTTTCCCTTCTTCTCCTGAATCCCACTTGTTGTCTTTTTGTTTTGCTTTGGTAGATGAAGAGTAATCACCAAGGAGCAAGGCTGGGTATTTCATTCATAAAGCACACTTAAGCAGATGTTCACCCTAACCTGCGAGAATTAAGGAGCCGCCTGGATCTTTGTTGAAATTTTGCTGAACCACTTCAAATCCTCGTTTATATAATTTTATACACTCCAGCACAGTGGGAGTAAACGACTATAAGTTTGTTTAGAGAGACAATTTTCTTCTTGGTCTGTGCAGACAGAGAGGCAGTGTGAGAAATAAACAAATGTATTAGCCACATTATCGCATTACTGTGTGAGTCGCATTTCATTTCTCTTTTACCTACTTCAGGAAATAGATGTTAAATCTGTTCCTGTAAATCTTTGGAACTATTTTAACTGTGAGCATATATTTTATGGATCCACTTTCTTACAATGTGGTTGTTTTTCATTACTTGTGTGTTGTATTTTAATTTGCCCATACCCTGGTGCTCTCAAATACTTATTATGCTTAACCTCCTGCTGTCACGTTTCCTCTTGGGGAATAAAAACACAGTGACAATAGCTTTTCTGGGTGAGCTGGTGAATAAAACCCTATGAGTCCAACTCTGCAGAGTCTGGATCATCCCAGCGAGAGGCTGATCATTGTCTAGCAAGAACTGTTTTCTGTCGATATTTAAAAATAGATCAATAAATAAATCGTTCACGTATCCCCCACTTGGAATCCTAACGAAACATTACATAACTGAGAGGTTATTTTCTATCTGGATATAAATATAGTTTATTTAACAGCTTTAAATTTTAACCGAATCATTGATGTTATTCGCAAACTCGAGCTACTCAGTGTTGACACATTTTACCCTGTCTCTTATCTCCATCTCCTTATTTCCTCAGCAGGGTCCACTTCCCTCCCGTTCCTCTCTCCTTTCTTCCCACTTTACCTTTCAGGGCCTCTCCCTGTCTCTCACCGTCTCTCCCTCCTCCCCCTCCCCCTTTACCCTATCAAGCCTCTACACACATTAAGTCGATGTTTTTTATGTTTTTTCCACCAGAAAGCCATATAGCACATGTCATTTATTTATAATTTCCCTCTTGGTCAGTGGTGTGGTAAGGTCAGCCATATATTTCCAGTAAGAAATGGGGAACGTCTCAGCAAGGCCCAGGCAAAGCTTAACACAACCAAATGGTCGTCATGGTCAGTTATGGAGCTGTTATGGTTTGGTTAGGTTTCGTTACGCAATTACTGCTTTTTTAATCCATGGATCAATTATCCCCTTAACTGTCATAAAACATGGTACCACCTTACAAAAAAAATACAAAATGTCTAATCGTAATAAATGAAATTAAATGAAATCAACGAGGGCGTGTATGTTAAATCATCTGAAATGAATGCATGTAAAAATAGATGTGTTATCTCTTTTTAAATAAGGGATGTGTGCAGATCTGTGGGCGCAGCAGGGCTGTGTGTTCTGGCGCTCTCCAAGGTGCTGATCCGGGAGCTCAGCTCACACTCAGCAGGAAGTCTTCATCCGCTCAATGAGCTTTTCCTGTGTCTGGGACTCAGTGTTAACTTGCTCGTGAGTTCTTATTAACTGTGTGGGTCACTATAACCATCAGTCTATTCAGATTTTGTAAATACTAATCAACACTTTTTATTTTCCTTTGACAGAGAGAAGAGTGTATCTGTGTCTTGGTTTGATCTGTTTATCACACTGTGTCACCGTTGCAGTTGCAACTGTTTAATTAAGTTCATTGAATCCAGTCACCTGCTGCTTTTAATATTTTGACAACAGAGTTTTTCAGAGATTATCTCATTTGTAATTTGACATTCTTGTGTGCTGTGCTCCTCATCCTTCCTCTGGGTGTTGAAGACTTCAGGGTGCTACTCTTCTTTTAACGCTGGGACCATTTCTAACCAAACCTACTCCCAAAATCTGTATAATATCTTCACTGCATAGATTTGTCTACCTGTAACTGAAAGCTGAATTATGCTGCCTGCAATTTTTGTATACCTGCTTAGTAAGTATGAAATATAGGTATCTGAGGTTCTGCCAGAATTAAATTTCAGTTTCAGTATTTACTGGTATAAGGTAATAGATGACAAAAATAAGATATGGTGTCTGTTAGAGAGTAAAAATGAGGTATTCCATGAGAACTGCCCGCACTTAGATTTTCAGAAACTCCAGAAAGAGGGGTTAAGCTTAAGGAGCTCACCTTTCAGGATTTCTGCCTGATGAAAAATTCTGAAATACCTGACGCTGCCATTTGTGGCTGCCACGGTTCGTAAGTTTCCAAGTGCAGCTTTAATCAGAGCTGAACTCCTGCTATCTGATTCTGTCAGCGTTAAAGCCGGCTGTTGTTTCTATATGATAATATAATAAGCAAATAGCCCTATAACCCACAGACTCAGCTGACTGACCCGACTAAATCCACCAGGTTACATTCCTGAGTTTGTTTAGAACATCTGTCGGTCCAACTGACTTTCCTTTTTTTTTTACCCGACATGTTAACATGCTCTGTCACATCAGCAATGGCTGCCAGCCTTACACTTGCTAATAGTCACACACTATTTCTGTGAGCATTTGCAAGTGTGTGTGCAAGTGTGAGCATTGAGTAATGCTCTCAGGGGATAAGAAAAATCCAGACTCCCTCTCGAAAAAAAACAACAACAAAAAAAGCTGCGCCCGTCGTTGTTGTAGAAAATGAAATTTGTGGCACTCCATTTAATTGACTTTATTGCAGCCATAAATCAATGTGCGATGCAAATGTGCCGGAATATGTCAGCAGATAAAGTCTTCACATGTGGAAACAGATGCTGAGCTGTTGCAGTAATTTCCATTTTGGATCAAAATCACATGAATGCACACATTTGTGCTCTGATGCCGTCCGGCAGCAGGCTGAGGGAAATAACAATTTCTCTGATAACTGCATGCCTCTTCAGATACAGAGCACGGTCATCTCTCCACCGGCATACAGCTGCCTGCTGGCGCAAATCAAGCGCATCCAAATTGAATCAGCTGCACATGAAGGCAAACCAATCCTCAGGAAAAAAGGGTGAATTAGAATTTTCTATTTACTGCAAAGCTGGCCCTTTAAGCTCTTAGATGTTCTTAATTCAACCGTTTGATTTTACATCGTATTCACTTTCTTCCTTCGTTTCTGTTGATTATCTGTTGCTGAACCCAAGGACTCATCATGCTGTACTGAAAAATGGAAGTGGTAGAGGCATAACGATATATTGTAAGGCTATACCAGCTACTTTAAGATTGTTCGTCTTTCATTTTAAACGCACTGTATTATAAAGTAATTAAACTCTGCCTCCTCTTCCCGGGTCTACCTGGACCTGATGATCCCTGAGGATTCCTAAACCCCATGTGGAGAAGCAGTGGCCCATACATCCTCCTCTCCCAGCGAGCGCAGAGAAGCAGCTCTGGCCTACATTTTACAACTCATTAACTATATGAAGACTAGCTGCACAAAATGTACGGACAGAGAGCATGACTGTGTTGTCTTGAGGGCCCATGCCTGAGAGGTAAAACATGTGTGAGAAGTGTGTAGGCACGCATATGCAAACAAGTGACAAGGGAAGCAACAGACACGCATAGGTCAAAGCCATGGGCCTGTGCCTTCTTGAAAATTATTGAATAAAATATATTCTATAAGCTCAGATTGATACCGTATACATGATTTTTCTGTATTATTTAAAAGGAAATGCAGATCTATTTTCAAACAGACACTGCATTTTAGTATTGAATTGCACATTATAATATTAATTTATCCTAAATTCTCTTGTATTGTTGGATATAGCTGACGATTTTGTACCTAAAATATTAAGAAAAAAAAGAAATTTAAGCATTAAATTAGAAGCATGAGAAAAAACAAGGAAATAATTATGAACTAGTTGGACATGTAAATTTGCATTGGACACATACTGTATATTTCCTGTATTTCCTGATCTGTTGACGTCCTAATGATATTAGGGATATGTCGCATCATATAATATTTGTATCTTCAGTTTTTTCTCTTGTTGCACTTTCAGAAACAGACTGTTGTTCAGTCAATAACAAACACCTTCTTATATTAACACTGAATGATTTTAGGTTAAGAAACACAGAGAAAGGTGAGATACACTGTAAATACAAGACACCCACACCCACCATATCAAACATGTCCAGGTGGTAACACGTGCAGTTACCTCAGCATCATCTGTCCAGCAAATGTTTCCTCTCAGTTTGAGACTTAAAACACACTTTCACTCTTTGGAGCAGCCCCGTCTTCTCTGGGTGTCACTGCACCACCATTAGCTGATTAATGTCGCCCTGCTGTGAATTTTAATTGACATAATCTATTCTCCATTAGCTCTGCACCTCTGCAGACAGAGTAAATGTGTTCCTTCACCCCTCATTTCACCCAAGGTGGGCTTGCCCTTCACCTCGAGTTAATGGTGGGCTGACCCAAGTCAAGGTGTCCGCAGGGGTGCTGCAGGGTGAGGGGTTTTGGTTAGGTTCTGCTATCGTCAGTCTTGTCAGACTCGAAGTTGCATGACTGCTACAGATGAAGCATAAATTCACAAGCTATGTTTTGGCAATATCTAGCGGATGAACCACCTGATGAGCGGAGCCCTGTGAGCTGCCTTAAAATCAGCTGCTCTATGCGACTCTCAAACAACCCTCATCATGGAACGGGATATTATCATGAATTATTCAAGCACACAAGGAGTCAAAAAGCCAGTTTGAAGTGCATGTGTCGAAAATTCAAGAAAACCTATTGATGATGACTTTTTATATGAGATCACCAACATGCTCGCTTCTATTTTTGTGACAGATCAGGAGAGGACGACAAAATCACCTTCGTCATCAGTGCTGCTATTTTCCCAAACAGGGAGTATTAAGATATTTTTGAATGTCTGATGTTGGTGTATCATTCAGAGGCCTGTAATCTATCTATAAAGACATAACGTCACCGCATATTTTTGAAGTGCACAAAAAGGGGTTGAGTCGGTATTCGGGTGGCTCCTGAACCAGCGGGTGTTCCGACTGCAAAGGAACAAAGTGGAGCCAACCTTTTTTTTCCTCTTCTTTAAAAAATGCTAAGAAAATCAATCAAAGAAAGGCCAAGTTCCTGTTAGAAAACGGAAGAGAGCCAAACAGAGCTGAGCAATGTTCTCTGTACATAGAAGAGTCAAGAAAATCCACATGTTGTAAAGTCAAGGAGACCGAGCAGAGACAGGCTGAGTTATTGGTGTATATTTAGACTGAAGCCCGCACAGAGAGTGAGGTAGAAAAGGTGAGGTGGAGCAGATCTAGAGAGAGAGTCAAATGAAGTCGGGGAGGATGGAAGGGATTGATTTTTTCTCTGACATTTCTCACTGAAAAAGTTCTGAAATCGTCTCAGAAAGTTAAAAAAAAAAAGAAAAAAGGAAAGAAGCATATCTAATACATACACCAGCTCCCCTATCTGTTTCTTAGCAACAGACTGCACCCTAGGTGAGAAAGACGAGCTATGGAGATGGAGTGATAGCGAGAAATAGCTGCAGAACCGAAGAGAGACAGAGAAAAAACAGAAGCATCAGAGTCTGCGCCATACAAAGTGTATGATGGAGGCTTTGGTTCTTATTGATTTGAGCTCATATTTGGTAAAACCTGCCATTGTCACAGGAATTAAATTTGTTTAAACAGCTCCCTTATATCACATGTAAATCAATGCTTGGTTGTTTTCATGTCAACAAATTTCAAACTTCTGTGAGTCTTGAGACAATGTTTAAAGATCCATAAAATTATTATCAGGCAGCTCAAAAATGTACAGTGTTACAGTGAGGAAGCAGAAACCCTAAATGAACTCTGGCTTTATTTAGTTTCTGCTTTGCCATCAGGACATGATCCTGAAATGTGCCAATATTGTATTTTCAACTTGATCTGCTGCCCTCATGGGCCCCAATATAGCTTTTTCATCACATACAAGTTTTAGTCTGTCGTTTCTTAGCAACAGACACTTGTTGTATTGAAGTTCACCTCTACTGGTTATCGTGTCTATTCTCTACAACTTACCAGAGCCAAGGTTTCGTTGTCACCCATTTGTCAACAGGTTAACACAAAAAAACATAAAACCACCAAACGTGGTTCCGGGATTGGGCCGGGGCCTTGCTAGTATTGTGTTTTTTCACCACTTTGTTTAATTACGTTTCATGACAAATAAATCATTAAGTTAACAGACCTATTTTTTCTTTTATATTTTCACTATAAGAACTAGACAATTATGTGTATGATTCTTTGACCTTTGCCGAAGTCTGCACTTTACTGAGTGTCATCCTAGTCTTCACTGATACTCGTGGAGTCTCACTCAGGATGCACAACAAGTACCAAAGCACAAGAGATTCACAGGAAATGATGCATGAATGTGCTGTGACAGACAAAAGCTGCTCCCTTCAAATGACAACAAATGTTTTTTGAACAGCTAAGAACAACTTATGATCCCAAAAAACTGGATTGAGAGTACAGGTCTAATCATCTTGCTTCAAAATATTTGGTAAAGGTCAACAAAATTTGAATTTGTTAACCTTTAATTTTTAATTTAAAGGAAAAAGAATAATTTTTCTCGAAAAACTAACTTTTAATCAAAAAGGCAAAGTTATGAGCCAACATATTAAAATGATTTCACAACTAATAAATATTGAGAGAAAACATAAAAACTTGTAACTTCTTGCAGTGCACACGGTTATACACTTGACAGAGCCAACAAGTGAGATCTCTGTGTGTGTGTGTGTGTGTGTGTGTGTTTGTGTGGGTGTCATCAGCAAAAATGTACTGTTTGACCTTGATGCCAGCATGGCAGACAATTGCCACCAGATGGCTGATGACCAGTTCGCTAGAGTTACTTTACACACACACACACACAAACACACACACACACTGACATGGGGTCCATGCATACTTGAGCACAACAAATAATATATTAAGGAGGTGCTGTTGTTACAAGCCAATAGTCCTTTATCAATGACGAGTTTAGCATATGCTGCAGCTTTGATACTGTGCAAGCTGAATTAAGACACAAACAGCAATTGAGTTGGAGAAAGAGTTGCATATAAAGACAATTAAAAAACTTGTAGGAAATTTTAATCAGCTCAGAAAATATTTCTTTGCACATATACTAACGATTAAATGTGACATAGCGCTGTGGAGAAAAAGACTTAACACCGCACCAGATGAAATTATGTTTTTGAGATGTACTCTGTTTTGAATCTTGTGAATCCAACAAGTCTTGTGAAATAAAAATGAAATGATTGTGAAGCGATTCCAACTGCTGTCACGAAGACAAAAGGAATTCTCCACCCTGAGCTACCAGATAATAGGTTGTGTGTCCCTACCCCCTGACAGCACCCAGAGGAGTGACTCCTGAAATAAGTGGTGACACAAATGGTTAGGCTTATGAATGGATGGATGGCTTTTTGTCTGGGTTTCCCACAGCTAATTGGTGAATAGAAGGGTTGGTAATTTGTTTCTGAGATACTTTTTATCTCGCTTGTTGAAATGCTCTTCATGTCCCGATAGCCATCAATAAAGTTGTCTGAAAAAAAAACAGAAAATACCCGGTGTCTGTGGCCCTCGCAGGAGTGTAATTAACATGACCACTCCGTCCGTGTGTAATTATTGGTTAGGGTACCTGTCACTGATCGACCTCCCTGGCTGCGTGCACCCTGCCTGCACTGTCACTGCACATTGCACATGGCCAGAGACACTGGGGACGCTACTGAAGCAACCTACCTTTAATTTGGGAAAAGGTCATGTATTGAGTTAAATGAATTACCACCTTCGAGATTGAACCTTCATTGCCATGGTTACAGTAATAAGCACGCAGTCAAGGTTAAAAGAAGCAACAATTACCATCGCTTTTGAAAAGGACATGGACGTGTGAACGAATGGGTTTTGTAGATCCGCCCTTTCACACCTGTCTACTTCAAACTGGCATGTTACCTGACATCCAGGCCCAGGCCTTTTTTCGCTGACCAGTAACGGCAACGTGTGATTACAAGGAGTGATCCAGGGATTGGAGTGATCCAGGGTTTGGACTTCTTGTGGCGGACAGGTTGCAGTTGTGCAATAAACGAAATACGAAAATGTCACCGTGGGAGGTGAGAGGGAAAGCAGCAGTAATCAGATTGGAACATCAAGGCTGTCTTTTGACAGTTTACTCAACTCTGACTACAAGAAGTAGGCAAACTACATTTATTTGTGGCCAGCTGGAGCTTTTTAGATAAAAGCTGCACTGGGTTGTACAATATATCTCGACCTTAGCTTTTTCTCTGTTTATCCTACTTCTTCTTCCACACTGAGGTTTTATGTGTGAGAGAGAATGTAACAGAGAGACAGTCTATTTGGAACAGTGATGGCAGCTAAAGATAGAAGTTGAGTTTGAGAGGTGAGGACGGGAAAACGTGGTTTGTTTCAGAGATCTAATGTATGATCTGAGCCTGAATCAAGGCAGAGAATAACAGAGATTATAAATAAGCCATGCTTCTCCCTCCCTCCCTCTGTCATTTCTCCCGTGTTTAGATCTCCCTCACCTCCCGCTCTACCTCCCTATCTACTTTTAGATTTCCTCATATGTTCTCACAAACTCAGTCTCTCCCCTCGTGGAGATGTATCCTCTCGCTAACTCCCAACTGCCAGTTTTCCCCCTCATCTCTTGCACTGCTTGTCTCCTCATTTCCTCTATTAGCCAGCGTGACCACAACACCCTTCACTTTCAGAAGAGCGCGTGGCAAAGTGTCCACCGCATTTCGCACCTACATGCTCTTCATCCCTTTTCCTCCCTCCCTTCCCTCCTTCCTCTTTCCTGTTAAATACACGTCGCTCTGTGGATGAGTGGCTGAGCATTAAATGCCACAGGCAGTCCATGTGCTAGATGAGTGTGGTGAGCTGGCGTTGTATATGTAATGAAATAAACTAAACAGCTATATATATATATATATAAACATATGGGGCAGTTTGGGGGGCACAGTTCTACCCTATGTGTTTAATCTGTTCATATGGTTCAGATCTATATTTTGTTTCCTAACTCAGACTTTGTTAGTAGCTATTGCTTGAGACAGATCGATCCAATGTCTGATTATTGGCTTTATTTGGGATTATGAGACTGTAACACTGATCAATATCCTACTGGTTGATAATGTGTTGCAATCAATCTGAGTTTCCTACAGTTTTCAAGGAGTGGGTGAAGTCTGCGTTATGTATGTGGATCCGATCAGATAATGTGTCCCCGCTTCTGCATTGATTTCAGAGGCTGATGGCATTTAAATGGCGATTTCAGTCAATTTAAATACTTGGAGTGTTAAAAGGCTGGGAAGACAGGGCTGTGGCGGCTGCCTCATTACTCTATTTAGTTTGAGTTTAGAGCAGTGGAAAATACAATAAAGCAAAGAATACCAATGCAGCCATGACTGAAGTGAAAAGAAAGCATTAACCTGCGCGTCTGTCAACCTGTCACTCTGCAGAATGAGAGCGGGAGTGGTTGTGTCATCCTGAGTACTCCCCCTGTGTTTCCGAACCACAAGTGAGTGTTAATAATAAATCATATAAAATGTTCACAAGTGAAATCAAATGTCTTCATGCATGCCCGGCAACAAAAACCCAATCAAACTGAAGATGTCACCAGTGCAGTCAGTGTTCTTTTTTCTTTCTTTCTTTTTTCAGCAGACTAACAATGAGGTTCCCCCTTTGTCTGGCTGAGGTGTCACTCACTCACTTGCACCCGTGCACACATGCACACACATATATGCAGGCATAGGGAAGCCTCAGCAGCCTGAGGTCCGCTGCATGCAATTCCGATCACAGAGTGCTCTTAACTAGTCAAAATAGAACCTCAGCACGGCATTATTTGTCGTCTCAGCTCTGTTTATTTATATTCCTGTTGTTAAGTCATTATTTTCAAGACTCATCAGAGGTGACAAGCATCTTCTGTGAAAGACAGACAATTACAGCGTCAGTGTCCTTCTGTTTAGGAGCAGCAAGAGAAAGAGCTGCCAGTTTATGATTGAGTCCATTAGATTAAATTAGATTAGATGCGATTAGATTAGACTACACTCGATTAGATTACACCGATCCCAGTTGTGACATCGATCTACTGAAACAATACATAGTCCTATTAGTGTGTGTAAGTGACACATTTTCTGCTTCACACTTTAAAAAGCGCTTTTGGACTGAGATGTCTGCTTCGCCGATGAATAACAAATGAAAATAAAACTTACAAAAGAATTCTGGGACACTTTTATAGTGCCCTCCTTCTAATCGTCTAATGACTTGTTATATATTCTCACCAAAACATTGATAAGGAAAATTGGATATAAATAAGCCAGGAGAAACATTGCAACAAACACACTATGATGGTTGTGGACATTACATAAAAAAAAAAAAAATGACTTGGAAGTATTGTCAATTTCAATGGGGTTGAAAAAGCTATAGTAAAAAATGTATGTGATAAAAAAAAGCTCAAAGTATTAGAATATTTAAAGAATATATACAAATAAAAAAATATTGATAAAAATAAAACATGTTATATTGTAATTCATATAAACAACTAACTTTGAGGAACATTAGAACATGTTAAAATTACATTAAAAGAATAGAAATGATAAAAGAAATAAAATTGAATAAAAAAATGCATAAAAAACTGAAAAGAGTGCTGCCGAGTGCAAAATGTAGCTACAGGCCGAAGTTAAGAGAAAGGTTTTAAGTTTTCTTTGAGAGACATTTACTGAAATAATAATAGGCTCCAATAAACAGATGATTTCAGTGTTCTAGAGGGAACATAGTTAACTAGAGAGTCAGCTATGTAACTCTGCTCTTGCCAATTCAGAGCCTTGTATGTAAGGGGGAGAACCATAAAGTCAATCCTGTGCTTTACAGTAATCCAGTCGGCTACAAATGAAGGCATGAAAGATTTGAATGTTCCCATTATTACTGAGTTAACCGCTGATAACGGCTGATATATACATCCATTTTTCTCTTACTCTTATATATTAAAGAAAACAAATACTGAATAGCTTCAATCAAATATAACTAATAACTGTGTAACACTTTCTCGATGTAATGTTGTTTTCTGTCCCCCTAGTGAGTCTGCACTTGCAGCTTGCACTCCACATCCAGCACGTGCACAGTGGCATTTTAACTGTAAATAACTAAATGTCTATACAAAAACTATACAACATAGTTTGTTTGGGGTTATGCAATAAGAAACTGATCTTCTCTATACTTTATAAGGCTGTCCCGTCCTAATTAATCATTAATCAGAATTAATCATTTACAATCTCAGGTTAAGAGCTGTCCATGAGTATCTGAATGCAGCATTAGTCCAGTAGTTTGGTTTAATAACTGTGTGTAGAGCTTCTTTGATATAGAAGTTCTTTAGTGTTTTATCTCCGGCCTTAGTGCAGAATTGTACCACGTCTCTATGGTGATAAACTATTTTAGAGGTACAGGGCAGCCCAATATATTATCTCGGCACCATCACAGAAGGCAGGTGGAACTGATTGAAAAGAAATTATGAAAGGGGAGTTAAAAAAAAAAAGAGGCGCACAGCATCTGCAGAGCCTGGCTGAGGACACTGGAGGGAAGATTGAATATAGGTTATCAAATCTGAACCCGAAATAAATCTCTTTCATCAAACTCTCTGTCTCATTCTTTCTCAGACGCGTTTCTCTGAGCTGCCTGTATACTCTGTATAACCAGATCAAACCTGCAATGAACCGCTGACTCAGTCAAGGCTCTGGCTCCGAACTCAGATGCACAGAATTATCACCCTCACTAAATCCTGCAAGGGAAGTTAAAGACCCATTCTGTTGGAATCTTTTGAAAGTGTGAAATATATTGCATGGAGTGTGCAGCGTTTTCATTAAAAGGAAAGTCCAAGATTGAACATTATCAATAAAAACATTCATGACACTGCAAATAGACTTTTGTTTCCCAAAAGAATCACAAAATAACAGTCATGTTTTTTTTTTATAGATTAACGGGTGTTACATCATTTATCAGTTAAGATGTTTAACGATGCTTGCAAATCCTCCAGTCAAAGAGACCAGCAGTCGCACCACCATCTGACTACTCCTGGATCACAACAGACATTACTGTACGTTGCACATGGTGTAGGTAAATCTAAACAGAGATCCACGCCCACTCTGCCTGATTAACACGCTCTTCTCTTTACTGCATATTCAGAGTTATATATTGCTCACGATTCGCCAGTGCTATATCGCAAGTTCATCCCTAGGTCTTGGAGCTATTTTAAACAGTGAAGGAAATTGTTTCACTAATCAGTGTGTGATTTCTCACATGCCCGGCTGTTGGAAAAGGCGGCATCTAGTTATTGTCAAGCTCTGCCTCCTCCACACTGATCCCACCAGAGCACTGTGTCACAGGTGGGATCTGGCCTCATCAATTTCCTCCTGCAGTCTCCATTTCCTGCTAGTCCTCACCTCCATGCCTGCCAATGAGACATCGGTGTCAATGGAATTTGATATAGTCCTTTAAGATGTATAGATTGTGCCCGGACTCCTGGCTGCTTTCCCTGAGAGCGAGGGTCGGCTTCTGGGGTGAAGCACAGATTGTCAGCAACATTTACTCTTCTCAAAACCAGGGTTATAGGTCATCCACAACAAGGTAAATGGCTGAAGGTCTCTAAAAGGTCCATCTGCAGCCAGGTTTGGTCTCTGTCAGGACATCCATGAATGGTGTGAATGGGTGGCTGCCAAATACTAGACTAGGTCAGGGGGCCGCTACACTACACCTCCACCTAACAGCCAATGCAAACAACACCAGACAAAAATACATTTTGACATGTCACAGTAAAGGAGAAGCATGGGCGTAAAATGATGACATTGTTTGCCAGGATTCCTGAATAGACCAGAGCCATCATTAATGCTATCGATCAAACCTACTGTGTCAAAATGCCTGCTGTGAAAAGGTCATTGACCTGTAGTTATTTGTAAGGTCACAGACACAAAGAGCAGCTGGACCTCCTCATTTTCTTCTCCTTTGGAATCCAGACACTGTTCCATGCTGCCCCCCCCCCCCCCTCCTCAGAGGTTCCTTGACAGATCTCCACTGTGTCCAGTCAAGAGCCTATGAAACCACTTGTAGGCCACATAGGGCCACTAGCCTATTCGTTCAGGGTGGGCCTTTTGTTTTCAAATTGGATGGTTGGTTCTCGTGGTGAGGTCAGTGCACCAAATTTGGACAACTTTCACTTGGGCCAAACGATGAGGCCGCTTTGTTTACGACTGCGAATCCTCTTCCCCTCCCTTTACTGTACCGCCACCTTACACACTGCAGCTCGGTGTGAGGGGCTGTTTTGTAGCCGTCTGTTTTCATTTGCACGTGACTTAGTCAAGGTAAACGCAGTGAGCGGCCACGCGTAATGGCATTGCGCTCTGGTGCGGCACTCCTCACATCTGAGGCTGCGGCCTCCTGCTGCCTTCACATGGCTGCAGGGATTTGACGTACTGAAGGGGAAACGCTTCACACAGTACAAGGCAGCTGTGGACACCAGATCCTGGAGGAATCTTTTTAATCTATTTATGGATTGATGTATATTGTTGTAGTGCTACCTGATTTATATGAATCACATGTTAATGTTGATGAGGATTTAAACACATCTGCTGTTTAGAGCATGTTTGATTAGGCAGTTAAATAACATTTAAAGCATTTTTTCAGGATTGCTGCACATTGACTCTGAGTGAAGTTCGCTCTTGTTGTTGAAGTTAGAGCCGCGCTAGAAACACAGTTCAGATGTCTTCTAAGACACATTTTACACCAAATTAACAATAACTCACTTTGCCTTATCTAAATAAACCTTCCACCTGTTTGCACTTTCCTCCCACCACTTCAGCGTGCACTGTGCATTTGGCTCCAAACACTTGAATGCACAAAACAAATTTCAGGCTTGGAACACCAAGTGTTCTTCTCCTCGCAAAAATACGATTCACAGCTCCAAAGTGTAAAACCACACACTGTATCTGTAAATGCTCTGTATTTATATAACTTTTTTTCTAGTCTTGATGACCACTCAAAGCTCTGCTGTTTTACATTCACCCTTTCATACATTGAATCTATGTGCAGCACTTTCTCTATCTTGACTTTTGGTATCTTGCCTAAGGAAACTTCAGAATGCAGAATAGGGAAGACTGGGATTGAACAGCTGACCTTCTGGTTAGAAGACGACAGTTCTAACCAGTTTAGGTGGTTCCTTTTTCCCGAAGAATGGGTCCAGAAGGGTTGAAATGCTGCTTCATGATGATCTGCTGCAGGTTAGGAACCTCAGCCCAGTGATCGCCGATCAGGGAACAGCTTCATTTACAAACGTATGCAGAGAGGCTAATTTCAGTAGCATCTGTGATTAGTATTCTGTGGATAGCGTGTTACATGCGGCAGACAGGTCATGGCGGGTCTCTGTGGGCTGTCGGAAATGAGACATTTCCAGTCCAGCACAATTACCACCCTCATACATACACACTCACGCACGCACAGAGGCCGGCAACGCAGTCGTACTGTACCCACACAGACAGGCAAACACACAGAGGCTGGGCAGAATAGCGGCACGGAGGCTCTGGTAATTGCAATGTGCTCTGACAGCCATCTTAATGAGATAACAAGAGAAGGAGGGCGAGTCAGTGCAACCCTCCTCCACCGCCCACCCCCCACCCCCTCCTCTACAGAGCCGGAGGCAGACGGAGGGGTCGACCTCGAACCAAGCAAGACGGGAAAAGAGAAAGCGGATGGAGGCTGAAAGAGGAGGGGGAGAGATAATAGAGAAAACAGGTACAGCGGAAGATATTTTTACACCGAAGGGGAGGATGAATAAAAGGAAACGGTGGAGGAATACAGGGGAGGAGAGGAAGAACGAGGGGATGTCCTGGAACAAAAAGGGAGAAAATTCCAAAGTGAGGGGATAGGTTGCAGAAGGACAGTAGGGTGATAAAGACAATAGAGCTGCACATGCGGGGGTTAAGATCTCCGTTCTCTCGATTGGCCCCTGGCACGGGGGGGGGGGGCAGTATTGATCGGAGGCCAGCTGGTGGCATGCCAGACACAAATGAACAGCAGCAGTGGGCTGGGCTAATGGAAGCATTTCACAGTGAGCCACAGAGACAAGCCGCTGCAACATAGGTTGCTGCTCATTTTTATTCAGCCCATCACTGCTTATTCAACCCTCAGTCGGCGAGAGCGGTGACCTGCCGGAAGAAGCAGCAGGTAGTAGCATTAGCTTATTGCCTGTCAGCTAATTCACTTCTAATGGAAGCATGAACAGGACCTCCTAAGAGCATCAACGGAAGAGTTCACCCACAAAATGCTATTGTCGTTTATGATATATTGTACTGCAGCTTTAAATGAGAGCGTTATCTCTAATCCTTTTTGCTACTCTTGAACATCGCTTGCTTGCCAGGAGACAACCAGGGGTTCAGTGATTACAAGAGGGATAACTTTGGCTTGTATCAACTGACATTGATTGTATGCACCACCCATATCATAAAAAAACATTACTATGTACAAAGTATTTCAAGTTACAAAAATCTGAATCTGAATTCATTGTGATTTGTTTGCAGCTGTTGGTTCTTCCTCAGGACATTTAAAGTAGAAAAATCCTTTGACAAAAATACTGTGCACATGACTGATTGTTACAGCCCTGTATCTAATCCTTTGCCTTAAGAGTGCACTGTATAAATACGCAGGGTTCAGCTCACTGGCTTCATTGTCACGGTAAACCAGAGCCATCCCTCTGTCTCCATCCAGACACACTTTATCTATCTCTTTCCTCAATGCCACTAACGCTCCAAACAACAGTCCCCTTTCAGATTTTCTTTTTCTTTTCTGGTAAAATGATTGTGCTCCCTAATCCAACCCCCAGGAGGGTTGTTTTTTTGTTTTAGGAGGTTTCAAATGTGGAGTGGTCCTGCTCGCTGCTCGGACACACTGCTGTTATCGGGCATACTTACACACACACACCCAAACACACACATACACACATGCAGATAAACATTCACTCTCGAGGTGGAGGCCAGATGGGGAAATCTGTGACCAACTGCCATCTCGTGTAGACCAGGTGTTGAGGTACTCGTGCATGTGTGTGTGTGTGCGTGTGTGTGAGTGACTGTTTTTACACAATGAAAATGCACTAAATACCCTTTTAGTGGATTGGAAAGCTACTCTCAGATTAGAGAATGTCTTTGACTGGGAATGATTTGTACACAAAAGCATGGATTGTAATCTTGTATTGCATTGTGTGGGATTTTATTGTACTGTTCTCTGTAGGTGAAAATGGGCCAACATCAAATACACTACATTCTCATCACATGACTATTCGGCCAACTGAGCACCAGACGTGATTTACCGGACCAGTCGGTCAAAGGTAAACTTTTTTGTATCCTCAAGAAGCCTCAGCAGAATATGTTATTAATTTAATTGAAAAAATAAAATATGCTGAGTGATACAGAGAAGTAATACAGTACATGTACATCCAGATCTGACCAGTAGGATCGGACTGCAGATCACAACACAGCTCCCAGTGTAAGAATGCCTTATTATCACTACACAAAGAAACACTGTGGAACAATGCAGCAGTAATTACTGTCGCCATTTTAGGTGATTTACTGAGACTGCTTTATGACTTTACAGAGTTTTTGCACCAATAAAATTAGCTGGTTTGTTCGATCTTGTATGGAAAACAGATAAAAACTGAAATCTTATCTTGATTGAATTGTAACAAATTTTCTGGGGAGACTTTTTTCCAGATATAAATATATACAAAAATATGACAATAAAAGCACATAATTCTGCTATTATTTGAAATATAAAAAATGTGTCTCTTGACAGATCCTTTCATAATGTGCTCACACAAGCATACAATTTAACAAACACAAAAGAACACACTTAATTCAGAGTACTCTGGACGTGCAAAATTATGCTTTGCTGAAGATTTTATTCCTCACTTACAAAGTCTTAGATTCTTAGTGAAAGATTTTCCTGTATTTATTTCGAAGGTTGGTTTATTAATCACAGAAATATAGAATGTCCCTGAAGGAATATTGTTTTTTTAATGAGTACCTTAATAATTTTGTGTTGAGATCTTCAAAGTTTTAGAGGTGAAAGTGAACAACGTTGAGATGCTTTTTCTCTGGAATGCTCTATATCTTATGATTTATCTCCTCCTTAGTCCTTCATAAAGTTTCTCTCAAACAGTCAACCTCTGATATTACCCACAGTCATGAAGTTCTCTTTAACAGAATAGATGAAAGCACTGTTATTTATCCTGAAGATCTCCTCCTTCCTTTGTTACAGGAGCTTAGCTCTGCCAACTCATAAAGAAATTGCTAGAATTTATATTTTCTACTATTAGTTTTATACCTTTTTTATAAATAGAGATAATTTAGCCCATATTACACCTCTAGTATCTCCATAGCAGGTGGTCTCCCCACACGGATCCTGAAACACACTCCCACTCAGTGTCCTGACGCAGTCGTATGGCATCTCCTGTTCAGCTTCCTGGAAGTGACGGTGAAACTGACGGTGATTTATAGCAGGCAGGGAATGGCTGCCTGAAGATGGATGTAGCGCACGCAGTGTTTTAATATATCAAACATGTACCATACACATACAAACACACACACACACACACACACACACACACTCAATACTGTAATATATCAAACACGTCCACGCAGAAGCACATCGTTTTAATTCATCATAGCTGACTGACCCATATATTGCTACTAAAAACTGTGTGGAAGAGGCAAAAGAGGGGAAGGACATGAAAACAGAGGGTGAACTAAAGAAGTCGGGTGACAACAGAGAAGTGGGAGGACAAAGTTTTGTATGGAGGGAAGTGGGAAACGATATCATCTGGATATATGCCATAAGATACAATATGATACCAAACAGCAAATTCACAGATCAGACAAAAAGCATGCAGAGAATTTGTTGCCTGATGATGCTGACAACATTGAATCAGTATAATTAGCCTGCAGATTATAGATCATTCCCAAGCCTTTATTGACTTTAATATCTGTCAATGTCAAATATCCCCCTTTGGTTTCATTCCTAAATATAAAAAAAAACACAATAATGACTCATACAGAGATTCATTGTGAGTTAAGATGCTGTGTGGAGAGAATCGATTCTTCTTGGCAATGCATTTTAGAGTGACTGTGAGTTGATGCCTTGTTACATGCTAGGGCACAAGCATTATGTAGACGTTAACTGTTTGACAATAAGGGATGTGAGAGAACCGCAGATTAACATGTGGTCACATCAAGCATAACCTACAAACCTGCGAAATATGAATAACTCCTACTGGAGTATGCACTGCTATTTCCTGCTATGATGAAAAGGGCAGATTAGTAGAGTTGTACATCTCTTCACAGGTCCACTCAGGTCCTTGCAATCAAGACCCCAGGTCATTGTACGGGCTGTGTCCAAAGTAATATGCAGTCTAGCCATTTTTGATGGAGTACTGCTCTATGTGTTGGTGATGTGAGGAATACAGAGGGGAAATGAATGGACTCTCTATTCACTCTGATCGTGTGGAGACGGGGAAAAAAACATGTTTTCAAAGAGACAGAGAGATGGCCTGAACTTGAGATGACATGTATTTGCTATTTATTAGTCTTTTTTACTACATAATGTTACAGCTGGAGAACTGTGTTGCCATTCTAACTCAGTAATGGCTGATTGACACATATAATATATTTATATCGAAACTGCAAAACGTCTGGCCAGGTTTGATGGTTTGTTACTCTATTAAGTATATGACACTAACATTCAAATGCATGTGATATCCGCATCATGCACTCCATGCTGAAGCAGAAGAGTGACGAGCGGGAGTAAAAAACTGTTTTGATGAATCATGCATTGCCACCGAAAAGAGCAACAATAACAACACTCCATCCACCAAAACACTGCTTTTAACAAATTTTCATCTCCTTATCGATCTGCAAGATAAAACCATCTCCCTCTGCCTCCATCTCTCCTCTGCTGTGTCTCTTCCTCTCCCTCTGCTGACAGTGTACAGATTACATCTGTGCTTTCATTACACAACTTTATTTCCCTCCGCTGAGTGGAAATTGTGCCGTTTGCCATCATTCGGCTTTATTACCGAGGCAGCAATTCAGTGTCAACAGGCTGCTCTGTCTGATCTGCTGGTTGTTAGACTGTCATGTTACGGAAGCTTGTTGACTTTGGAAATTCCAGGCAGCCATCAAAGATATTAAATATCAAAATACTGCAAGTGGAGCTTGAAATTAACACTCACCACCAGCCCGCGGTAATCGTTTTATAAGACTTTTAGGATTTCATGTCTGTCAGTTACACTGGCTGCTTTGGCTGGCAAGCGCCCACAGTTTTAACACTATTTTCAGTCTCATATATGTAACCAAAAAAAAAACCAAACTAATTTATTAAGTTCTGCCAAGATTCAATTATCTAAAATAAGGCCTGATCATGAATCAAGATTAGATTCATCTTGTGTTTCTTATTTTACTTTCTTCTTATTGCTCTGCTCTTTGCAGTCTTTTTATTGTATTGTTTCTTCACTTTCATCTGCTGAAGGTTTCATGTGCTAACGATAAATCTCTGTCCAAAACAAATTTGTCATATTATAACTAGAGCCAGTCATAGTTATCTGTACAAGTATTCAACTTATACAGATTTGTAATGCACAAATACAGATAACACACTGGTCACTGAAATAAAACTCATGTTCTGTTAAATATTTTTTTAAGTATCTAAATTTTCATAGATTCGTCATGTTTTTTTAAATTAGGGACAACGAATGCTTGTAAATAAAATAATTTCTAAACGATGTACTCAATTTTTTGAGGGGAGAAAGAAAGCCCACATCACATACAAAATATTAACCCAAGCACAGTATGTATTTTTTTTGTCTTTGACTAATAATGTTTGACTATAAATGGCTAACTCTTCGGCCAATGTCCAACTGGAAAATACAGATAAAAGTGTAAAAATGTACTGAATATTTATAATAATATAACAATTCAATTAGTAATAATAAGAAAATTGGTAAATCATTACAATGGTGTTGTAAAACAGTGGAAATGGTTGATTTTTTTGTCTGATGAATGAGAAACTGATTATTTGGTCTTGTCCTGTTTAAACTGTCGTTTCATTGCATGCTCCATTTTTGTTAAAGATTCATCAGGCTATGGTTTTGTTGGCTATTCTACATGTTTATCATCAATTATATTCATAGGAGACTATGACTGACTGAATTATCTCTATGTATTTGCAAGATGAACGTAATAATAAATTACATTAAACTATTTAAAAAAAATGTGCACTAACACACACACACACACACACACCGAACACGTTGCATTGGTAGACAGCTAGACATTTTCACCCATCAAGGACAGATCCATCTTTCAGGCATTTGAGGATATAACAATCTCAGGAGCCGGATGCATGAGGCTCTTGCACAGACTCTCACACACGCACAGCAGCACAGACACACATGGCCCAGGCATTGCCCGCGGGCAGGATAATAACCGTGGTCTCTGAGATTTAATCAGAATGTCAGCTACAGCAGACTCTTTTTAAAAAACAGGAATAGAGCAGAAGTTCAAAGAAAGAAGTCAAGGTTTTACTTATCTCACTCTGCTCGCTCTGTGAGACACTCTTCAGCTTTCATTGTACCCAAACTGTGTTTGCTGCCAGGAAATGACATCCCACTATGGAATACCATTGAACGTATTAGTAGTCACAATGCAATCCTGTCCTTCACCCTAATGCCATGTGCTGATATCTAATCTATTATACACCTAATGATGTGAAGATGGATGGACTGAGAGCTAGTTGATGTGCATCTTATTTGTGAATAAAGTTAATTAATAAAAACTGTTTTTTTAAAAACTTTTTTACTCTTTTTTTTTTACCTCCAGTCATGACAAAGACTTCAACACATACTGTGTTTTCAAACATACAAAAAAAACGCAAATTAATCAGTGAATAAATAAATTAAAATTAAGATTTTTCCTCCCATTTATAGCTGAGTTATTTGGTTTTGCTTGCCGCTCCTTAATTGGGACAGATTGTGTCACTTCATTTTTACTGTAGTCCAAACTAATTGAGATTTAATAAATAACTTTTACTGTTAAACTATCTATAAAGAGTTCACTTATTGTTAACATGAATATGCCAGAGGAGTCAACAGGGTAATTTACCGTCTTGAGCTAATTAAACTTGTCTAAGCCGTGATGTTGAAAATAAATCTGAGTTTTGCGTTATCAGTAAAATAATGAAAGCTCAACATGTTGCATCTGACAACATATTGGTTTTATTTATTTACATACATGTCAATAGAAATTGAAATGGTGCAGTAGTGAATCATAAAATAAAGCTTAATGAAGTCTAACCTTCTGTGACACATAAAAGCACACATGTTAATGACCAGAAACAGACATGGGGTAGAACTGCATTGAAACGTTCACATGACATCATCTGTGATCTAGCGTCTTTGTCCGATAACTGCCTCCTGCGGGACTGGATGCCTTCCCATCAGCCCCTTCTTCTCAATCTCACAGCCTGACGCTGCCTCCACTATTCCTCCTCCCTAGCCTTAGTCACTGGCTTCTGTTAGGATTGGACAAAGAAATACTTTTGGACACACATCGTTAAATGACAATTTCTATTTCATTTACAGTACACTGTCTAGACTGTGGGCAGTTGAAGCAGTGTGGCGTCGTCTGGGTCATCAAAGCTCAAATGCAGTTTATTATTTACAGGTTACTTTTGATGGTAGTTTGTCAACAAAATATAATTTATACTTCTGTAGAATAACGTCATGTTGAAGTTATATTAAAGTCCAACTCGCCATTTTTAATGAGCAGAACATTCATGAACTAAACCCAAATGGGCCTGAGTCTGACCCCAGTTATACCTTGCTTACACCTGCCTGCCACTCCCTCTCCCTCCCTCCGGGTTTCATTCTCCTCCCTAATGGCCTTCTCTCTGTGTGAGCACCATCACAGCAGCATTTTGGGCTCCGCGCTTCTTTATTGCTTTTCCATCTTTGTGTCCACTACTCCTCCCTCCTGCCTTATACCTGCCCCAAATTTCAACCAACCATCCTCCTCTCTGTTCTCCTCTCAGTGGAAAACATGTTTTTTCCCTCTTCACAATTTGTGTTTATCATTACTGAACTTTCTGTGTCTCTACCTCACACTGTTTACATCACTCTTGTCTTTTTTACAGCTGCTCTATTCTCAAGGACTCAAAATGGTATAATACCACAGACTAAAACCTTATTGAAGAGTCGAGTACTCTCTCTGGATTAGTGTCTTGCATCTACAGTATACTATGTCTAGCCAAGGTTCTGATTTGGAAATAAAAATGTGGCATAGGGCTTTGTCTATTGGGCCTAAACTTTAAGTAAATGATTTCCCCATGATATAGATCTTTTAGATCAGCAGCCATGGCAAGAGCCCAAATAAATTCAATGGCCTTTGGTTCATCAATTGTATTTTATTTATCTATCGTAACAATTTTTTTATTTATTTAAAGAAATGTTGAATATTTAGCTATCTCCTGATATATTGCAATGGGTTTCGCTCATATGTGTGCAATATTACTTAGAGGGTATGTCCAGAGATTCAAGATGAACCAAAAATATGGCCTGAAAAACACATTTTCCAAGATATGTGCTTATACTAAGATGGACATTCTAAATCTTATATTGTTCAGAAAAATGTTCGGCACAATATATTGCCATGCGTTGCATCATGAAGACAAAGTGAGAAAATGATGTCATGCATAACACAATCTTCTTCTATTTTTTCAATACAGTTCTCCATCAGAGGACTACAGACATGACCTAAAGCTTATAATGGTCCGAAAGCTATTATTGTATATAGAAGGAATGATGGAATGCTGACATCACAATGAGTGACGGAAATTAAATCTTTGTAGAATGTTTAGAAACAACATAATAAGACCCTTTACATCTTATTTAGATTAACCAAATCAGTTTTATCAGATATCATAGATAAATTGGCATTATTACAATATGTTTGCATTTCCATACTGAGGTGAATACAGTGTACATGATTATCGCCTCACAGATGCTTCTCATTTTAAATGAAGTTTGTTGTGTACGTAGCTGTGTGGTCTCTGCTCCCTTGTCGTCCTTTCTCCTCTCCGTCAGTCCCATTCTTCGTCTAACATTGTGCATGGATGGTTTGTCAGTTTTGGCATTTTGCATGCTGATAACCCACAAAGCCCTTTCACTGTGAACCCAGCACACTCATCACATCACATACTCCATTGCCACACAGTGATAAGACCTCTCTCTAACACACACAGACACGCACACACAGATACATACACCAACCCACAGCTGCCACCGAGCCAGTTTAGACCTACCAGACTTGCAGTCTCCAGCAGTGCGGAGACAAAGCCAGTTGTCTCTTTGATATGAGCCTTACTGCTAAATACAAAATTTGTTTCTAATCCCCTCTGTCTGTGTCCAATGTGTTTGTGTGTTCAATGACATACATAATTGTGTATGGATTGAATATTAGTACAGTTAGCACCATCGTATGCAATACTTTACATAAACCTCCCGGCATGTGCTAATGTGCATGTGTAGGTGTCTGCATCTGTGAGTGTGTGTTTGTGTGCGTGTGGGTGGTCTGAGTGAAATGTCACTAGCTGGTGGCATTGAGCACAGTGAAGCAACACAGCTACGTGGTAGCCTCCTGCTGGGTCGACAAATAAAGAGCTCCTGTTTTGTTCTCTGTCCTCTTTATGGGAGCTTAAAGTAAAATTAGTCTCTCTCTCTCTCTCTCTCTCTCTCTCTGAAAACGTCCTTGCTCAGACTCTGCCTCCAACTTGCTCTGTCCCTTGGATGTTGCTTTGCCTCATATTCTTTCACTGTCTCTCTGACCCTCTGCCTCTGTCACTCTCTCTCACTCATCTTGTTTATAGTCTCTCTCTCTGCAATTGCAGTTATGCCATCAAGGTGCACGGAAGTAGTGAGGGGGGAAGTGGGATGATAGCGTGACCAAAGAAGACATAGCAGATGCATGAGACTAAATGTTCTTGTATCTGAGAACACATAATTATAGAAATCTTCACCTGCAGTCAGCAACCATCCATTATCTTAAGAAATTGATATGGATATAGTTCTCCAGACAGACTCATTACATTGGTTGCACTAGCACATAATTTAGAATCAACAACATTTTCTTACTGCTCCTTTTGGCACCGCAATAATACACCTATAATACCTTTTCATGATAATTAACACATACATAACTTTTTTCTTAACAATGGCTGGGTATCACAGAATCGATCAAATACTGAGACACACCAGATTCATGTTTGGCACACTGGTGCAATCGAGCAGGGCCAGGGAGCTTCCCGGCGCTACCTGGCCCCATCTAGTACTTCGCTGCTGGTGCGAACAGCTCAATTGATTAACATGGGCGCTTTGCGACGCTTCTGCCTCCGGTGTGTTCCCAGGGTTATAGGACGATAGTGTGACGTTACTGCATTAGTTAACATTGCATGTATCATGTCATGATAAATCAGTCACTTGTGGCGCCCTCTCGGCATTTTGCGCCCTAGGCAACCGCCTATGCCAGGAGCCGCCCCTGCGATCGAGGAAGGTTTTTTGGTCACATGTGCGACCGAAATGGTCACACTCTGGAGCCCTGCACAGTGCAAGTCACATCCACACACACATTTATACAGCTCCCCTAAAAAGTTCACTTTTTAGCCATAAGGGTAAATTAACATTCGCCCCTGATAACCTGCTCTGTGATACTTAGAAACTTCAGAGAATGATCTCCAGCACCGTGTTTGCCTCCTTCGGCACACTGTTCTGGTTTTATAGCACACAACTTAACCATTGTATTTCACCTTAACTGATACTATACGTAATCAGTGTTTGTTACCAGGTTAGTCATATCAACAATAGGTTGAACACATGTTAGTGCTGTGGATGATCCACTGTCCCATGTTGCCATACAAATTTGTGAATGAAGATTTGAGCGACATCCCACTCTGTTGAACGACCTGTAACATGTGGTACAGGTCGCTGGTAGGACAGGATGCTGCCACTACTCCCAGCAGTGGAAATAGCACCTGCTGCCACCGATTCACGACTCGGAACGTCAGCACCTCTGGGCAGCAGCTTGCTGTGTGAAAGAACCATCAGTCTGTCTCTCTGTCTGCCACTCTGCTGCCTCACTCTGTCACTCTGTCACTCTGCTCATGTCTCTTCATCAGTTCCCTCCCTCTCTCTGCTTCTCCACATCCCTCTACCTCTGTCATACAGTAGGGTCCAAAAGTCGGCGAGGTTTTATGTTAGCTGACCCCTAGTGGCCGTAGTAGTTATGGCAGGTGCAAAGGAGGAAGTCAGGTAAAGTGGGAAAGAGAATGACTTAGTCTAGGATAGAATGGCAGTGTATTGGATGGATGGATCTAAAGATCAAAGGACTTACACATAAGGGACAGCTGTTCATTTACAATTTGAAACCATCATTATTTGCTGTGTTAAGGTTTAGGTGATGTTTATTACTGTGACCATGAGATCTCAGGTCTCTACTCCATTTGCCCTAGACAACAATAACCACTCCTAAATAACCTTTAACCTTGTCCCACCGTTTGTTTAGCTTAACCTACACAAACACAATTGTGTTATCAACATGAAAAACCCAGTGAGCAGCATGTTGGAATAATGGAGCATCCAACAGCCATCAACAGCCACATGTCCTTCCTCAGAGGCCACGGAAATGCACATGAGAACTCTGCATCGACAGTCTGACCCTGGGGAATGAATCCACAGTGCACAACCCTACACAAGTCTGAGAAAATAGCAGTCATGCTTTCGGTTGCTCTATTGAGGTGATAAACAGATTTGGGTCTTAGAGAATGTGGGTTATTCTACTATGAAGGCTTGTAGTTCTAGACCCAACTTCTGTCAGTTGTGATGACCCTCAATATGAGTTAAATGCATTATTGCTCAGGTTCGAGGGCCAGGGATGAAATCGCAAATGTGCCCCTGCTCTTGTGAAAAAAATGCTATTCCACAGATCATAGAGTTAATCACGCAACACAACTCCAGATACTGACAGTTGGTGCTCACACCTGCTGCATGCACATCCATTCATGTGCGACTGGATCAATCTTGAAACCTTTGATCACACCTCATATGGCCATTCTGTTTGTATGAATCGTTGGACAGTGTCAAAATGTATGCAATGAACCCTCTCTTGTCTGCTCTGCAGTGATGCCATGTAACTAGTTGGCCCTTCAGTGAACCGGTGAGTGTGCCTCAGAGCTCTCCACACAAACACCCACATGCAGACACTCACAGGGCTCCCGCTCCATTCTACTCGGTCGTTCCACTTTCTCACAGTGTTTCTGACTTTTACTGGTAATGAAAATGAGTCAGAAATAGCTGGCCTACTTTCAGTTCAAACCCTCTAATGACATGGGAAAAAACGTCAGCGCCAGGCATTCTCCCATACTTCAGAGTGACAGACATGTCATGATTTTAAGTGTAAAACTGTGATTAAACACAGTGTGTTGAGGCCAGGTGAGCAACATGTGATGTCTACATGTTAAGCTGTTTTTAAAATCGCAGTTAGGTGTAAATTTAGATAATTTATACTTGTAGAAACCATCACATGTTGCTGATTCATTTTAAACAAACACTTTCGAAAAAGGTGTTCAATATGAAATCGTGCCATCAAGCAGACAGTGCCCAGATGACTTTAGAGATGCAAGACAACTACGAAATCAACACAAAATTACCACAAATCAACCCAATATGACCACAAAGAGACACGAATTATAGTCGTTTTGTGTCTCTCCAAGTTTTGCTGCATTAGTATTAGGGTGAGGACCATTTTAAACCTCGTGGCACACTCTGTACACAAATTATGTGTGATCGTTTAAAAGTCGCACATTTTGTTTGCCCAGCCTTCCACTTAGACCTCGGTTCCTTTTTTGTTTTTTTAGAACTATAACAACATACCACCGTTTCTGCCTTTGTATCTGAGGAAAGAACCGTCATTATTTGAAAGGATGTGAGAGGACACTGTGAAACATGGAAGCAAAGACAGAGGAAAGTTAAGGTCTTTGACCAGTACATGAACATTGCCTCATCTGGCCAGTGTTGGCACAGCATTGTATTCTTACTTTTGAACCTCAAACACAGTGAGACACAACTTTTTAATTTACTAATAGAATGGTTCCATCGTTTGCTGTCTTTTTCGTCAAGGTTTTTTATTGTATTTGATTGAATCAGAAATTGTTTTCATTCTGGAAAGTAACTTGCATTACCAACTATTATCCGCACTGTGTGTCTTCATAATTGTTTTCAATTGATTACTACTAGTGAAGAGTTGAAATACAGTATTTTCACTGGAATGTCTCTCTAGAGTCGTTCAGTTTATTCACTGTTGCAAAGTGTTGAGTCTTATTCCATCACGAAGGAACTTTAATCTCAAATGGAAGCTCTGGGTGGCTATTCGACAATCCCCTAAGCAGCTCTCTCGGACTCAGATTTAGCTTCTTTGGAAATCGCGAGGAGATCAGAGGACAAGTGATGACTGACATGGGAACGAGAACTCTGTGCATGGCTAGTTAATAATAAAGGCAACCAGAATGGGGCTCAGTAGAGCACATACCTCCACCAAGGCCCAACAATACCCTCAAATTCCAATCAAGCTGCACCAAATTGTATACCATATCATAGATATCAGCTCCTTAAATCTTTTTTTTTTTCATCAAGATTCATATATTTCTCTTGAAATTTATTGAAATTGTTGAACAATGCCGTATCTTGCAATGTTTTTTGATCCGGAACTGCATCAAAGTTGTATGCCTTCTTTACTGATACCTACCATATCCTTACAGCAAGTTGTTGAGTTGTTTTTGTGCAACCTTACAAGCAGACAAACTAATCGATAAACGAAGACAGGTTGAAAACTTAGCCTCCTTGGCAGCCTATTATGACATATTCTGTCTTTTCTTGGAGAATGTTTTTAATTTTTATAAAAATGTTGACCTTATGGTCCAAGCATGAATAAAAACCCAGTGGCATGAGCAGTAGAGTTTGAGTATAACCAACAACAGTAGGCTTCGTCCTCAGGAACCATGCATGTCTTTGCAAAATTCAAGATTACAATAATCAATTGGAAAAGTTTGGCCTGTTCATGGTGCTAGATTAAGAATGAGATCATAGGTACTGACCTTCTGAAAACAAGTATTCATCTGAATGTTATGTGGTAAAAGCATTTCCCATAGTGGAGCTATCTCTGTGCACTTCCTGGTCTGTTTCAGAGGGAAACAGCTGTGTCAAAGCTGAACATAAATAATCCAACTTCAAGATGTTCACACTGTCACACTTTGTATCATCCTTCTTTATTTCTTGTAGAAATAGATATAAATGAAAATGTATATGTGACGGTTCATCGTTTATTTCTGCCACTACATCCAGCAACTGTATTTCAGGGTAGAGGTTGCCAGGTTTGACTAACTCTGTGAGAGATAAATATGAATATCCAAATCAATGGGAGTTGTATAATTGCAAACTGCAGAACTTTGGAACTCTGGACATCAAACAATAAACCTTCAGTGTATCGGCAGATGCAGTTGGACAGAGTTAGTTAACAGAGAGAACATCTGGGCACAGGAGCAGAGCAATCTGTTCCACAAGGAGAGAGCCAATTCAGTAAGCAAAGCTTGAAAAACAGGAGTGGCAAACAAACTGGAGAAACAAAAAGAAAAAGTTGGTCACGAAGGACAAGGAAACCATGACTGAGCTGGAATAAAAACATGAGAACAATCAAAGTACTCAATGGGCTGAAGAAATAAATAAGTACGGGCCAAAACTTAATTTTTCTTGTTCTGTAGACAGTGGTACAGGCCTAAATGACAGTAATCAGAATTTGGTACTTGTCAATATACATTGGAGTTAACCAACAGTAGTGGTAGCTACTGACCGAGTCCACTGCCAAGGCTGGTCTCAAAAAAAGGAAGCTGTCTGTGAATATAATTCAGGCAGCTGTTAGGCCTTTCAGTCACAGCTCTGCTGGAAAAACAAATTCACAGAAGCTGCTGTGGACGGTAGAAAAAACAGGAATAACCATGTGGTGAGCTGCAGTATTAAAACCTGAGATGCTTCTGAATGACATAAGAAGCAAAGAAACTCAGTCCTTGAATTCATCTGGGGAAATCACGCAGACCAACACAGGAGTTTTCTCTAAAAAGGGGTGTGCCACTGACTGTATCAGAGGGATTGTGCCCTTGGGCAGGGCACACTCACCATGTGGCCCTTTTATCTCAAACTCAGATTCCTCGGTGAGGCCATTAGAATGCAGCATCATGACTTTGTCCTGGTAATCAGCCAATTTAGGCATTAGATGTGCACAGTGAAAGGCAAATGAAACATTGTTTCAGCGCAACATCACCGGACAAATACAATAAGACACATATTAAAATATGCAATGCATGCACAAACACACACCCCTGCACGTGTTCGGGAGTCTCATTCCCACCCAGTCACCACCCTGAAAAGTGTTGTGGGTCGGAACATATATGAGGGGATCGGTGTGTGTATAGCAGGAACCCATAAATGTTTGTGCCCCTGTATTTGTGTGTGTGGATCCTTAAGGCTAACACTTGACTGCACTGCATGTTGCTATAGCAGCTCCACCAGACTCATTTAGACAAACTTTCTCTCCAAACAGAGGATGAATAATTCTCTTTGAGCCTCCTCCTGCCTCCTTCATATCCGCATACTACCCCCTCCTCTCAGCCTCCTCCTCTGGTTATATATATATATATATATTTATTTATTATTATTTTTCTTTTAAGGATAAGACAATTTTCTGTTGGAGAGAAGCATTAGCCTTGAGACGCTCTTCCTCCAGGCTGAGATGGATTTATGATGAGCTGTCAAATTGTGGAGGGAGAGGGAGAAAGAATGAGAAGCATAGTAAACATGTTTTCCTCCTTCAGACCATACTTTGAGGGGAGGAGGGTAGAAAAAGGGAATGTAGCTGGGCGCGTTTTCATAATCAGTCTCATTGAACACCATAACATGAAAACACCCTCATGCCAAGAGGAGGTAATTGAAGTGCAGACACTTGCTGCACTGATTTTGTAAAGTTACAAATAGAAGAGGGGCAGAGTGCACCGTGTGTATGTACCCACTATTCTGGGTTGAACTTGCTGGCAGGAATGTTGTGAAGAGAAGATACCCATAAGCTGAGCTAGCCCACTTTTTATTAATTCAAAGGAAGTTTCCTAGACCAGTGTATCCCGGCCTTTTTTTGGCTTGGGACTCCAGACACAACAAACCAGCTCATGCAACCTCTTGTCAGCATACATTGTATGTCTACAGAATGTGACTAGTTCTAACCAATTTTATTTAATTGTTTTGTTCCCTTTCTCTCTTCTCTTTTTTTTATTTTAGTATTGTTTTAACGACCAGTAAGCTGCAAAGAAAAACAAACAATTACTCTCGAAAGTTTCCCTGAGAACATTTTAGATAAACACATATACTATATTATGGCTAATTTGACTTGTTTATCATCTTATAGCTTTTCAGCTTTTCCAATGGACTTATAATATGTGTAGATAATACTGTCTGATCGGCCTTAAGTGTTGTGCCACACACACTGGTTTGCTGCTCTCAGTACAAACTACTTTAGTTTAACTTTGGAACCACAATAGAGCTTAATAGAAAAAAACGTCGGGATTAAAGTGAGACTTCCCCTCATATTCATGCTAATTAAAGTAACGCCAATGTAATTTAGAGAATCATAATCTTTGTTAAATCACCTTTGATGTGAACAGTAGTTAAACTATCCTATTAAAGAGGCAACACAAAATAGATTTTGGGTTAAGGTTAGGGTTCAATCGATCTATAGTGGATATATGTGCTAGCCACCAGACAACAATATGTACAAATAAGAAATATGTCAGTTCTTTGACTAAATTAGTATCCTGGCTATGAGATAATGCTCTGCACCTTAAAAATGCTTTTGGTTATGCTGCTTACTAACATACAATAAGGTTTGGTTTGGTGGATGCAAATCATCAGATCTTATTCCACGTGGCCTCAATGTAAATTACCTTATTCTCGCATATGTCCAGACACAAAAGTTGAGTAGAGTTGTTGTCGGTATAATTTTCAAAAAGCCACTGTCACAGGATGTATAACAACCATGGGTGGGAAATGAAAAGTCATGTTTCTACCACTGCCTCAAATCTGTGGCATGCAGTGTCCATTGCGATGTTTGGCCAATAGATCGAGTTTTACTGGGCCGTATTTTCACGTTCGATAATTACAGGAGCCTTTTATTGCAACACTTCGATCATTCCCTTTCTCTTTAAGACGTTAGATGAACATTTAACGTACCAAAGACTACAGTAAAGTACATTATAGGGATGTTATCATCATTGTTGTTCTTGTTGTCTTTGCTTGATGCAAACAGTAGCTTGCATAGTGAAGCATTCAGTCCCACTCTGTACTTAACTTTGCATACGTTGTTTACAGCGGGTATGTTTCGTATGTTGGTGCATATACTCTACCCTACTAGACACAATATGCCATCCTTGTTTGGCCTTTTGTGTAAATATCTGCCTGCACATTTGTTCCAGACACTGAATTACCCAAGTGCCACAGAAACGTCAAGTCTCTGTGCTTCAACTTGGCAGATACGGTTGATCCTCATTCTGACATTCAGACTGACAGTGTACATCATGATACTCACTCACATTCTCCCACTTCCCTCATCCGACATGGACAAGGTTACTGAAGTCCTGTGTTTAATCGCTCATAGTCAAGTACCGACCTTAAAGCTTGTAAAGCTGAACAACCGCTAAAGATTATTCTTCAGCTGAGCTGTTTGACTTCAGTTAATGTAACATCCTTTTATAAACTGTTGTCTAGTAGCTGTAGTGACACAATTTCACTTAAAAGAGGTCAGAGAGGTTATTGTTTGCCAAGGTTATTCTCACCATCGTCCATCTGCAAAACAACTTCCATTCAGTTGTAGCTTTGGTCTGAAAATGTTTTCTGTGTGAAAATAAAAAAGAAAGAAATATGGTGGATACTACTTTGTCAAAAGCGTGTTAACCTGGCCTGCCCTCTGGAGACACGTCACTTAACAAGGTGCTCAGTTAAAGTCTCAGATCAAACCCAGTTTATACAAGCGAGTGGCATTATCTCACTCCAATGAGTCGCTCACCCACACAGTAAAAGCTACATTTTATGCCACACATTTCTTCATAAAATGACTTATTAGAGCAACAAGACCCTCCTTTCACAAGCTCCTTCAACTGAGAGAGAAAGAAAAAGAGGAGAAAAACACAGCTCCACTATCCCATGATTTGCCCAGAAAGCTGGTTTCCATAGCAACAGGG
Source organism: Pleuronectes platessa (assembly GCF_947347685.1). NCBI lineage: Eukaryota > Metazoa > Chordata > Actinopteri > Pleuronectiformes > Pleuronectidae > Pleuronectes > Pleuronectes platessa. Next base: position 3,368,217 of record NC_070634.1, on the reverse strand, counting down.
GCAATGATAAATTAGCCCATTGGCAGTGAGGATTCTGCTCACCAACCTGTCCTGGCTGGCTCAACCTTTCCTTTCCGACTCTCCATCACTTCCCTGTCTCTCCATGTAGAGCCCTTACATGGCTGTTTATCCAAAAAACAGTAGAGGTTTGGATTAGGAGTTATTAACTGAAAGACACATTATTTGATACACTCAGTTAGCGTGATAGCACAATTTCCCAGAGTCCCGTAAAGCTGTGGCATGGGGTTAGAAAATCATTTAAACAATGGCGAGGACATTTGGGTCACTGCAGTATAGCCACTGGTGTTCCTGCCTTGGCAACAGCCTCCAGTTTGGATTATTAGTTCTGTTTTTACAAAAGCAGAATTTTGGAGTTCAGACTTCCCCAACTTGTAAATCCTCCAGCTAATTTAATTAAAGCTTTTGTGTCCACAAGGCTCTCCCAGTATTACTCAACGGAAGGGACAATTAGGCTATTGTGGCGACTGTGGCTTTGGCTCTCCTACAGCTCCTCACACACTCGTGCACACGGACACACACAGATGTCAATGCCATAACCCATTCCAAACTCAAGACCTTTTTTCTTTAAACACTGTGTCTTAATTAAGTAAAAAGAACAGCAGCACACAAAGTATATTCAAATGTGAAATAGAGAAAGGTCGACAACTCTGTCTATTCAAATGCAAAGCAGACAGTCCACAACACAACAGGCAGTGATACAAACTGACGCCAAAATGCATTAAACATAGTCTTTGTCCATGCTGCCATGCTGTAGTTTAGTGAAGCCCATTTGTGTATCACAATCCTGTAATAAAGGGGGGGGGGGGCTACCAGTAGAAACCCTGACTAGTCTCCAAACACAAACAGAGATGAGAAGAGACACAATGAGTCTTAATGATCCCCGTACTCCTCTTTGTTGTCCTGCACACAAATGACACATCAGGCTGGAGGAGGTGAAACAGTTCAGCGACTAATCATGTCCTTGACGCGGTCACAAAAAGCACTTGGCAGCTGCCGCGCAGATCGGGGGCTTTTGTCGACAACTTGCAAAACCCGATGAGGACTGGTAAATCGTTTGTGAACTAGGCCTGACAGTAAGGGGTAATTGTAAAGTCGTACACAGAGGGCACACTATAGCCAAGCAGGGAGAATGAAAGACTGGTTTAGTTCTGAACGGGGTTTAACACTGTTTTACACACAGCATTATTAGTGCTATTATTTTCTGAGGCAAACTTTAGATCTCACTTTCAACCAGTTATTACCCTTGATAGAAGCCATCTGCTCTCCACTTCAGGTCAGTAGATAGTCAGCTAATTTCTAGTTTATAATTAAAATTGTGTACAGGGGGTTAGACGTCTGTCTAATTAGACAAAGATAGAGACATCACCCTGACAGGAAGTGATGCGAATTTAAAAAAGTGTGGAATCATGAATACTGCAGTCCAAAGTCTGTGTTTAGCACTACTCATGCTGCATTGGTCCCTATGGTTTTTCAACTCACCTTACATAGGTGTATACTTATCTTTCCAGATTTCTTGGTGATGACTTTGCTTCCCGCATCATCTCCTCAGCTGGGTGTGTTGTGTATGTGAGGCAAGGAACCAGCTCTGAGCAAAAAACAAACCCTAAAACTTTGGACAGATTCGTTCTATTTGAACATGGATTGAAAGAAATCAAAGAGTTTGAAAAGACTTCCCTTTCTTTTCCTTCCAAGTATATGGAACACCCTGAGGGAACATCAGTTGTCTAACAAGTTTTCACGAATCGAACGCAGTGTGCTTTTTCATTGATTTATTAATTTGTTTGCTTCTGTTTTCTCCAGCGATATAGGTTCATCCGTCTATCATTCCTAAGGAAGCTGGACTGTGGATTTAAAATGATTTTAACAGCATCTGCTTTTATCTCTACAGTAGCAGCTTCTATCTGTATGTTATTGATGTAAAATACATTTGTTCTTCATATGGGAGACACAGGGCCCTGAGCAAGTTGATGCTCAGTCGGTAGCTTCAAAATGTTCTATATCTAAACAAGAGCTTTATATTAATCTGCGCATGTTTTTTTGGCTCCCCCCTGGTGGTTGATTCTATAAACAATGAGGTTGCCACTTGTGCTAATTGGTAAATAGATAAAAAGCATTTTTACCCATGAATTTAAACTTCTGAAAAATACTAGAAAATACTGAACTGAAGCCCACAGCATATATAACATACAAAACTGCTTATTGTATATTAATCACTTTTTTTCATTTATTTCTTTGCTTTTGATCCAGGAGACACAGGTCCATCAGTAATAACTTGATGGTGTTGAAACGTGATTCAGTACTTCTGGCTGCCGCCACTCTCCTGGCATCAGCTACGAACAGTATAGGGGAGAGTGGGCTAATGTGAGACATTTTTTACATTTGCTCCCCTCTAGGCGAGCTAAAATGATATATCAGTAAAATTTACACATTTCCAATTAATTCAGGATGTTTCCTAGCAATGGAAATGATCAGAATGTCTTCAGGACAAAGGGCAGTGAAAATATGATTGTTTTTTAAAAAGTTGTCTTGTGTCTCACTTTACCCCAGCTAAGGGGTAAAGTGAGACAGACCAGAGAAATCTAGGGGGTAAAGTGGTCCACTTACTTTTTCCACTTTAAAACTAACATAACAACACATGTTAACCACACTAACACAATAGTTAAAATCCCGACAGCTAGATTGACAACCACTAATATCGGACTAATCATGGGGATTGGTCAATTAAGCACATTTATGATTATTATGATTCATGTGATCTCTTGCACAATTGGCAGGGACAGGGATATTGTTTTTCTTTGCGTATTCAAATGCCAGTTCATGGCACTAAACTGGAGTAAGGCCATGGAACTGGTCAGCTAGTTGTTTCAAGTGTTTGGCTCCTCCTCCATCTCATCTGTGAATATTCTCTTTGCCTCAGCTACTGCACCCCAGGCTACTGATTTTACTTTCCCTTTCTCTTTTTTCTTTATGAATCTTTTGAGGGTTGTCTTATCAATATTTCTATCCCTTCCAGCTTTTCTTAAGGACTTCTTTCCTTGCATGACCTCAGCGGCTACACTCTCCATCTCTGCGAGGGGTGTTTGGCCCCAAGTCGTCTTCCTGGTGTAGTTTCTTGGCATGATAGCTTTTCTACAATGTTTATGACATTACAAATAAAACATATCTAATGTAATATTACACTAAAATATGTTTAAGACTAAACTTAACTTGTGCTTCATGGTTCACAGCCAACATTTTAGAAAAAACAACATCTCTTAGCAATTCAGGCTAATCTTCAGCTAGCATCAATCACATGGTTTTATATGTTGGAAGTTCACCAACATGTATGATATAAGTTTTTCTTCCTGAATCAGCTTGTTTTGACACAACAGTTGATTAAGTTCAAAGCAAGAAAATTTACTTCTACATGCAAAAAACTATGTGAAAGTCCTTAGCATAATACAAACTCCCACCATCTGTGGCTCCATCAAAGCGACTGCATCTGCCCCATTAAGACCATGTTATACTGTCAGATTATTGAGAACAAGAGGGTAAATGGACCTTGACAATGTTTTGAGAGCCAGAGAGGAAAGTAGCTACATTTCTAAGTATAGTCAGGGTAAAACAATGTAAATAAGCATGGTTTTATAAAACAGCAATAAAACTAAAAAGGAAGAGAATAAAAACAACAAATGAAAATCCCTGTGTTGCCCAACCGCTGTAAGCAAAAAACTAAAAGACACATAGCTGAGCCACTCTGTAGAAGCGAGCGACATGTTCCTACATTACCATTAACACACACACTGTAGTTTCTGTTTACCCAATCTGACACACACTTTTGTGCTGCTGTAAATACTCACCAGAGCATAAAATCTGCATTAATCCACTGCCGAAAATAGTCCCCCACAAATGCTTCATTCCCTCTATTCCCCTACAAAGAATATGGTGATGGCTGTTTTAGGGTACCATTGTGGAGCTGTTTAAACAGGGGAAAAAAAGGAAAGAAACTTGAATTTGTGATCTGTGTGTACAGATTTATGTTTTATAGGGATAAAACGCAGGACTGAATCTGAGTGCAACAGCCAGGGAATGAAAGATTTAGCACTTTGTTTCAGGGCTCTTCCAGGCAGTGGAGCACACTGCATGTTTTACCACCAACACTGACCAGGATTCACATCTGATTCAGCCATTCAACTCAATCAGCTGCCACTCGTAAGCCTGGTACAAACAGCCATTACACTCTCTCCTCTCCTGTTTCGCCATTGTTACAATAGAGTGGAATGGCGGAATAAAATGAAGTGGGTTCATATTCGGGACATCATTTGTGAAGGATGTTGTTTTTCTCTTGTTTTATTGAAAACAGTACCAGGTGCGAATTGAGCCGACGCCTGCCAAGGTTATCAATTTCATAATAGTTATTAGTCCCCAAACTCCTCTGCCGGGCCTTTCGATCAACACAGACTCCATTACACTGATGTCTGGGCTGTCAGCACACACAAATAAACACACACACACACACACAAAACATTAGTTTCCGCTTCCAGCAACTGGTGTCTGCTGCCACATTAAGTGGCGCACCATAAAGCCCAAATCTGTCCATCCATTCTCTGCTCCTTCTGCGATGCAACAACAATAACGCCGGCCATTTTCAATGCACGGTTACATAGAAGTGCTCTCGGGCAGACGGGCTGATGGCACGTAAGGGCACACTTAGCTGCACTCGCACGTGTGCAATTTGTCTGAGCAATCTGAGAGTCTCTTGACCGTGAGTTTCTGTCTGGGTGTGTTTTGTATAAGTGTGCGTGTCTGTATATAACATAAGAAAAAGGAGGTTTTGCTTTTTTGTCGAGAGTGAAGTTGGCAGATTTCTGTTGAGATAAAGTGGAACAGAGAGGTGTGGATATATATTTTTTTTGTGCCAGTGGTGACAAATACAACTTTGTCAACTAGTTTGTTCTCTGTTTTTAGATGGATTATTCAAAATGATAACTATTAAACCTGGCATGCAGCTTCCAAAATGTAATTTTATACACTTACCATTTCCATTTAAGGAACAAAGTCCTATTTAGAGGAAAGTTGAAGCTTTTAAGTTTCATTTCAAAGTCAAACTGAAATTAAAGATCTGTTTATGTATAATCTGCGGTTGCTTTGACTTCCTCAATGGTCAATGCTTTTACCATGGCAGTCATCCAAAAAAGCCCGGTGGGAGCTCGGTGATGCAGAAAACTGAATTGTCGTTGACCAGTTATTCTCAAACTGGAGAGTGTTCAGGGGTAAAAGTCACCCTGAGGGCTGCTGAGGAGCTGTGCGAGTCAACGCTCCTGAGTAGAGATGCTCCTCCTGCAAAGATGTCGAGCTCAACTTGCTGCTCTGCCCACCACAAACCCCCCCACACTCACACACACACACACAAACACACATACACACACACACACATTCCTTGTCCTCAGTCACCACAACACTGAACAACAAACGTTCGTTAGATTCATTCATTAAAAAAGCAAGTGACCTTCTCAACATAAGTATTACTCACACACCCTGATGCTCGTTGCTCAATATCTCATTATGGAGTCAATGCATTGTAGATGACTGACTCAGTCGCGTCTATGCTTCTCCAATTTGAAGACGGTTTGAGAACTGGAGCGAAAAATAACAGCAATTTTAACATCCATTGATGTAGATGATGATTCATATTATCATCTACATTTATATTTAAATCCAGATGTGTGACCGGCACTAATGACCTCACTAAATTTTTACAATTTGAGATACACAGGAGAAACCTTTGTCCTGTTGAAGATCATCAAAGAGATTAAGAAGAAGATGTACATACATCAAATGTTATTAATTTCTCAGCATCTTTTTTTTTGCTTCAAACTGACAGCTGATAGAGTCATTGATCAACTCATGTGGCCGTATCACAAAAAAGTGCAAAGATTCTGTTCGATTTCCGGGGAGGGCACAACTTTCCCCAAGTTACTTTTCATGATTGGTTGGACACTATCTACTATCGTGCACAGTGAATTTACATCACAACTAGAATGACACTCAGGGAGTATAAACCTCCACCAAGGCCCAACAGTCCTCTTATGGAACCTGCATTTAAATTGACTTGATCTGGATTATTGTTTGAATCTGCACCAATTTCAACGGACTCATAAAAATCAGTCCCCTGAATATTTGAGAATGTTTTCATCAAGATCCATGGACAAATCTCTTAATGAGCAAAAATGTTGATAAAAGTCCGGCGATATTGAAGAAAGACATGTAATGGGCTCTTTCCTGACACATTCACATTATTCCAACAGTTTCCTGGGTAATCAGTAGTTTGGGCTTTTCCTGGAACTAACAGACAGAAAGACAGACATCGAACCCCCCAAAAAACCTAGACGAAAATATGACCTCTTTTGCGGAGGTAATACTAAAGCCAGCACTATAAAGTTAAACCTTGTATGAGTATGAACTGAATATTTAATCACAACTAATGGAGCGTGTTTATGCCGCTCTACCCTCAACCTCCTCACTGAGGTTATAACTTGAAAGCCTCCTTTGACACGAAAACGTGTTCAACAAAAAACCAATGACCCCTCAAGCATGCCAGTTTGCTTTTACATTGTAGATGATGTTGATTTAGTCTCTCCCCAGCACCTACAGCTTAAGCTCCCTCTGGGGGCATTGCACCACAGGGCGGCATTTAGGTGCGTGATCTGTGCACTCATGCCGTGCCTCCTGCCAAGCTCAGGGCTGGGGGCGATGCCGGAGGAGGTGTTTATACACTCTTAGCTCTTCCTGGAAGTGGGATTGGCTCCAGGCCCATCCTGAGGTGACCAGCCTTACTACCAGGAGATACAGGAAATAGACCTGAGACACAGAGAGCACCAGGCCATAGCCAGAGGCAAGAGAAGTTAACTCCAGCTCCACAAACTAAAATAACAACTAATGCAATTGTATTTGTTTAATAAAACTATTTTAAATCATGATAACTGAATTCCGCATTCAGGACTTCATGGAGATTGCAATTTTGGGGAGCTAAAAATAATGATTAATTATAAAACAACACAGAGTATTTTGAAGAATGTGTGTGTGAAGCGAAAAAAGCAATAAAAGTCGAGCACGTATTGCATCAGCATTTACATAAAACAGCAATTAGTTAATGATTAAACTGAATGCCACAAGTAACATATTGTATCAGTCGCTTTGCTATTCAGTCAGCGCTTCAGCATTTTCAGCGAGGAAAAACACCTGATATTATTCCTGAATCTGAATGAGCTTTTTGATTAAATCTCTGATTCGCCATGTGCGACTGCCTGTCGTCTCACTTCCTGAGGTGGAGTTCATCTTGTTACCAGAAACAAGACGAGGCACGAAGGGGACGAACAGCCGCCTCAGCCCGTCAAGCTTCCACCGTGTCGCGTCGCTTCTGACTACGGAAATCCTAAAGCATGCAAAATTAGACTTTGCAAGGGGGTCACCACAAACAGGGCAAGGAGTAATAATGAGAATCGTAAGCTCAGACAAGTGCTGAGGGGGCGAACAACAAGGAGAGAAGCAGTGAGAGTCGACTTTGGCAAGTAGGCGAGTTTGAAGGCCCCAACTATTCTAAAGGCAGCTAACTTCATTTTATCTTTGAATCTGCACTGCACTAGAGTTTTAGAAATCACATCGTGTGACATAATGGTAGCCAAGTTATACAACAGAGATGCCTGTCAACCTAGCTTCCACACCCACACGTAACACTCGGTATTTAAGGCAGGTACAAAAACTCTGAGACATTGTTGATTAATGCTAAAATAATCAATATCTCCATATTAATATGAATGAAATGACTAAACTGTTAGTGACTTAAAGGAGTTGCTTGTGGTGACAACGATTATCACCAAACTGCAGACGTTGCAGATCCTCTCAGCGCCACAGAGCGTTTTAGTGTCTTTCAGTGCTGTTACCACCTGGTTTTATGTTGCTTCCCTTTCCCCCTCAATGAGCTGGGTCATAAAAAGCTCACCGCCTCCAACTCCCACAGTGTCCAGCACCACCATTGTAAACCAATTGCATGCTACCTGTTGAGCACCAGACAGCGAATGAGCAATTTCAGCTGCTCAGGGGGAACATATTGGAGCATTCAACAACCTTAACCCAGCGATTGGACATTTCACTCTGAAAGTCTCACAGTAAGGGTTTACATCATGTCCAGCTCTAAACGACACCAGGGGATTCCTTGCTTACCAGTGCCTGATGTTAACAAGCCAACTAGGGACGGGCGAGTGCACCAATATCCGATCTGTATCTGTTCAACCAACTAACTATCTGTATCCGTACTCGGAAGTCGGCGGTGCTTAAACTGGAAATGTGCGGGGCTTACCGGTAGTTGGTATGTTAAGCCTTACATGGATATGGGTTGATCAGAACTTGCTATATTTATTGTTTATTAGGAAAAAAAATTACAGAACTGCCTTAGAATTGAGATTCAGATCAAGTTTTTGATCACAAGATTCACAATCGTAAGAACTTGTTCTATTCAGAACAAGTTTTTCATAAACTTCAGTGAATAAACCATGCAGTATTAATTGGTTTGGAAAAAAGTGAATTGAATATCACCAAGATAAACCCCAAAGCTTCCTTTTCTACTTGTGGAAGTATCTTCTCCTTGCACTTTAAACTCTATACTTCTTTTAAATTAAAAAGCATGGTCAGTCCGGGCTAGTAATGCTTTGTTACAAAGACAGCATTATTTGTCATACATTTCAACATAAAAAAGAGATGACCTGAGATGTCTTGTATGAGTGAAACAGATTATTCATTTTAGTTTCAACATGATCAGCACATTATGACAACAGTTGTACCCATAATAATTTCACGTTTCACGGTTTCACGTGATGTACATCAGAAAACGAATAAATAATAGAAATTAGATATTTTGACATCTCAAATAAGAGACATCTCAATGTATTAAAATAGTAATTGAGATAAAATACTGAGCTTTAAAGCTAGTCGCCAGCAGTTTTGAGTTGAAGAGCTTGTAACAGCTGTGTCTGAATGAAATTACAATTCAAACGAGCCGCAAAACTATCCCTAATAAACTTTTGGAAGAGGTACACTGTCACAATTGCAATGACTGGTGCATTACTGTGACAGATATCTAGGTCATGGCTCACATGCCTCCCAAATGCGTCCCATTCATGCCGAGATTAAACTGCTAAAGGTTTTTTAAACAAAGAAATGTGATGGGTAGACCAGCAACAAGAAGGTTGCTGGTTCGAATCCCACTCTATCCCATCTGCATGCCTAAGTGTCCTTGGCAAAATAGTGAACCCCTAAATGGCCCCTCATAAATGCTGAGTATTCTAAAAATGTAAGTTGCTTTGGACAGTTTCAGGTGCCTTAACAGCTCTTTAAGTCGGGCGAGGCAGCTTTCACTGCAGCATTTAAAGACCAGTAGCTTTGACAGAGATTTTTTTTTAAAAGACATAGGGAGAGCACAATCTACTGTTTCTAATAAGTAGCCAGAGGAGGAGACAGTGTAAGAGGCAGCAGCCGGACTAAGGGGATGTCTTACACTGTTGTGGGCATAATTAAATTACTATCGAATTGTAAACCACAAAATAATGTCTCTGACATCTAAGACACGACACACTGACCCATCACCTGGAAATGATGCGTGTGAGTCTGCGCGTGGTAAAGTGCCAAGAATCTAAATTAATCTCTCGTTAACGCTGCTTCCGATCCTCCTTTTCCTCGCCCACTCTATTTAAATCTATCCTCATGTCTCTTGCTCACGTGACCTCTGCCCGTTTCCCTCCACCCCTCGGAGCCCATAGGAGACATTAATATTTCAACCCTAAGTCATTATTTCAAATATAAGAGAAGGAAATTGACTTTTTGACGGCATCTTAAAAAAAGAAAAAGGAAAAAACGCCCTTTCACTTTCACCCTAAAAAAAAAGAAAAAGCCAATTACACTGTCAAATCTGCGATTCACATCTCTTTTCTTTGCTTTCAATAATTTCCTCAATTCCACTGTGGCTATAACACATCTTGAAAGATATGTCACCTTGCCATGCTCTGCTCTCGTATATACTGTTACCGCTGGCTGCTGTGACAGCTCTGCCTCCCTATGGGGTTCATTGACGTTTAAACTAATCAAATCTAACCTATTCTCCCCGTGCTAATAACGTGTCTCAATGCTTAATTTGTACAGTCTCTTTTTATGGCTAACTGCATTGTGTCTGGAGAGTATGAAGCATTCTGTATGGGCTCACAAAATTCTTATGATGCTTTTTTGTGCTCTTATCAGCAAGTGTCAAGGCAGAGTGACGGAAGATCCTCGTTCATCCCTTTTTTCCTCAAACACCCCTCCCCCAGCACATTGTTGGACTTAATATGCACTGCAGCTTTATCGCTATCCACTTTTCCTCTCTATAGGCAAAAGAGCAATGTTTATTACCCAGAGTCTTCCGATATAGCTCTACTGTGTAAAATCATTAGTGGAGAAGGCCCGTCATCGTGTAATTATTATTGATTGGACAACAAGCTGTTTCAACCGTTGGAACATGCTGAAAGCAGCAGCGGCAGCAACAACTCTACGAGTTATTAGCGCTGTTTTTAAAGAGAGATGCCAATGTGAGCGATCGAAGAAACACAGGTTTTCAGAATGATTCTTTCAATCTATTATAGTCATCCCAGGAAATACAGCAAAGGCTGCACTGAGATGCATATCAGACTATCGCCAATATAGCCAAGACTTCCCATGCAAAATCAGGGGAAACTTTCTACATCCAGATATACCTGTGGTTGCGCACAATGCAACAATATTTAAGACCATCACCTGTGGTCATGAGCTTTGGGTAGTGACAGCTAGAAGGAAATTGTGGATTCAAGGGGCCAAAATGACTAATCTCTCACTAGTTTCTGGGCTCAGTCCTAAAGATAGATATCTGGAAGAAGCTTTCAGATATCTGCAAGGAGTCTGGTGTAGACATACTGCTCCTTTGGGTCCAAAGGAGCCAGTGGAGGTGGTTCAGGAATTTGATTAGGATGCCTCATGGGCACCTTCCTTTGGAGATTTTTCACACCCAAATGAGAGGAAACCCCGAGGGTTGACACAAAACTAGCTTGAGGTACTATATACATCCCATCTGGCCTGGGAATACCTCCGTCTCTTCTAGGAGGAGCTGGAAAGTGCTGTTTGGCAGAGGAACGTCTGAGAACATCCGGCTCAGCCTGCTGATACGATGGCCCAACCCCAAGCAACGTAAAATGAATTATTTGATTGAATGAACCCTATACTTTTGGGGCAAAAAGAGATCTAGTGCCCAAGGACAGTTCCCTGCTTTGTTCTGCTGGAAATCCATCCTTTACTGGATATTTAATTAATAGAGTTTAGTGTGATTGTTCTGCTGATAACTTTAAACCTGCATAAAATATATAACAGTTCCACCAAGCTGCTGAATTATGAAGCCAGAACAATTAAATAAATCCACAGGGAGGACAAAGTCAACATGCATACTATAATTCAAAGAAGCCAGAACTTTTGTTAGCATAAAATAATTGAACCAAGATAATTATAATCAGAGTATAAACAGATTTATATAATTGCAACTAGAGGGAGGAGCAGGTTTTCCCCAGACCAGTCATGGATAACCTCATCACAGCCCAGTTGGTAATCTCACTGATTAGGCTACTTAAAAGTCTCCCTTTGAAAAATATCCATGTTAATCCAACTTTGACCCTTAATCTCTTCTTTTCATTTCCTCACCTTGATCTCATCTCTTTTCACCTCCAACCATTTTCTTCCTCTGAACTGTTGCCCTTCTGCTTTTTCTGCCCTAGATTTATAATACTGAGGGCTCACGGTTTGAGTTCAGCATGTATCCATCCATGTGCCATGCATTGTTAGTGCGGTCTCTAGACCTGTCATCTCCCTCACAGAATCAGTATCCTTCTGTCTTCACGTCCCAACCCGTGGATTCTGAACTTCGACTGAGACCCACCGGGACATGCTGGCACCTAAAATAAACCACAGTCGTCATGCTCGCTCTGCACTGACTTACCACGATCATTCTTCACCACAGATGATTCCCACAAACAGATACCCTTGTGCTCATTAACTGCTACTCAAGCTGTTTAATCTCTTGCAGTATTCACTCAAATGAAAATGAAGTCTGTACCTTTGTTTCAGAAAGAGAGGTATTATAAAGTTATTATTTACCCTCAAATCACAAGCTAATAACATGAAGTAACAGATTCACCTTTTTCCACTCCAATTAAACATACTTCAACATAAGCACAATGGAATGGTGGGTATTTTGTACTGTGACACCAACTGAGCCAGGCCTTCTTGCATCTCATCAGTGCCTCCCTAACCCTAACCCTAACCCGGCTCCAACCGGGTTGGGAAAAGCAAAACCCAATGTAACAGTAACATGTCCTACAGAAGAATTGTCACAATAAGAGAAAGAAAAGATGTGAAAAGAAAAAACAAAGAAAAGAAAGCAGATAACACTCTCATTTGTGGACTTTTTTCTGTATTCCATCGAGGATTTTTTTCTATCTTCTGTAATTACTGGAAGAATTTCCTTTTTTTTTTCTGGTTTATTTTTCTTCCTCTTTTATCCTCTCTTCCTCTTTCTCCTCCATCTGTCTTATTTGTTCAACAGCCAAGCAATCGTTGTTCAAAGCCATTTTCTCTTCCCTTCTCTTCTATGCTGTCTCCCTCTGCCTCTCCTTATCCTATAGAACTAAATTTCTGAATTGCTTTCAACAATCACCTATTGACAAACAGCTTCTTTTTTTTCCGTGAGGCAACAATACACAGAATGTCTCGACAGATTGTGACTGTGGGTTTGCCGGCTGTAGTTTTTTATGTCGGCCAAATTCCCCATGAAGAATCTAGTCGCCAGCTAACTGCCCCGGAGTGCAGATTAGCCAACATTATAATGGGTTATCTCTATCTCTTCCTCTGTTTGTGTGTGTGTGTGTGTGTGTGTGTGTGTGTGTCCGTTGTGTGTGTGTGTGTGTGTGTGTGTGTGTGTCCGTTGTGTGTGTGTGTGTGTGTGTGTGTGTTTGTGTTTGTCTGCATCTAGGAGTGAGCGAGAGAGAAAGTCAGAGAGAGAGAATAACGATAACTCTCAGCTCTGCTACGATAACCCTAATCTGACACAGGAAATAATTCCCTGTCTTCCTCCAACAACAGCGGGATTTGCCACCGTGGCTGCTGGCTGATAGTGTCATGGGAGAAGAATAAGGGGCTGCGTCCCCTACAGTGCAGGGATTATGTTAAGACAATGTGCCTCTGTGTGTTGGCTTTCTGTTTATCTGAGCTATTATATTAAATTATACTAGACAGATGTGAATTGTAACTGCTAATGGATTTGGAATTATAGTTACAAGGTGTAAAATGTGAAGTTCCTCAGACTGAATGGAGGAGACATGGAGGTGTTTTATGGCAGTTGTATTCATCAGCTCTGAATCAGAAAATGTGATTTACTTATCTAGAAAATGTACCACTGCTTCATACTTTAAATTTAATATGCATATAGAGTACAGTAAAAATACTGTACATGTTTTCTTAGATTTACATTCAGTGGTTAGCATTTCTTCAAATAGATGGAAGTCACAGGATTACTAATGCGGAAATATGCATTCAGTTTCCTTGAATGTAATATCTACTTATTATTATATGTGATGATGCTATGGGACCAAATAAAACATAAATAAGTGAAACAATAATAATAACAGTAATAATAATAATAATTGTATGGATATTTGCTGTTAGAGTTATAAGCTTTTTCTGTCTCCCTCAGATAACTTGGCTCATTGTCCATAATATGAAAACTTTACAGACACTTCATATATCTTCAGTTCAAATGACACTTCATGTATCTTCAAATGCAGTATCTATTTTTGATGGATTGTCCTAAAAAATCTGGTTGAGCTTTACATCATGATGTAACTCCATCTCTCAGAGTATTATATCACTTCACCAATAGGTTGTGCTCCTATTGATGTTTCAACGTTCAGATCATTTTATCAGACTTATGTTTTGGAAATAATGATCAGGTTTTTTATCTTCAGCTTAAATTTTTTTTTATGTATTTGGAAATTAATATTGATGCAGCTCACATCTGTCTTTTTTTTATGAAAAGAAACTGCAGTACAATGTCCACTTAAAGTCACTATAGCATTATGAAACATTGCTATAGTTTTGTTCGAGTGTTCATGTGTTTATGATTTGCCAAAGTCCTTGGCTTAATCAGCCCAAGAATAAAAAACTAACAGAGACGTATTTTACTAAATCCATGCTAAATAATGAGAGGTATAAGAACCAAAAGCATTATTCTTAAGTGGTTTCCTTTTTACTGTTGGCATCTGCATTCCATGATAGGGTAACTACCACTGGCCCACTTGTTTTTGGAGGGTCACTTAAGTGATGGCCATGATTAACGCTGCAGTTGGGACAAAACCTCATCAACCCTTTCCAGTCTCAAGGTCTCCCTACTGTAACAGACCAGCTGCTTTCCACCAAACAGCAGACTATGACTGTACTGGTCAGTGAATGGCAATGTGCTGGAGCTCAATCAACTTGCCGGTGAATGACTGTTAAAAGAAGCTGCAGAATGGAATGAGACCAGCTGGCATGTAAAGACTTGTAAAATAGGATGTTCTTTCTCTGAGAAAAGTGCTCTATTAGGGCAGCCACACCGAGGGCCAGGCTGACAGGCCTGCACCTGACCACGGATGGTGAACCACCATGTTTTGTCATGTGTCACTTTTCGCGGAGACCTTCTTGTCAGGGAAATCGAAAGAGAGGGCGTGCTGAACAGAAGCCGAGGTGTGACAGCATGTGGAGGTAAAGCTCAAACTGTCTGTGTATTACATAACAGGGAATAGCATGACAAATATCACCCTCATTACACTGTACCATGAAATACAGTGAAACTATCTGCTTATGAGACATTTTGTGATTATCAAGGGTCTAATTTTTTCTATAGACTCAAATGACAAAATTTTGTTTTTGTCACCCTCCATTTTTATGGATGCAATTCGATTTACTCACTAACATCCCATATTACAGTGCGCTATAACAACCAAGCCCTGGTTAATATCATGCAGAACTGCAATGTCCCTGGTTTAATTCAAGCAGGGGACCCTTATACAGTAACCTTTCAAATTAAAACATTGAAGCAAAACTGGGTCAAATGCAAAACTGTCCGACAAATCAAATGATAAATTTAAAAGGATGGCTCTCACCTTTGTAAATGTAAAAGATTTCCACCCACTTGTATCAGCAGGCACATTGGCCAGTGAATAGCATATTAATGTGTGATGCAGTTCAGCCAAACCCAGCTACAGTGAATCAGTGTGTTTTAATGTGATGTCTGTGCTTCTTAGTATAATTTTAGGAGCTATGAGTGATTACAGCAAAATCCAAATCTGTTACCAGAATCTGCTCCATTCTGATGCTGGCAGGCCGTTCTGTTTACTGGCAATCAAACGGGGATGCAAACTTTCTTCTCTCCACGTCACACACTCTGCTTCTTCATGTCTGTATGTTTTTTCCACTCCTCTGTCACCGCTACACACGCACAAACTAATTTTGTGGTACGCACACATTGGCACGTACAAGTGAAAACACATGCCAGGCCTGTAGGCACACAGAGAAATCCACAAACACACACACAGAGGTGCACACTCACTTCGGGGCATCAGGGGGTGTGTGATGGTCAAGGAAGGCAGCATTGACTTTGCCAAAGGGAGTGCGGACAGTGGAGCAGGGGTGGGGGGTTAAGAGGGTGGGAGCTACGGAGATTAATGATCAGAAAATCTTAGTTTCTACTGAGTGTGTATCTCTGTGTGTGTGTGTTTGTGTGTGTGCGTGTGAGCATGTGTGTTTGGGGCCCTAAGGTGGAGAAATTATGGAGAGGGAAGTTCTATCTCTGAAGGAAGGGCTTGTTTAACGGTGAGAGGCTATTTCCACTATGACTAGCACAGGAGTGGAGGTGATTAGGCTGGATCTCACTCACACACATACACACACACACACACACACACTGGCAGACAAACATAGATGGTGAGCGGTGCCGCCGGTGCAATGTGGGTTTTTACAAAAAGTCAGCTTTTACCAGAACCACCTATTGAGTGACATATTAAACTGCTACCGTCACACATACACACACACTTCAGCTACCTGCACAGCTACATACAAATACACACCCTCACACTTACTTTCACATACACGCGGCTGGATTCACAGGGGGCACGACAAAGCAGGTGTGCTGCATAATCAACACAGAGGAGGCAGAAATTACATGAATTAAAGATTGATTGACATTTAGCAGGTGTTCCCCTGTCAGGTAAGTATGTTTCCGTGGTTTGTTTGACATCCTACAGATCCTTTTCATTTTCATTTGGCCTCCAGTTTTTAACCTAATCAGTCTCTGCTGTGTTGTTTTGTGTTTCTTTTCCATTTCTTTTGACGCAAATACTGAGAGGAAATGCTGGATTCCTTTTTTTTAAACTCTCTCAAACTCCGCTCATAATGCTGTTCATGGAACGTGGGTGGGCATCGCCTCGAGAAGCAGCATTATGCTGCAGAGGTCTCTGGCTGAGCTCCCTGGGACATCCAGAAAACTCTGTGGGTGGGCTGGTGGGAGACACAGCAGTGAAGGCACCTACTGTGACCCCAGCAGTGATTTCTCTTGGAATCATGTGGCTGAGTAAGTGAGAAGCATTGGAAGTGAAGTAATGTGAAAATGCAGCCAGCGAGGGAGAGAAGCTACTACAAGGCATCACTGAATTCTGGTAATTCACGTAAAGCAAATAGTTAGTAAAGGAACTATTTTTGTAACGACTGCTCGGTGAGAGATATTTATTATTGCCTGACATAAATCACACCGGAGTCGTTAGACTTATATATAAATAAATAATTTAATTTATTTGAATCCAGACAAATACAGATTTCTGAAATTAATTTCATGACGTAAGAATCATGTAGAAATGTGTGAGATTGCCTATGTATATTAAATGATGTGTATAAGTATGATCATTGTATGTGGGTTTGCAACATTAAAGGATTAAGAGCTGTGAGAATAGGCTGCCTTAGTGTTTTCATATAAATCTGGCATTAAAAAACAATCTCTGTTCAGAAGAAAATGTGACAGAAATGATGTTTTAATATTAAAACATTTTCTTCGTTTTTCTCAATGTAACTATGACAGATTCCCTCCCTACGGAACGTGAGGCAGAATAAATGTTAAAATTGAAGCTGCTAAATATGAAAGTGAAAGTGCTTCAAACGTCCACCGCTGTAGGTCAAAACTTTCAATTTGCGAGAAAGATTCAGATTTTTTAGTCATGAGCAAAGAGTAATATATCTTGCTGAAAAGGCTGTGGCAAACAGAATGGCTGCAATGAATTCTCCTCCTGTGCAGCTCTCAGGCTTGATTATAACGTGATTGTCGAGAAGTTCTTTTGGAAGCCAAAAGAACTAAGGTCCATTTCCCAGCTCCACATGCCAGAATGTGAGCAGGGCAGTGACCAGTGACACTTGTGTTATACTTGGTTGGGTAGAATAAAAAAAAGCGGCCATTGCATTCTCCTATAAACAGATCATTAACTGGCAGATGAAAATAGAATCAGTAGAGCACATACCTCTACAAAGGCCGAACAATCCTACATGTCTGTCTAGCTCTCCAAAAAAAGAAAGAGAGGGTAAATGAGGTAGTCTGTCAGTGTGCACTAAATTATACAATCTCATACATTTCAAAACCATAAATGTTGTATGGCTTACACATTACTATCCAATATATATAATACGAATATTTGTAATAAGACATATTCTCTGCAGTACACACATACACACACACACACACTACCACAGGGTTACTTATATTTTTAACAGATTCACACCACAGATGTCATGATCATTAATCATTTCAGTTATGTCCGGAGTCACTGTGCTTTCCTTTATGAAGCCAGATCACGATCTTCTGTTAAAAATAATGTTTATTTTCTGTATAAATAAGGTAAATGATGCTGTAGTCTCATGTTTACACATGGATATTGTACTGTAAGATCAGATTTTATTGAGGATCAGTGTATCAATGAATTACTTATTACTTAAAGAAACCACATTCTAATCAAGTTGATAAGATACAAACTATGACCACAATTACATTTCCTACAAAATGTTACAGAAATATGATTTCGAGGAGAGAAAGTTAAACTCAAAGGTCTTAAAGGTCTGCTTACTCAACGTCAGCATTTGCCCATGTGTAGTGTGCTTTTAAAGTAAATTTAATAAAATAAGAATATACATTTACAATATATATTCATTATGTGATTTAAACAAAAAACATGTTTCCCGTATAACATACTATTGTTGCAGTTTATTTGATAACTACTTCATTTCAGTCTGGGTTACCTTCATAGTGGAGTACATGGACAGCATCAGAGTACAATCACATTTGTACCATCCACTGTGTGCCGCAGATGGAGATGGAATAGTGTGACATTTAGAAAAAAAAAATGAAATAAATAAAAATCAAGGCAGCTTGCAAAGCTATCTCCATTACAACCGCTCTGTCACCTCTGACTGAAACCCTGCCAACAGACACAAGAGCTCAAAGGAACAAAAATATACACAACACATCCTGCAATCTTTACGTGTGAGTTAGGGGAGACAAAATGGCATTTGGAAAAAAGCACAGGAGATCATGTCGATCCTGATGTGGCGGAATAAACTCACTCGCAGCAAGGGGAGGGTGGAAAGAGTATCGGAAAACAGGTAATGGGACAAAAAAAAAGAAGAAATGTCCCACATGAAAACAGATGGAGGAGAACGAAAAAAGAAAAAACCTGAGTGAGTGGAGAGGCACAGGAGTTGGAGAGAAGTGGAGTGGTGGAGATAGAGAGAGAGAGCGCTTTCCAGCAGATGAAATCCATCTCCATAAAAATCCAATCCTCTTACTCTACAATATGCTCCAAATGGACGGATTGACATAAGGGGTCGCAACCCTGACCGTAACCCTGGCAACCATTCCACTTCCCATCCACACCCTCACACCCCTCTCCTCATATCGCTTGTGGCTCTCACAGCTCGCCCTTCACTGTTCTTCCCTCTGCACATCTCCACCTGTCTTCCCTCCACATTTAAATAAAACCTACACACACAACTCACACTGACATGTGATGATTGTGTTGCGGATATTAAAAGACACACTGATCATAACCATGAGGGTTTTACACTGCAGAGCCACTGAGGTTCCTCTCCCTCTGTCAGTCGAATCAGAGTGGAAACAATTAGAAAACATCCAAAACCGAAGTTACCAAAAGTGTTATCAAAACTTTTTTGTGTCATGTTTGTATGAGTGGAATTCAGATGCGTCACGTCTATGGCCTGAACAATGACCCCTCACCCACGTAATGTGCAGTTTGAGCTTCACATGGCTCATATGTACAATACAGTAGAGACCACCTACATCCACCACGTATAAGGAGAGTAGAACTTCAAAAGTCGAGCATGCACCTGTTCAACAAAGCATTTAATTTCTTTTTAATACTTTAGGAGATAGACAAGCTTTGGATTGTTTCTTAAATTTGAGATTCAAGGCAACTTGAACACAGGAAACAGGGGCCAGTTTTCTGTTTGTGCAAAGAAAATGGAACTAAAGCTTGTTGGTTCATCGAAAAATAAATGTTCTCCTGTGCTCAGTCCTTGTGTTGGTAGAAGCAAATAGGGGTATGTGTAGGTTTTAGTGTCGGAGATGTAAATCACTGAGGAAGAGGTGTATTTGCACAAGGACACATGAAGTGTCAAAACACCTCAATACAACTTTGACCGTTGCAAAACGAGTTCCCTTCCTCAGGAGGTTGACCAATCCTGTTAATCACTTAACCCCAACTTCCCCACTGATAGAGGATCCCAAGTTCATCATATAGAAAACTGTTGGCCTTTCTCCCTCAAACTGGCAAATAGTGCAATTTATTTACAAAGATTTTGATAATTCACTATTTTATTTGGTTTGCTGTGCAAATATAAGAAATAATAGGTCACACAATCATCTACAGGACTGCTGTGACTCCAGATATTTTGAGGTAAATAGATAAATCTATAGTTGAACTATTTTGTTTTTCATTTGTGAGTATTCTCCATTATGTTCAAGGTTTTGGTAAATGAACACATTCCGAGTGTGACAGCATGTTAAGGATGACTATGCTCATCTTTTTTGTTAAGTGCTCAATATGTGGTCTGCAGCTCCACCACACAGAAAACCAAGTACTGTCTTACTGGGTGTCCAAACAATCTACACAACCACATTTTCTACAAGACATGTACTGATTGGGTGAAATTATACAGGCCATCACCTCTGGCCCTTGTTATGAGATTGAGGGGGGCAGGACTGAGGCAGTGATGCAATACTTGGAGGGAAAGATGGAGTGAAAAAGACTGAGCGAAGGAGATCTGAGGTCAAAGAACAGAAGCTGAGGAAGGAAGAGGGGGAGAACAGAAAAATAAATCCACTTGAGCTGGACAAAAATCAATTCAGAAAAAAAAGATTTTTCTAGTGGTATTCCTGTGAGTTGGATACGAATCGAGTTTACACCGGTACATACAGCATCTATAGGAAATAGACATATGCCTGCACTCTTTTACAACACTGACAGCAGCTTTCACCTTCTCCTGCCTATTCTTCACACGATAGCAACTAACTGCCAAGTCACATTAAAAGCTTAACGTGCTACAAACTACAGGTTACTGTGTAACAAAGTTTCACTTTGAACACTGACTGAATCCAGTTTATTTATTCATCTGTTTTTTTGCTAGGACCTTAATAATAAAACATGCTCCACTCTTGAGGCCTGAAAATTGCACTGAAAACTGTCAGACTCAAAATACTAATTCATAAGTCAACGCCTGAATACCTGGTCTTTATATAACCCTCCCAGTTTTAGCACACTCTATACAGATTATTTGTATGCAGGTAAAACCTGTATCTACATTAATTGATATATATATGTTGCCGTCCACCTTGTCGATCAGTGTTACACAATGACACAGCATTGAAAAGACAAACCAAGACAACACCATTGTCTAAAGGACGTTTAGTCCTTTTTCTATTGCCTGAAGTCCATTCTTTGTGAGAAAATCTGCACATGGACATTTCACTTTTTTGCATTATAAATAATAGACATTCTGATATAGGGCTAACATTCCTTTCAAACAGAATGAGCTGGGATCAGATCCTATCCTCAGAACTCACACTTATTCCCACTGGGTGTGAACACTGTGAATTCTGACAATGATAATCCCATAATGATGTTCTGCAAAGCTATGATGAAAGTGGAGGAGGCCTGGAAAGTAAATTATACATGTCTTCACAACAACATGTGCCTTCACTAAAGATGACATGCAAATGATATGTGATCTGCGCCGATTTTGTTAAATAGATCACTGGTTCATTTAGAATAAATATTCAATAGTACCCATAATTATTAATATTACCCACAGCTCATCATAGGAAAAGAAAGCAAACAAATAAGTCACACAATAAGAGCTATGCTCCTTTGTATATCTAGATTTTATAAATGTTTTATTCTTTTTTTTTTCATGAAACCTTACGCAATAACAACAAATGGAAATTAGCATTCTAATTAATAAATACAAAATAAAAGGTTTTATCAATGAGAAATCTTTATGATCAAAGGACATTTGTATTCTAAATTCTGGATTGTTTACAGTGCAGTTGTGGCATACTCTTCCCTTTATGAAAATTCTTATAATTCTATACAACTGTTTCTACATTTGTCATATTAAAACTGTGAAGCTAACATTCATCGTAGGATTATAATTTGAAACAGCCATGGGATGTGTGTGTGCTTAGTCCTTCACATGTCCAACTTTTTAAACCTAGCCCCCAAAAAGCTTGTTACAAAAACTAACTTGTCACCCACAATTATCTCTATATTGAATCCAAACCTGATCTCTTGATATAAATATGTGACCTGAGTTATGTTAATTTCGTAATAACGGTTAAAACTCCTCTCGATGGTGTTTACTCAGGACTTTAGGTTGTGTTGTATAAACATAATATGCTGGTTTATATAATCTTTAAAAAGATCTACCTTTTTGAATTAATACAAAAACATTCTCTACTTTTGATGGTACACAGTGCTGGACCCTGTCTGATGCATCTTACCAGTGACAGAGAAATTACTGTGGAAATATAATGTAATTTATATAATGTTTTTATAATAGCCACATATTTCTTTGTGCAGAACCTACTGTTATTTGATACTGATTTCAGGTTTTTCCCTGAGAGTTTATCTGGATATATGAAATAAACATTGTCTTTAACGAGTGGCTGAGCTGAGCTGCACATGAGGTTTTATTTTGTCTGTTTGGGGGATTCATAGAAAGACTGGGGACTGATACAGTTTGACAGAGAAGCCTGCAGAACATGAGACACTGCTGCCTCTGTGTAGGGACAGGTAGAAAGATTTGGGAGACTCTAAAATCTCGAAACTACCACCACTTCAAAGATAAAGGCCCGTGTATTGTTTATTTATATATTGTCTGTATCAATCATATGTATATATTAAAGATTTATTTATTTTGTTTATTCTTCGGGATTGCAAAAAAATATATATATATATTACCGAAGCCAGTCAGACAGACAGACGAGCAGCTACTCCCTGGCTGCACTTTGCAGAGTATGGCAGGAAAATACAGGAATTCAGATTTATTCATTTTTTCATTTGTACTGTTCTATTTTAGCCTCTTCAAACACTGGGAGACATCTCTCAATAGAAATGAACCAACCAGGCAAGTCTCCCCTGGCACCGAGAATTATGCAGCAAGTTACGGGAGCAATGTTTCCAATATTTTCTGCAGTATACACACACACACACCCACACCCGCACACACACTAACACATGTATACTTATGCATACTCAGTGGGATGCATGGTCAAACAGAAAAATGGAAGCATGGCTCATTTAAAACAGGGAGGTAAAATGAGCTGTGTCTGTGTGTTAGTTGTGGTAAAAAAGACTGAATGGGAAAGTGTTGAATGGTCAGAATACTAGTTAAGAACGTGCATCACAGACACACACTGGGCTGGTAATAGGAGCATGCTGTGCATTGTACTGCACTGACATCTCCACGCATGCATGCGGGTGCTGAAGTGGTTCTGATTTTCATCCTCTTGCTGCTACTCAAAGCCTCAATCCCATAAAGACAAGCCTTCATTCAGAAACCTCCTCCTCTTCACTGCCATTTGCGCACCAGGAGATGGGGAAAGGGAAGGGGAGGGTCCAGAGTAGGATCTGCGCATTGCTGGTTCGGCCATTAAGTGGATATTTAAGAGACATAGAAGGCAGACTTCACTGCATCGCTCGAGGGGCCGGTGAAGCTTTGTGGGGTGCAAAACAAAGTTTAGTGTTCCTGATTGACAGGCTGAGGTCTGAATTAAAACCTGATGTATTGTGATCAACAAATTGGAAGGCATGAGTGCATCTCTGATGTGGTCCCTTTTAGCTACTGTGTTCCAAACCTATTTGGAATCAAGCCGCTAAAGAGGAATTTTTTTTATCATGTTTAATGGCTTTTTATTTTTAACAGTGTTATTATTATTATTGTTATTATGTTACCAGATGAGTGCCAGCTTCTACCGACGGGAAATTCAATTCAGCAGCCTCACTGTCACTCTCATCGACACCCTGCCATTGTGACACGATTTCAAATGAATTATGTAACACGCTATGAAACCAGTCCTAAACGTCTCACTGTGTGACCTGCTATTTATCTATCCTTGTAATATTTGGTTTCGGAGGAAGTCAACAAGTCTCAGAAGCCCTCTGTGGTTGTGACAGGTTTCAGAGACAGATTCGATCATATTGGCAGTCATATTAAAATAAAACTAATTCTACCTGGGTGAACTTATTTATGTATTTGTTGTTGGTTAGTTCCTATATATTTCCAGGTAACACTGACAATTTCTAAAAAGTCAGACTTTGAGGTGTGCAGATAGACAACTTTCTGTAATCAAATTTCAGTTCCTGCCTTCACTTTTGCTGTAGATTGTGGAGCACACCAGGATTGATGGGACAGCAGAGGAGAACGCTGCATGCAATACAGACGCCCCCAGCTGTGACACACTGGTACTGCATCTCAGCTCCACGTCCAAGTCTTTATGAATGCAGGATAAGACAGGACAGTGCGACACACTGACGTCCTCATGTGAAAAATGACCACCGCGTCCTGTCTTTAAGACTAGCGCCGGCCACAATAACTCACTGGAATAGGTTCAAGTGCACATCAATCACTCCCCCATCCAATCAAAGAAGCACAGATGGCGGGACTCGCCATCAGCAGAGCTGTGATTGGGTTAGAAGGGGCACAGCGCGGAGTCTGTTGGTGCATTATCGGCTTCAATCACAGTAATGCACCATGCTCCCACAGTGACCTCTGGGGTGTCTGTGTCGACAATTCATCATCACTATCCATTTTGCCGGACCTGCTGACCAACACTCTCACACAAACACACTCTGTCTCAACTCATATTGTGGCACTGAAGGTGCAGACAAACAGGCAGACAACATGCATGAAATAGCTCATACAGACTTTTTCAGATCATGAACACGCCCCAAACCAGTCTATCACAGAGCGTGTGAAAAAGGAAACAGGATTATGGCAGTGGTTCGCAGAGACCTGCGGCGCAGACACAACTCTCCATCTCGGGCTACAAGCACACAAAGAGACGGAGCGACAGGCAGCGAGAGGCTGAGATGAAAAGGAGGATTCTCTCCTCTTTCATTTCAGTCCCTCCCACTGCTCTTTATCTAACCCTTGACTTAGATAAATCCTGTTATGGTGTGACGTGAACCTGCGGCGGCAGAGAAGCATAGGGATAGACAGAAAAGGAATGCAGTTAACATCCAGCTGAGGCACGATGTGGACACAGACGACGCACACACACCCACACACACACACCCACACCCACAAAGACTGGTGTCATGATCAAGCAGACATGTTAGCCACTGAGCTGGCCACATTGAAGTGACTGTGCTATTAGACTGTGTTCATCTGACTCATGCTTTGAAACTACATTAACAACATCTGCCCCAGGCCAGAAACTTGCTGAATAGAGGTGCCACATTTAGCCTGTTCTGCAGGCTGTTACATGACAGCTGTAATTATTTTACCAGACACCATGAAACTAACCTGTGAGTCTGTGCTGGAAAAACACCTTTCACAATATGATTTAACATAACCTTATAATGAGAATGTAACTTTTTCAACTACGGCACAAAACCCTGAATTTGGACATAAAAAGAAGGCGATGATGTTTGGGAGCCACAATGGTTTTCCTACTGCCTTATATCAATATTAATATTAACCAATATCTCACTGGTGTTTATCACTCACAAAGCACTGGGGTACAAAAAGTATGTTCTGGAAACGTTAATATCATCTGTGTCAGCCTTTTAGGTCTTCAAGGTGTTTATCTGAGGACTGTAGTAAACAGTTTATGCAGTTTATATTCAAAACACACTCTGAGCTCATCCAGTATTTGCTGTCAGAGTTTTAAGTCGCCTGTCTGACAGAGAGGAAAGTTTCTCCTTCAAAAGAAACTTTAATTTTCATCAAATATTTTTTCAACTGCAGAATTAAATTAACATGCAGTTGAACTAGGGGGAAACAGTCTAATCTTCCAAACTCATTATTGGGTGAGTGTGTGTGTGTGTGTGTGTGTCTGTGTCTTTTTGTGATTCTCTTTTAAAAAAAGTTCCAACATCAGCACGATATGAAGCAGTCGGCCCACCTCCATGATTAAATTAGGTTTACAGGGTTATTCTTGAAAAAAGTGTTAAACATGTTCTTCACTTGAAAGGTTCAACATTTTTTATTTCCTTGTAGGAATTTAAAGTAAAAGCATTTTCTATCAGATTTCTTTATTAATACATTTTCAGTTAAATTCATGTTTTCAATCAAAAATGTAAGTAGAGTCTGTGCTTTGGAAACAATGGTACATTAATGGCTTCCCAGGGTCAAAGCAAACCTATTGGTTGAATCTCGATACATTTGGTAAAGATGCATGTGAGAATTACTGATCTCTTCGTCTGGTGGGAGGAGTTAAGACGACCTGCCCGCCACCCATTATGAGGAACACTAAACCCCGCCCCTTTATATTCACTCGCCCTCACAAATATTCAGGCAGTAAAAGCAGCTCTATTTTGTGACAGACAGATTACTGATAAGCAGCAAACACGCTGTGAAATCATGAAGCATAATCATTTGCATGCACAATTACACCGAATAGTGGCAGGGTCTGTGAGCTAAAGACTGAGCGGAGATATCAAATCTGACAATAAATGTGAATGTATGTGTATATCCAGTATATACACCACTTATATATCTATATGGATTTTTCTCCTTAATTTTTACTGTCATTATTTCAGTCAGCCTTCATCCACCCTGCATATCATTGCACACAGAGCATGTGACTCCTCAACATTTGTATTCAATGCAAACTACCATAAACATCAAAGGACACAGCGTTTCACTGCTGCTGCTTCCTTCAAGCTTCTGTGTTTTACACATCTCACTGCAGCACTGCTGAGGAGAACCATGTGTGAAGCACTGCTCATTATGCTGAGGTTTCCAGATGCACACTGGAATGTTAATGAATAAGGCAGGAGTGTGAAGTGAGTGTTGAAATTCCCACGTCACGTGTAACTTTGTCCTGATCAAGTCAGGATTCAAACGTTGCTTAAACATGTGTGGCTTGAGGCTGCTGCTGAAGTTATCACTGCATTTAACTCATTTAAATTAGCGTTATAGAATGTATTCAACTGTGTGGTAAACTAAGTTGGGGTTGTGCTCCTCCAGCATCCCTTTAACTTTAAAACTGTAAAAACCTCCAACTTCCTCATTGAGAAGAGCTGATTTATGCAGGTTAAAGTGGAAGTGATTATACTTAATGGAAGAACATTCTGTCCATGTATGAACGTATGTGTGTGTGTGTGTCTTCTTCTGTCAAGTATTTTTAACAGTCACTTGAGCGCCAGGGAAGTGACTGAGGAAATCAGAAGTAGAATGGAACAGAGTCATTCAAGTAGAGTAGCATCATCCAGGCCTGTTCCATTTAGATTGATTTACCCCGAGCAAAGGCTCTGCAATTATTGCCTGAGCAATCTCTCCAAGTCAAGAGCCCAGAATTAGAGCGGAATCACACTTCTCCTCCTCCTCCTCTTCTTCTCGTCTCCTCCAGCTATAGACCGGCTCAACGTTGAAGTGGATATGAAGCCTGGCACCAAGCAGCAAACTAATAAATGCAGCGAGAGCCACAGAGCGGGCTCCACTAGAAGGGAACCAACATCTACAGTACCCAGGGTATTATGGGATAGCTAAGACAGAAATGTGCTGAGGCCACAGCAGCCATTAAATTACACACAGCACTGTGCAGCCTGATCACAGAGCTCCCATGAGTCTCAGCGTTTCTGGGACATTTCATTCTTCTAGGAGTCAGGGAGTTTTGTGTTGAAGGCATTGTTTTTCTTTTTTTTGCTGATGTGAAACATGACCTCACTGATAAATGAATAATCAAAATGATTAAGTTCAAGAAAAACTGTACTCAGGTCAGTATTTTCAGATTTTCCACATTTATTCATCCTTCAACTGAGCATTTGGAAGATGGGTATGTTCTGAGTTGATCAATCATGTGCAGAGTCAAATAACGATATTGTCAGGGGATCCTAGTCCCAGTTGTGATCACTACAGGAGTAACTATTGTCCTTTTTGCAGATTGAATCATGTAAATTTGTCCTCAAGAAAACAAATAATGACATAAAATCCTTACAGTATGACGGCATTTTCTTTCTACTACTTGTCATGATAGCTGTTTTCCCTGTGAGGTATCCGGTACCTCAGAACTCTCAGATCTTGCCAAGTGTATTCTGAATATTTTTGCCATATAATCATTTTTCCTGATATTGGAACGTATCCTTATAAAAACAGTGATAATGGTATTAACCTTCACATTTTATTGATTCCTTTGGAAATTTTCTTGCAACACTGAGTTCAAATCCAATATTTATACTTTGCAAGGAAATATAACTGCAGAGTTGAAACATGGCCTTAGGTGCACACTGCATCCCAGG
The DNA here is from genome assembly GCF_947347685.1 of Pleuronectes platessa. Lineage (NCBI taxonomy): Eukaryota > Metazoa > Chordata > Actinopteri > Pleuronectiformes > Pleuronectidae > Pleuronectes > Pleuronectes platessa. The sequence continues at coordinate 3,340,060 of NC_070634.1, read as the reverse complement.
GTGCATCTGTGTGTCTCTGCACATGTGCATAAATTTACACTTTATATTTTTCCTATTAAACCTTGCATTAGTGTGTTGCCCCTGTGTGCATGTGTATGTGTGTGTGCCATCAGTCCTGTGAACCTAACTACATGTAAGCAGAGGGGCCAGCGTAATCCAATGGAAGCCCCTGTAAAATAGGACAGACAACTATATAGATCAGCTAGAAGTAGTTATAACTCTAGTTATAATCAGATAAAAAGAGAGTCGGAACGGACGAGACGAGGGAAAGGAGAGGAAGAGGAGGCGAGGATGTAAAGGCCAAAGAGGAAACAGTGGAAGGGAAGTGGAGACCATACTGAAAGAGTGATAAGTCAAAGCTCCTGGAAGTTAGGGAAGCTAATGGTCAATTTTGAGAGAGGGGCAAATGAATGTTGGTGAAGGATAGAGAGTGGGGCACACACACACAGAGGGGAGAGTCTGAATGTGTGAAGGGTTTCTATTTAATCCTCCACAGCTTGACAACTTCAGGTGAACACAAAATAAAATCCTTGTTCTTGTTATAGACTTTACAGAGTCAGGACATTTTGGGAATATGAGGACAATGTGGCCGGTCCTAACAGCTATATAGGGCTGTTTGGTTGAAACTTGGTTTTAAGGTTCAAAATCGAATAAGATTAAGTTCAGAATAATAATAATAATAAGGGCATGGGGTCTGGGAATGCATTATGTCAATAACTACAAAGGTGTGTGTATGCGTGTGTGTTTGAGGGGTTGTCTGAGGGTCAAGTATAACCCATCCCCCCCTAAAAAAAACATAAAAATTGTGCTCCTCTCCTAGCCAGCATGTTTGTTCACCTGTCAAACCCACCACCAACTCTCCGTCACTTGTGATGGATGTTACTTGTGCCTCAGACTGAAGGGGGAATAGACTGTTCTCTCTGTGCGTTTCACAGCAATCTGGAGCTGTCAATACACACACACACACGCGCAAACACACACATCTGTGTGAAGCTGTCATGTCTCTATCAAACAACCTGGCTCACACTTCAAAGACAGAGCAAAACACCTGGAGAACACACAGACAGACACAACAACGGAAAGTTTGTCCGAGCTGCAGACAAGTTGCATTTTATGCATGCAACTGTTTTTTGGAAACTTCTAGTTTCAGCTTATGTCAGATCTCCTACTGTGACTGTGTTTCCACTTCCACAGACACACATCACGGGACATGATCCGAGTGGACAAGTGGTTACTGTGGCAAAATGAGGGTCAGGCCCTACATCCTCTCCAATGAATCCCATCAGCTCCAGGGCTGCTGATCTGTACCTGACCCTGGCTTTTGACCCCCCAGCAGAGAGGTCTACAGAGAGAAAACTATTATTACTATGGCTTGCTTCAATCGGTCTAAAAAGTGCCAAAGTACACATATGATCAGGACTGCAAAATGCTGAGGTGGCCTTGTCTTTGCTGTTTCTTCCTGGATCAGCGTCTTGGCAGCAATAAGAAACCACTGTTACTAGCACAACAAGAATGCTCAGCGTGCTGCTTAGCTGGCCTCACAGAGATACGATGATGGATCTAGTTTGATTTTCTGCATTCCACAGACTGCTTGTGGAGGGTTTAATCTGCCTTGGCAAGGAGGTATCTGGTGGAGCATTCCCAAATATGGCTAAATGAAGTGCCGCACCAATATTGATCTGGCCTGGAACTCCTCTCAAGGATCCATTGAGTTGGTTTGCTCTATATATGGAGCTGAAGGAGTTCAGGCAACATGTGTTTGATAAGTGGGGAGACTGGAGAGTAAAGTCATTATCCTCTGGTCCATAAGAGAAAAAAAGGGTACAATCAAAAACTGTGAATTTGAGAAATGAAATGATTAGAGAGTGAAATCACCTCATTTGTATGCCTTTTCAGGGACCGTATTTTACTCCAACACCAACAAAAGGGTGAACTAGTGTGTAGTGTGTCGTTGACTAGAGAAAGCCATGTAAACTAGGCTAGATCATTTTTAGCCTACGATCACGACTGGATTTGGCTAAACTGCTTCCTTTGTGTGAGATTATAAATTAAATGACAAACCTGCAGGTTCATCAAAATCAAACAGTGAACATAACTACCTCACTGCATGTGATTGCAGCTTCACACATTTATTCAAGGGAATCCCATTCAGCTGATCACATGGTGAGTAACTTCAAGTGTTGAATGACATAAGAAGCAAATTTTGTTATGAAAACAGGGTTTCGCATTGACATACACTTATGGTTTAAAAAGGGCAACTTAACCAAAGTTAAATCCAACTAAATCTCCTAAAGTCCTAATAAGACTAGGGAGTTACACCTGTCTCACTTCAATGCAAATATTTCAATTTCATCTCTGCCCAAAATCTAATTTCAGTGACTCCACGCTTTGCTCTAAGTCATAGCTCCCTTTTCCTACTCCCCCTCGTCTGTCTCTCCGTCGACTGGCTGGGCTGTTATGAACCTAGCGTGGTCCGTGATGCTCGAGATGTGAAATTGAAAAGCCAGTCAGCTGTTTAAATATCCCATTTATTGTCACTCGCTAATGAAAACAATCACTCACTGTTAAATTTGAATTGCATTAAAAAAAATACATAAACCAAGAGAGCCTGACAAATGTGAGATAATAGGCCGAGGCCGAGATCAGAGGGGAGACGATCGTAGAGACAACTAGATGAACAAAGAGCCAGCACACTGCTCATCATGGAGGCTTTACAACAAGTCCAGCTTGAAATATATAAAAGAAAGACAGTTTACCCTGAACCCAACTGAAATGTCTCTTCTCTTCTCATGTTCCTCCTCTCTTCACTCAATGTCAGTGTATAGCCCCAGGAGTGTCCATTCCCACCAAATTTAATTAACATTATATCAATTCAAATATGCCGGGGTATGCTGGGAAGTGTGCGTATTTTCACCTTCTGCAAGTGACTCCCTTGATTCCAAGTCTTGGAATTTTGACGACAAATGAGGGCATTGCTACTGATTAATAGCTTATTTTAAATAACACTAGCTGTTTTGCCTCTAGCTCTAGAGAATTAAAAATATATTGGTGCCATGTCCCATAAAATTCTTAAATTGAATAGGTGTTTAGCCGGAATATAACCCAAAGCTAACTTCCTAAGTGCATGAAACAAAGCAGCCCACGCTATATAGATGGAGCGACTGAAAAAGCACATGTAAAATGACACATTAAACACACATCCTCATAAAACACATCATGAATCACTGATAATTACTCATAAAACAAGTATTTTGGACATTGGAATTTATTGTAGCATAAGTATATAAAACCCTCCTTTCAACAGCGGTCAACCATGAGGGGAAATTTAAAGCGGGCACACTGACCTTCCTAATACATTGAAGCAACGCTGACAGCCAGCTCACTTGTGAAGTTGCATGCAGGGATGGAGGGCTGCGTTGATCGTCTTCTGTGTATATCTCAAAATTGTCTTTCTATTATTGATCTAATTTGGACTTTGACTTCCTCGATTGCAAGACTGTACTGAACGTAACTTTAACAGAGTGCTACGGATGGCCCCAGGAAGGAAAAAATCAAACACGGTCAACAATTAAGTGTTCATGCTGAACTACTGATTTCAACACAGAGGCGTATTTAGCAGGGATCCCGCTGTGATACTGCTGCTCTCACTGCATCCGCCTCATAAAGACTGAGGCTAGAGAGTCAGGTACAGACTGATACGAGATCAATAGCTATTGTCAGATAAGGTCGCAGGGGTCCTCAGGCTGTGGAACCAAGCCCATGTTTAAAAATTCAGAGTAAACAAGCTAAAAGAGAGAAGAGAACATGTAAAAACTAGAGGAAGGAGGTTTTCTTTCGAACAATTTGGAGTCGACCCTATGGGCAGAGAGTTAAAATGCAAAAACACAGATTTACCTTGGTTTATTTTTGATGGTAGACAACAAGATAATAATGATTATAAAGGGGAAAGGTATAATTAAAGTATGCTTCCATAATTGTTAGGCAATGAGATAGGCGCTTAAATAATTGACAGAGTTTCTCAAGATGAAGTTGGTCAGAATTATTAAATCGGCATTTGAGTATAGAAGGGAAAGATTCTTTATGGTTTTACATCTATATATTATGGATCATTCTCGTTCGAGTAGAATATGCTTATGCTTTTTTCTACTAGTAAGACAATGATCCACAATAGAGCAGGACTTAATCCAGCACAACAAAGTCAACATTTTGAGAGCAATAAGAAGGGTAGGGAAGATCCCATCAAGTCTAAGTAAAAAGAAGAGACCCTAAGGTGAGAAAATGGGCTGTCTTTTGACATAAAGAGCACTCCAGAGAAAGCTTTTGAAGCTGTGTTGTACTGTACGAGGATCAATAAACACCATTGTGCAGATGCTGTGAAATGCCAATGCCAGTTACTAAGATTGTATCAGGCCCCGTTGTCACATGTCTGCTAAACTGTCATTATTTTGTTATTTTCTTTCTCTTGCCAAATCTGTTGTTCACTCATTGTCTTGCTCTCCACATCTCTGATATCTGAGAAGCACTTCATATCCAGCATCAAGCTACCAAATCAATTCCCGTCAAGCCAGGCCAAACGCAATCACTTGAGTATGATTGCGGGGTCTCACAGCATGCGTGCACATTGCCAAAACACCTACCGCTGCTCGCCCACCGTCACTGCTGTCTGCGGGACCTGATGCTTTGAAAAAGACCCGCTCTCATTCGGTGTTGCCTTCTGCTTTCATCCGCCCTTCGAAATTCAAATGCATAATGCATGACACCTTCTTATTAGAGATCAGCACTTTTGGCTTAATTTGATCTTCCAGACTACATTGGACAGTGTCAAGTAATATCACCGTTTAAGCTAATTTGCCCCAAGTGCCAAATTAGTTGTTTCGTATGTATAATAAAAGATTACTGACCCACTGCATGTCTAAATCGTGGACCTACATGCTACAGCAGATCTAATTAAATTATCAGTGTATTGAGATTTGATTGCACCTTGTTCTCCTTGATCAATTCCGTTCATCTCCCCCAGTAGAAGCCTTCACAGAGTATTAAACACAAATTCTGCCCTGACTCATTCGTCAAGGAGGTTAAGTAGGACTCAGTCTTAAAATGTTTTGACCTAAGACTTTACTTGAGTGGGGTCCGATTTTCAGGGTGTTTGATGACCTGATGACTTCCTGAACACAGTGTAGGCTTACCAATAGCAATCAAACAATAACAACATAGGAAGAAGGCCAGCCCATTATCCTTGAGGGGTGATATGTGTGGGTGTAAAAAGTCTGACTAAAAACTAAAATGACCAACCAACTAAAATGAGCATGTAAGCCATCTGCCTCTACCTCCATATAGAACCCACAGTAGCAGACATACCAAACTTGTAGTACTACGATAACAACAATATGGAGCAGTGATACAGCAGCAGACAAACTGGACATCACCAACATGATAACATGATTTGCAACAGGTGCAATTTGGTCACGGACAAAATAAGAACCAAATCAATCAGCTACTTCTTCAGGGTTAATGAACCTTTAGCATCACGGTTACATTAAAAAAGGTTCCAGTCAAAGAAACAATGCAGACTTTAGGTTTTACATACGGTAGGATCAGCCACTTGTCACCTAAAACAAATTGGTGACATTTTTTTACCAGCCACATTTGCCAGAACTACAAAAACGTCCCTACCACAACTATACCCTAACTATAAAAAAGCTTCCCTGCAATTTGTAGAAATTAATCTTTTGAATATCCTTGAGGGTTTTGTGAAGTTGTTCAATTTCAACAATATGTTTGGTTGGTAAGTTAGGAGGACAAAATACTGTCAATTCTGCAAATACAAAGGGGTCCTCTCTCCATTTAAGAAATAATAATGCAATGTGTTGAGTCATGATCAGAACAGTGAAGCTACATCTTAGCACACAGATGAAGACATCACCGATGTCTGGCTCACGCTCATCGTTGGAAACTGCTCTTCATGCAAAAAGAGTGGAGAATGTACAAAAATTTCAAAGATGGCTTTTTGGGTAACATTTGATTTAAACCATTTAAATTATTTCAATTACATATAACCTGGAGGTCCTATTCCAGAAGAAAGATTTTTTGTTTTCTTGACTGAAAACAATTGACAAGAAGGGGTGAGGTTTGGAGAGACATTGAGAGAGTCAGTTATCTACCAGCAGCACCCCGCCGTCTACGTGAGAACCTCTCTGTGTATCACTCATTAAAGCAAAGCAGTGGTTACTGATAAAGGGAATGGGATTAGTGTGATTTATACCATGTGTCACTTGTTATGTCTTTAGCAGAATGAATGATGGAGCTGCACACACACATACCTGAGTGTTCTCACTAACACACATTTATTCTTTTAAAGGATTTTGGTTTGGAAAAGTCTGCATCATTTGTTACACACATTTGTTATCTCTGTTCTTAACGTTAAGGTCACCTCTCACTGAAAGTGCCCTCAAAAAACACAAAAAAATCTGAAAATAAGTATGCACAATGCCACAGACACACTGTGCGCTCACACGCGCACTGTGTGTGTGCACACATATACTGTCACCCTTGGTGATTAGTCAGTTCGGTCACCCTAGGGGCTCTACAAGAAACCAGTCGCCATGTGTTATAGAGTTCCAAACATAGCAACTCTGCTTCTCTCTCTCTGTGTATTTAGAGTTCTGCTCTGTGTGGAGAGTCTCACACACACAACCTAACCTATACCTAACCCTAAGCTCAACCACTAACCCAAAATCCCAACTGGGAAAACCGCTGTTGTCCTTGTTGGAAATGTATTACAGATTGATCGCTCTTTAGAGGTAGACTATTCCAGGACCCTCCAACACAACACTACACACAGCAAGAGATGTGACAGTCCCCTTGCTAGGAATAAGTGTGTGTGTGTGTATGCTGTATGGGACAGACCCCTGGCTGAGGCTCTGTTTGGCCCTAAAGCACAACAGATGTTGCTCTTTTGCCCAGAAATGCACGCAGCTTGGTACTTTTCAGGAGATGCTGTGTGCTTGCTCTGGAAATGTCTTTAAACATTACATTTTTTTTTGTTTGCTAATTCCTCACCACATATCAAGTATACAGGTAAGCCAGCATCGTTGGCAGTGAAAGCAAATTAATCTCTCCACGCAGAATTAAACTCTCTATTTTCCTGCCAGACATTTCTTTTTGGGGATTTATCCATGGTTAGTTTAACGAGGCCGGGGGTCTGAAACTGTAGATTAGCGACCTGCAGGGAAAAGCGCCGGGACGTAACAGGATGTGACGCATATTTTAGTTGATGAAAAATTAAAACAAAACGTGAGAGCAGGTCAGACTGGAGGTGGACACAGAAACTGAAGCTCGGTACAAACCACCTGCAGCTTCTGCTCTGATCGAGAAGCTGCGGCGCTGATCTCTGAGCAGCTGAGACCAGAGAAACTCTGTGTTTTCACTGTTTCCACTGTTAAGAAGCAGCCGGTCAGTCACTGAGCGGCTGCTTCATGTGAACGAGCTCTGATCTCACTGTGTCTCTGAGCGTGTGAGTGGGGTGGTGGGCGGAGCCCCGTGGCCTGTGTGTGTGTCCGCTGTCTGGGATCACACACACACACACATTCGCCCGCTCCTGGTATTTCATGACGGCCTGATACGATGATGATTTAAAAAATAAACGTGAACGTGACGTTCACTCACTTTCATCATATTAAAACTGATTTGTTAAGGTCACCGTTCGCGAAAAATATGCGCAACATGCACAACACTGTACAGGGAGCCACTGCAGAGGGGCTGAAGAGCCACATGCGGCTCCGGACCCGCGGATTGCCGACCCCTGGGTTAGACCATCATCATAAAGATTAAGAAATATCAGCTTCAAGGTCCCCCTGTCTGAAACTTCTGAAGAATCTTGTTACATATACCTTACATCTACCTCACACCTTATGTAACAATAGAGCGAATGGATGGAAAGTACAGTGATGATGAGCTGTAGTTAGTCTGCTCACCTCTGATTCCCACCATTAGAAAGATCTTATCTTAGCCATAAGAAGCTGAGATGTCAGCTGTGTACTGTAGGAAAATACAGTCAGCAGTGCAACACGTACCTAAAGCCTTGAATTCTGCGAATGGACAATCACAAAAAGATACTAATGAACAAAACAAGACAGAGGCCTTGAAGCAAAGGCTTGAACAAGGAGACACAGAACCAAGAACACTCAACTTCAAAGCCTAACTATACAACAGGATAAAAGTGAAAAATATGACTAATTAAAACAATTGTTTTAATGATAAAGTCATATTGAGGTCATCCCCGACTGGCAGTTAAACATTTTCTTATTCATACCTTGTTGATGCAGTGTTGTTATCTTTTAATATTGTCAATGCTGCTAAAACTTCCTGTAGTGCTCATCAGAAATCTGTTTAACTACAGATTTGGTGGATTTTCATGGTCATGGTCATCACTACATAAAAAATAAATGTCTAACTTTCTGTGATGATAACAGACCTGCACGCGGGGGCATAAACTGGCAAAATAACGGTGTCAAGTGAATGCATCTTTTGGTATATGTTGATAACCTGGCTTTACATGCAGGCTTTCAAAGGCTGGGCTCAGGCTATAAGCTGGGTCAGCAGCGGTTAAAGTGCAAGTATCAATAAATGTATGATGGTGGAGAGGTCTCCCTGGGGCAGTAAATGAAATGCTCCTCTGCTTTCATTTCTCCATCAGATAAGCTATGGACACACACACACACACACACACACAGACACACACAGACACACGCACACACACACACACAAACAACTTGTCAATAGCATGACCAGTTCACAGCTCCCCCAGGGCCAGTTATGAACCTGCAAGGCCAGCGTTTATAGATCTCTACTTCGGTTCTCTCCCTTAATACACAAACACATACCTATACAAATACTCACAAAGCAAATAGGTGATATGACTGAACTCAACACTAACGCATATCTCATCTGGTGCGGAGGTGTTTTTCTTGGTTACTGGTTGGACCCGACTCAACTTCAGCTGCATATGTCTGGTGTGTTGTTGTGGCAGAAGTTAAAAGAAAAGAACAACAACATTTTCACTGGGAGTATATCTATTACCAATATAGCTAAATAGCTTATCCAGGTGGTAAGTAATGGTTTTGTAAATGGTTTTGTATTTATATAGCGCTTTTCTAGTCTTGATGACCACTCAAAGCACTTTACAGTACAGTTCTACATTCACACACACATTCATACAGTGCATCTATTCGCAGCACTTAGTTATTCTATGGGGGGCCATTCGGGGTTCAGCATCTTGCCCAAGGACACTTCGGCATGCAGATGGGTCAGACTGGGGATCAAACCGCCGACCTTCAGGTTGGAGGACGACCACTCTACCCCTCAGCCACAGCCGCCCAGTGGACTGTAGTGTTATATAGCGCTTTCCAGTCGTATTGATCATTGAAAGCACTTCATAGTACAAGTTGCTGTCACCAAATTACACACACATTCATCCGGTGCTTCTATACACAGTGCTCTTTGTTTTACCCACCATCCACACACACTCATCAGAAGCACATTGGGGTTCAGTATCTTGCCCAAGAATATTCTGTTGCAGATCAGAGGAGTTGGACACGGTTAACTGTTTAGTGAAAAATCCGTTCTTCCTCCTGAGTCACAGTCAGCCACATCCTCTAGGATGCTGAGAATGTGTATTCTTTTAAATTGAGTGAATATTCACAATGTGTTAGACTTATGCACCAGGCCTGTACTGCCATATTGTGAAAAAGTGGATACGAAACAAGCAGCAGAGAGGGGGGGGGGGGGGGGAGGGGGGAGACCTGATTAACTGGAGGTGTGTGTATAATGAAGATAGATGTTGGTGTAAACACAAGTAGCTGAGGCCCTGCAGTGCCGTCGTGTTGGAAGGGGAAACAGAATTATTAATAATTATGCATATTAATATTGATGATTAAGTGGCTGATGTTAATGGTTACTTCTCTAATTAGCATCAGCAGGACGCAATATGCTGCAGATTAATTTTATACATGCAAATCAAGTGGCGAGACTGCAATGATGACACTGCACCTCTCCATCTCTCCCTTCCTCTCTCATGGTTGCCGTATGTTTACTTGCAAAACAGGCTCTGGGCTGGGTTTGCTCGACAGCTTCTATCTCTGTCTCTTTGTTTACGATAAAAATACAACTAGCACTGGTTTGTGAAAAGTATTTTTAACAGCAAAGTAAAATTATAAGGGGGATTAAAACAGACAAAAGAAGCAGGCGACTGCATAGACTATGTTGGCTGAAGTGAGGAGAACGTTTATTGTTTAATAAAAAAAAGCTGAAAGATGTTTTGTTTTTTCTCTTTTGAGAGAGAGAGAGAGAGAGAGAGTCCTGCTTCAGGGAGGAGAGGAGAAACAACAGGATCTTCCTCCTCCTCCTCCACCTCCTCGTCCTCTTTTATCCTTCATATTGTTCAATTATTTCCGTCGAGAAAAATGAATGAATGTGCCACATGTGGGGAGAGCAAGGAGAAAAGAGAAAGCTGACCTTTGAGAGGATTATGGGATTTGTCTAAGAACAAAGCGTGGAGGCAATATGGCAGATGTATTCTGTGAAATAGACCATTTAGCCGTGAGACGTTGTGATCAACAAGACAAGCCATTGGCAGACAAAAAGAAGAGGATCACTGTATGAATGTAAAGCTTTGTGTATGGCAGTTCCTTGGGGGAGGAGGGTGATGCACATATACTCCGGTTTTGAGAGAGACAGAAGACAAAGCCACCTAGCAAGATATTCTTCAACCTCTGCTCACTATCCTCTGCTGGCAGGAAAACGGTAGCTCATCCCTGACTTGTCTATACCGTCAGCATTTTAAATGTTATGCTTAATGTTTTTCACTTAATTATTCTATCGAGTTTGCCTCAGAAATGAAAGTGTTACTGTCCGGCTCTGCCTAGGTAGAGAAAGGATTAGCTGTCTTACTCAATAGTTCGGTCTTCATAACCAGGACAGAAAAGCCCCAATAGACATTTGTGTTTGTTTAGAAATTGGAAGGTTATCTGACCAATCACATTTGTATTTGTAGAGGGTGGGACCAAAAATCTTTGCCCCAGTCCTTCCTGTATAGGCTCAAGGCCTGCGCCATCTCACAGTGTTTACCATTGTTCTGTCCAAGGGATTAAGCCACCTAGCAGATCAGTCAGTCAAACAGCACAGATGGCAAAGGGATGAGATGGCGGATGGTAGAGTAGAGAGAGGAAATAGGTCAGAAACCAAACACACAGATTTAATAAAAGCATGTAAAGATATCCTGCTTGAATAATGTAAAGAATACAAAAAATTATACTTAACGCATGACAGATGAGGATATACTTGAGGTGAAGCATCACACGTTTACCCTGGGTTCAAGTTATGAAAGAAGAAAAGGCTCAACCATACACCTAAGGGTTATTTTTCAGGCAAAATAGTTTCTTGCAGACAAAGGCATGAAGTCATAGTGGCCTCAATAAGCCCAGGAACATGAAAACAAAATGATTAAGTTGACTGCCAACCATTTAAAATGATCTCCTTTATGGTTTACCTATGGTTTAGGTCAGATAACTACTGGGGCTTTAGTTAATTAAAAGTAAAATACCTACAATGGGTCTATGATAGCACATGAACTCCAGTCACCTACATGAAAATGCGATATAGTATAGAGCACATCCACCACCACAACCTCTGCACCCTGACCCTCGAGCTCACGATATAAGAGCATGCCATAGCCTGCACTGACAATGAAAGCTGGCAATAGACGCAAATCAAGAGCTGCCAACATTTCCATTATGAAAGTTAATAAACTACTGAAGACAAACTGATAGTTTTTAGTCAGTTTTATATATTTTTTTATTCACACATTCAAATTCAGATTTATTGCAAGGTCTGTTTGGAATGAAGGGTCCTTCATTTCAGTCTCAGAAGATATGACTAGCCAATATCTCATATTTAATATTGGCCTAGCCCTCAAATGAATACACACCATTTATCTCTCATATGCCCCCCCCCCCCATCGGGTTCCTGGTGTCTGAGCACGACACTCCTATCTGACCTCTAAAAATATGGCGACGGCAGATTTGTGACCAGTGCTGATAACCAATCAGACGGCTCATGTCGTGCAGGGCAGAAGACCCCCATCAAGTCTTAAATCACTTTCTCCCTCAGTCTCACAGTCTTCATTATTGCTTGTTGGCAATGGTTTGATTTGGTGTCGGCAGATAGTATGGCGATAGAGAGGCTGACAGCCTGGGAATCTGAAATGATCAAAACTGGGTTTACCTGGAACTATGTCAGAGCAGTGAATAGAACCGAACGAGACTGTAAGCTGTGAAAAAATGAAATGGAGGCTTTAAGAAGATCACACGGATATAGTTGTTCAGACTCAGGACTGGTCCACTCCCCAGCACATGTACATTGCAGTGATCAGAGCTGATATACACCACAGTCTTTGATCCTGCTACTGCACATGTCCATCTGCCACACTAGCCCTATGATACACTCACACGCACACACTCTCACACACAGGCACAGGCATGCATTCACACATTAGCAGAGGGCAAAGCTTTGATCAATAAATAACACTGTCACAGGGGCTCTGATATTTACACATGCACTTTGCAGTGAGGTGCCTCGTAATAGCTCAGTGTGCAGGGATGTAATCCCAGTTTGTTTCTCAACCCACCTCTCCATATGCCCCCTGTTCCCCTGCACAGCCAGTCAGCTTCTGTCCAACCTCCTATCCAACAAATCGGCTGGACTTTTTTACCCCTGTCAGGCCAACAGCCGCATGGACACGACAGCCTAATTGAGTCTAATCGAGATACAACTACAAATCTGAGGTGAAGTGAATGGACTGATATATTTATTTTATATCAGGTAGTGAAATTTTGTCATTTTGTCCATAGCTTTTGTACATCATAACAATGGCCAGGTTAATAAATGTAATTTATAATGTAGGAGAATTTGAAGGTGGCGATAGGACTGGCGACCTCTCAAAGGTGTGCTCTGCATTTTGCCAAGTGCATTCTGAAATAGTCCATGCCCCCTTGTAACCCAACCCAAGACAAGAGAACAGCTGGAGGGATCTTTCCAACAGTCTTTTTCAATAGACCAACACATTTAAACAGCAAAAATACCAAGACTCCTTCAATAGGTGGGTTTGGGATTTATTAATTTAGTACAACTTGATTTATTGGACAATTTTTGCCAAAAAAGTGTATTCTTTGCTCAACAAGACAGAAGACAGATTTCAAACAAAGTTAGGTGTTGGTGTGAAAAATAAAAATAAATAGAAGAAAGACACAAGGGAAAATAGATAAAAGACACAATTATATAAATGGATTGTCTGAAAGCTGGTAATTAAAGTGTCAGTTGCTTTTTTGAAAACACATTATGATTCTGAGTTGATAGCTACTTAAAAGGAGACTTTGAGTTTTCAGACATTACACAGCCAAGTAACTTATGGCAGTTAGAAGGAAAACAAAGCTCACAGAATACTTGATTCAGTTTTCAAAGACATTAAAGGTTATATATACGATTTTAAACACGCGTCAAGAGCATCAAATAATGAATACGCACTCCCTCTGTGTATTGTAATACAAGATTATCGGGGGATTATTTGTGATAGGGGGTTCAGGTACGTTACGTTTTGAAAGTTAGTGCATGCAAGTCCATGTGAAACCACTGGCCCTCCCATGAGTGGACATGCCAATTTCTGCCGCTTTTACATATTTTAGAGACACAGATATTTTAACCAGCCCTATGCTATGCTAATTATGCTAGCTAGCTGCTAGCTGCCATGCAGGCCCACTAAGTGTGTGCTGTGTGCAGCCCTGAAATATGTTTTCAATAGGTTTACAGACCTGAGTATCCAACATGCGGACTGAGACATGGTTCCATGTCCCCCGTCTGCCTGGCAGCTAGCTCAATATTTGTTTTGTTTTCTTGTTGATCGTTTGCACTCCTGTAAAAAGAGTAACTTTACTCAATTGTGAGTCTGGTTGTGTGTTTAGCGGCAACTTTATCCGATTTGCAGCATTCACAATACTGTATTGGCATCACCTTACAGAGAACACAAAGGGGAGAGGGGTGGTATGGTCAGCAAAGGACTTGTTTTGGACCAAGATGCTGATGGTATTGCGACACCTAGTTGCAATGATTATCGTATATATAACCTTCAAACACATCCTGAAGTTCAGTTAGTACATTTCATGTTAGTAGCATTAGTAATTGTTAGTGCAAACTTTTTTTTCAGTTAGTATATTAGGTGTTAGTATTTAGGTAGTATTTGTGTTATTCAAATAAAAGAAGGCAGGATAGAAGTTAGTTAGCACAATCATTTAGAGTCAAGTACAGAGAGCATGCACATGCAATTATACTGTGGCCACTGGTTTCATTCAACCACTCATAGCATCACAGTCTTTTGTGTCTTGCAGAATAACTTTATCCTTTTTTCCCTGTTTTGGTGTGTACAGTAATGCAAGACAAAAGTCACCAGCAATCATGAGATGTCAGACTGACAAACATTTTTCAATGAACCTTTGCCAAGGGGCTGTACTTGGGCATAAATACATCTTAAAGTCACTATGTATTACATTTAAAATGTTTGGACTTAGATGTCACTGAGTGGTGCTCAGGTATTTCTGTTGTTTCTTACCACAGATTAGTACAGTATTTAACATTTAAGTTTATCTTTGACCTTTGTAAATAGCAGCTTGACTAAATCCCAAGTGTTCTCAAATGACTAATTACAAGGTTTTAGGTACATGGGTGGGCTCTACAGGTTGCTGCTTTAAGGCACTGGACATTTTATTTTTCCAGTTATTGTAGAACCATTGTCTGAATGAAACCAGCAGAAATTAGCTACGAGTATTATCCATGCATCGACTGATTTTTTTAATCATCTTTTGAAAGATTTTGTATTGTGACCAGACGGTGGTTGCATTTGTGTATAACACACAATAAATCCCACATGTATATCATTGTCTACCTAATGTTGCATTGGTGGCAAGTGCTGAAAGTTGTGGCTACAGATGCCTGGCACAATTGACCATGCCCAGATGGCCTCCTGTTGTCCTGGCCTTGGCCAGAATAATCCAATTTCTGACACATTCACAGAGCTGCTGTAAACCTTGCAACGTCAACCTCGGTGTTGTCAGATCGCCATAAGCATAGTGTTGCTTAGCTTTACAGCCCATTCGCTCTATAAATCATTATGAGCCAAATGAGCTGGACAAGAACAAACTTAGCAACTGCAGACTAATACGCCCAGATTTGAAGACAGTGCCAACAGAAAGCAAAGTGGTGGAGACAGTCCCGGTGGTTTATTTACAAGATAACAATGCTGAGTGTCTATCACACTGCAATTCATAGTTTAGCCAGATTCTACCAGCCATTAGTCATGTTTAATGATATTACACGCCCAGAACATTGCAAGTTATCAGAGGCTCAAATTGTAGGAGCCAAGGATGCATTATAGGGGAGAATTTACACTGCAAAATTGTCTGATGATAACATACGGTGTGTTCAATAAAAGCTCTCATTCCATCCATTCAGTTTAGAACAATAGATCTGTAATCAACTCATCATCTCAAATTTGAACCATACTGACTTGAGCAGACCTCATTCTAATCAAAAGACAAATTTGGGCCAATTTCACACTAAATCTGAGGGAAAGTTATGGTCTCTGATCTGTTATCTTTTTTTGCTTAGTCTGAAATTTGATTACAATGCAGCCTGTTGCAATATAACAGCTCAAATGTGGTTACTGGTAAAAAGACACTGGAATGTCTTCGTACTTGTAGGACATTATCTCGCAATTTATCTTTCTTTCTCATTGACTGCCCTCATACCTAGAGGCAATATAAAATATACTCAATGTGAATCTCAAATATCTTGAACTGTTTCTCCTCAGCAGTGATGGGATTTTGGCACGTGGCGGGAGGGAAGAGTAAGAAATACTGCAGCAAATATTACAGCATATCTCAATGCATCAGATAGGCTTATCCACTGATCAAAGCTCCGTCTGCCCTAAAATAGCTGAGGATATGTTTGAGCCTCACTTGGGTAGTTTACAAGGGAGAACATCTGAGCAGCATGGCAAAGGTCTGCTGATGATACATTTAAACAAGCATACACAAACACACACACACACACACACACACACACCTGTCAACACTTGATGTCTTGGATACAAAAACAGATATACAACAGAACAAAGCCTCAACACTAAAATCATTTTGGTACACAGCTACGTAACTGTGGCCTAATATGTTTTAACAAGTAAACACATATATATATATATATATATATGTCAATTTAATAGAAATACTTTTAATATTATTGAAATTACATTGATTGAGATAAATAAGTAACCCCAACCGTGCACCAGTGCTATTGGTGAAGTTAAGATCACATCTTCCAATATCTTTCCTGAAGTGAATAAAAAAAGTCAGAAATGAATGTCACTCTATCCTGTGGGTAACAGATGCTGTTGATTGTCTTGGTAAAATTTAGCATTTCTTTAAAGTACCTACATAGGCTAAGACAGCTGTATGCATGTAAGTGCAAATACAAATCCCCATGTTTTCGCAGTGGGATACATCATTAGCCACTAATAAAGACTCAAGTGAAGCACTTTGTGTAAGGGTCAGGCACTTCCCAAAACTTTCTGAACGAGCTGTGTCAAGGCTATGAAGCAAGGAAGGATGTAGAGGGGAAGGGGACTGGGGAGAAAAGATGGCACAGAGGCACAGAAAGAGTAATGGACCCTAATCATTGGGGTACTTGTTTCAGGGAGCAAGAAATTAATAAGCATGAAAATAATAGTCCTCAACACTTAGCCAGCAGGAAATAAACTAACAGGAAAGAGAGAAGGAGCAATTAATGTGGAAGGAGAGAGGGAATGAAGATATATGTTGGAGGGTGGTGGGTCGGGACAATTGCTGGTAATATTTGGAAAGGATAAACATTAGGGATAATGGCTGTATTAGACGGAATGCTCCTAAAGCAAATGCACACAGGCCTAATTTGGATACAATTAAAACCATGCTAGCTGTATCTGATGGACTGAGGAGTGTGTATGTGGTTATGTGCTGCCTGCTGAGCACCGAAATGCAGTGAGTTTTCACAGCAAACTTTGCCCAAAGTGAGACTTGAGAGAGTTTTTATTCAAAGATGAACACAAGACAATGAGATGACACCAACCTCATTTAAGACTATATGTGATTATACCAACATGCCACATGACTTATGAAAAGAAGTCTTTGTAATGTTTAACAAGTAGAAAACATCAATCCCAACATTCTTTATGACATACACTATGTTTATTTAATGTTTGAATGGCTGCAGAGCAGGTTTCTCTTGCTGCACACTTAAATCATCTTTGTGATGAGTTTCTGTGCAACAGCAGGGCCATATGTACACTACCAACAATCCTAGTCTGCCCCTAGCTGTGCACTTCAATGCCATGGCTGTAGGAGGTAACATACAGTAAAGGAAAAATAACATGACGGCAACAAAACTGGTTGACATTTGGACCCACTCTATAAATAATGCCACAGAGAGGAAGAGTGAGTTTGCACTGTTGCTGGGAGAGAAGCCCTGTAGCTACAAGATCTACTGGGAAGTAAAGCTAAAACCTGAAAAGACACCTGAAGGCACCACACAAACACTGAGGTAACACAACATAAAGCCAACTCATTTCTATAAGTCTCTCACAACACAGGACACAAATTCCTGACTGGAAATCAGTAGCAGACACAGTCTATCACATTCGCCAAACATTTGCTTTAGTTTATTTTGGTATATTAAACTTACTCTCTTTTTTAAAGCACATATAACTTAATTGCATTTTACATTTGAGGTGTATTGTAAGAGGTTTGTGATAGCTAAGTGTAGGATGCCTATATCTGCTTCATCTGCTGGTAATAAATTGCACTTGAATATTTTAGACTTACATAAAGTCTTAAAAGTCATGCTTCACATAAAGTCATCTTGCATGGCTTTATGTGCATTTCAAATATTTATCCACAAATGTGATTTCATTGTGATATAAACCTATTATAGACATGGTTTAGTAAAAATAGTACAAATTAGTATAACAAAGTAATTAATCACTGACATACTATAATATGTATTGTTTTTTATCAGCTCAATCCGTTTATTTTTTCCTTTTCAGAGAAATGGATCCATCTGGTACACTTCCTCCAGATTTCAGGTCTTTTTTCTGCACGGCCTTTTCTCGAGCAGGGGCGTTTTAGATGCGATCGTGGTGCTGAACACTGGGCAGAGTTAGAGAAGCAGTGTCGTACAGAAAAATGGATATTTTACTGGCCAGGTATATCTTAAAACAATCAGAGGCTTGATGAATTGGCTGAATGGCTGATGTATGGGTGGAATGGAAGGGTTATTTGGAGAAGGTTTGAGTCAGGGAAATGCACCTCATCAATCAGCATGATTAAAGGTTTTGGCTGGACCGAAACAAACTCAACACTGCGAGGGCCTGGCTTTAAAGGCACAGTCCACTGTTTGGAAGGACAACAAATATGCCCTGGAGAGGTTATGCATTCATGCATTGGCAGTTTCATTCAATGTTTGTGTCCTTGTTCTTGTAAGAACAAGACTATGTGGCTTTTCAGAGCTATAAATCTATCCTTATTTAGATTTAATAGATAAGAAATTATTGGAATCTCGGTTCCACATCCTCCACAACTGTGACTATTATCACTATTATGTTGTATTCACGGAGGACAAAGTTGAGGATAGAAAAGAGCTTAGGGCAAAACTTTTCCATGAGAATATACTGATACTGAGAGTCTTCTCAAACCGCTTCATGTAGCGCTTGTCTGGAGATCTGATTTCTGCATCTGGGCGATAGAGTGCTTAGTTTCATACATAGTTTAAATGATAAGTAAAACAAAACCAACCCTGCAGCAGATTGTCCCATTATGATCCAAGGAGCAGTGAGATGACAAAGACAATAATTACTTCCTACCCTTAATAATGACATTTTGACAGTGTTATACCATGTGTTCCATTAACACTCCATCTGCACACTGGGGGAGGACTCTTTACCCATTAAACAAACACACACACACACACACACACACATTCAAACAAACCCATAGACAGACACTGACAGTAGCATAGTATATACGTGCCCCATGGCCAAATCCATTGTAGCCAAGGCCCTTAAACGATAAATACAGCTTCGCGTCAGCAACTCTGCATATTTAAAGCCACTAATGGATTCCTGCAAAGCACTCGCTCTTACACACACACACACTAAGCCAAGGAGAAAAATGTCTGGCACTGGAGTGGGGAGTTCCGTCAGCAGTGCAGCATCTCACAGGTGCTGCACTGGCTGGCTGGGTACGGTCAACCACACACTTTAACCAGTGGAGGCTAACCAGCTGGCCGGAGAACATCATTATGAGCCTGGGAGACAGTAGGAAGTTATTAATAAGGAAAGATCTTAATAGACTCCACACTGCTCTCTGGTCTCAGAGCTTAAACCTTTTGGTTCCTTATGAACGAGACTCACTTAAATGCATTAATTTATTCTGTTAATGTAGGTGCATGGTCTTAAAGTCTCCCTCTGGTGAAAATCAAAATCTATTTGAAAATCTTAAAATGTCCCCCTTGTGCCTTTTGTTTAATAAGATATATGTTGTTTGAAACAAGCATTCAGCTCCATGATCGAGCAGCTCCACCTTAACATTGCAATGAACAAATGCCAGTTTGAAAAAAATAAGAAACAAAACTCAAACAGAATCAAACATTCTCGGTTTGTGAAATTTATGAAACCAGTCCTGTAAAGCTGGGGGTGGGGCTCATGAGCTCCATGACGTTAACAGATAAGCTTTTAGGGAGTAGAGATGGGGAGAAGGGGTGGGGTCATATTAGCATATTCATTGATCCCAGTCACAAAATGAGGAAGGAAGGTGTAGAGTTAAGCCACTCTAAGGCCATGAGGGGAACTCATGGTCAACCATCTGCTGGGAGAGTAGTAAGCTACTTGAGTGGGACTTCAAATATACCATAAATCTAAAGGGGGTTTTCTCATGTGGGCCAATCAGACAGGGTCCAGCGAGCTCCTTTAAGGTCGACTAGAAAATGTTGTATGTGGTCAGCTTTGGTTAATCCCTTATGACACCCACTTGGAACTCACAGCACGCACAGAGACCACTCCACTCAACTTTCCTCCAGTCAAAGCCAACATCTTTAAGATGCTAAACTGAGAACATGGACTTTGAGGAGAGGGGCTGCTGGGTTTTGAAATGCCACATTTCCAAGCATGACTAATTTAATATTTGAAAAAATACTAAAATGGTTAGAGTGTTGCTATCATCCTTTTTTGTTTCTAGAACTTCCACGCTCAGCAGGGTGAAAAGGGTGATGGTTAATAATAATATGTCTACAGAAATAAGTAGTTTAATCCTGACTTGGATATACTCTGAGTCAATGGGCAAGATCTCAAAACAAGTACTGAGACTATGATAACAAAAAAATAAACTTTTTTTTACTTTACTCAACACTAGATTTATTGGATTAGTTAGAGCTACTGACTGAACTCTTTTATAAAGTGACTAAAGCCTGGATAACTGGCGATGGAAAGCCCAGCGGTTATAGGTCCTGAACCTACCGTTGCTAAGCATATGCTCCTTTGCTGTCACTCACACACACACACACACACATACACACAATCTCATGTTTAGTGAGGTAAAGCTGTATGCATTTGTCCATTGCCGAGGGGGTAAACAAACACATAGAGTCTAATCTGGGAGCAAACAGCGGCGCCTCATGTTAACCAGCAGGGATACAGTTTCCCTCAACACTATGAGGTCTGCAGCAGTTAAGAACTCGTACATCAGAGAGAGAGTGTGTGTGAAAGAAAGAGAAAGAGAGAACTTAAGATGTTGCCATGTTTAAAATAACAGGTATAAGATGTGGGTGTCATAATGCTTTGTTTAATTTATATTTTACCGGCCCTGTCTTTTTTGGCATTTTGTGGTGCAATCTTTCAAAAGCATTTCATCCTGCTTTCGAGTCTGTATTACTCTGACCTGGTTATAGGACCGCAACTAACATTTATTTTCATTATTTATCGGTTATGAAAAAATAGTCACAAAATAGAAACTGACACCAGCCGACAGAAGCAAATGTTTTGGTCGATTTATGACAAATTGATTCATTTTCAAATCGTAATTGATTCGTTTTCTGTCAATTATCAGACCCTCCTGTCCGTGGCAATTTGTACAGCTTCCAACTTCCCTCATGTGAATCTCTGCAATGAGCGTATGCACATTCGGAACTGTGGACTTGAATCAGTGCCTGTAAGTGTGAATGTATGTGTATGTATCAGTGCCTTTAGTCATTGAATATCCTCCAGGCCTCTCATGACCCTGAAGGGAAATAAGTGGGTATTGAAAAGGAATGAGTGATTAGTAAATACAGATGATGGAGTACTTTCTTTAATATCCACTCTTGTGGTTTTGGCAGGGCTCGAAGGTTGCTGAGGTGGGGGTGTGGGGGACGGGGGGGGAGGGTTCATCCAGTCACTGACATTTATATTTCCAAGGGACGTGATCGATCGCTCAGTATGCTTCCACAGCTGGGCAGCTTCTGCCACGTTTAGGTTGCACGTCTGAGTCTTTCATCAGATCGTATACAAATAAAACGGATCGTTTAAGTATTTACAATGCAAACAAGTACGTCATGTAAAAGAGATCAATGCTTGGATAACAGATGATGTGCAGACCACCTGCCGAAGACATTAACATTTTGATTTACATACGGTTTCTGATAGCAGCATCTCAAAGAATCACCTTCAGGCATTGATTCCCATTCTGCATATGCAGAGACAAATGGTATTTTAGTTGAATGAAAGATGGATATTCCCCTATATCTATATTCTGGTATAGTTTAATAAGAAGGGGAGGAAAAACCCCAGCAACCAAAGTAACACGCATACAAAATCGGTTCCTTTCATTCAAATCAAATGACAGCATAATCTCATTTAGGAATGAAACAGCGAACCTTTTTTTCCAGCATGTGTCACAATATATATGCCTGCCCTCTGGGTAAGGCAGTGACATTCATAGACAGGATAAACAGAATTAGGAATTAGACCAATAAGAAGACAGAGGAAGAAGAAAACAGATTGGAATGAAAATAAAAAAGGGGTGGGAGGATATCGGGATATGATGGATTAAAGGTAAATAAAAGGTTAAATATATAAAAGCAGACAGGAATGGTAGATGCGTACCATAACAGTAACTCGGCCTCAAAATACGCCAGGCAAATATTGAGATTTAAGTCTGTCTCAACAAAGTGCTGTTATTCGGCAAAACAAAAGCTCCCAAAACCTTAATAATATATATATATGTATATATATATACATATATATATATTCGCTAACCCAAGCTTTAATCAGCATCTGCTTACATCATCATCAACAGCTTTATATCATAATCAGCCCAGCAGGTGATGAAAGTTATATGAAAATATGACAGAATTAAGATTAAGAGTCGGTTTAAGCTTCCTAATATTACTCCAACAAAATGGAAGGGAACAAATCACAACCCCAAAACCCCACAGAGATTCAAATCTACATTTGCATACAAATGATAGAGCTGTAATCAGAAAGCAGTGAGAGCAGATTTCAGCTGCAGATTCCAGTTGAAACCAGTTACTAACAAGAGCAAAGAGCAGAAAAGCCAAGTGAGCAGCTCAGACTCCAATTTAACAACCAGCCGATTGGTTTCCAACAGTGTGGACCAGTGGTTCAAACTAGAGGAGAAACCATCAGTCCTTACAAATATACATTTTAAGCATACATGCCTAACTAAGCTCCCAAGAAAATCACTATGCTTTTCACACATGGAATCACCATAATGGACAGAAGGGAGGCAGAGAAAAAGAAAGAGAAACACAAAAAACGAAAGAGCAGTTGAGGAAGATTGACCACTCAGGCAAAGCTTAACTCTGGAAACCAACCAACAGCGACACCAAAAGAGATCGATACAAAGATGGCAGCTAATGCAATCACCCAGAAAGGAAGGAGTAAAGATAGAAGAAGTTATAAGAGGACAACAATGGTTGTACGTCACACTTTACAGCATGATCCTTACCTAAGACGCCCAGCCGGTAGTTTACGGTTATGACGATCACGTTGCCATAGCTGGCCAGGATGCTGCCGTCAAACATATTTCCAGTGCCTTCCATGTAGGAGCCCCCGTGGATGAAAACCATCACCGGCTTAGGGCTTCCACTCTCCCTAATGTCTGAAGAAGGGGAAAGGAAGAGGAGGAAGAGGAGGAGGTGGAGAAGGCAAAAGGACTGATTAGGTTGCAGATTGAAGGGGACAGCAAGAAATGCTATTTCAATACTTTAAGGGGCTTTGGCCACCTCTTTATATAAATATATATATATATATATATATTTGCTTTCTGAGTATTCTTGGCAAACTGGCTTTTTAATGAAGCGGTCTTGTTAGTTTGAGGCGTCAACCCATTCATTTTTCAACATGAAGGCCATGACATGTTCAGAAAAATGTTTTCTTTATTTATTAACCCATTTTAAATTCAATATAGGTTTTAATGGAACAGGATATTTAATGTGGTGAGTTTTAATTTCCCTCCGTGCGATGGACTGTCAACATGCAAGAGTGGCAATCTAAACTGTCAATGCCATGTTGAGGTAAAACTTGTGCAATTAATCTGGAAGAAAATCTAATTTAGATATAAATATTCCATATCAACTTTGACAATTTTATTAAAAAAACAGCGTGTTATTCAAAATATAATTTGAATTCAGGTCATGGTTGTTTAGCTGTAGATAATTATATGTCTAGATTTTGTGAATAAAACCAATTTTGGCACCAGTTGAACCTAGCTGAAAACTGAAAGGGACACTTGTCTTGATAAAGAATTTAAAGAGATTTTATAATGTGAAGGAGTCCAGCTGTAAAATAACACTTCCGTCAATCCCACAACTGCACAATAATTAAAGACATAAGCAATATGAAATATGGTAGATGAGTTGCCATATTGACATTGTATATTCCTACTAACAAAGGGATTTGGTTTTTTTCAATAAATAGCTGCATTTTGGGTTCACCTGAATGTTTAACTAGCTTTTAGCACCAGAATTATCTGTATTAAACTGTGTCACATCTGGCTGATTAGAGCAGAAGAAAGACGAGCCATATTGTAAAGCATTGGCCCTTGACGTAGTTCTAATATGGGTTGGGTTGTGAGCTAAAAGGATGAGAAGACATGGGGAGATCTAACAACCTGCTGCAACCCGCGTTCAAAACAAGGTTTCACTTTCATCTTCTGTATCCCAGAGATGGAGCGTTTCATCTTGCTTCCTAACTATCTCCATCAGTACGTGCTGCGGCACACATCATTTATCCCACTGATGTTTTGCCACTCAGGGACTCGGGTCCAGCGGGACCACAGTGAGTCTATGGGGAATAAAATATTTACCATATACGAAAGTAGAAACGTGTTACCTCTGAGACGTTGGAATACATATTAAAAAGAAAAAGAAAAAATTCTGACAGGAGTAAGGGAGGCAGAAAAAGAATAAAAGTTTCCCTACACTGTATGTTTGTAGTTCAGGAGTGGACACAATGATACCAACAGCTCAGAAATAAAACTGAAATGAAGGTGGCTTTTGCAATTGTGCAGATGTCCCTCCCTAATGTGTATCAATGTGATTTTCAAAGATGATAGAAATCATTACTAATGGGATACTTTCATTTAGTTATTATATAATGTATTTAAAAAAACTTAAAAAACGCCTGAGAAAAAAATAAATTAATAAAAGGAGTCAGGTAAAAAGAAAACCAAATTAAAAGAAAATTAAAATGCAGCACATCCAGGTGGTGTTTTATCCTTGTGTGTATGTGTGTGTTTGTGTGGATGCTATGTGAGTGTCCTTTGCTCTGTTTCTCTCTCATTACATCACTTGTATCCCTCCCTGTCCCGTGTAGTGCTCTCACAGTTGCGCTGCTCCCTGTGTTGCAGCAGCAGCCACAGTGGAGCAGCACATCGTAAGTCACCTCTGGAAGGCTTCCAGAGACTCCTGACAAAAAAGGTCATGGGACTATGGCAAGTGCGCGTGTGCGTGCTCGTGAGGAAAGACACAAGGACCTAATGATTTCAAATAGCAAGAGGGGTAATGGTGATGATCATATTTGTGATGATGTGATGATGATAATATTGATATGACAGTGGTAGCGCGATCCACGACATTGGTTGCTGTGATGATGAAGATGAAGATGATGATGACGTTAATGATGGCAACAAGCACCTTTTTGATGTTGATGACGTGACAAATATGACAGCCATGATAATTATGACAATGAAGTTGATATTGGTGAAAACATTGTCTATGAGGATCCTTTTAATTTCAACTAGGATGTCAGCCATGACAATGTGATGACAGTGGTGATGATTATGCCAGTGGCAAACATGAGGGTCTTGTTGATGTAGGTATTGTCAGGAATAGTATTTTGGTCAGGATGGTGATAACAACGATGAAGACAATGACTATGATGATAATGATGGTTGAACAAGTGACAAAGACGTTGGTAGCTACCATGATGATGACAACTAGGACATTAATAACAGTGTTAAATTAATGCTACAGATGATGTTTCCCAAAGTGCCATGGTGGTGAAAATAATCTTTCATAATGGCTATAACCAAAATGAGAATAATGACGGTGCCTCCATGATGATGATGACGATGATAACATATGGCACTGGCAATAATGTTGATGAAAATGTTCATGATGTGCTCATGAAGATGATGTTGATATTTGCAACAGACATGACAGGGGTCAGGATAATGGTGATGCTGATAAGATCTTATTGCTAATGATGTAGATAATGTTCACGATCATGCTCACTGCAGCCACAATGGTAATGATCACATCAGCCATTAAAGCAGTAAACAACCATAAAACTGCAGATGCTGATGACCAAGGCATTGAGGACCAATGCTGGTTGTGAAGTGGATGCTAATGAGGATGAGAGCCAGAAAAGTAAAGATGATTTGGTTGATCATAAAGAGATCAAGTGAGCTGAATGCTATTTAAAAAAGAACCATGGTAATGATCATGATGATAAATCCTGGTGATAATGAGGTTGGGGAGGAGGAGGGATTGTATGATTGAGAATTAGGTTTACTGCTTATAAAATAGCTCCTGGGATCTAGTCAAGTCTTCAAAGAGAAATTGTGAACCTTCCTTAAATGCCAACACAATATGGATGATTTTTCATGTAGGTCGTTTGTGAAATTACACCGATCCTGTACTTGTCTTTGTGATCTAAAGTATCAGATGAATATATCTGATGCATTTGTTGCCCAGCTGCTCATTTGCCTTATTGTTCAGGGCTAGAGGTCGGTGATAATGAGGTGAGGTTGCGATAAAATTGTTTTGGCCATGTTTGACCCCTTGATGGAATTACCTGAATTCACCTTGATTTACTGCCTGAAACTAGCCGTCGGAGTATACACGGAACACACTGTACCTTGAGGTTTTTAAGTTTCTGCAATCCAAGTCTTGCTCTCGGTGCGGTTTCCTGGCATCCTTCGCTGGCTGCCACTGCAAGACTCAGAGCCAGAAAAATCCTCTGAAGCCCAGTCCCTGCCTCCATTCCTCTAACTTATCAATTAATCCTCATTCAGCTGATTGCATACTTCATCTCCTCGCATCACACTCTTATGTGCAGTGCAGCGAGGTAATAGTGTATTTGAGGTGATTTCAGGAACATTGAGCATTTACCTGATTATTTGTAATGCCAATACGCCGTTTTGTTCCTGTGTTTAAAGTGACAACAGTTTTCAGTAAAGGTGTTTGGAAAGAGTTTTTTGTTTCATCATATGCAGCGATGAAAGCCTGATGAAAGCTTGCTTTGAGCAATGCTAAAATGAGATGCAATCTCGTAGTGATGCGACCATTCAATCTTCCTGGGGATAAGTGTGGATAAGAGGATAGGTGCCGTGCCAGCCTGGAGTCGATCCCTGCCTCCTCCAGGTAAGGTTGTGATCAAAGAATTTCAGGTGCTTTAGATTTCTCTGAGCAAACCCTGAGAGAGGCTCCCGGGCTGTTGCAACATATTTGGTATCCTCTCCCTCTGCCGGTGTCGAGGACTTATCAAAACCTGCAGTAGACACAAGGAGCAGAGGTGTGTGTGTGTGTGTTTTTCCTTTTTCATCTAAATCCATGCTCCAGCCTTTTGCTAAAGGGAGCACACAACGGGTATAATCATTCCAACTGAACAGATGTAAGTCTGCACATATCCGATGGGATGTGTACAATGATACGAACACAGGTTTTTGGTGTTGGTGCATTATTATTGTTCAAATGTTGTAAAGGTTTTCCTTACAATTCATTTCTTGCTACTCTCGCACATTTCCAATCCATTTCATCTATGGCACAAGATGCAGAAATCATTTAGTGAGATTTCAAAATGCCTCAGGTTTTAAGGTCAGCATAGAAGGTTGAGTCTACAGAGAGTTGGAGTTTAACATATGAGATCATGCCGTCTGAAGCATTAGGCCACTCTGTAAAAGAATAATGTTTAAGTTATAACTTTCTTTAATCAAGAATGAATTGCTGTCATTTAATCTATTAAGTGCTTTAACTTCCCCTGTATGCGATAGTTGATCATACAAATATCAAAGTTGAAGTTGCAGCTAAAATGTCATCAGCAGGAGCCTCTGGGAGAGCCTGATGGAACAAGGTAAAACATTCCCCAGTTGATCTTTTACACGCCTTTCCTCAGCTCCAGGATTGTTCTCACACTGTCAGCAAAACCGCTGTCCTTGTGCCTTCAAAGTAATATACATAGCGTATGGGAAGATTAATATCTCACAGGTATTGCTGTATAATACTTTATGCAGGGTACCAGGGGCCCCATGAGAGCCTTGTAGATACCACAATTCACGACATCGTCACTTCTGTATACACACACTTAACCACTCCAGCGATATTTGTTGTAAAAAATAAAAATTGAAAATCGAGTAAATCCCCAGCTCTCGGGGACTTTCCTGTTTACATCTCTATTCCCAGTCGAAACGGATTACAAACACCAGCTTTACCGAGTATAAAGAGATTGTAAAATCCAAGGTTTGCTGGGCAGCAGTGGTGAGGAGGTAAGGGGATGTCCTTGTGTCCACCAGGCGATACGAGGTCAAGGGGTACGAGCGTCGAGAACCGTTAGGAGGGAGGGGTGGGGGGGGGGGGGGACCTGAGTTGATCAGCGACAGCCCAGATAGTGTGACTGAGTCCAGAGCACATTTCCCTCTATATTAAACTGGATTATTCGTCTGCCCTGCATCCTTTATCGAGATAATACTCAAAGCTTTGTGGGATTTCATTAAATAGATCTGTGTGAGTGTGAACTGTGCAATTCTCTCTAATCGCATTGGTGTGTGTGTGTGTGTGTGGTTGTGTGAACACTCCCAGAAAAACAGCATGACGGCGCACATCAAAGGGATCTGGATTGTTGTGAGTCTTATTTGGATGAAATTGCTGTTTATTTTGTCACATTATGCAGTAGAGGTGCCTTATTAAGACTTCCTGCCTGTCATTAAAGTTGCACTGTAGCAGCCTTAAGGGAATGTGGCTCTATCATAGGGTTCATCAACGACAATATATATTTTTTTCAAATATGAGTTTTCAAAGAGCCGCTTGTTTATGGCAACTAAGGAAAGGTCCGTCCTTTTCTATTATTGAGATGAATGGATTTCTGGCACGCTGTCGTTGCTTTCAAACAGCGCCTAATTTAAATATCAAGAGAAGCTTTTGCGGCGTTGCAGTCCTTTAGTGTTTGTCTGTTGTCACTTGATCCCTTTAGTATTCATTTTTGACATTATGTATCCAATTCTCATCAAGAATTAAACAACTTAAATGCAAAAAGAGTATGTGAAGATTATTTACATAGTTTAATTGCACCTGACCTCAGTTTCTAGTATTAAATCCATGTGTGCAGGAGCGATAACGCAATCTTTCCATGTTTTTCATTGCAAACATTTAGTTTGACTGAATCAGGCTATGGGTGTATGATGCCACTATCATGTCTTGCATACGGTATGTGCTTTACTGTATATTTGTGCTGCACCGTACCAATACTCTGAGCCAGCTTAGGCATCTGTACTATAGGGTGCAGTCAATTTCTGATGGCTGTCCCATATCTGCTTTAATATGTCTTTCCTGCTGCCTGTTACCAGCATGATCAGAAGTGATCAAATCAGCTTTGTCCTCGATCAACTCTCGACTCCAGTCTGTCACTCACATAAACTGCGGTGCTCTGGAGATACAGCTCGTCTACGGAGAGGATTTCTGCCTCTGGGGGAGCTCTGGTGCTCAGAGATGCTAGTGAAAATTAAATTGCAATCTGCTGTGTATGCAGTCCTTAAAATGTGTTAAATCACGGCATTGGGGACCATCGCAATTACCATATAATAGAAAATGCATTAAAAGCATAAAAATGGAGAGTCCAGATGATCACTTGGAGCCATAATGACAGTGATGTCACTTGAATTAAGCTCCACCAAAATGTTTACTCAGTTATTTTTGCCAAATCTGTGCAATTTACTAGCCAGTCCGCATTTTATGTGGCTATAAAATAACGACTTTGGCAGTTTGAATACCTCAGTTGAGAGTCCAGCAGTCACTGACCAGAAAGTTAGATTCACATTTTGCTGGGTAGAAATTTTTCTGTGCCAAGAGGGTTAACAGCCCATATGTCTCTGTGGTAACCATTGTTGACACAGATGCTTACTCTCAGGCTAAGATTGTTTGGTTTGACGCCCCAAACATGAACAGGCCTAAGTGTTAGTCGGTGGAAGCCAGTTAGCCAGTGGTTTTTCTTTTTGTACATGATCTGATTTTATAAACTGGACGGATTGAAAGAAAAACATGCAAAAAATGTGTTCAGAGCTGGCTGAGGGGTTAAGAGTTACTTGATCTGCTGGTGGGATGCAACATAGAAAAGGAAAGAAAAGGTAAAAGGAAACAGCAAATCCAAGCAGAGAATCTATAGTATATGACGGTATTAATATCACAGAATGTGGGAGACATGTAAACTTTAGACATCAAGCTGAAAAGGACAAAACACATCCAGCCAAAAAAGAGACTTTACGAGCAAAGAGCAAAAAGAAAATGCCCATCACTTTCAAAAAAGGACAAGAAATGTAAGAAAATCAAAGAAGATAAAAAAATTGGAGGAGAAAGGGTAAGTTTGGTTTCCCTTGTCATGCAAATCAGTTTGGCATCAGGGGAAAAAATACCTTCGTCGTCCGTGCGGTCACTATCACCTAAATCATCAGTGTGTTTCTTTGTAAGGGGACCTATGGGACCAAGAAGGAGAAGATTGAGGAAAACATGGTGATCAAGAACACACACAGCCTTCAAAAGATGCTCTCAAAAGATAAGAAAGTATGTCAATAATCAATGTCTCTATTGCCCCTTCCTCTCTTTGGAAAAATGTTCAAACTGACAAGAAGACGGGGCAAACATTACCACAACGTCCATATGTTTACAGTAGAAATTTACTGTATATGAGTTCAGTTTAGTAGCAAGAAAAGACAAAAAATGATGAAAAAAATGTTAGTGCTCTGTTAAAAATGAAGACTTAACCGTAGATAAACCTCTTAGGATCAAAACACATAAAGCTCTTGGAAATATTGCACAGTAGCATCAATTACACATATCAGAGACATTATGTCAAAATCTGTAAATGATCATTGAGGCAAAGCAAAAGGAGGACGCTCCAAAAGAAGCAGCAGTTTTAAGAGCAGACCACTCAACAGAAGCATGTGACAATTTCCCCCTGTTGTGTTTGGCTGTATGTGAGAGCCTTGACACACACACACATGCATGCACGTACACACACACACAAACACACACATCCAGTGTCATGCATTGATTTGATTGCAGGGACACTGCTGGGACTGATCAAAGCAGGTACTGAAATATGGTCACAATTATTTTTATCATTGTTGTTAGTCATTTCACTTTTTACTTTGACTCTTTCTATGCCAACATGAACAAAGACAGAAAGACATACAGTTACAGTCTTGTCCACATAGATTAATGTACAGTATTCATGAAATATTTGGATTTAATCATTCTTTAATATTGAGGTATAAAAACGTTATACAAACCCAAACTATGCATTTCCAGTCTTAATCTAAACTGAGCTAATTTAACCTAGCGCACATGTCAGTGCTATATTTGTGCTGATTTTCATTTCTTTAAGCACTGTGGTTTTCTTGCTGTGGCTGCAAAAATAATTGAACCTAAGACGGCTTTAATGGCATTTAAGTAGCTGGGGGATAAGTTTGACATGGGAAGTGGTCAGCTGCTTCATTATTAAATCTAACCTACTGATTTAAATGCAAGTTTGCTGTAACCAACATTGAAAGACAGAAAAATATAGCGTTTTACAAAGGAACAACACACATACACGCATAGATGCACAGGCATGCTACATTAGAGATCTGAAAACATGCAGTCTTGGAGAAAGCAGTGTGCATGATAGCAGGCGGGAATGACAGAGGAGGATAAAATTGCATACTGACATTGTGCATAAGCCTACACACACACACACACACACACACACACACACACACACACACACACACACACACACACAGACACTGTCATGTCTCCATAACTTCATAGGAACATCAATTATTTCCTCCAGAAAGTCTCACCTGCCCTAACCTAAAACAGGTCTTTACCAGTACAGTCTACTGTCTCAAAGGATTTACAACATGGGGACGGACGACAAGTGTCCATGATATAGTTGTAAGCGGATTCAAGTCCCCACCTAAACACATTCATACATACACAGCAATCACATCCACACGTGAGCAGTCATGGGGCTTTAAATAGGCATCTGCTGATGAGGAAATGATGCCTCAAGTTCTTTCCACCCTTCACTAGTGCCACCATGCCAAATAGCCAGAAGTTTAACGCAAACAATTCCATTTGACTTTACATAACTCAAACAGCAGTAAGCTCTAACATGACAAAAGTCAAACGCCTCTTCCTGTGAGTGAGGTTAATGTTGAGAAATGACAAATTCCAGCAATTGTGTTGGTTTGAACATATGCGTTCATGGAATAAACAGCGAGGGATGAATCACTCCAAATGTTCAAAATTCTTCTTGCCAGTAGCTCATGATGATGACTCATAATTCCTCCATCATTCAAAATCCTGGTGGTTTGTTTTAAGGCCAACCAATCTCTCCCTGGCGACTCTGAAGAAGAAGCCGGCGCGCTGCGTATCAGTCTGTCCTACAGCGTTCTCCCAGCTCTCTTTTGTGAATTTGACAAGTAATTTGATAAGCGAGAGCCGAATCGTGCTTTCAATGTGCTGAATAAGCAACAGGGCACGAGAATCGGTGCTTTCAAAATGTGAGACGTCAAAGAAACACGGCGCGTCTGCTGTCTAGGGATGTGTTACCTGTTTATAGAGTACAATGCGTAGAGAGATCACTGTCAAAGCAACACATCACAGTCAAGGGGGAATCATGTTAGCCTGTTAGCATTCACTGAGCCCAAATACAGACGGCTGTCTGTTAATACTGCTCACAAACAGCTCACGATAAGGAATGACCCTTTTGATCTGTTCATCATTAAGGTCGTCTACCATGTTCAGCAAAAACCTCTCTGGTCCAGAATCTACAGCTCCTACTGCAACTGATTTATAGGGTGAATATTGATTACATGATGCTGAACTAGATTGAACAGAATATTTCAAATCAATCTTAATCATGCGTCCATAAAAGCATGGGGTCTTGGTTTACAGGGGAAATCTGAATATTTGCTACAGTTGCTACATATATATGATATCAGTTCCTTGATATAAAGCAATTTGTTACAATGTTAAACAAACATTTCTTGTTTAAACCAAATAAGCCACCTTTCTTCATTTCTGTTTTCACAAGAAATTAATACACTTTGAATTTCTCGTTATAATGTATCTTTGTAATGAGTAACACAGAAAGGAACATCGTGTGCCATAGTTAGGTGATGGTCAACCACTTCAGAATCGAATTGTTCATGGAAGTAAAATTATACTGTAATGTCTACACACTAGATGACTTTGGTGGATTTTGACCTTGTGGTAAATCGTTATTGATAAAAAGAAAACACTCGAGTAAAGATATATGCACTGTTTGCATAGTTAAAGTACTTATACACACAGCCTGTCACACTATACTGTATTTGAAACCGAATTAACGTGGAAAAAATCACAAGTCACTCTCCAGGGATCTTTAGGGGTAATTATTTCTTCCTATAGTCATTGGAAAAAACAACAGCCCATCCACTTTTTTCCAAAGGTTCTAAAACTACAAAGAACTATAAGCGTTTAAGCAACAAAGTAAAACAGTTTCGATCAACAAACTAATCTGTATTTACTAACACTGTTAAGCCCTCGTCGAAAGATAAAGGGCCTACAAAGAGATACAAGAGCAAAAGGAACATAAATAAAAAAATGAAAAAGTGAGCTTGAGCAACCTGAGAACCTGTGAGAATAAAGGAATCAAAGAGAATGTGATTGATGCTGCTGCTCTCTGGACTGCACATGTGCTGCTATTACAGTGGCATGTTGTTTGACCGAGGGTTAGCGGAGATCAGAACAGACAAGACAGCTGCATGACAGCTCCTATCTCTCACACACACACAAACACACACACACACACACACACACACACACACACAAGCATGCACACACTAGCACACCCAATTATGAAAACACACACATACAGAGAAAGGGAGACATCATTCAGGAATCAGGTGTCAATTCCAAACCACCCAGTGACAAGCAGGCCTCGACGATGACCTCTGCCTGTCACTGGGACAACATGTGTGTGCAGCGCGGGGTCCCACGCTGGTGAGGTCTCAGCTGGTGCCAGCTCTGATAGGTACTTACTTTCTTCTTATCCGAATCTCTATCCCTCATCACTGTATCTTTACATTTCATCTTTTCTGCCTTACATTCTAATAATAATCTGCTCTGTCTCTCTTGCTCAGTTTTTTGGCTGGACTGTGACAGCAGGGGTCATTAAGTCACATCCAAGTCACTAGGCTATTCTTGTTCCGTCGTCTGACCAGAGACATAACTGGAACGGCACAAAGGAGAGTCCATACCTCGGCAAAAGGCCAAACTCACTTGATCCGATTATTATTTGGATCTGCATCAAACTGCATACACCCATAGATATCTGTTCCCTTACTGTTACTGATTTTATTCAAAAAGATCCATGAATTATTGTCGGAGAAATGAAGGAAAATGTTGAAAAACGTAATGTTAAACAATGGTAATCTGTAGAAGTCATTTTTGGTAGGAGGTAAAAACATGAACACGAGAACAACTTGCGAATTCCACTGTGTTAAAATACCTGAGTATACATGAGAGCACAGTGAGCAGGAAAAAGACTGAAACTCAAATACGATCCACTGTTATAAGGTCTCAACACTGGGTCCACTTTACAAGATTCAGTTGGCATTCAAGGAAAATGAAATAAGAGGAGCTTACATTAAGATCATTTACAATTACGTTTCATTTGTTATTTCAAGTTTTAAAAATTACAAATTGTCAAATTTGGAGGGAAATCTGATCAGTGGAATTCCGGTTTCAAATATGAGGCTATAACCTGAACAGTTTTGAATATCTGAATTGAAGAAGGAGAAATTCAATTAATAAATCTAATCTTCCATTTTCAGGCAGAGGGGAGGGAACAGGAGTTGGCATCATTCGGCAACAAGTGAAATGTGGTCTCAGCTGGTGTGTTACAGGCCACCAGCTGTTACTGGTGTGTCAGGTCATTGCAGATAAGGCAGCAATGTATCAAAATTAATTTGATTAGATCCACCTGTACAATGTATTGCCATTCAATGCAGCGGAGTATAAGAAACTGTCATTTTAATGTAGTCCAGTACAATAACACCATTAACTGTGACCTCAGTGATAAACCTTACTGCATAATTTCATTAACACATCATGCAGAGTGAATATCAACTGAGCGTTATAGGCAGTATTAAAGAATGGCTGTATCAGAAGCTATTAGACTTCTAATAAAGTGGACAGTAAGACGATATTGAAAGGAATGTTTTTTAGATTTGACCACATGGATTTCTGTGATCAGCAAATTAAGCAGCATTGTTACAACAAAGTTAGATGTCAGGTTACAAATGAACAGTTTAGCCGGATTCTCTAAACTACCAATTATATTTACATGTATTATAATTTTAGAAAATTTAATATAAGAACGACTCTGTGCCCACAGCCATGGTAAGTACTGTGCATTCATTAATATGAGAATTTCATGATGATTACCAGCGGACTTTGTGTTCTCATCTGAGGACGTTTGGCTATGTTGGATTTAGAACATGCCAGCTGATCTTTCTTGTGGCATCAAATTTCATTTTAATGAAGCAGCCATGTTCGCAGATCTCTGCAATTAACTTGTGAGTATGTTATTAACAAGAATAACGATATCCAAGTAGTACGACACTGAGTTTCCCTTTCATGTCTAAAAGAACAATAAATGCACAAAAATACCACTTTCTAATTGTTGACATTGTCTTTCTTATTTGTGTGTAGCCGCTGATTTGATCACTCCATCTCTTACATCTATTCTCATACCTCCCTCTCTTCACCATCAGCATTGACTGGAGACTGATCGAGAGGAGTTTCACTCGTTCAGATACACTGCATCAATCCAATGATTCAAAACACCAGCAAGGTAACCAAGGATATTACACACACACACAGCCCTCTGGCTTCTCCCCCCTCTTCTGGACGAGGTAATTATTGCAATGAGGGTCCTTGCATCGATCGCACATTCAGCACAAGAGCTATCCATACATACGTATTGCTCTCTTTATGCATCAGTAATGCCTGCACCAGCATAGAAACAGAGCAGTTTAATCAATCACAAATGGACATTAAAATAGGGGATCTAACAGAGCACACGGCTCAATGAGCCGAATAGGTAATCTACTACTGACCTTGGAAAAAATCCCTACAGGCTGTAAACTATAAATACAGAATCCAATCCCAGAGGTAAAACTGGGAGTCTAATGCACTTCAGCAAACGCTCCGATGACAGAAATCAACAGACGCTTTGAGTAGAGTCCTGCGAGAACTGGAACTGTGCTTTATGGGAAGTGGTTGTGTGTGATGGAAAAAAACTCGACAACTACAGGATATGAGTGAGATATTGACACATGAGTACAGATTCTGCCACTGTTGGTGTATCTGTGGATTTAAAGCTAGTAGAAAAAGACGCACCATGTACTCTTGGTCCAAAGTCACTTTTCAGTCCAAGGAGCATTGACTTAGGGGAAACACTGGGTTGGAGGTTTGAATCAAGGAGGCCCCAGACCTTTATAAGTGAGAAGAAGAATAACTCTATTCTACTGAATAAATATACTGCAGTTACTGTCAATGAATGTCCTGAGAGACACTGTGCTGTAGTCCCACTCTATTACAGGCCTAAATTCAATCCAAAATGTCAAGGAAACAGCCTGGTAATTTAACGGTTTTGTGAAGCAGTCCGACTTTACTGTCACTGAGAAATGACAGCAGAGGTGTTTAATTAAAATGACACGGGCTACAGTATGTCTACTATTTACTGCAAGCAACTTTCCAGTTTGGGCTCATGACTCATCTCTCAGTAGCAAAGGCCGAAGTAGTGAAGTAGTGGAAGAGATGTTGAGTAAGTAAGTGTAACATCTCAAGGCCAGAGAGCGGGCTCATAGGAAGTGGAGCCTGGACACCGATCGGGGCAAACGCATCTCTTGAAAGCATGAATTGCATTGTTGCCATTGATACTCAGGAACAGTGGCAGGAGTCATTTTGTAAAGAATGACAAGAGGGACGGAGAGCAACGTTCAAGATCCCACTGATCTCTGTGTAAAGTGCTTGCTCGATTGTCTATTTACACAATGCAGGCGAGAAAATGTGTGGGGGAGGAAGGTTTCAGATGCTGTTCAAGTGCCTGGCGAGCATAGCACTGCCTCAGAGGGGAGGTGTGGGTGGATAGTAAGTAAACCATTGGTTCTTTTAAACTAGGGCCAGAATCTTCCCCTAACCTAACCAAGTGGAAACTTAAATCAAAACATTATCCTGAAGTATCCTTCAATTCTTATAGCAAGTCTTACCTGAAGCTAATTGATTTGAGTAATCAAAGCGATGACAGTAATTCCAGATACATTTGATGTTCCAAATCGTCAGGCTGCTGGTAAGAATGAATGCGTGAATTAGGGAGTTAATTAGGATCTGGTTTCCGATCCATAATAGATTGTTTAACAGTTATGTGCGTGTGAAGATGACTTATCTCCCTGGCACCCACAGAACTTAAAGATAATTTGGTGATATCAGAGTTACGTCTGGGCCACGCATGATTGTATAAATGGCTCTGGATGGCTGCGCCTCGGCTCTGCTCGGTGTGGCGGTTGTCTGTTGTTCACCCAGGCAAGATGCGTGTCTAAAGCTGCGCTGCAATGTGAGGTTTCTGGTGTAATTCAAATATAACACGTTCCACTGCTTATGCAGCCAGTGTGTTACCTGATATCGGAATATTTCCCTCTGTTATGAAAAAGAGCAAATCTAGTTCATTCTTGCAAGACGATTTGGAACATCACATGCATCTGGAATTCCAGTCATCACTTTAATACCTCAAACCAGTTTGCTTCAGGTAAGACTTGCTATAAGAAATGAAGGATACTTCAGGATAATGTTCTGATTTAAGATTTAAGCACTTGGTTAGGTTAGGGGAAGATTCTGGCCCTAGTTTACAAGAACCAATGGTTTACTTACAATCCACCCTGAGGCAGTGGTATGCTCGCTAGGCTGACTTAGATAAGTTAGTTAGTTAAAAAAACTGAATTTGATGAGACCTACAAGGCCCCCATTTCACTACCTCATCAACCTTATTGTTAATAAAATCCGACTGGTTTTGAGTTCTGCTCTCCAATCTGATTACAGACGTACAGTGTGTGGTGGCTGCCTTGTTGACCTGCTGCGTGCCTTGTTTATCTAAATTGAGTTTGCCCTGGATAATGACCATCAATAATAATAATCATCCATCATAGACAAGTGGAAAAGTTGAAAAGGTGAAGAGCTGTAACCACACGTGTGATTTTTGTTTGGTCTCGCTCAGAGAGAGAGAGTGCGAGTCAGAGACAAGGGGACGGTGGAAAATGTGTCCGTCTTGATTTAATCCTCCTGGTTGGATGTCAACGTGAATATCAGGAGATCTTTTCCTATTTTGGAAAAGAACTGCTCACGTCTCATGTAAAGAAAAATGTGAGATGCCAAATCTCCAGATGTCGTTTGTCACTCATCACCAGTTTGTTTTGGTAGTGGCTGCCAAACACAAACTAACAAACAAATGAGAAAACCTCATTAGCCTAACAGTGTTAAAGATCAAAGAGTTCACAAGGTGACAGGCTCCATTCAGAGTGAATATCCCATGTTGTGCAACCATAGGTTCAGAGTTCCAAAAAGAACAAAACTGATCAGAAACACTTTTTTTCTGAAGTGATCCAAAATAAACACAAACAACGACTGGCCTGTGCCGCCTGAGCTGAAGACCTGCAGAGACATGATGCGTTTGAGAACTAACAGCTTTCATGCTCGCTCTGATGTCCCTCTTACCTTGTCGTTCCCACACTACATGTCTCGTTCTTTCTTGCTGCTTCCTCTTGCATCTTCTCACACCTTCCTATCCTCCTCCTCCCCTCCACATGTACTTATATGTTTATTCTTGCCTTCCTCTACAGTTCTGTGTGCCTATACGGCTGGCTGATGAGACGAACACCCACACTGTCAAGTGTCAGTGAGTCAATTCAAAGCTGGGAAAGACCTGCAAGGGGAGAACGAGAGCGAATATGTTGGGCTTGTGTGAAAACAAGCAAGAACTCGGAGAAGTTGAAGAGACACAACGATAAAAGTTATTGTTTGAGTTTTCTTTTTCAATTTTTATAACTGAGTTTCTGACATGTGCAAGAGCAGGTCTCATAATAGCAGGATATTGGTCTAATGTCCTTTAGACTAAGATGCATGGGTTTCCCATAGGATGCAGAGGGTACGACGCTTTTACTGTTATAACTATGATTAAAGCTATTTCCAACAGTAAGGGTGTTTCATCCCTGTGTTAGGTCTATTGACTCATTTGAAATCACAGCATGGCGGCAGAACATTGACACAGAGCTCAGCACTGATGACTCACAGCAATCAGGGTTCTGGGTTTGGGGCCTTTATATGTGCATGTTCTCTCTGTGCCGAGTCAGCCCTGTGATTGGCTGGTCACCGGTCCGGGGTGTGTCCATCACCTCCAGCCCAGTGCTGCCCCCTCCCCACTGCCCTTGAAGTGTATATTGATTGACCTTAACCATGAAAAAGAATGAGCCTAAAATGATCTGTTGTAGTCTTGCATCCACCATTATGCATTTGCTTGTGATGGCATGTGGGTCATGATATTTGAGTTGTTAAAATTAAGTCAAATGAAGCGTTGGCTTAATCTTTTCCCAAATCTCTTCAGTGGAGATGGCAGGGGAAAAAAGCATTTGCTACAGAGTATTCTCATTATTAAGTGGCACTGCTAATACAGCTCTCTGCCATACCTGTCATGTTCATGTGAGGATTCATACAGATTTTGCTGCGATGCAATAGTAAGACTTTGGACAACATGGTAAGTTTCTAATTTGTAGAAATGACAAAATAAAAAACTGCTTTGGCTAATTGATGCAAAACAGCTCTGCAGTTTGCTGCAGCAGTTACATGGATTTTTAAGTCTGCTGCTTACTGATCTTGGAGGCATCCATTGCTCGAGACAACTATGAGATCAAACTCCCCAAAATGCATGATTTACCAATTAAAAGAAAATGTGTCCAGTTGATGAATTGCAGGATTATCTTGGATAATTTAGCCTGAGGGTGAAATAAAGCAACAAAGAAGTGAGGTTTGTAGAGAGTTCACTGCTGGGAGGAATTCTGAGGATTTTTTTTTTTTATCTTTGTTTTCCTTTTTGTATACTAACTGGTTTTGACCAACATTGTCAGCTAATAGGCCAGGGGACAGTCCATTTATCATGGAGTCAAGCTGTTTTGAAGCGAGCCTCCTGTCCCCATGCAGTGAGACTTGTCAGCTCGGCTCTGTGTTCACCCACTGCTCTGTGAAATATGGCATGACAGGAACTGCAGAGGTTTTAAACCCGAGTTTGTGACCCTACTTACACAAGAAAGAAATATGGATTTTTGACCTTGGGCTTTGAGGCAAGACTCAGCAGAAAATATATTTGTTTAATACAGCATAAGGAATGGCTGCAGTGTTGGAATGTGCTGGGTTTAAGGGTAATCTGAAGCTTTAACAACATGTAGCCTATACAGTATGACAAGCACTATATAAATACAGACCATGTATGTTCTAAAAAAATGTGCTTAAAATTGTGTTTATTTGTATTCACTTGCTGTTTATTCTTAAATAATCCAAGGCTACCTTGGAGGTTAAATGTACGACTAATATCAACCACTTAGGTACAGTAGCTTAGCGCACACATCCCTAGCAGAAAACAAAACAAATGAAAATAATCAAATGAAGATAAGCATAATCAAAAGCTATAGCAACTTTTGGCCTTATTAACTACTGCACAAGCCACTGTTTAGAAAATTTAGGGAAAATCTATTTGAGATGATGAGGTAATATTTTATTGTCACGTTTGGTCTGGATCATTTACAATGTTTCTATATTTATGGTGTTTCCATGTGGTTCCAGATATTTAACTGATTCTTTTACATGTTATGACTGTCACCCATAAGTAAAGGTTATGATTTACATAACAATTTAAGGTATAAATTGTTAATTTCTTTACCATTTAAGTTATTATAACACATTTTATTTGAACACATATTAAAAAATGTAAAAAATATTTAGGTTTGAGAACAAATGCTAAATATATAGTGCATGGTTGGAAGGCTGCCCTTACACAAAAGCCCACATGTTATTCTCTTAAACCACACATTTTCAATTTGTCTTTCCTATATCTGTCATTGTGCAGTGACAACAATATGAAAAGTGAAATCGGATGAGGTTTAGTACACACACACACACACAGACACACATACACACACACATACACTGAGCTGCCACAACCGCCTAAAGACACATTTTGTGAAAATTCTTCCACCTTCAAAATGCTTGTCCCCCGTTGTGTGTACATGATGTAAAGGGGATCTTAAAAAGGAAGCCCTGGGCTTCATGGTGACAAAACCAATTAGTGTAAAAGCCACATACATTCAGGGAATGAATCCCAGCTCATTTTATGCAGTCAAAGCTTTGTCGCTTGTCTTTTTCGTCAGTCTCTAGCATCTTATACCACGGGAAAATGTGGTAAAACATTTAGAGAGGGCAGATTACCTGACTCTCAATTTTAGTAACCAAAGATATGCCTAAGGAAAAACAACTAACTTTAATAATTCAGAAATAAAATGTGAATTTGTTTTAAAGGCCAATACATTACACATATTTAAGCCCAATATTTAAAAAAACAAACATCTAGTGCTTCCTCAAGGCTACCTGCAGGGAGGTGAAGTCTGTGAAACATAGAGTCCTGGGTTTATCTTGTTTTAGCACTAAACACATAAACAGTTAGTTGCAAAGAACACAACAGTTAAGAACAGTATGTTGTGTACAAACATATTATACACTAAATTAAAATGAATTATTTCTTTACTATTTCTATCCTATGGTTGTTTTTATTATTGATTAAGTGCAAGAAAGGATTCAAGTTGAGTTTCAGTCTGACTCAGTTTGTTGTGAGATTCCGTGTTACATTCTAAATACATTCTAATTTAATATGGGTTGCAATAATTCAATGCTATGAATTATGTTGACATATGACATTTAGAATATTTTAATTTGAAAACATGGCCTTCACATCTTCTCTGCAAACTCATGTTTTTAAATTCAGTGTAGAGCATATATGTATCATGTGTAAATTTATGTCAGTACAACTCTTTGACAAACAGAAATAGCACTGAGGCATTCATGCATATTAAATGCCACTGAATGTCAAAATTATGTGTGTGTGTGTGTGTGGGAATGTGTGTTCATGTGTACATGTAAGGCCCAAGTATTACTCATTTTCTGCTTACGAGGACAAAAATTAATTAGCTAAATATGATTACTATCAAAATTAGATTAGATACAAAGGTTAGAGAAGGATAAGGTTTAGATTAAGGTTAAGGTTAGAGCTAGGGTTTGGCAAGTAGAAACACAGAAAAGGTTTGAGTATCTCTCCAGTAAATGAATGCAAGTCAATGTTATGTCATTTGAAGTTATGGAGAGACGTTTGTGGGCGTGTGTGTGTGTGCGTGTGTGATGTCACTGGTGCATGTGTTTGATTGGAGAGGGTCTCCAGGGGGTTGTACTGTATGTGTTATGGACTGGAGAGGCAAATAAATCAATGAAGACTGTGATGGTGAGGAGCTCATTAGCCACAAGATAGGTCGACAGTATGGTGGGGAAAGACGTGCTGAATTATTAACACAACCAGACCATAAAATGCGATGAGTCAAGCCAAACTGACCCAAAGCACAACTCCCTCCGTACGTTACAGGACCAGAGACACATCCATGTGAAATTGGCTCACATCTAATCAAATACGTTGTACTGTATGCTACAAAACTGTTTTTGCCGAAATGTCTTGGTGACAGTTGCTGTCTGCATTATCAAGATATTAATGAACTGAAATAAAAAAAAGTTAATACAATTGTTGATTGGATTGATAGGATGTTTTTTTTTTCTTTACAATAATCTAAGGTAATGCAGTCAGCATATAAGCATCCATGTGTCTCCGCACAAGAAATAACAGAGATAGGGAATTGAGGGATACAATTCACAGCAGCTTCACGCTGATCGACCTGAACGAGATGGTGAAGGTGACGGGCAGTGGACCCTGGGAAGGGTTTATGGGCATAAGAGTCTGGAATTAAAGCTGAACGGTCAACAGAGCTAAACTATGCTACCTCTGCACACAAACTCAGATAAAGATAAGGTAATATGTAGTATAATTTGCACACACACACACACACACACACTTTGAGTGAAGAAATCAGCTATCAAAAATGTCCTCTGAGAATCCTTCCCTGATCCAACCAACTTCAAGTCGAGCCCCATCTCTAAAATTTGTCTTAAAAGGTCAAGTGTGTCTAAT
Source organism: Pleuronectes platessa (assembly GCF_947347685.1). Classification (NCBI taxonomy): domain Eukaryota; kingdom Metazoa; phylum Chordata; class Actinopteri; order Pleuronectiformes; family Pleuronectidae; genus Pleuronectes; species Pleuronectes platessa. The sequence goes on along the minus strand of NC_070634.1, from coordinate 3,296,802 downwards.
TAGCTCTGTGAGGTTGATGTGACTCTAGCTCAGCAACATGACTCCATGGCGCTAATTGCCACTGGCAAATGAAGAGATGCCATATTGACAACTGGAGAGCTAAGGAGATGTGCCGCTGTTGGCAACACAGTGGCCCGTCTTTGCGCAGAGCTCGCTACCTTCGCCAGTTATTGACTGAGAATGTTCCTTATCCCTCCAACCTCCTGCTTATACATCATTACCAGCAGTGATCAATCACTGATTATTAAATGAAATGTCCATTAAGGCAGAGGGATATTTCCATACTGGGCAAGGGGCCAGGAAGCGATGCCGGATGCAGCGGCAGCAACAGCACGGACACAGAAGCGGGGCTAAGTCAGGTCACATTGTCATTTCATATGCAGCCACCAACTGTGAAGCTAAGGATATTTTTTCTCTCTAAAAAAAATAAAATAACAAGAAGTTTTCTTGACTTGACAGGCAGCAGGGGAACGCAGGCACCGACACACACACACACACACACACACACACACACACACACACACAAAGGCAGCATTTTCCACCATACATTCATATACAGTCACATTATCAATCACACATACACAAGCCCATTTCCTTCCTTATCTCTTGTATTATTTTCTCACTATCCCCTACTTGTTCTTTTCTCTAATCCAACCCTCATCCAGACATTTAACAGAACCACTGCAATCGCCTGTTTTTTCGGCCTGTGTGAGCTGTGTACACATAACCTCAAACTATAGAATCAGTGGTCATTGCTATTGTAACAAACACGTCTGTTGTGATGAACCGGCTGATGCCATGCGTAACCAACAACGTGACGTCCATGAATCCCCACCGCCAGTGCTATAGAACGGAGTGTTGGGACTGAATTCGTCCAAAACGCTGACAGTTAAACACTCCCTCCTCCCATTGCTCACTTTATTTCTTTCCCGGGCCTATCTGCCTCTTCATTTCCTCTCTCCTGCGAGTGAGTCATTGGACGATGTGTGTTTGTCTTTCCCCAGACTCCCGACAATCGGATTCCTCGTCAAAGAGTTTTTTCATGTTTCCTTTTTTTTTATGACAAAGACAAGTTCCCAGAAACTGTTCAAGAAGGGGGGGGGGGGTCTGGCTGTGCATGTGTCCAATGTTCAGCTTCTGAAACACACCGAACATGAAAGGAAACAGTGATGTATGTCGTTACACTCCAGACAGGCTCATAAGCACTTTTTATCTGACTTCCTTATCGCTGGAGAGAAATGACTTGTAAGTGCTTCTCAAAAGTGTTACACATCACTGCTTCAAATTAAATTAAAATTAAAACTATATTCAGCTATGGTTTTGGGCACAAATACAACAAGGTAAGGGAACAACTGGAGATTAGGTTTAGAATTCTACTTCATTAGGGTAATGGAACCTTCACAGACCAATCATGGTCATCAGAGATCAACCATGTTAACGTCCAATATTTTGTTAAACCTCTATGGATAATATCCTCTCTATAACAGTTTCAAAAACCCGGGTTTGATTGGTGGCATATCTGTATTGAAGCTTGGCCTTCGATGGCCTAGCCTTTTATTTTATCCCCTTGTGATCAAAGATGACCATGACAAATGGGCAAACTCTGTCTGATGAAGGTTTTTGTCCATTTACTATTAGCAATTTGAGAATTTTTGTTAAATCAGGAGAGGCATTGTACAGCCCAAGCCACACTGCCAGCATGAGCCTGCATGGGAGCTGTTCACACCTGCTCTTCTAGAGTCAGTGCAAGTATTACAAATATAAATATGAGTAATACTTCAGGTAACTGCTCTGTAACAGGAATGCAGCAGACACATCCCTGTGTGAACATCAGAATCAGTGCCCATGTGCTGCACACACCTGACATCGAGGGCTACAGACCAGGATGCAAGTTTTAAATGATTCAAGCTGGATATCTACTTAGAGAGAGAGAGAGAGAGAGAGAGAGAGAGAGAGAGAGAGAGAGAGAGAGAGAGAGAGAGAGAGAGAGAGAGAGAGAGAGAGAGAGAGAGAGTTGGCATCTGGTGGTAGCCACGGAGCTAAATCTCTGAGGTAAGACTTGAAGGCTGCAGATATAAGAACGTTTTTCAAAAAGAAAGGGGATGAAGGCAGCGAGATGCAGGTGAGGTTAGAGGAGGTGGAAGACGGGTTATCTCCTGTTGCTGGAGCAGCAGATGGGTCAGGGAGTGAGAACAAGCTGAAGCAGAGGCCATTCTGGCTCAGTGATTCTCTGGTGTTTTTGTCAAAAGGCAAACCCTTCATGAATACAAGTATTTCCATTGCACACCTTGCATGTGATTAAAGCTGTTGTAAGCCATCACTAATTGACTATTCTTAGGGAAACCAGTGTGATAGAGAGATGGACACAGAGAGATTTTGAAAGAACACTGCACTAAGTAATGAATAGAAATATAATGCTCAAAGTTGATCAGTGCATGTGAAGCTTCCAATGGTATTGCTGAGTGTTGTCAGTTCATGTAGAATAATGAGCATTTAGCCCCATTGAGATGAAATAATGCACTCATTTGTCAATTCAGTGTAATCTGTTATTGGTTGATGTGTTGTTAATAATGTAGACTATATGTACAAAATAAATGACAGCTAATTATCACATCAAATAATGTGTGATTTGGTTGGATTCAGGTTGGCATATGCCAGTTTCATCATGTTGATGAGAAGTAAAGGAGCCAGGAGAAGAGAACAGGAGGCGAGAGCAGAGATGAAGAGGAGTGTGACGGACAGATGAGTCGAGAAAAGATAGAGGTGGTGGACCACGACCGAGGGGGCAGTTGATGATGGATCCTAATTGGCGGCAGTGGACAATGACTGGACTATAGTGGTATCCGGTCTTGATGGTGGATCATGATCTTGCGGGCTGCTGACCATAGACTATGATTGCAGCAGGACTGCTTGACATATAGCATTTCTCCTCAGATACTTGACCTTCAAGTATCTGACCTTCAGTTATACTTCAAAATGGTAACCCTCATCAATGGTGCTAAAACCTTTATCATGATGATGTTTTCCTACACCTGACATCTATTGCACTTCTGTCCGTCCTGGGAGAGGGATCCCTCACATGTGGCTCTCTCTGAGGTTTCTACGAATTTTTACCCTGTAAAAGGGTTTTTAATAGTTTTTCCTTACTCTTGCTGAGAGTTAAGGACAGAGGATGTCACACCATGTTAAAGCCCTATGAGACAAATTGTGATTTGTGAATATGGGCTATACAAATCAAATTTGATCGATTGACTGATTGATTGATGAAGAGGAGAGTCAGAGTCAGACTCGCAAAGCACAGTTTGTCACTATTCAAAAGGAGCCTTCATCACCCAACAGAGGCAGACACTATTGGACCAGAGTTGGTCAATTTTCAGTTTTACTCCTGCTGCTGAGAAAAAATATGACAACAAAGGCTGTGAGAACTCAGATTGCTCTCGTTTTGTTTCCCGCTGTGAAAAACCGACACAACTGAACAGGACCTGTGTGACTCATGTCTTAGATGTATTTTTCTCTGAAATAGCAGGGGTAAATCTATGGATTTATGTGCTCAGACTGATGTTTCAAGATCCTTACAAAACTCCTGTATATGAGAATTTACAGAAATGTACACATTACAATTTCTTCACTCAAGGTACAAAATTTAAAAATGTATCTGAAGTCAGCAATTTAACCTGAGGAAATTATTTAAATCCAACGGCATTTTTGCTGCAGTACTCGGGACTGCGCTATATACCTCCAATGGTGAGTTTGTTTTGTGTGTGTGTGTGGGTGTTTAAAACGTACCGCCCTTGTCTATTAGCGTACATGTGTGGAAACCTCTGCTTGTCTTTGTGGGTTTTTTCGAGGCCGCTCATGTCTGCGCATGTGTAAAACAAACTCCATGCCAATCAGCCTCAGCCTGATCTCTGCTCCTCTGGGAGCTCTCTCCAGTTGATGTAAAAAGGGAGGGGAGCGCCAGAGAGACAGCAGCCCAGAGCAGGGCCCCCTCGCTGGGGGAGAGGCGCGTTCAAAGGGCTCGTTTGGCCCCGACGGGACCAGCAAACAGTGCTCATTTGCCACTGCAATTCTATTTTCACATCATTTCAATTTCAAAGAGCCTTCTGGCTCCATTAGCATTTGGCTCAGATAAAAGAAGCGTTGGTGAAGGAAGGGTGGGAAAAAAATGAGGCGGATGAGAATTTACTGCATGTGCTGCTTTTACTATACATTTCTTTCCTTTTTGGCCACCATGAGGAAGTTGGTCTATACATTTTAGTGTCTGCTAGTTAGGAAGTATTACTGTTCGTCTACCACATCCCTCTACCACGTCAATTATTTATATTATTAATGTTAATCAGCACACACATTCACACGTCTGCTAACTTAGTGTTACTTCTTATCCCCAAAAATGTTAAAAAATAGACACAAATAATAATTCTGGCATGTGCAAATATTTTGGTGAAGCCTACAAAGGTGGAGAGGCTATAAGATGTAAAAATGCTCTCAGCTCGATAAACTTCCTCCACCTTAAATGTGTTAGGAAATGGCTTAAAGGGTATGTGCAAGTTTTCTCCTACTGTGGTTTCTTATTGAAAGCAGGTGCTGGTGATGGTCCCTTGTTAAGAGCTTCAGCTTCACACCAACCTTCACCTGAATCCTCCGGAGGATTTGTTCCTGTTGTTAACACCACTGGGCAGGGCATGTCTGAAAACGGCTAGAGAGTGATGAGAGGATTGGACCAAACCGGGGCTAGCTGAGTTAACATGCCACCTCCAGAGACACAAGCGGTCAACCTCACAGCTTCTGAACTTCGGCACATCAAAACACATTGACTTGGTAGCACAAGAACAGGAGGTGCAAAAAATGCCAATTCGTGTCTGGGGTTTAAGAATCGTTCGGAACAAGTCGATATAGTACAAATACAACAGCACCCTGTACTACACCCTCCAAAAATGATCATGAACTTCTACCATATCCTATGATGTCTAGGATCAATGATGCTATATTTGCCAACTTTGTGTCATCACCTGTGTATTTTTCCTGTTTCAGTCTGCACTCCCCTCCCCCCAGTGAAGCAGATGCCTTCGATGCCAATGCTACAAATCACACATTTAGCTTTTCATCAATATTTCATCTATCCATTCCAGACTAGGAGCTCCGGAGCTCTCTCTAAATCAGCACTGTTTGTGGGGGGTGCGGTGGGATGTGTGTGGGGGGTTGGGGCGATGACAACTTTGCAAGTAATTTGCCTTAATACAACGGCAACTTAGGGTCAGAGGGCCAGTGTTTGAAAACATATGTCCAAGGAAATTCAAACTCCAAAGATTTTGGTCTCAAATCCTTCATGAGCAATTATTGCTGGAAGTATCATGACAATATCCAAAACATTATGTATTGTTTTTCTAGGATATACCCACCACTGTAAAAACAATGTAATAATCATCAGCTAGAAACAGTCCCGTGTTTGAGTAAGTCTTGTCATCCTCTAAAATCTGCTTGAACTACTATTAATGACTAGCTCTGCCAACTCTACTTGCATGGAACATGGTCACAATTAGTTGGTTTACAAACGAGACAGTGTACACTACACATATTATACCAGTTATAGCACGGTGATAATTTCCACCAGTCGTTCCTGGGCATAAATACAATTTACATAACAATAATAACTCTCCCCTTCTTTCATAATGCCTTGGAAAGTAGGTTTGATCTAATAATTTGTGTATAGAGGTTAGGTAGTTATTTTAAAAACATGTGAGAGGTCACATCAACATTTCACCGAATTTGGGCGCTTCATTTGAATTAATATGAAAAGTTTTGCTCAGTTAACCAACTCCAATGTTAGACTATTATACTTTGACTATTATATCCACTAGAATTCCCTTAGATTTAATTGGCAGACTGAAATTGAATTATCCCAGTGAACAAACTGGCCCAGTGCAGCCGGGCAGTGTTAAAGGAAACAACAGAGATAAAATATAACAGGACGTTCAAATGTGGCTCATGGCTGCTTCAAAGACATGTTCAACTGACAGGTACAATAATTGGACATTTTAAGTGACTGAAAGTTGTGAGCAAAAAAGTTCAGTCGAGACATTAAAAAGCCAAGAAGAAAGAATTGCACCACCTCATACGACATCATACATCGATGATATGCTATTTCAATTAAAACACATTGCGGTTTGCTCTCATTTCTCCACACCCTTATCTTTGCAATTAATGGATTCCATTTCGATTATATTTCTCTGGTAAAAAGAGTACAAAGAGCTGTGTTGTTTTGTTTGATTTACCATGCCCTAACATCCCTTGTTGGGGGGCTAACATTTTAAACTTACTTCCCGACAGCAGAAGCAGGAGACATTACCAAAGCAAAGCAGGAAACACCCTGGAGGAACATTTTGCATCCTTTTTTCTCTCACACTTGCTCTGTTTATTTTTAAACAGGAAGGGTTAGCAGAGTGGAGGGGAGGAAAGATCATAATGAGGCAGACAGACATTTTGAGGAGGTAGCTTCAGAGAGCATAAAGTGAAAATAGAGGGAGATATTTTCATGCTATGACGAGAAGACAAGAAGCATAAAGGACCAACAATAGAACTGGTGGTTGTTTTAAGCTTAGCTTCTTTTATTATCTACGCTACCGCAGTTTGCAGGATTGAATGCTTATTTGCCGTTCTCCACTGTGCTCGTAGTTCAGACGAGTGAATGCTCCTCGTTTGTTCTTTGATATTTGTGTTACAGCAGGAGATATGCAGTTAGGATTTGTCTGTGTAGCAGCTTCAAAAATCTGCAAGACTTGTGCATGTGTGCTCTCGAAAGAGATTGACAAACCAATGTTTTTAATAGAGTTTTCAACAACACTCATTATCATGGCTGAGATAAACTGATGATACTACTTCATTATATTATCCCTCATGAAACTAAAGTTATATGTAACTTGAACAGAAATTACTTCTGCATCTGTGCCTCCAGACTGATGTCCCTTAAAGTTTTTCATGTCCCATATGATCATCTTTTTGGAAAATTATTTCAGTTGCATTCCAAAGAATGACATGTAAATATCCCCGTCAGTTTGACTCCACTGAATTCTAACTACTGCGGTCTATTTCCATTAAAGAGAACAAGATATCTTTGTCTGATAAAATGGACCCTGTCCTATCATGTCATGGCCCTAGGTAATGATAGACTGCATACTGCTCCCCGACCAATCGATCATCTTTTACAACAGGCATGACGTCGCTGAAAATGACGTGCTCCAGACAGACTTCTTCGTACTCTTTTTTTTTTGTTGATCTCTTGCAAAATTATCAAATTGTGGACAGGGGTGTTGTTGCCACTGCTTGACAAACAATTCCTCTGAGGATCTGAATGACACCGACAACATCATTCCTCTTTTGTTTCACCAAGTTTACATTTGACGTTTCTGAACCCACCCGACACCCTACGTCTTCTTTGTCAGGCTATAACCGAGCTGATGTAATTTAATCTGACCCTTGCATAATACAACAGAACCGCAATAAATCCAACAAAATGCATTATGTTTAGAGGTGTTGATTCAACTCGTTCCGAAACGATCACAAAAGCTTTAGCATTACAAGGCATTTTTTGGTTGAGAGAGAGAGTGCTAGATATTTGTTTGACTTTTTGCCTGCAATGGACAGCTTTTAACATTAATACAGACAGAAACATAGCGTCATCAAACTCGGGCAGATGCCATTACGTATATTCAGGCAGAAGTTTCTACAGACAGCTGAGGGGTGTGGAAGAGAAACACAGATCTGACTGACAATAAACCTGAATATTTGAACAAATGGGTCAATCCACTACAGACCTTCCTCTGACCCCACGATTTGGATTAGAAATAGAAAAGCCTCCATAAAGTATGACTCAATGTAAGTTGACTGCCAAAATGCTGCAAACATATCCTCACATAACCTAAGGTAACAGGAGAGATAAGCAAAGTAAGTAAAAACATTAACGTGAGTGGACACAGTTTTGTTTTTTGACACCTTTAATTATTAGCTGCAGTTATTGGTGTTGTCACTTCTTATCTGCTCACACTAGGGGACATGTTGTAAAGACACTTCGTCTCATGTAACTTGCTCAATGCCAAGACTTTGTTCAGAAAACGAAGTCCCACGCCCAATTAGTCCTTAGTTAAGGATGAAGCACCTGTGAAATGGATCTAAGTGTTCGCGAAATTCCGCTTATTATTCAGTTGGTAATTTTAGTGTGGAGCCATAATTCCTCTGTGTAATTATAGGTGCACGGGCTGAATGACAAATCTACCTCATCTATCTTCAGACACGCAGCAGAGGCTTAGTAGCAAAGCACTATCTCCTCAACAATCCACAGATAGAACAGCGTGTGTCAAGGAACCAGATACATTTTAGTCAAAGCTGCTGTGCTGTGATTTCTAGCTAATGTTAAATACATTTATCTACTTCCGTGCCAAGTACTTTTTTTCCCCACAAGAAATGAATACATGTCTCTGAGGAGACAGCATTTAGACTATCGTGATACACTAATCCCCTTTAGAAACCATTCTAATGAACTTCCCTTAGGTATTTGAGCAGCTCCCTGAAGCTCAGAGTCAAACAGGTTATATATACACACTCCTCCCATACCACATGAGTTAAATATCTGCCACTTAGTAATGATAAAAAGATATCAACAAATGGACCATACAAATATCAGAGGTAGACCACACAAAATGGATCTGATGGTGTAATAGAATATTTAATTACATTTCACAGCAATGACAATTATCAATTCTGGTTGTTTAATTCTTACCCAGCTGCGGCTGGGGGCAACTTGCTTGTACCACTGAAAGATCCAAGCAAGCGCACATGAACAGTGAACTCACAATGCTTTTATACAAGTCAAACACCTCCTCACACAGATGCCGAATGTTCATCCAATCAGATCTCTGCTTTGTTGTAATCAAGCTTACATTTGGTCACCTTCAATCTGAATGAGGACCCCTTTGAAAGTTACAATACAATAGCATCAGGCATCTGCTTAGACTCCAAGTTTCTCTTAGACCCCCGTCTCTGCTGGATGACCCATAAAAGAGTCTAGGTGTGAAAACCTTTTGTCTCAACAGAGGCACAGAGGAATCTCCAACGAATACACATCTGAGTCTCCTAAGCTGACCCCCACATGTTGCAGTCTTAAAACACACAGGAACACATCTCAGAATAATATTCTCCATCTATACTTATCATTCCTTCATTCAACTTAACTAAATATAAAATCTGCCATCACAATGGTTAACCCAAGACAAATATCACCAGCATCTAATCTAGTTTCCTTCTTCCTAACTGCCGCTGGCTTTCCTCCCTGTGACTAATGATCGGTGCTTGCGGTTTGGGTAGAAATGCTACAGCGCAGCCTGAGGCCATGCAATCGATGTCCTCTGTTTGCATATCAGTCAATAGCGTCAGCAGTAAGGCTTGGCTAATTGATCACCTCCTCCTTTTAAACTGCTCCGTTGCTCAATGAGCACAGCCACTTAAAGCCACAATCCCAAATCCATCAAATAGCACTTTAAAAAATATTAGCTGCTTCAAAGTTACTGACTACTTTGTTAGGAACTCCAACTAGTGGTGTAATCCTCTGCATTGCTCCTACTGATTATGGTTTTTTCAGTAATTACAAAATCAGTTATGACACTGAAGGCACATTTAATTTAATAAATCAAGACTTTAATGTGTGAAAAATATGTGATGTTAATAGAACAAAAAACATCCTTACTCAAGGTCAATCAAGTGACTGCAGAACAGTTATTCTTGGTGAAGAGGGAGTAGAATATGATTAAAGTATTAATTCTAAAAGCAACAAAATGAATGTGGCCCTGGGCATCATTAATGTTTTCTTTGTACCTCTCACCTTGAGTCTGAATATCTAAAAAAAATAAAAAAGCCTCAAAAATAACAATGTACTGTATTTCAGGGGTACTTTGGATAAAAGTGATTTTTGTAACTAACTTTGTACAGCAATATAATTAAAGTTAGTCTTGGTCACCTGTTTAATTTACAGTTTTCCATCAAAAACTAAACTCTGGATTTTAAGTGAGCCTTAACATTATATATTTTAAGTCTGATTCAGATTGTGACCAGAGTTATCGTTAGAATCGTTTTCACATTTCATATATCACATAAAATAAATATATTGCATGTAATCTTGTGGCCAAAGCTAAATTAAATCTAGTAAATGACCCAACATGTCAATGCAGCGCAGCCCTGAGTGGTCAGCACACAGGGCTGGATGCACTACACGTCTTCAAGGTGTCCTGAGGTCCAATCACTCAAATCACAAATGGAAGGGGTTTTGGACTCATGGCCACATTCTTTTAACTGTGTGAACGCACATATGAAGGACCACTTACTCAACTGAAGTCCTCGGACCCGCCTCGGTTTAAACATAGTTTTAGGCTTCTCTGTGTCAACATCCATTCATCCATTCAGGCCATCTTATCTCTTTCTTTCTCTCTCATTTTATGATGTGCTATGAAGATTTTACTTATTTACGAAAAGTATTGATCATTTTGTGTTGATTGCTGTTGATCATGTTGTGGTGGTTACAGACAAATTAATGTCAAAACTGTAAGTGGACAGAGACATCAGCTGAGTGTTTGTGTGTCAGTGCGAGAGAGAGAGAGAGAGAAAGAACTAAGCAAGGGGAGTCAGGAATGTGTGAATGAATTGATGAATATACATAATTGATATAAGTTCTTAATTTAATTATTTAACAAGCCAAAACAAGTGCTGGTTCTTATATATTCATTTCAAGGAGGAAGACGATTAAATAAGCAAAATCGAATGACAAAAAAACACCACTAATGAACGATGGACTCATCCCATCACCAATTTATTCCTCCAATCGCCCAGCCCTAGCTTGTAGTCAGCTGGGAAATCAGGGACGTAGACATAAATTGTGGCGTAATGGTCGGACTTTAAGGAGGCTACAGCCAACGGAAAAGCAGACTGGTTCTTAAAAGGTTTGCATGTTGCACCAGCTCTAAACCAGTACAAGCAGCAGCCCAAAACTAGCACTTGGTTCACTTTGGTGGTAAAGGGGTATCTCTTGCCCGCTCCCTCCGGCACACAGACGCACACAGATTTTTGTCATCAATCACATCTGTAAACTCACACTGGCTAGAAACAACATCATTTGGTCTTCAAAAGACAAATGACAGTGGTGAATATTTGCCTATAGAGTGAGGAAGTTGGAACCAATCGAAAGTCTCAGGAGACAGATTAAAGATGCATTTTAATGACAGGTGTGAACAGAGAAAGTTAACGCTGATCAGATCTCTTAGGGTGGAGGTTAAAACCTGGTCTGGAAGGGACCTAAGTTCTGCCTTTTCTCTCCTCTGCCTCTTCTTCCTTTCTTCTTCTATTCCTGCTGTACTTTTGGTCACATAACTGCTGAACAGTGGCACGACGACCCACCGTCAATCTTCCAGTGAGAATGGGAGACCAGCAATTTAGTGAGTTTGGGGGGAGGAGCTCTATGTTCGATAGAAATCTAATTGTGATGCTGTTGATGTGATACATTATTTCCTGAAAATGCATTATATTAACTTGCTGCTAAATGTAAATCTGTTGTGTATCAAATACGTCTGATATGGCTTTTATCACCTTTAATGGATAGGACAGAGTAAGCTTGTGAAAAGGCCATAGAGAGAGAGTGGGGGGGGGGGGGGGGGGGACATGCATATATGGTCGCGGGTTGAGGCCTTGCCTCGTTTGGGTGGAAGCTTTACCAGGTGAGCTGTATGCTGCCCCCAGGAAGTGTTTCTCATCCTAATTTTGGGGCTGTTCATAATGCAAAGAAATGTGTTGGATTTTTCGATTTCTCATTCGACTGTGCTCAGTCAACACCTGGCAGTTTGCATCACAAATGCATAAGACTAATGTGGCAAAGTATGACCTTATGTCACCAAAGAGTCTTGAACAGATGATATGAATTGGTTACTTGGTTTCCAAGCTACCTGATTCTCTGGGGGTATATATTTATATTTAAATATGCACAATCCCACTGATAGAATTTCCTGACAAATAAGAGTTGATGGAATATATATATCTATGTGACAAATATTTTGCAATGGAGAAAATATTGGAAAGTGTGTTTCAATGAAAATTGAGTCAGAATAATTGGAAAAAATGTATTCCACGCAGAGAATATTTGCAATGCTATCTGTTAAAATGTACATATATAACAAATTTGTTTTATATATTTTTTCCACATTCCAACCTCATAGCATATACAGACACCATATTTGGAATGACTTCACAACGTGAGGAGTGGATCCTTCCAAGGAGTCAGTCCCAGGAAATGTGTAAAGGCAACCAAAAGGTTCCTGCAGACCATCGTTCTCCTCCATTTTCACAGCAGTCTAAAGAACTGAGGAGATTAGACAAATTAGCTTGAGGTTTGAACTAATGGCTACAAAAAGTTGTTCCGCTGTAGACTACCATGCAGTGACAATGGTACACCAATGTTAATATTTCAGTGTTTATCCGAAAATTTGAGAATTGAGGAAATTTCCTGCAGTGGAAATGATTTATATTCAACTAAAAAAGTCTACAAGTCTATAAAATGTTGGTCAGTTGCCTTGTTTACATTCACCTCCAAAACTTGTGAAACAAAGCTCCCTCACGTTCCCCAGCTTTAAAATCCTCACGTGCAAGACGAGCAAAGCTAAAGAGAGAGCAAGAAGAGTACACCAACAAACAACAGTAAAAGAGCTATGACACCATTTTGCCTCTTTACCAATATGTACTTCGAATGGTCCCTGAGCAGGCAAACTCTGTAGAGACAGATATAAAGACGATTGGAACGGAAAGACAAGACTGAGAGGTGTGTGAAAATGATGCAGATGAGGCGAAAAATTGTACAGAAAAGTGAGCGGGGGGGGACATTCTCAGTCATGTATTGTATCCTTTGGTCAGACTCAATGTCACAACTGTGTGTCAGCGTTTCTTCAGACCCTCAACAATATCTTCACTGCAGCCCACACTGGTTATGCCAAATGCACATCCTGTAAAAACATGTTGAGGCTCAAAAGGAAACACAGCACAAAAATCATTGATGGATATTGATGGTTTTTCACCTGGAACCTTTATTTGTCTTGGAACTTAAAGCCAACTGCGACAAGATGAGCAGAAAGGTATTTTGTATTCTGCACAAGTCCCATTAAATCCTATTACACCTTAAAGCGAGTATCTGTGTTGAAGAAGAAAACGGCTGTGACTGGTGAACGGCTAAAAGAGTTACAGCCCTAGTGTAACTTTTCTTTATTGTAAATTATGAGCAACAACTAATTCTCTTGTTGTCTGTGTTGAAATATGCTCTCTGCGCTCCCTCCCTCTCTCTCCCACTCTCACTCCTCTGTCTATTTTTTGATGACCTGTGAGGCAGTGGCCAATGAAAGACAAAAGGTAAAATGGATATGGATTTTTCTCACTCAGCCGACCATCCCCGAGATGATTAAGTAGTTCATCAGGCAGAAATATAGAATTCTTCCCGGCGTGCTCATCGACCTGTCCTATAGATACATTAAAACTTCGGCAGCAAATCGTTGCACAATACACCGCACTACACATCGACTGCAAGGCCTCTCCTACTCCATTGATCGTTGTTGAATCTCTGTATGCTTGTGTGTCCGGCTTGGGTGTCCAAAGTGACTCAAGCTTTGCTTAACATACATGACTTGTCACAGATGAATGAACACATGACTCACAGTCACACCTTAGCAAATGAAGTGAAGTTTCACTACTAACAGTTAGACTGTTTGAAATTTGAAAAAATTGGGACTAAGAAGTTCAGTTATTTCAAATACAGGACGAAATAAAATGTATAACCCAATAAAGGTATGCAATCACATGCAATTTATGGACATATGAGCTTTTCTTGATCATGAATTGACCAGAACTGTAACTTTCTCCATGGGATTAAAGGATCACTTTCAGGCAGGCTATATATTTGGGGCCCCACGAAGATCCCCTCATATTGGTAAATTATGCAATTAAAATATTAAACCCCCTTGAAGCTCCCATAAAGCTGTATCTTGTGTGCTGCCACTTACCCTAATAGCCCCTTAATGGGTACCCTGATGATGTGTGCTGTAGCGAGCTTCTACCCATAGCCTTCATTTGAAGTGTTTTGGGAGCAGTGGTAAACTGCAGTGTCAACTGACGTGATGCCTTTAGGGGAAATCGCGGCGTGAGTGGCCCAGTCCTTCATATCTGTTTCTGTATGTGGCCCTCGGGACAAAAAGTTTGGACCCCCCTGTGTTAACTGATTCGTTCAGTTCAGAGTTAAAAAAAAATATGATATCGTTCATTGAACACGTCAATGCACAACACGGATCAATATATCTTTAAAACTAACCCTTGTTTTTGGAATGCTTGCTCCTTCAATATTTGCAACCAGATAATTATGGTAGTTTAGACATGCTGCAGTATTCTCTCAATGGCTTTTTTTCTTCTCAAAGACAATCGCTGGACCAATGTATGAGTCTTAAATAAAGTTAAATAAAGTTTAATTGAATCGACCACTGGCTCTTGACTAGTTTGCCTATACGGATGCCCTGCCACTGCTCTGAAAGCAAAACAGAGTGCACAGACTCTACTTTCATTTTTCTACAAAAAAAATTTAGTTTTGAAAGATGCTACGACCTAAAACTTGCAGACATACATTTGTTTAAGGTGTGTCATGGTGGGTGCAGGAGCACCAGCAGAAACTCTGGACCCCTGACACCACTTTATTATGTGCATGGAATAATACATATCCATAATCCCACTCCAGTTCCTTCTGAATGATTCAGGAGGCCCAGAGGTACCATCCCACATCTGCACAGAGTTGGTAACTAACAAACTAACACCAACTATGCATCTATGCTACATAATCAGTGTAGCAGTTGTCAGCTTGTTAGGGCTGCTACAGTTGCCATAGCAGAAACCCCCCACTGTACCCATCAGCAGTAAAGTTTCAGTTTACTTACAAACGTCCAACCGTTCCACATTCAAAAATGTCATCGGAAACTTTCATTTTGTAACCCCACCTGGGCATCTGCTTAACCGCGATCTGACTGCTTTCATCTCAACACAGGGCACCATTACACAAACACACAGAGGCAGAGACAGGTCTGTTCAAAGGCTTTCAGGCTATCAGCAGCCGGTTTTAGAGAGGCACATTTAAGCACAGCAGAGATAGCTTTATTGCTGCCTAGATATGAATTAAAGAACTGTTTAAATGAAATAACATCGGCTGTTTCCACTAACAGCAGTGGTAACAGCCACTAATAACTAGGGATGCACCGATTTATCGGCCGAACATCGGTAGCAGCAGATATTCGCCTCGTTTACTGATATCGGCTTATCGGTAATAAACTTGACTTTCACCGATATCATTGGCCGATCTTCATATTTGTTGTAAAACCGCTGGGCAGGTGCCGCAGCTCCGTCGCCCTCCTCTCCGCAGCCAGAGGCTCAGTGTGCAGCACCGGGAGGTCCTAATCCGGTGGCGCCTAACGGCGTCGCTGGTGCGGGGGCTTTCTTTCTCTTGGACCGCGGGGCGGTGTCCATCGCCGGCGCGGAAGGCGGGCCGTTGGAGGGGACCGGGTACGGCGGTCAGCGGCGGCCACTCTGGACTCGTGTCGGGCCCTTCTCGCGGATCACCTCAGCTACGGCGACCGCTGGGGGAACCCTCTGTTCGCGCGGGGGGGCACCCTGCGGTGCGCCTCGGCTGGCGCCTAGCAGCTGACTGAGAACTGGTGCGGACCAGGGGAATCCGACTGTTTAATTAAAACAAGCATCGCGAAGGGCCACGGTGGGTGTTGACGCGATGTGATTTCTGCCCGACACTAAAAACAGGTAAAACTGAGGAGGGCTTGTTAAGTTATCTTGACTCACGCAGTGTAACTTGGCGTAAAAAGTATGAGCGTAGCGTCTGTTTAAGTACTTTATTCTCATGTGCACCGGCTCTATTCATCCGTCTCATGCACAGGTAACAAGGGAACTGACAACATACGTCATACACACAGAAGCCGTAACACCTCTAATAAACGGGCAATACTGCTACCGTAAAAGAATGAGAAGAGCGTTCTCTATAATGATACTTTAACAGGGCTGTTTTAGACAGGGTAAAAAGGTGCTGTTTTAAATTACCCTTGTGGTATTTTGACCAAAATATGTTACAGACATTTCATTAAGATCCCAAGGAACCATTTCAACTTGCGGAAAAATGGTCATTATATGTCTCTGTTAAATAAAGTTTAGTTAAATCAAAGATTGTTTCATAAATCTGATTAAATTTGTGTCATTAAAAGATAAGAGTGATGAAGGGCTGAACATGTTTTAAATAGTGCTTTTTAAATAATGATTTAATTATTTTTCTGGCACAAAAGGCTGAATGAATAACAACAAAAAGAAAATAAACAAATATCGGTATCGGCTATCGGCCAGATTGTTATTTTAAATATCGGTATCGGTATCGGCCAAGAATTTCCATATCGGTGCATCCCTACTAATAACCACTAGACAGAGTCAGAAAAAAAAGTTGAAAGTCCGGCATAATACAAAAACAGATTTGCGTGTCTCTTTTGAATCTGTAACAAGTCTAGGTGCTACATAAATCCTGTGAAAGTATCAGAATTCTCAATCCAGAGAGAAATGCTCACATCCTGCAGGGTGTCCACTACATTCACTTTGCAGCGTTGGTCCACGACTGCAAAAATGAGCACTGCTACTGCTCCAGGATTAGGGAAGACACACATCAAGCCCAGTTTCCTCATGCCGTGCCAGAGAATACCGTCAGTGTCCTCCCTCCGCTCTAACCCACTGACCTGCGATCACTCTGCACTTTAACAACAAACACCATAGCTGATCAGACGTTATTAGGGCTCTTCCAGTTATTAGGGCTCCTCAACGTGTTTATGGTAAAGAGCGAATCAAACAAAGTAATCCCTTTAATCCCTTCCCTAATAACCATGGATCGTAACCATCCAGATTCAACGCCATTAAATGATAACAGAATTAGTTTGACTGTCAGTCGCCTGTATTCTCAAACCAAACCTTAAAACAAGCCTGCGGGACTTCTGTAACTTTGTTATGTCCCAACTGTGCTGTTATTATCATCATCATTATTCAACAGTGCAAATAATTTGACAGGATAAGAATAAAGATGGGAGGGCTATCACTGGAATGGACTGAGAGAGGAAGAAATGGTGGTGTGTGTGTGAATCCCTGACGGATCTGAAAAGCTCATTACTTACTTACTGTGTGGTGGGAACACACACACACACTGTCCTACAGGTAATTTTGCTGTTGCCATGGAAGCCATCTCAGTGAGCCCACGCTCTGACTAACTGAAGATACATTGAGCATGAGAACTGCACGTATAACCAGTATTAACATTCTACTACTCCGTCTTCCTCTTCTTCTCTTCACCAGAGAGACATTAATAAAGCCTGATTTGCACAATTGCAGCCGCAGCAAAGGGATAATCATCTCCAGGTTACCTTTTAACATACAAGCACGCTGGTACCGTGCAGAATTGCAGGCTGCTAAAGACAAGCAGGTTGCAACCAAATAAATATTGTAGGGAATAATTGCTGTGATGGTGAGAACATGCTGTTGTCTTTCAAAGGAGAATAATCTGGTGGTTTGATATTAACCTAACCAAACCAAACACTGTGAAATACATTGCATGACCTTCATTTACAAATTAACCTCCTGTCATACCAAGGCAGACCCCGACCACGCACAACCAACCAACCTATGTAAGTTGGAGGAATCAATAAAAAAATTGAATGACAGAAAAGGCTACAAAGAGAGATGTATGAGATGTGGTCTACTTTCCCTTTTCTCTCTAGCAAGATGAATTGGTCCCTCTTCTGCAGCTCAACAGGCATACAATGGATCGCTCCGGTGAAGAAGTGTTGCCTAACACTCCTTGACCTCCGCAGGCCACTTGATTTAAGGTTTCCTCCCTGTGGAACTGAGAGGTGATGTCAAACTTAGTGAGTGTCTCCACAGTCTCCCCTCTCATCTCCATTCCATCTACAGTGGCATGACAATCAGTGGAATGAACAAAAGGAGAAAAGGCAGGGCGGTGGACTGGAGCAGTCTTATTCTGAAAACCTTTAACAGGGTTGCCTTTACTCACTCACTTCGTTAGACTGACCGTTCTCTCAGAGGCCCACACGATCATCTCTCCACTGGGTCCCAATGCTCTTATCGCATTAGGTTTGTGATGATGAACTCTCTCAGTCAGATGCCATCTCTTGTTTCATGTTCACAATCTAATACTGTTGATGAAGGTGTTAGGAGTTTACTGTGGTGAATACTGTAGTGCAGTGGGTTGTTAGTACTGATTTGTGTTTATACAGATAGTGCTCCCAGGACTCCATCTAGAACTCAGGGGATCCCGAAACTCTATAAAGACCTTAAATTCCTGCACTCAAATATCTATATATATATATTTATATCCATCCAACAGCTGTCGAGAAATTTTAAGGCTGAATCCCAAACCTCATGGTGATACTGCAGAAAAGCAGAGCAGCACTCAAGTAATTTGGATGCTATTGTCTGGAGACGATGAATTTGCATGTTTTCACAGGATGTGAAATATAAATCAAGATTAGTGGTTTTCTTCAGGTTGTATCCGAGTTTCAAGAATTTTTCATTTCTGTTTTTATTGGATCTAAACCTTGAGATTGCAGACAACCCATCCTCATGCAAATTCAAGTCATCACTGTGGGAACATTTTGCTCCCAGCCACAATTTGATAGGTCTACACAAGCCATCTTTTTAAAGGTTTCTTTTAGAATAGAATTTTTGAATGAAAGTGGAACAACATCATGAGGTGTTCATCCTTAAAAGCTATTAAGAAGCTTGTATATCACTATCATATACCAAGTACATGGATAAACAGTATAAGACTCATGGTCCAGGGCTGACAGATGGGGAGATGGAGAGTAGCTTTGAGCTTAAATCATTGGATTGACTCATAAGGTCAATTCAAATAGACTCTACGTATATTTATTACTTAAGAGTCATACTATATCCAGTTGTCAGTTTTCTGGACCACTGATGTGAACAGCAAGAAACTATTAAAAGGAAGCTTGAAATCCTATTAGTACTCATTTTCACTACAACTACCTCTCTTATTTCTGCCATTTCCATATTTTTCTGGCTTCTTATCATTCTCTCACGCTTACGCACACACACACACATACACACACACACACACTTTTCATAACTATTCAATCATACCTTAAGCCTTCCAAGGCTCTAGGATTCAGGCGCACAGGCTCTCGGAGCACAACTCGCTCCTCTCCAGCCCCTAATCTAAACCTTTAATAAAAGCACTAAGCAGTGTATTAAGGTTCATCCAGACTATTAAGCATTCTCCCGGAGCGTCTCATGTTCTTCAGCTTCTCAAGTTGTCAGAATTGACCCATGTGTTGAGGCAGACAGACATAGTGAGATGCTGAAGGAGACAAAAATTGGCCACGCCGAATAGGTTATGTTATCACCATTGTCTGTCATTTTATTTGTTAGCAGGATTACGCAAAAAGTACTGAGCTGATTTGCAGCTAACTTGGTGGAGGATTGGGGCATGGGCAAGGGAATAAACCATAAAAGTTTATTGTGGATCCAAGTTTTTTTTTTTTTCAATCACCTCCTTTGACTTGGAGGATGTGAGGAATTTGTGAATCACTCTGCGAATAATGTTTGGATCTTAAAATAAATTAAATCACACATATGTTTGGTGTTATTATCTATGAATTCATACAATTTGGTGCAGATCCAGATGTCGGGATGTGACAGAGAGATCTTTGGATGATTGCCTGGCTTTGGCGGAAGTAATCACTCTACTTATTGCCACTCTAGTTATCATAATATTCACCTCTAATAAATGTTTGCACGCATTGAAGCCGTTTGTTACAAATCCAGGAAACTGTCACAAACCCAGATTGCCGAGGCGAAGACACTATAATGGCCCATATAGTTTTATTGTTTAGTTATATTGAGCAGTTGTGTGAGATATAATGTGAAAATATGGTATAACCCTGTAATTGGAAACTGAGCTGATATGGGATGTGCTTTGTTCAGTTTTTCTGAGTATTAATTACCTCAAGTAAATGGGAAAGGAACATTACAGATTATACTACTAAGGCAGGGCAATTTGTTCTGCTAGGCAAAATAAATCCTGCTGTTCCTCACCCTGTCTGTCATGTCATTTGGTCATCAGTCATGACCAATGAGAAGCACTGTCAGCGTTGCTACGATACGCCTGACAGAAGTGCAGGTTTAAAAAAAATAGGCGAGCTACAGAAGGGAATGGGAAAATGATTAGGAATGGTTGCACAGGTGAGAATGTGTGCCCTCTCTGCCGCCAGGTTTTCTCCATTACTCATTGAGGAATTTGTGACCTCAAGCAACACACGTCTGGAGATCAGTGGTAGTATGAGAGAGAGGCTGAGGACGACACAGGGAGAGGGAGCACTGTCAGAGTCCCTTGTATGCCAAGAGTCTCTAGAAGATGATATGGTACATAAAGCATATCAATTTGAACACAGAAAATGTGGTTTTATTTACTGTATACACGCAAGCTTCAACACGCTACACCAGTTCTGATGTTGCACTCAAGCTGACTCACCAGACAATGAGTCACTGCAGCCTTGCTCAGAAGGTGTCCTGCTGTGGGAGGACAAAGCCAAAGCATTGATCACATTGCTTCCTCCAAAGTAAGTACAAGAGCTGATCAAATAATTATATATATTTTGTATATATTTTTTAACTTTTGCATTAAACAATGGCAACCAGAAAATGTTGTCCTTGGTCATTCGTTTTTTTTCCAATTCAGAGAGCGGGGTCATCAGCCAGTTGATCGATTTAGTAAAAAAATTCAAATGAGGCCTGACTGAAGATAATGTCCACTAACCTCCTACAAGATAGCTGCCCTACACATACTGTACATTATGCTATTAAACGTCGGCTCTCTGTTGAAAAAATTGTCTTTAGGGGCCACAGGTTATTTTCCGCCAACAGGAGAGATTTAACGAGGACATTTTGTGATGTATGAAATCCTGCGCCACCTGGTATCAGTAGATATTTGCCACTTAACCCTGCGATCACTGGCCTGGACATTTTTTTATTTGAATTGATGACTGTCCAAGGCACCTGTAAGCTTTGCTGCGGTTGAAAGGAGTTGCTGCTGGAGTTAGGGAGTGGGTGTCCTGGGGGAAACAGCTGAAAGGCGGTTGGCACTTCTCCAGGCAGGTGACCTTGCAAACAACCTGGCTGTGAAGTCTTTCATCCTCTACCGGGTACGTGTAGAGGGGTTTAATCCTCAATGAAAAGTAAATTAACAGATGCGCGGAACAAACTGTTCTGTAGCACTAATGAAGAGTGAGCTGATTGTCACTATGAATTCTGAACTATCTTTCTCAGAGATTGACAGTGCAGCTCTGGTGGATAAACGACCAACCCCCTGCTACAAGAGGGAACATGTGCAGTGGCAAAAATAAGACCTCAATCAAATTTAGTGTGATTCTGAAGCTACATGTGATGTCCACCATGTGCAAGCATGTCCTCCATAGTTCAGTGGCTGTAAAATACATTCATTTCAATCATTAATTGTTCTTCTGCATGGAAGAAATCTAAATTGTATTTGTTTTTTTCCACCAATAATTGGAAATCTTTCATAAAACTATGTCAATCTGCTTCAAAATAATATATTAAATTGCTGTTGTGCAGTTTTGAAAGAAAATGTTTGGTTCAGTACAACATTTGGAGATTAAGTTTATTGAAAACATTTGCACTATTCAAAGTAATTGATTGCCTCAAATAACCTTCAGTTCTTATTTAAAAATAAATGTCGTTTTTCAAGGCTCAGAGGAAGGTATAAATAAGTTTGTATTGTATTGTATTGTATTGCTGAACTAGAATGACAGTCAGTAGAACGCATTACTCGTCCAAGACCAAACAGCCCCATTTAGCTGCACCAAATTGCACACACGCATATATATCAGTTCCCTTTCATCAAGATCTGTGCATTATTCTTTTGGAAATCAGTGAACATGTCATTAAACATTCTGTGTCATAATTATAAAGTAAAATAAAACTCTGAACCTGCAACGGCAACATTTAATGGTCTCTTTCTTGGCCCATGTCCCATCTCCCTTTAGTTTGTGGTGATCCATTCAGTAGTGTCTTCATAGTCCTGCTGACAAACAGTTTTTTGTTTCCGTTTTTTCCCCCACAAATTATTCTCTGGGAAATCAATGAAAATATAAAAGAAAGAAATACACCCTATCTCTGATAAGAAAGTCATCTAGGGACTGCAGTTATGATGGGAATGGAGGAGGGAATCAGATGATGTTGTCATAGAGCAATAAGTCTGTGAGGGAGGAGGTCAGGGTGGAAGGATCGATCGACAAAATACTGGACCTTAACATGGGAGAGGGCTGTTTATGGTCATGGTTAAAATAAACACTGACAGAATTCAATCACAACCTGAGCCACAAATGTATAAGTATAATATGATGAAGAAAAAAAACATCATCTCTCCATAAAACTTACAAGGTTGGTTTTGTGCCTACCAAACATGTCATTACGATGTGACATAGCACTGTCACATCATATCATAGTCATTTTTGATGAGTGATATTCAACACGTTGTCTGTGGCATATCTCCTGCTGCTGAGGAGACGCTCCTGTGGTTCATATCACTGCGTAGGAACACAAAACCTGTATAGTTTTAATTCAGGTCAGTGAACTATAGACAGACAATCGTGCTCAGAGAAGGGGAGGGGGTTTACAGCCATAGCTATACTGCATGCCCCTCTTACTAGCAAGTGGTGCTAACTACGGTGAAGGAAAGGAAAGGTGTAATTTGTAATAGGTTTAAATTATCGAGAGAAAAGAGGAAAAGGACAGCCGGAGCCATAAGAAAACAGATGCAGAGAAAAGGAGAGTAGGTGAAAAGGAGAGCGTGAAAGAGAGAGGGAGCTATCATCTTTAAGTAACAAGGGCCCTTGTCTGACCCCCCCACCCCCCATTACACACACACACACACTCCTCCTATGAGACTCAGTCACCACAGCAACAGAGCAGAGGGTAAATCGCTGTGGCGATTGCCCTAGGACGTGTCGTGCATGGAAATGCAGAGTCCCTGCTGCCACCCTGCTGTGGCACACACACAGACACACACACAACCAAATACATACAAGGGCACACATCAGTATTAGTGGCCATGAACATCCCCCCTAAATCTACAGTGCCACACACTAGAACCCAGGCAGCTTAGTCACTGATGTCATAAAAAATGCAAAAGTGACATACATGACATACTGTAACTTACCTTAATGTATAACTCATGTGGAGAACATCACTGACACATTTGCTTGACAGAATGGTGTTTTAATATTCATGTCGCCCTCAGCCTGTCTCCAGTCAGAAATAGAGCTTTTTTTTTTTCATGACAACACTGTAGTTGCTGATTCAATTAGCAGGAAAGTAACATTTTATATTTAAACACTAATTTGTCTTAAAAGCTATCAGACAGCTTGCCACACTGGAGGAGGATATTTGAAGAGTTTATAATCCACAAATCCTTCACAATGACACCAGCAATTTACATGTCCTCTCCCAATTACACTGGAAGGATGAAGGTGCTGAACAGGTATATATGCAGGGCTGGTGTGTGCCTATGGAATATACATTATCCACTATTTTACATCAATTACTTAACTATTATATTGATAAAAATAATTATGTTAAATCCATATAATTGGAAGTATTGCCATTATTTGTACTAATTAGCAGTGTGATTAAATAAATAATTGCTAAATTAATGTTTGAATGTTCTATATTATGTTTTCCATAATATTTGAATTTGCTGCAGCGTAGTGTTATTCCAATCCTACAAGTAATGCTCTGCTCTAGGGTTTACAGTTTGTTTCATCCAGTCTTTAAAGATGACTCTCTTCAAATCAAAGCCATTCAGCTGATGAGCCACATTAAAACTTTAATTGGCCACTTCCAGCGTGCATCTGTGGCTTCTTTAGTTTCTGTAATTTCTTTAAATTAAAACAGACAAATTAAAAGAGGCATCTTAATTTAATTAGATGTGGTGAGAAGAGGGGAAAAAAACTACATATAGATGAAAAATCAAATGACAACCACAGCATAATGTCTCATTGTGAGGTGTTGGACCACAAGCTGTCAGAACAGCTGCGGCAGGGGAGGGGTGAGCTGCATACTGGATGAACCCTCACCCTATTTATGCTACACACATGTGTAAAGAGCCTTCAAAGGGCAAATTATAGAAAGGTATGGATAGTCATGAAGAGAAACCAAAACCACGACTTCTGGAAAAAACCTATTGCATCAACTTCCTTAACATAAAATATTAAAAAGGGTTGACCGCCTTGTTCTACAACTGCAGCCTAAATTAATGTTGTGCTATAGAATGAATCCTCAAGTCCATCCATGCAACCAAATGCTTGGAGCATGTTATACATACATAGGGTGCCCAGCTCTGCTTCTCCCCTAAATGGATTTGACTTACAGGAAACAGCCTGTGATGTAGCCTACAGACAGTCTTTAGTGTGAAGTCCTGCATTACAAACATGCAACCTCGCTTTAACAAAGGTGGCAGCGAGCAGGCACATGAAAGCCTTGCAAGCTCATATACAGTTCAATAAAGCAACATAAAGCAAGTGTTTCTGGACTCACACCCACCTGCTGGAGCAACATCCTGAATCTCATGGGGTCTGTACTCAATATATCTGACCTAGATACATGAGCATGGTTACAAAGTCTTGGAAACCGAACAATTCAAGTGCAACTTCTCACCAATACAGCGTTTCAATGTGTGAGAACTCTGTATTGGTGGGAAGCTGGGACTGTATCCTCATGTTTCATGGATGCTCTTACATAGTGTACCATACACAATCGCTCAGAATATGCAAGTTTTCACTTTACACTGGGATTAAAGGAATCTGTGGTTGTAGCAGCGGAGTTCCTCACTGGTGAAGGTGCGGTTCAGGATCAATTCACAGTATGTTACATCCTTTTTTTTAAATCTTAGTGACAGACTGCAGAAGCCACAGAAACAACCCTCATGTGATAACTGTTGTTTCCTATAAAATAAATTACACTATGATAGAGCTGATTCTATACTGACAAGAGTATAACAGTTTAAACAGGCAGCACTCAACTGGTGACACACATCAGTGTTATAACCTATGGTTTTACAGATGTACGGTAAAACTGAACTTCATTTGCAGAGGGATGTACTCATGTTCCATAGAAACAAGAAAACTAAGTGCACTCCCACACTGTCACACATATGTTAAATTATGTATTTGTAAGTTAAGTTTTGAGGTTTTCGATCTTATGTAAGCCTATATAAATTTTTTTAAAAACAGGTCCGACAGATTAAACAAAGGCGCCAAACTACAGCCACAATGTCCCAAAAGTGAACCTGTGATCACAACTGGTGGATATCTGGGACGGTTATTCAAATTATGACATAATAAAAATGCCCCATGACACCAATGGTTTTATTCGGAGCTAGATCCATCCAGTAATGTTTCTGCAGCATGAAGGATTAGACTCAGCCATTAAACTGACCTTTAGTAACCATACACTGCGGAGTCAGTTGGCAGTTTATTTATTTAGGTACACCTAGCTGAAACTAATGCAGTCTAATAAAGCAGTGCAGCAGTAAATCCTCCCTTCATGCAGATTATGATGCTCAGTGTTTATTGACATTCTTTTACAGAGGTGGTAATTCAGCTGTGTGATCATTTTGGACAATGTAGTTTATATGTAGCTGTTGAACTCTATAGCACTAGCATTGGCAATGGTATTGTTATAAATGGGTGTTGAAAAAAACCAGAAACACTTGTTTATTGTAGCCCAGTGAGACAGACGCACTTTGGCTGATAATAGAAGCATAATTCAATTTTGATGAAACTCATTGTTGCTTATTTTTCCCAATCTATATAGCATTTGGGTATGTTTTCAGTTCTGTGGAGCTTTTGGAGGCATTTGGTAGCCTGCTAGCTCTGCTTCCTCATCATTCATGAATGAGTCAGTCTCTTCAGTCCTTTCTGATCAATTTGATTCACACATTAAAGACTTGTTGAAAGAGAGATAAAGTTAAGTTCACTATTAAAACCCATGTTACGCTTGTAAACTATATTTGAAATGTGAAATCAAATGAATCCAAAAGATATACGTCAGATAACTGATGGGAGAAAAAAAGCATGACAAATCACACTCCACATTATTATCTTTACACTGATATGCACCTGAACAGCTTCACCAACATTGGTGTGGTGGTTATGCAACATGACAGCCTCTTGATTTACAGAACTGCAATCAAAGAATATTTATAAAAACAAAGATTAAGCATTTGAAAATGAATAGAGAAAATACATTGTTCTCTGACATAAATTAGAGCTTTGTGGAATTAGGAATAAAAAAATAAAATGAAAAAATATTTGTGAGAAATAGGTTTACATGTAGTTTACATTGGTTCATTTCTGAATTTTTTTCATTTGAATAAGCACAGGTTATTTCTTGTTTAGGATTCGTCGGAATTAAAATGTTATTTATTTGAACGTGAACCACATAACCTGGGGCGAAACCAGGCTAATGTTGAGTAATAGTGGTCTATAATTGCAAGATATGCTATTATGTCTCAAAATACCAGGTGTGAGTTTTAAATATGTACAATCCACTTTTGACTGCTATTCAGTACTTAGCACAAGAGTTGTTCCACTTGTCAATTAGCTGTGCTCCCCCTTGACATGAGAACCTCTGGTTAAAGTGCATCTCCTGAAACACTATAAGCAATTAACACATGCTACAGAGCATTATAACATGTTACTTGACTAACAAGCAACACAAAAAGGAGAACTCATTTTCAAAGTGAAGTGTTGATAAGACCTCTGTGACTCTTTAGGGAATCGTCTTGACTCGCAAACAACAAATCAGACTGACAACTAAATAGTGCTTTTTTCCAGAGCTGTCTTTATGTTCCACGTGCTCCATAGAAAAGCTTTGCATAATAATGTGCGATGCAAATCTTTCAATATGAGATTCATAACACATTCACACTCAACAGCGTAAGCAGCCATTTCATTGACTGACACAATGTCCATGGAGGATTCCTGTGTGTATGTGCGATGCATATTTATGTAATGCTAGTGAAGAAAACCCAGCAGCCCTTTGAAGGCCCAAAGGAACCGAAGTAATAGATCTCAACGTAAAAACTTCAACACAGGAGCAACTACAATCAACTCAACCATCAATATGGCGCCACATCTGCGGCACACGCAGCGGCTCGGTGCTCTCACTTTAACAGCAGGATTGTTGATCTATCTATCTGCAAAGTAGGTATTTGAAAGCAAAATATGACATTGCAAATTTTAACACAGGTTTACACTGACCTACAAGCAGCTCCTCCACTGTAACCTTGTGCCAAGTCACCACTGCTCTCCCCTGCAGCAGCATAAGCTGATTATACATTTTCCAGAAATTTCACTGAAATAAGGTACTGCACTTCTTTCAAGAAGCGACTTGTATGTGGTCATCACTGCTATCAAAGTGAGAGACAGTAATTCATAGGATTTGTGTCTGCCGCTAACAGATATCCTCTTAGACTGCAAATGAGGGTTTCCAAGTCAAAGACTTTGCAGCATAAATAAAACCTATATCAAATTGCCTCAAAGCTCTTTGCCGTGAATGGTGTACATTTCTAACAGATTATGGCTGAGAGGCAGGATCTCAAAGGGACATTTTATGTCACTCCCACACCATTGAATCAAACCGTTGCAGTCATTTCCTCAAATGGTGGAGGGATTGTAATGTTGGGACTTGTTCTCCTTGTCACTTTTTATTAAAACTCTGCTTATTCAGGTGGCTGAGAATCAATTAATTACCCCTTAGAAGTCATTAGTTTCACACAAACTCTCCTCCAAGTAGGAAAACAATAATCACAGTCACTGCTCCATTAGCTGACTAAAAGTCTTGATGCATTTTTCCTCTCTCAGACACTCTAAGTTAAAAATGATCAGTCGAGGGCACAAAGTGTTGGCAATAGGTAAATTAATAGTGTTAATTTGATGAGGCGAGGGGAGAAAGGATAACGACGATAGAGATCTCTGCTCTTTCCTTCATCAGCAGCAAACCATCCATACCTTCACGGTTAAAGAACTGACACATGGGCACAAGCACAGACCCTCTCTAACATCTGTCGCTATGTATATAACTGTGTGTGTGCATGCAAGTGTAACCACTGGACAAATCTTTGTTGTCATTGCAGCCATGAGGGAATCTTGGCAATGGTCATTAGCTTGTAATAGCCTCCTCAACACAGCAACACCAAGTAATTCAATTAAGCGATGCTCCCTCCCTCCTTTTTCGACTGTTGGTCAACCACACGTCAGGAGGAGAAATGTGCCATCGCCAGATGGATGCTGTCTGACAAAAGGCTGGCTGGACAGTACACCCTTATCATTTAAAGCTTAACAACAGGAGAGCAAAATACATATTGAGATATTACATTTGTATAACATTTTTTAAAGTAACACTGTACACTGATTCTAATTGCGTGACTGCTTAATCCATTTCTCTAATGTTTATTTTGTTTTCTTATGATGTATATTTCTGCTTCGGAATGTTTTTAACTGAGTTCACACTTATCTCCTCTAAATGTCACCTCTGATTCCATTATTAGTGCATCCCACATCAGGGCCCAGCATCATCCCGATGCATAACATGCACTGTCTCCTCCAGGAAGTCCCAGGGCTCTCAAACGCTACGGTGGACACTGTGCTTATGTAGAGGAAATCAGACTTTAAATTGTAAGAGAATCTACACGAGATGAGCCAATTGTCATTTAGAGCTGTGCCAATGACATAATGAAAAACTTTTTCCAAAATCGTTAGATGTGATATGCACTCTTTGGATGTGTGGGTGTGAGATCCCACAGGAAAATCAGTTAGGACGGACCCAGAACTTTGTTGGATCAGGTGAAGTCACTTGATGAAGAATAAATAAAACATAACTGAAAGTCCAATTCAGTGTGGCGGAAGGATTCTCTGAAATTGGTATCACACTAAATGCCCCCATGTGTTCAGTAGAAAGGAACGTGATTGGGCATCCATTCACATCCTAACTTGCGGAAAGAAGTCTTGGAAAATAACTGTTCTGATGTATCTAATGTCTGTGTTACGTTTCCTCAAAAACACATTTGTTGCTGCCATTTATTTCTCAACATGATGTGTTGGAGACCGTGTTACATTATGATGGTAGCATATGAGGAAGTCATCAGACAGAGTTTACAGAGTGACAAAGTCGGCATTGGGAGGGGCTTAGGAAGGTTGAATGGTTCGACAAAAGACATAACTTTTCCACATTGCAACTTTTAATCATGCTCATACCTTAACCTTAACCGCGTGTTTATTATTGTTACCATTAAAGACAAAAGGTCCAGTCCATTTTCAGGTACTCATATGGATTGTATCCAAGGGTATGGACAGGCGACCTACATGGTTGTTTACATTTGGAGACTTGCTGCTTCTATCCTCATTGAATTCACTGTCTTCCAAGTGCAGCAACTGCAGACTTCACCAGTCAGTCGTACTATTCCCATTTTAAGCAGTTTATTTATCTTGAGAAAACCGCTATGGCAAACAGACTAAGTGAAGGCAACAACTCCTTTTGTGCGATTCCTGTTAATTTCAGAGCTCCAAGACGGTGAAGGTGGTTGAGAGTTGTTTGTGTTCATAAAAAAGATAAACGTCCATCAATTGTAACTGTTTACCCAAGTGGAATTCTGCTGTTAGAAATAGACACTGTATTAAATTCTTCATACACAGCAATTGACAATCCAATTGACAAAGAGGCATGTGTGACTTGCCGGGATATGCTACAGCACAGAAAAGCTATTGGTTTCTGAGTTTAAACTTTAGTTAATTTCCTATTGTCACTGAGTGCCGCATGAGCTTGTTCTAGTTTAATTAAAAAGCGCATTTTTTTTACGAGCCACCTGCTTGTATTGATGGGAGGACTAAACAAGTGTCTATGCCAAATTCTCCTTCACTGTTCACTCCATTTTTTCTAATCTATAGGCAACAGTGCCGCTGAATTGCAAGCCCTGGTGCAGTATGAGGAAGAAAGAGAGGCATGATTGAGCTGCATCAACAGTGGAAACCTTTCCTAACCCCTGTAGCCCGGGGGTGATCACAATAAAGGGACATGAAGAGCAGGTAATTTGGCTTCTTTTGACTCCAGGAAATCCTTCTGTATTTTCTGAGACCTTTAGTTTAGAGCAGGGAGGAAAGAGGATAAGAAGGGAAAAGCATCTGCTCAGACTAATTGCCTAAGCAGCAGATCAATATCTGGGCTAAGAAGGAAAGACCACAGCTCAGTGATGAGACCGCCAATAGGAGTTCAAGTTTTCCCCTGGGTGGGGATTTGTCATTCTTACTGGAGCAGTAGAATCAAAATGGCTGTCCAGAAGAATGAGGTGGATATTCCTGATTATTTGTTGTCAATCTAGGAAATTAAACACCTCAGGGCGAAAGTTTTGTGGGCAGTTTGGAATAAAAGAAAGAGAGTAAATTGTGTTGACTGTGGCCTTCTCATGTCTCCACTCTCAGAGTCGTGTACTCACCCACGTTGGATAAGGTCGTAGCGTTCACTGCTAAGAAATCACCGTAGGGACATGTCTCCCTCCTATGAAATCTCAGATATTTTTATTTTTTTGTCATGCTTTTGATAAGACATCAACTGCTACAATAAAAATACATATGAACCACCCAAATTGTTTTCTATTTACTACACATACAAATCATTTAGGCTAGCTCTGTTTTCTTTTTAAAACTCAGGGGTTGCATTTCAGTCTGGATGGGGGTCCTTTTTATCTGATAAAAAGATAATGTGCTAATCGAGACAGATTTAATTTTAATTTGCATACACCAGCAGAATGCGAGCATCCAAATTGTAATTTCTAGATTCATCCCTTCTAATTCTAAAGCACCCCGATATGTCCACCCATGTTCATCCATCCATCATATATATATATATATATATATATATATGCTTCACATCAAGCTTAATGAAGAGGAGTCTGCACATTACAGCTATAATAAGACTAGAAAAGCGCTATATAAATACAAAACCGTTTACCATTTAACCATTTAATTTCCTGTACTGAAGGAAAATCATATACCACTTGAATCATTACTATTCAGTCATCAATAATTGCTGTTTTTTGGTGTTGATTACTTTCCCATTCAGAGTTTGGGGTTCTGCAAAATAACCAACTATAATCCAACCTATCATTATATATATTTAGAAATTCCCAGTCTTTTTTCAGTTTTTCAGATCCAGGGCATCTACCTATTTAAAAAGGAGGGTTTGCAATAATATGATGGACCATGGTGGTGAAAGCTTGGGTGAAAGGGGGGTTTGCCGACTAATTGCCCAGAGCATGGCGAGGCCATAATTTGACAGGCAGAGCACAGTTACAACACATAAATAAAAAGACCCCACTCACAGAAAGGATGTAAAAGCTAATTACAACCACACAAGAACCGCCCGTTCTATTCTGCCATTTGGAAAAGAGCAGAGAGAAAAAACAGTGAGTGAGAGAGAGGGAGCAAGGAACAAGTGAAAGAACCAGCAGCAAAAAGGACTTAACACATAACAATTAGTCTGTGGTTCGCTAATGAGAAAGCCAAGATAAAACGGAGGGCTAAATTTAAATGTAGGGGTTTCATAGCTTCTCTCCAGGGCTCAATACTCTGCCTTGCCAACAACGGCTAAGTCTTTCTTGCTTCAAAGGTAAGAACAGAGAAAGATGGAGGCACAGATCAAACAAAAACACAAATTCCCCCTCGGCCTGTGGAGGTAATAAAGTCTTGAGCCTTGGTTGCCAGTGGCGCTGGAATGTGCTACCTGCTGCAGGGTGGAGGGAGACTCACCAGGGAGACAGATGCAGGGCTTTTAAATAGGCAAAATAAATAGCCAAGGGATATGCTATATATAGCACAGCATTCAGACACATCACAGTGAGGTTGCCATGTTCTGTGGGGGTATGCTGGAAATTGGGCAGAGGAGTGGCATTGTTTTGGCATGTCCCCTTCTTAAAGCGCTGTACATCCTAGCAGATAGCTCATGATTTTAATGAAACACACAATTAAGCCCTTTAGTGTTTTCATTTCTAAACCAATATTTGGATTCCCCCCTGGACCCATCCACAATTACATGTTTACTGTTTTGGACTGAAGCAGCTGTGAGCAGACTCAATTCTTTTCTGATGGCTGTCACGCGTGATAGAGGCTGTGCGGATGTACTGCTGTGGTATGATGCTGCTACATATACTGAACCTTCTGTTTCAACTAAACGCAAATAACATGACCTCATTAAAATGACTCAGATAGGCAAGGAAAGAGGAAAATATAGCTAAACAATACCTTGATTGCATTCAAATCAGCGGCTGGCCTACAGTGGTGGACCTCTCTTTTTATCTCTTTCTTTTTAAGTGTGGGCTAGAATTCGGATAAGTACTTAACCACTACATCTATCATTCCTTTGTACTGTTTCCCTGCTAACAGAAAGCAAGACCTTGCAGATGACCACCTGTGGTATTGGTTCCCTTTTTGTCCTTGAACTGAGAGAGTCTGTGATTTTCTGGTTCAAAAGAGTGCGGTGTAGGAAAGTCTTAAAATAAACTTACTATATCAACAACATATTTGTTTATGTTTAAGGGACAAGGACCTGTGGATACAATAAAATACAGTAGAAAGCTAGGGAAATGGAAATAGGCTTTTTTTTGCACATACCCCACCATACACACGTCACAGAGGCTCTCAGAAGTCTACCTCTGTCCAGCAGTGGGTGAGTTGAATCTTTGACTGTGACATCCTGGAGAGAAGGAAAGAAGCGGCAATCCCAGCAGGGCTCGGCCTGTAATGAGGGGGCAATGAGGTTTGAAGCTGCTCATTACCAACACCTAGAGCCGCAAGGAAGCCGGGCTGACAGCGGCCGAGGCAGTGAGGAACCCTGAGAGGACCTCGCCGTATGTGGCAGAGGCACTGGAAGGAACAAATGGAGGCTAGAAATAGATATCACCTGAAGGGTTTCACCTGACATTAGGGTTTTTCTTTAACATTGATTCCTGTAATCTTTGCCTGAAGCTGCTGGTTTGGTGAGGGATGAAAACCTCACAAAATCTACTAATAAAGCCCCCTTAAAAAACAATTTGGCATAATTAGATGCAAAATTTCTGGGATCCCACATTATCGTTAAATGTGACCACTGAGTAGTCTTTCGAAGGTAGACAATCCCCTGAAACACCATTTAGAGTTCATTGGGATAATAAAACACCATGTTTTTGAACGGACTGATGAAACTCTGTAAGGGAAGCAGTCGCTGCAGGCAGGGTGACCTGCCCGGTATATTTTTAATGGTGAGAAAAACTCTACACTTCAGCAGGAAATTAAGGATTTGTTTACCAAGACATAACTGGACAACTGACTGGACAAATAAAACAAGCGGAATTTAATTGAAAGTTTTACAAACTGTTTTATTGGAGGGGAGATAAGCGTAGAGCAGACACTATCCAGTGTTAGCCAAGCTTCTTAATAACTATAATCAATTACTCATTACACATTACTAATTAAAGACTTTGTTATGAATTATTCAGGAGCAAAGCTAATGTGTTGTGTTACTACTTTTACTTTAGCTACACAGCTGTCAGCTCTCCAAATACTCCTCCACACCCGCATATCATATTGTCTATATTAAATATAAGCACAACAATGCACTCAGCTCACCATCTACATACCTTTTGGTAAACACTGGCCACATTAGCCAGCCAAGAACACACCAAAATTAAATAGAAACCAAAGTTTCTTTCAATCTTCATATACGAGACACAGGAGTAACGAACGCTACTCGTTACTGTCACTCAGACTGTTTACCTGCTTGTTTTAAAACAAGAATATCGATTGTCAGAGCGATTCAGTTCCGTTTGCAGTTGCTCCTGAGAAGAAAAGCTGCAACCAAACAATCCATTGACCCAGACGATCCGACACTGTAAACACAAATGCCAGCATAAAAAAGGAGAATAAATAGCTTTTTCAAATTTATTATGTTACCCTTAGAGTTCAACACTGACTCTCTTTATCTTGTCCACTTGGCTGTTGTATATGCCATACTAGTTTATAGTGAGCGTAAA
Source organism: Pleuronectes platessa (assembly GCF_947347685.1). NCBI lineage: Eukaryota > Metazoa > Chordata > Actinopteri > Pleuronectiformes > Pleuronectidae > Pleuronectes > Pleuronectes platessa. The sequence goes on along the minus strand of NC_070634.1, from coordinate 3,262,538 downwards.
CTAGTCACTAGTGACAGTAGCATAACATACTCACTTGAGAACAGCATGAAAAAGTTTCCCTGGCTGTACCTGTGTAGGCCGCACTTCAGCTAAAACTTGAATGACTTAATTTTGGGGAAGTTAATGCAACAAAATGGCTTTACTTCCGCTGTATACCAGCACATTGTGTCAGCATGTCTTTCAGGTGCACAGTTCCCAGCTCTCAAAATCACCAATGTTGGAGATATTTCGAGTCTGAACCAGACAAACAGAATCAACACAGAACCCACATTGTCAGCTGTCTGCTGAAGTACGTTCAATGTATGAATGGCTTTATAATTTGAATCCCAAGGGAAAGCAATTAATAAAAACTACTCTGAACCATACAGAGGCAATTATGCAAATATGTTGAAGAAAAAAAAGTGGAATTAGAACCTTATATACCTCACATTGTAAGGGTTTCACTGTCAGTCTCCTTATGCATTTTTCTCCCTCAGCAAAACGTTGTGTGTGTCCTGGGTTTCTGATAAATCCTGAGGCAATTAATACAAGTCAAACATCGGAACACGTAACCTTTCATTTACTACTACAAACACTTACTAAGCACTTTGTACCAAAGGGCTGGCATTGCCATGTCTGTGCACCACCAAACTAATTCACTCTTCACTGAGTCCCACAGAATGAGATCACGCTAATTACCCAAGACTGCAGTCACGTTAACAGACAGCACACACACACACTTGAGTTCCAGTGGTACTGTACTTGTATTCAGAATGATAGGAAACTAGGGAGGTCGGTCGTAGCACCGGAGCGAGCTGTCTGCTGTTCTACAACCTCTTAATTAACCATCATAGCACTGGTACGGCTGGCTGATGAGAGACAGACGCAACATGGAGTCAACTCGTTCTCCCTGACCCGAAAGAAAGAAACAGAAACGCAAAAAGAGAGAGACAGAGAAAGAGATAATTGACAACTCGGCTGCTTCTGGGTACTTTATCTAAACTCCACAATGTTTTCTTGGTTTACTTTTGCTCCAGTTGACTAGTGGCACTTGCAATAGGGTGGTTACAATTAATAAGTCTGGGACAATAAATATGGGACTTGTTCTCTTTGGAGTTTACTGCAGATAGGTTTTTTAGAAATGGCATCATAATCGGGAGCAAAACCCCATGAGAAGACGTGTTAGTGTAATGATCAACATTGTTGCCTCAAAGCAAAAAAGCTCTTGGTTCTAACCTGACATCCGCACAGGGCCTTTCTGTTTGGAGTCTGAACCCTCTCCCCTTCTCTGTGTGGGTTTTCTCAAGGCACTCCAGCTACCAGGCTTTGGTGGATGTATTGTCAAACACTGGACTTACAAACAGGATACTGCTGTTTGTTTCCCAGGTACATATATACTGTACTCCTCACAATATAAGGGGAGGGAGACGGGCCCTCTGATAAAAGAACCCTGACTCCTATACAAATTTGTATACAGCACTAAACTGTTTTCCCACTGAAGTTGTGCTGGCAAACATTTTGATGGCTGGGTTATGTTACAAGTCAATGGACAGCCAGTGTACAAAGCACCAAACATTGGTGAGTCCCCTCCAGGGAAGCAGCTGTGGTTTGATTAATAATTAGAAATGCATCGTGGGTCAACTCTATGTGGAGTTTTGATGTATTTAAACAGAGTCCGATGATTGGTGAACCTCCACTAAAGCACTGCCAGTGTCTGACCATAACCATAAAATAGTTTAACATTACCGTTGACACATTAAGTGGATATTGTTGGCTACTGTGCAGGTAAATAATTGGGCCAAAAACCAATTATCAGTGATTATTGCACCAATTTTACGGTTTTTGGTTTTGTTCTTTGTAATAAAATCATATATGATCATTAAAATGCTTCTTGGGTCACAGCTCAGAGTATGTCAGTACACACCTGGCTTTAGAATGAGGGACCTATTGTAATAGGATCTCACTTCCTTGCTCTATATGCAAATAAACACTAACATCGTTTCTATTTGCAAAGACTATATGTGTTGTCGTTTTCAATCTGACCGGAGGCAGCAAACCACTGCCTGCACCCAGTCTGCCCTGAATTAAAAGAAGAGAATTCAAAACTAGACAGATCAGGTCTATTCCTTGGCATGTTCCAGTCAAACCAAGGGGGGAGTTTAAGGAATGTCAATAAACTTCACTTGTCCAAAGTCTTTTTAATATCACAGCTGAAATCCATTTGTCCTCTGCTACGATCCGATGTGTGTTTGCCGGGACAACACAATACAGTGGCTGTCATTAACTTGTGTTTTATGATTTATTCTATTTAAGGAATTGATGTTTACAAAACAGAGATGTGTCGTCAGCAGTTTAGGAAAAGATCTAGATCTGACTCGATTTTGACACTAAAAATAAGCAGCCTTTCCTGTAGACAAGCTTATGAGGATAGAAAACAAATTGTGTCTCATCCTATGTTTGTCCAAATATTCCCCCACCAGTGCAAGCCTCTCTCCCAGCCCAGACAAAACATGCATTGTGGATGTGCCTCACATTGCTGAAAATGGAACACAGCAAAGTGTTAAATATCTTATATATTAAACAAATATTCCACTTCAAATGTTTATATAGCCTACAATATAATTGAAGTGACGAACATTCTCTATAAAAATGAAAACTTATGCCTGGACAGAATTCATTGGGCAACTCGGAATCACTTCTACATTTAGTTACAGCCTGATTATGTGCTGCAACAAATTCTAACATGATAATCCAGATGCTGTACATGTCGGTCAAAATCTGTATAAAGCGGTTAATGAAAGCATCTGTGTTATCAGCTGTACACATATTTAAACCGCACAGATAAACCAAAATCAGTTAGTAGTCCTAATTCAGAAAGCTGTGTAAAAATGATTTTGGACCACTACATTTTCCTAATTTCTTTATCTGCCTGTTTCTGTTTGCCAGTGAATAAGGAAGAAATAACTTAGAGATGTTTAATGTTCCCAGGCTTGTTTGTTACGGTGCAAAATAAAGCTGTAAATCATTTGCTCATCCACATCTCTGATCATTCACACTGTGTTTTAAGCTGAATTTATGACAACATTTGTCTTATTTGCATGTTTTGGTTTGTTTCAGGTGTCAGACATAGGAACGGAAGAAGGTAAAAAAAAAGATACATTCTGTCTTAACTTGCTATTGTTAACAGGAAGTCATTGTGCGCTGGTTGCAAAGAATATCCATTGGTTATTTCACGACAGTGTCTGATGAAGTCGACATACATATAGGTTTATGTCAGCAGCTGATATCATATTTATTTACATTAAAGGGTGTTCATCTCTATATACTGTGAAATACAATGAGACAGTTCACAGGCTGCTTTGCGCCCCTCTGAATCCTCACATATATCAAATTCATCAAATATCCTTTAGTCTGTTCACTTGCATGTTGTACACTGTCTACACAGTAAACTTACTGGTGTGGTACATTTCCTCAGGCTAATGTTGTACCAAAGGAAATACGGATGTTGTGCATTAACAGGAAAATATCAACAATGAGCACACAACTGTTGCCCACCAGAATATCTGCCTGGTGCTTTGCTCCCTTTATTTAAGAATAAATGTTTTAAATTGTTGTGTTAGCTTTCCTGTTACACTCTGACCATGTGCCGTCCTTCCTAAACCGCCATTTTCCCGTTTTTGTATCTATTGATTCTCTAATCTGCTGCCCTGGTGCTAACTGTTATTACTTTGTTAGAGTGATGATATGTACAAGGGCTTTCATTTGGAAAATTTACCAGGTGGTTTCTGCTCCTCATGTATTGTCACGCCAGGTGCGATTTGTTCTTTGTAACTTGACACGCCTTGAAAAATGGCATGCATTTTTAGTGAAGCAGACCAGGGGGCCGCTTCTGGGAGCCTTCTTAAACATGCTGATTGTTTTTTGTTTTCGTTGTAGAAAAAGCAAAGAGGCTATTTCTAAATGCCGTCACAGTCGTTGACACAGAGCAACCTTCACACACTCAGTCAGGGGTTTGTAATATTTCTGTTACTTCTACAGATTCAATTATGTGTGTTTCATCAGCCAATTACAGCGTATAAATTCACAGCTGTTACCACGGCTGCAGTAGACCGTATCCAATCACATGCCAAATGATTGACACACACACACACACACACCTACCACATTTAGAAACAAACATACGCATACAAATGTGAATGCACAACAACCATAGATCCATTTGAAATCCTAACATAATGAATATTGGCTGATTTAAGGGGATTTCCAATTTTGTAAGAGGCTGAGTGGTATTTTTGATTTTCATTCCAATGTAAATATGGTGCGGTTCTCAGAGAGCGTATATCTCCACCAAAGCTAACAACCTATCTCTCCATGTCAAAGAGAGTTAAAAAAAATTATCCTGGATCCACCCCCTAATCCGCACCAAAACTCGTTCCTGAACCATACCACATCCTTTCACCACATTTCATGGTAATTTATTCTGTAGTTGTAGTTGATTTTTTTTGTTATGCTGCTAAAAACAAACAAGTAACATTACGCCAATATAAACTTGACCTCTTTGATGGGGCTAATAAGATCATTCATGCCAAAATGCATCACTTGGTTGGGGACATCACTAAAAAGAAACTTTAAAACATTTTTATACAAACGCTACAGTTAGCCAAACGTATTTGATTAAGATTAAGATTAAGATCCATTTATTCGTCCCAAACACATGCACAGACATGCAAAGGCACACTCATGCAGGTAGGGAAATTTAATCTCTGCTTTTTACCCATCTGGTGCAGGACACACAGAGCAGTGAGCGACCATGTACGGCGCTCGGGGAGCAGATGTTGGGGGAGTGAGGTGCCTTGCTCAGGGGCACTAGAGAGGGTAGGGAGACTCTTGGATTTTTGGACAGATCAATCCAGGTTCGTCTTTTGTTGTCTCTCCGTGGAGTCGAACCACAGACGAACCAGAGACCTTCTCTGCCCATAGTCCAAGTTTCTGCCACTCGAAAACAACATTATTACCTAAACTGTTCATCGTAAACATCAAAGACCATCATTCTGGCTCAACATCAATCTACTAACCCCAACCCATAACCATTTTACCAAAGCAACCTTTTCTAACCTTAACCACTGACAGAACAGTGGATGGGAACCCTGGCCTTTGGTTTGACAGTCATGCATTGTTCAAACCTTCATACATGGCAAACAATCTCCTAGAGACTAATGGAAACTTAACATAAAGTCTTTAAGTAAAAAAATTCAAATGTACTGCATAAAGGAATAAAAGAGAGCAGGCAGGGTCTCATTGAAGAAACAAAAAATACATGTTGCCACCCTCATCCTATTTGGGGCTTCATCAGTCATACAGGATATTCATACCAACACGATGATTCTGACAGAATCTTTGTGAGGACCATTTTGAGCATAGACCCTACAGAGTGAGGACATATTTGGAGAGTGAGGACATTTTGACTGATTTAAGCTTAGGGTAAGAATTAGGTGTAGGTCAGGGTTAGGGTTAGACATTTAGTTTGGGTGGTTATGGTTAGGGTAAGGGGTTAGGGAATGTATTATGTCAATGAATGTCCTCACTGTGATAGAAGTACAAACTGTGTGTGTCTGTCTGTATGTGTGTGGGGGCGGGGGGAGTGAATAAGAGAAGGGATAGAAAGGTGAGGAGTCAAGCATCTTTCCCTCAAAACACTGAACCGCTCTGTCAGGCTACCACACAGCGACCGTATATGGCCACACTGTTACAGCTCACTTCCTTCTCTGTCTCTATGAGACAGATTTAGGTCAGCTAACACAATGCCTAACCTATATATTTACACATTTGTGTAGATAAACATCACATATGTATTATACTGGAGATTAAAGTGTATGCATCCACATAGACAAGGCACGTATCATTCGCTGCCTGAGGCTATGTGCCGCTGACCTAGGGCTTTCACAGTAGGGTGGTTTCCCCAGTCCCCCCTGCCTCCTAGAGAAATTGTGTGTGTGGGTGTGTGTGTGATGTATGTGTGTGTGTAATGATACTTGCCCTTCTATCTTTGTGAGCACCAGTTTCATTATTTGACATTTTGGTCAGTGCTCACTTTGTGACACAAATCTTGAAAGATGTGTCCTTAAAGGTTAGGATTAACGGTTAGGTCAGGGTAAGGGAGGATGGAATGGACTAAGTCAATGTGTCCTCATAAAGATAGAAGTAAGTGTGTGTGTGTGTGGGGGGAGGGGGGGGTGGTACATGTAGCAGACAGCAGCGGCGACCTCTCAGGGTGTCAATGCTTCAGCCAGGGGTCTGTGCCTCTGGATGAGAGTGAAGAGTCTTTTCTGTGCTGCTGCTGACTCCAGTCCTCGTCTGAGAGGCTGGAACAAATGGATTGGAGTATGAAGCAGTCTGAGGCGGTCGTGTACCACCTCACTCCTGCACCACACTGGACTCATCTCACAACAATTCATGGGAATCACTGCGAGAGGAAAGCCTCAGCGCACTGTGGTTATGTAAGATCTTTATACAAGAAGCAAATTGCCCGCATATATTGATGATAGGTTATTAGCTTTAAATATAAATATGGTTGATATGTTTGCATATGTACAGGAATGTCAGACAGTAGTATCACATACTTTTAAGCTATTTAATGCATTTTTGTCACCTAGTGGCTCTTATAAGATACATATTAGATCAATATTATTCAGGAATTAGCTCTTGCATGTTACCCTTAGAACTGGTTTCTTACTACAAATAACTGATATGTGTAGAACGTGTAAAAGTCAATATAGACTGATTCAATAAATTATTTAAAATACAGATTTTTAATTGCAGAGTAGTAGATTTTAAATTATGTACTAAATAATGAAAAAAAGTCATGTACAGTGATAAACTGTACTGAACTAATTTAAGATAAACTGAACTCAACAGAGAGTTGGTGATCTCTGTTTTCATAGTAGTTTTACATTTGCAATAGGTTAACTGGGCAGCAGAAATAGTAGTTAAATGATATTCATCCTCCCAAAAATGCAAATTATCAACAATTATATGTCATGCATGGAACTTACATTATCTATTCAGCAATGAGGTGAATGATCTTAGATGTTTTGTGGATAAAAAGTTCAGTTTCTGTGTACATATTACTTCATTTCCCCCCATATTCAGATAAGGACCTTTGACCACTTAATCAGTGAGTCCAACTGAATTTTACCAGATGTAATGAAATTCCCTAAAGCCAGTCCTAATATGTCACATATTCAAAGGGAAATGCGGTCCCCGTCACATTGACCTCCACCTGACAAAATCAAATCAGTTCATCTTTGAGTCCAAGTGAATTCTTGAACCAAATTTGAAGACATTCCCTCAAGCTGATCTTAAGATATCACATTCAAGAAAAACATAAACATACTTAATGTTGCAACCATGAGCTTGACCTTTGGCAACCAAAAATTAAATCCAAGTTCGAGTTAATATGTTTGCTAAAGGTGAAAGGATTCCCTCAAGGCATTCCACATATATCACATTCAAATGGAAAAACATTTGCTTCGTGAGCTCAGAGTGAACCTGACCTTTGACCACCAAATTGGAATCAGATCATCTTTGAGTACAAGGGAATATTTGCAACAAATTGTAAGAAATTCCCTCAAGACATTCTTGAGATATTGTGTTGAGGAGAATAGAACGGATGGACGGACAGAAATACAAAGGGACAACCTGAAAACATAATGCCTACGGCCACCGGCTGTCACCAGCACAGAGGAATAGCAGCATCACAAATGAAGACGAAACCTAGAGCACAGGGCGTAGAAACCACTCAAGAAGTGGTGTTATTTTTTCGTGGCAGACTTGTGCAAAAGTGTGCCCAGCCCACTGTCTGCAAGCCAAACAATCAGTGGCTGTGGCATTAAGACATGACGTATCATCAATCAGTCCACCTTGGGGAAATAAATGATACGGTAAGCAAATGACTGCTATTGTATGTGTCAGCATTCAAGAGTCATTTGCCTCAATGAGAGGTTCTGTGGCCCGCTGTCCACCTCTCCACTCCGTCCCTCCCTCCCACTCATCCTCCTCCCATTCCTCCATCTCCTGTCATCTGTCCCACTGGCAGCCCGTCCTTCTCAAGGTCTGCTGGGTTGTGAATCATCATTCCTCCCTCAAATTATTCAGAGCTTTCAGACTTTCCTCTTTTTTTGTGTAAATTGCCCCTTAAACAAGTCTGTCATGTCATATAAGATTTATACAAAATCAATATTGTTTCAGTCATTTAGGTGATGCCTCAATTTATTCTAATCTGAATTGCTCTACTGTATACTTGCATTAGGCTCTTAAACCAAGCACTTACATGTTACAGACAGATATATGCATATCATTCATACATATACGTTCATGTGCATATATATCTAGATTTGTACTTATAAAATGACTTAATGTGAGTAAATTGTGCAAAGGAAAATATAAATTTATCTGACGAATTATCATAAAATAAATCCCAGGTTTTCATCCGCTGTCTAGAAGTCTTAATATTCAAACAGCTTTTAACAACAAACTGAAAGGACACTTATGAAGACTGTTTGGTCACCAGTCTATATAAGTGGAAATAAAAATCACATAATGCTGCAAAGTCACACTGCCTATAATTATTTAGTGCTTTCTGATGTTTTTATTGTTGCCAACCAAATATAAAGAATCTTGATTCATATATTGATATCAAAAAGTTGTTATTACTTCCTCAATTTTGTATTAGTTCCAAAAATCCAGTATTGCTCCGGCTCTAAGAATGAAGGATCACTTCTTTCACTGGATTTTATTTATTTAACATTTTGCTGAGATGCACAAACAAGCCAAAAGAAAAATAATAGAAAAAAGAGGAATAAAAGTTGAAGTAAAAGTGCAACGCAGACTTGTTTGGCCTTTAAGCCCTCAAGATAAATTGTGCAAAAATATGTTAAAAAGGAGTAGAGGGTAATTAATGACTCACACGTATGAAGCACAAGAATAATATCTGAATATTTCCATCCCTTGATAAAACAACTAGTTACCTTTGAAGTTAATGATGAAATCAATAAACAATTGTGTTAATTTTATAAGCATCAGGCCTCTGTAGCCACTGTTGTACATGCATTTAACTATTTTAAAAGTGATTTTACGAGGTGATGCTTAAAAACTGCCTTTTTACTTTATTTACTGCCTTACAGACTCAACCCGGGGCACTACTATCTCTCAGTTGATATTTTGGCAAGAGCTTTGCTGCGGAAATAGATGAGAACAGATAAAACAAAAGTCTTTAAATGGTTGCTTTCAGCTCTAGACTCTGTGGGAATGCTAAGGAGGACCAAAGAGATGCTATGGGCAACCTGTGAGGGGAAGGATTCAGCTAACACAGGCGCAGCGTTGGGTTGCAAAGCTCCTGAGGTGATGAACAAGAAAGCTCTTATTTAACAGCAGCACATCCTCGGAAACCTGGTGCATTTGTTTTGCCTTCATATTAAAATTGTTAACAGTGTTGGGCAAGAGTCCCTGCTGAACTGACCATGTGGTGGGATCCACACAATGAGTCGTAAAAGTAAGGCCTGTGAGCCAAGATGAAACCAGCTCTAAAGTTTCCATCCAAGATCAAGCATGGAGATAGTATCTCTTCTGGTGGTAACTTAATCCCTGGGGTTCCCCCAGAAACCCCTGCTCTGCTCCTGGCCGTTCCCACTCTGATCTGACCTCTGACACTCAATTGGCTAAAAGCCAGCATCATCCCATGACAACACCTCAAGGAGGCTGGGCCTCCACAGGTTAATAAGAGGGGCTGCTCATCAATAATCGCTGCCCATTCCCAATTCCCTGAAGATAGAGCTGACCTTTCCAGTTAGTTGATCCGGAGGTATTTTTAGGGATCAATTACAAACGTTTGTTTTATTTTCATTTTGCTTTATTTCTTTAATCAGTCGACGAATTACTTTGATAGGACTTTTTGTTATTTTAACTTGAAAGAGATCGCCACAGGAAGTCCACTCGCAGGCCGAGATAACAGACTTTCTTTTTCACGATCCCCACAACTGCGCCACAGCTGATCATCCCTGCAGAAGAGACGAGGCCGAATTCCGTTCCAAGAGCAAGAGAAGTTCGCTCTATTCGGCCCAGCGCTAACCTCCGTTGTAAACACGAGACCCACCGGAGCCCGCTTAAGAGGCCAGGACTTCACTCATCTGCTTTCCAGGAATTCGCCGTTCGAGCACGCATCCTGAGGTTAACAACGAGATTCACTGGACTTCCCGAAAATCCGCGCGGCACGCGCAAGCAACACCGCGAAGGTCACAGTAAGAGGCTTTATTGTCTGGGCAGAGACTAGTTTAAATACTTAGCGTGTCATGTTATTTGAGTGTGTTTGTTTGTAGATCGCTGATCTGTTTTTAGCCATGTAAAAGGCGGCGAACTGGAGACGTCACATCCGGTTCCTTTGTCTACTACGTTCTGAGAAGCGCGCGTAATAAGCCGACACTTCCATTTTTTTCGTGTTACCGTCAGAGATATTGTGCGGAGATTTACATCTGTTAAAAGATAAATCTCACGTAACTGGACTGCCCGCTTCGCCGGAAGTTTGTCTCTGACGATGTTTTGAGAGCTTTCCTGATCTCTAAATCTCTCCCTCTCTCTCTCTTTTCTCCTAAACCTGTTTTAACACACGTCCCGACCTACACTTACATATTTCATGTGGCATAGAAAATTCTAGATTTAAAGAGCCTTAATACATCTCGACGCCATTCGGCGCCAGAACCAGGAGATAAGAAATCCCTTTGTCTAAAGTTCCTTTGTGTAGCAGGCGACCGACCGCCATCTTGTCTTCGACCTCATGTCGTCACCGGGGTCATAAACCTCCATCTTGAAAGTACGTGAACGTAACATCTTGATCCTGGCCAGACTACGTCACCACGTGATCTCGTCATTACGCCATAGCCACTCCCCTTTCTCTTTAGACACACACACCCACACACACACATAGAGACACAGACAGGCAGACACACACGACCACACACACACACCAGTAGATACTCAGTATTACATGTGTGACCATTGTGATAAGTGCTGCTGCTGCTGTTGCCATCTTTGAAATATTGGAGTTTTTTAAATGAAGAATCATTGAAATAACATTAACTTTATTTCCCCTTTTTAATAAATACTTTTGTAATTAAAGTATTTGTATTTCTGTGATTATTTGTACATGTGTATGTGAATACAGCTGGATTACTATAGCCTGTGCTCGAACTTAAAACCCTTCATTGTTTATTATATAATCATTAATATTAAATATTGAGATTATTAATTTAACTTATATCACTTGAGACTGATATTTAAAGATTGACTAGTTGGTCCCTGTAACCAGGGTGGTGCCCCGCTACGATAAGCAATAATTACAGATTGTATTATTCTTAATTGATAATTTTATTGTTTTCATTGATTATTTAACCATTATTAATGGAAACCGTATCATTTCTAATTAATTATTTTACTATTCTTAATTAATAGCTTTATCATTTTTAATTATTTTTAATAAATAATTTTAATAATCATTTCTCATGATTATTAATAATTAGCCAACGTCAAATCTACTACTACTATTGCACAACAACAGTAAGTGAAAGAGCAAACCTCTGCTCAGCGCACTTCTCCAAGCTTAGTGTAAAACCATCCATGATCAGGATGTGTTGAGCTGTGTCTGTCAGCTGAGCCACTGAGTTCCACTTGCTCCAGCACTGTGTGTGTTTAATTGTGTGTTATTACTGCAATAATAGAAAACCAAGACGCCTGACCAATTTAGTTACAGAACAATCATTTTTAAGTTACCTTTGTTTCATAGACTTATTCCCTTGTTTCCACTTCCATTGTTTATAACCTCATCCCGACTGTTGAATCAGCAGGGTTCCTCTTTCCACTTGTGAGCTCAAGTTTATTCCTTTAACTCGAAAAGTCGATTGTATGAGAGCGTTCGGTGCACCTACATTCGCGGTGCTGTCTCATTACAGCGACGGCATCATAATGCCCAGAGTGTTGTGACTCTGTGAGGCAGAGGGAAATAGATGCAGAGAGAGAGTGTGTCACGCACAATTCCCCGAGTCTGGCAAAGTTTGCACGGTGCAGCACAGAGGATCCCGCGGCTGTAAGGGCATCAGTATCACACCCGAGTTTCAGAGAGAGGGAAAAACAGGACGACAGCGTACACTTACACAAACACATACTCGCTCACACTGGTTCTGATCAATGAGCGGCACTGCAGAAATGACAGCAGGGAATTGATTCAAGTTTGAATGCTCGGTCACGGCAGTGTTTCATCACTTCAAGGTGACTTACAGATTCTTAAAAGGAGTTCTGAAGTGTCTCGCCCTAAAATGACAATTTAAAAGGGAAATGACATTTCAGCTCAGCTCTTCCTTAGCTCTTCAAATACTCTCCCTTTCATGTCTGACATCCCCTTTGGGAATCTGAGACAAGACTGCAGCAAGGTGACGGCCTTTGGTATGCTGATATCAGGTTGTATGAATATCAGGCAAAGACATCCTTGACTCAGCTTTCTGTGTCATTCTCTGTCTCTCTTCATTTCCTTTCATTTTGCCTTTTTGCTACATTATTGCTACTTTTTCTGTTGCGAAAAAGACATGTCACACTAATTAAAACCAATTAAAGGACTATTGAGAAAAGCTGCTGTTTCAAAGAAATAACTTTTTTTAGATTTTAATTTTCTGGATAGTAGTTTTATGTAAGGCCATCATTATTCCAAGTATGTTTCTGAGAGACTGTTTCAGAGGACAAGCCAATCGAAAGCACAATTAAAAGCAGTAGCAAATTTAGGGCAACAATTTCGTTAAATTCACCCAAAACTGATCCAGAATGTGTAACTGAATTTCATTTATCCTGCCGAATGTTTTATCTTGTTTTATTAATGTATGAGCTTGGCTTCAGAATGCTGTGTCCATCATTTTTATTGTCAAATGAAACGTTAGATGTCCTTGCCTTCTGAACACAGGCTTATAACTCAATCTTTTACCAAACAACCACCTATTTGTCACATGATGATTCATGACATTTCCACAACTACTCTTAATATGTGATGTGGATTGCATTATGGGACACTGTCAAAAGAAAGCTGGAGAATCAGACACACTTTTCTGGATGTTTGACCTATTTCCGGCTAAAAGGAGACTTTAAATTGTGCTTGGGATGTGACTGATGACAATTCACAAGTGTGTCAGAACACAAGTGCAGACAAGGACACAGATTGACAGAGGCATACTTTAGAGCACAAAATGGGACAGACCCCCCAGATACCAAAAATAACTCAGACTTCACAACTCTATGCCATGGCTTCTCATCTGTGATGCTGGCAACAGTGAGAATGAAATTATAGAACAAAAACATTTAATAGACATGCTGTGCAAAAACCACGAGAGCCAGCCTTCACAAGTGAAGGCATAAACCCTCTGTTCCCACCACATCAACAGCCAGGCCAAAGAAAAAACAAAAATCGCTCTGGCCCTGAAGGCACAAGCAGATTGCATTCCATCTAATCATTTTAAAAGCTCCAGTCACTCTCCTCATTTGGATTGGTTTTATTTTCAGGCTTTTCTTCCTCTAACAAATGAAAAGCCTCCTATATCACCGTCAATCCAACATCACGCAGACTGATGAGAACAAAGAAAGAAAGAAAAGACTAATTCTAACAAATCAGTCTTTCCAATCCACGTTAAAATTAATCTAACCTGTGCCAGTTTTAAATTCAGGTTCTTTTCAAAGTAGCTCATAATAAATCCTCTAACTAGCCTCTTGTTTTCTGCTCCAACAATCAATTCAGTTTCCTCCCTCTATCCACTCCTTTAATGGATCTAAATCCAGAGAGCTCCAGTTATAAAAAGACTGATGTTGATGGGTAAGTAAGGGACTACAGAATTCAGACAAGACAGAAAGGCATGGAACAGCAGCTGCCACTGACAGCCTTTCATATGGAATTATGATCGTTAATAATGAAAATAATATCACATGGTGTTTGACAGTTGCTAAATGAGCTGAGATGTACACCTTCTCAAATGATGAAAAGATTAACAACCTAAAGTCACATCACATACAGACTGTGTCACATTCTATGTCCTAATCAAGCAAAGCCCATTCCTATCTTCGTGTTGCATACATTACATGTCATTTGGCAAACGCTTTTATCCAAAGCGACTTATAATTAGTGCATTCAATATCTATGAGGGGCCATTTAGGGGTTCAGCATCTTGCCCAAGGACACTTCGGCATGCAGATGGGGAAGAGTGAGGATTGAACCGCCAACCTTCTTGTTGGAGGATGACCACTCTACCCCTAGGCCACACCGCCCCGTTGCATACTGAGTCATTGTCATGAGAATCATAACGGATTGATTGAAGATTATTTGTATTTAGAATTTGGTCAAACACTGAAGGACTATTCAAAGTTAGCCTATCACACATTTTTATAAAAGATGACTTTCAAAGAATTGCACATTAGTAACACTTTGATGTTCATTAATCCATACATTATCTATATCCATTATCTTATCCAGTCGGGGCTGAGGACTCCGACTCGCTACAGTTTAAACGTTGATTTGTTTGAAGGGACGCCACAACATCAACATTGATCATCACTTAATGATCAACACTTTTCCTAAATGAGTTAAATCTTTCTTCAGAGTGGCACATTCATTAGCTGTCCCGCTCGCTTTCCATCGAGCTGTCCCTTCAACTGTAGCCAGATCGAATGTTCAATAAAACCATTTAGTTGGTATTGTTGTTAATTTTTGTGCATGTTTATGTAGGCTACTTACTCTATAGGTTCTATTTAGAAGCAAATCCAAAGCAGAAATACTTTAACACCATTTAGCATTTGTTTATTTAACGAATATCGTCATTGCAACATTCAACAACGTTATCGCATATTTTCCTTATATACTGGTCTAATTGCCACAACATCACTGGGCCAACATACAGAGACAAATCAAATGTTCATTTAATTTATCTGAAACTGAGACAACAGTATAATTCATTCAGCAACACAGCAAAATTCAACTTCCTACCTTTGCTGTGGTCTTGAAGTTCTGTCCATACCTGGATTATTTATATTTCTTCAGTTGGTGAGGGCCCATTGATTAATAAAAGAATAAAAAAGTTTTAGTTTTATTAAAGTTTTCTAAGTTGTCCATTGTTGACTGTCATGAAACAGAACTTGCCTCCGAATAAATCATGTTACTCGCTCATTTAAAAAGCCAATGTTTGGATCGGCAAGATCTTCCTCCTGCGAATGTGTAACTAGGATACAGTCTTTTAAATGGAGACCACAATCGGGTCAAATCATTATCACCTACTAGCGAGCCAGCAGCAGCTCCCGTCGTGCACTCTTGTGCTCACCATCTTGGGGTGTTTGTTTTCCTCCATGCTGCTTGCTGACCAGCAGGAGATAATGATTTGACTTGATTGTTGACTCGACCAGAAAGGAATGTTACAAGCGTTTTATTTTCCATAGTCACTTTTTCTTTCATTAGATTGCTGCCTACAAATTACAAGGGTCCGGATGGTGGTTTGTTGAATTATTATCCCTGGGAGGGTTGAATAAAAAAGGCAAATCCACCTATACTGCAAGGCAAATTAAAATGTTCTGTTGGTCGTAGCTTGCATAATTTTTGGATATTGGCTTTGTTAACAACAAGGAAAATAAATTATAGATTTATATAATGTTTGCAGTGCTACAATCTTGAGACGATTTGAAAAGGACATCACTTACACCAAATAATAAAAAGTCCACAGCTCCATTATGTTTAGGTTGATACACATGTTTGACAAGTTTAAGTAAAGGCCGAATTTTTGTCGGGTTGCACGCACGCACGCATGCACGCAAGACACTCAACACGCCCCTTTCGTGCCCTCTGCGGGCTTGCGTGCATCCGCCAATTTTTGTAACTACACGACAAAGCGATGCGAGCCTCACGCAGCCCGCAAGGCTTGTGATTGGTCTGCTTACTACATCCCGTCCGGAGTCTAGTTTCCGGTTTCATGCCCCACAATACGCGGAAATCACGGAAGATTTAGAAGAACGAATATGGACCAAATAGAAGAGCACTTGGCAGAAGAGATCCGAAAGTATGACCACTTGTATAACCCGCCACTGACTGGCCGATTTGTCCACCAGAAATAGGCTATGAGGAGCCGGAGTGGCGATCTAAATAAACAGTCAACGAAGAAGAAGACGTCTCTTCTTTGTGTGTTTTGTCTTCGACAAACAACGTTACTCCGCCTAGGGTTCTGGTGGTGAATTGCGTTGCAACACGCGCAACACGTTAGAGAAGCATAAACCAAAACGAGTCCGTCGATGCAACTGCGTGGCCTTCCGCGGTTGCAGTCGCAGGACTATAATTTGGCCTTAAGTATACAGTTCTCCTAAAGGCAAAGGATTTTTAACATTGCCCGCCTCTTTTGAAGTAAACCCCTTTAAACTATATAAAAAAAGCTGACTAGCTTTAAAAACAACAAAACATTACCAGTTGCCAAGAGCTGTTGTTCACTTCAAAGGAAACTACCGACAAAAGTCTGCTCTTCAAAACTGCAGCACACC
Source organism: Pleuronectes platessa (assembly GCF_947347685.1). Classification (NCBI taxonomy): domain Eukaryota; kingdom Metazoa; phylum Chordata; class Actinopteri; order Pleuronectiformes; family Pleuronectidae; genus Pleuronectes; species Pleuronectes platessa. Next base: position 3,245,966 of record NC_070634.1, on the reverse strand, counting down.
CTGGAAGGATTCTCACTTTTCAGCTAAGTGCTATAGATGGCCTAAAGAGCCAACGGGTGCAGTACAGGTGACTGTCCAACAAGTTCTCTCGACTGAAAAGACCATCACAACTGTCTTACTTCTGAATGTATATGTGTACATATTGATACAGATGCAGAGTAACAGGTGATTTTCTGTTGCAATCCCTACACACTGAATAATTCTCTTTGAAGCTGTGTTGTTATGTCCTACACTTTGTTTTATTTTCTGCTGTGCGAGGGGTGGCATGCAGCGGTTGCGTGAACGGGACGTGGCCTACTTTCTGTTTGGAGGAGACGGAGAGAACTAGTATTTCTAGCCAGATCCCATGTGACGGGCCGACATGACAGCGAGCCCAGCTGTGCGGAGGGGGATGCATTACCTCTCACGTCTCTGTTTTTTTTTTCACCTATTCTTGCTCCCTGTCTGTCATCCTCATTGTTTTCTACCTACTTTGATTCTCCTTCCACTAGCCTCCATCATGGACATCAATAGTGGGGCTTTCAAATAACGTAACACAGCCTCCGATGGAGATACTGGAGGGAACCTGGTTCTTGGTAAGAAATACATATCACAACTTTTTTTCACTCCTGACCACTAATAGCTACTTTAATAATTAGATACTGCTGGTTTAAATCGGCTGGTTACAAAAAGGATCTGTATAATCTCAGTTTATATACACAATAACTGTTCTCATTTAGACACATCCCTTCGTCTTGAAAAATGGAATGAAATACAATTAAATTCATACGCTTTCATATCTTTCTCAACGGTTTAATTGATGGTTTAATAAGTCTAGAAATCATTAAATTATTTCCTAGGGTTTCTAGGGATCCTTGGCAACACGTCGAACCCACCTGTAGTATCAATTGAGCATCACAAATCACGCTCAACCACCATAAAATACAGGCATATCATTTCTAAGCCATTTACTCTCTTGGAAGCAAGATCATTTTGTGTGCTTTTCTCGTGACAAATCACTAGTGTCCTACACAGTATCATTTTAGGTGGGAGAGAACCTGCACTGTGCAGTTCATTGGAGCCTTCAATGCTAGCCTTGTCAGCCATAACAAATATGTCGAGAATTATCAATGTAAGTCAACTTGTACAGCTACACCAGTCTTCTCTACGCCAGTTGTTGCTAGCTGGTAGCTATGCAAGCTGACGACGGTGACCTCCTCAAGCCTGCCAACTGTTGATTGGTCAATTTTTTCTTTAACAAAAGGAAAACATCTGAGATTTGTTGCATCATTCGGATCAGAAACCGCCTCGGTGTAAAAATCCCTCTAGTAGAGTCCCCCACTCATTTGAAGAATATAAATAATAAAGATAAATTATGCAAGATTTAATAGGTTGGATGGTAAATGGTGTCAGGTGGAAGGATGCAGTGGATTGAGGCTCTCCGCCCTGTCTTGGTTTGCTCCATTTCCTTCCCCTTCTCCCACTCCCTCTGCTTCCTGCATTCCCCCATATAGCATTATTGATGTGGTACATTAGATGGTGGAAGCACCTAATCTGGGAGCACACTGGGAAAACTAGAAAGAGGCGGCACATGGGAGAGGGGATGAGAGCACACAGATAAACATAAAAGACACATGAATAAGAAATCAGCCTGTTTCTCCCATAGAACACCCCAATGTGTTTGTATCTATCTATCTATCTATCTATCTATCTATCAGGCAGATTGTTGTTTGTAAATTCACAAAATGGAGGCATCTGTGATTTAATTAGGACAGGTGATACAAACATATACATATTGTGCTGTTGCATGTATGTATTATGTAAATCCATAAACAGAATGCTTGCCAAGGTTTTTAATCTTAATTATTTCAACTTCGGGACTGAGCAGAGAGCAAAGCATTCCTTATCTGTTAGAGACATGTGATGAAACACACACACACACACACAAATTGTGGAGAAGAAAGCCAACACTTGACAGTTTAAACGAATAACTGAATAATGGTAATTAATACACATTGTATATGATGTATGATTTGCGGTGGTGTATATTTGAGAGCTTCGTTTTTTTATTCCTCTATTTGCTCAAGCGTGGTGTTATCATTTTATCCCTGTACTCACTCGCTTTACCTCAATCGCTTACTTTAATCAACAACCCCCATCCTCTTTCTCTTTTCTGTTTTTCTACTCAGGTGACAATCCCTGAGTTACCGACAGCCGCTGCAGTGCCTGTCCATCCGCAGCATCTCCCTTGTGGCATCAACATATCGCTCCTTTTGGAGAAAAACCTTGAGGAGGAGAAAGTGTCAGCTTTTCAGAGAGGAAGAAAAACTAGCCTTGTGTGCGGACTGCTAATTCTTAGACATTACACAGTGACCACAGTGGCTGAGTTCGAGCCCTTAGGGATGTTACACTTGCGCAGCATGCAGAGGGCCTTGTCAGTACTCAGGGAGAAATGGATAAATAAGGATACAAAACAAGGTTATAAAAAAGTAACACTACAAAGGCTACTCACATAACTAAACTGATCAGACTGATATGCTTCTTAACCCCTTGTGGACGAATGTCGCGAATTTGCCTCAAACCCCATTCCGGTCTTAATGCCGCCGAAGGGACGATTGTGCCTGATGGTGCAAATACTACACATACCAAGGAAGGTATTGGAAGCACTCTGCCGCCATCTAGTGGTTGGAGTGGAAAATACATACTAGCCCCTTGGGACTGTGCAGCAAGTTATTTTGAGGTATTAAGCTGTATTTGAAATACTGCGATGATGGAAAAGCAATGATTGTACAGAAACATATGTTGTTATTCAATTTCAAGCAAAAGCAGCATCAATCTACATACCAGATACTGGAAAATTTGTTGAATTAAGGTTATGCCCCTTATGCCTAATGTCGCTAATTTGCCTCATAACTAAATTTATATCTATTGCATATGCTGTATTAAATTAACAATCTCCAATTAATTTAGCATCTGTATGACAGCCAAAAACACAAATAATATTTGTTTCATATAATTGGAAATTTATTCAGGCATTAAGGGGTTAAGGCCCAATGTCAATATTTTGTACAAATTCAGTCTATTTTTGCTGTGCAAATGCAAACAACTGTGCAAAATGCACATACTGATAATTAAATGGACTGATTAATAACTGGACTCTCAACCTGTCACAGTCCTGCTCTGATAGTAATGAAGCAGCTGAGCCAATCCCAGCAAAGCATGACGACAATGATTCGACAAATGAAGAGCTTCACCAGAAAATCATATCGTTGTTTAAATGGGTCAGAGCGGCACAGCGTGAACACACAGCATGACAAATTTGCAGGAAATATATGGAATATAATAGAGACAATCACACACACTCAAATGATCGATATATACTCATTTGAATATGGATCGTATCAATTCAAGTGATTTACACTGTATTGTAATTCATGCCTTTTCAAGTGTAAAACAAGAGATACCACTTTTGCTACAAAACCTAGAATGGCTGATGATGAGAATTAATGAGCTGTGCTAATTGAACAGCTCCCACATCAACAAGTAGGCTACTGAGTTAAAGTGGCCATTCTGATGTCTTTAGAGGTGTGTGATGCAAGACGCTATGTCAGCTGAACAATCGGCAGCAAATATTTGACAACTGTGTGTCAGGGTACCACAAACTCGATGTTTTAGCGTACGTCAACTGCATTGGAAAGAATTAAAGAACGCTGGTGGTTTATACATGGATTACTCAAGGTTAACACAGAGAGCAGCATGGCACAATGCCACTGTGCCCCAGGTAGGCCCTTCCAAAATCTGATCTAAAAGATTTAGCAGCATGTGTGTCCTGCTGCCTTCAGACAGCTACCGATATTTCATGAACTGCAGGAAACACTTTGAATAGACTACATAACAAAGCAGCAGGAGACAAAGATGCTATAAGTTAGAATAAGGTTCATATTAATTAAGTAAAATAAGATTAAAGATATTATTATAAAAAGGATTCAAACAGTTTAATTAACATTGCTTTCCTGCATTTTGTTATATTATGCCATAGTTGGGACACATTTACTCTCAGTATTTAGTTTGCTTAAGCTCTTGTTGGCAAGATAACTAGAAGTGCCGAAAGTGCCAGTGGTTTGAGTTTGCCACAGAAACAGATGTTGCTCAGTGTTCAACAACTCTCATTTGATTGAATAAATTCTTACCTGTTCACACTCTGCACCAAGTGTTCACACAGCTGGGCAGCGGTCCGAGCATCAACATGTAGTGTTTGAATGTGTACAAGTCTTTCCTCAGATGATCACTAACCGGAGAGCATTCATTTATATCCCACTAATGCACTGATCATCTCTAGTTCACGGTTGTTAGGTCCTGCTTACTCTCCACCCACACCTCCTCGGTTTGCTGATGGTCTCTTTACACACCGTCTCCTCTGCCCACGTCAGTCATCTCTCCGGACACACTGACGAGCATTTGTGATTGAACACCTTTGCTTTGAACTGTCAGCACGCACACACACACACACACACACACATATTTGTACATCTATCTTAATGAGGACATTCATTGGGATAATGCATTCCCTAGGCCTTTAAACAAACTTTAACCATCCAGACTAAATGCCTTACCCTTGCCTAAACCTAAACCTATGTTTTAACCCTCCATCAGCCCATGAAAAGTGAGTCAGAAAGTGATGACCGGCCAAAATGTCCCCACTTTCCAAGATGTTCTCAATCGGAAGTTTGTAAGCTCAAAATGCTCCTCACAAAGATAACTGTGTACACACACACACTCACACACACAACCAGAATGCAATCTGAGGCCCATTCCTAGGTGTAACACTTTCATCTCCATGGGCTTTCAATACACACACACACTCAAACTCACTACTGAAATGGGCCTTGATGAAACAAAAAGCTACCAGAGTCAAAGAATTACTGAACGAGCTGAAACAAACACACACTACTGTATTTGACTGGCTGCCAATATGCTTGAAACGAGTGATGAGTTATTGACAGCTGCTGTGCATCTGAAGTTGCTGAGGTGTTTATTGCTGTCTCCAATGTGCTGACACACACCAACACACACTCACACACACACACACACACACCAGATACGCACACGCACAAGGAGACATGACGGTTTTCCTTGAAATGCTATAACAGACAAGCCGTTATTTGAACTGCACATAATGTGCGTGATGGTATTAACTATGAGTGAATGTTCATCATCTATGAGCAGGTTACACACACTGTGTATGTGTGTGTGCGGGGTGGGAAGGGGGGGTACACACTGTAGATTAAATAATGCACAGTGTCTCTGTGTGTGTGTGTGTGTGTGTGTGTGTTCAGCATCTTTATTTGCTGTACATTGAGACATTTGAGTGGCAATAGGTTTAAGGGTCTAATTAGAGCCACCGATTCAATGCACTGGCGAGGCTAATTACTGGATTTAAAATAATGAACACATGTACACTAATGCACACCCACACTCACACACAATTAACAAACTTATCCACCTGTGCGATCCCCCCCTCTCCTCCAACCACCTTTTCCACCTCCTCCTCCCTGTCCTCCTCCCCTCGTTTGGTGTGAAATTAAACATTAAAGCCCAGCAGCACATGAGTCAAGGTACTTAATGATGTCGACTTCAGAATAAATTTCTCTGGAGAAATAGATAAAGACAGAAAGACAGGTCAAGAGGGAAGGAGAGAGGAAGAAAATCCAGAAAGCACGATAACCTGCAAAGTCTTGAAATGCCTGAAGCCCTGAACCACAGAGGTCCCCACAGTGACTCAACCTGACCCTTAAAGGATCCCGCAGTGGTCATCTCAGGGTAACGATGCACAGGAGACTTTTGTTCAGAGTTTGGGGTCTCAGCCATCACTATAATTAGGCTGCATACAAATGATACATCTGTGACCACAGGCTCAGACATGACCAAACGGTTGTATATACATTAAACACTCTATACAGCATCTTTTTGTATTTGAGTCCCCACATTTATAAAGTCTCCAGACTGGCAGTGAAGCAAACATGAGCTTACCACCACAGTGCTATTCTACCACAAACACTGTGGGTACACCTTGTGCTATTCTTTTATACAGTCTATGGGCTCCACAGAGGACAAATGTAGTACTGCACCAACATGGTTACAAACGTATATTTGCATCAGGCATCAGATTTCCCTGTCACAATCCAAGAAGCGATTCTACACCATTTTTTTTTAAACTCAGTAATATTCCTTATGACTGCATTTAATGATGGTGAAGTGTCCCTTATATATATAAAGCTGTAGCACAGGCAGAAAAGAAAACACCACCCAAAAAGGTTCATTTCTAGTAGTCTGTTAAACAGCAACAACATCGAATGATGAAATAATAAATGTAATTTCTTCAATGATGAATATTTATTTCACCAGTTATCCATTCAACATGTGAATCCTCCAAACTGGCCTTTCAGATGAATCAACATCTCTGTGAAATGATTTCAATAAATACTGAACATGACAACCTTCATGAAGGTTTCATTGCAGGGCTGCCTTATTAGCCTGAATTAGCTTCAGCTAGGAGAACCTAATAAACTGAAAGGTAAGTGTATATATGTTTCACTATACTCTTTTCAAGGAATTACCTTATAGGCTAGAAGTCTTTGTTAAAGGTACAGGGATATTTTTATTAGATATTAGATATATTGTTATAGAGTTGATTGTCAATTAACACAATAAGTCTCACTTAATGCCCTTGTAATTATGATGGAGTTTTTACAAACTTCAATCATATGGCGTGTTTTTATTGTGTTCTTATGTTGGAGCAGTGAAAGCTTCAGTGAAAGATGATTTGCTTCGAACAAGACGAGATAATGTCACCACTGTTATTCTATCAAACGCAATAATCCAGAGTGAGATCCAAAGATCACAACCCTTAGTGAAAAAGTTTGGTCAAAGTGATATAGTGTGCATAGACAGAGAGTAACAGAGAGATAGAAAGAGAGACATCTACTGTATTAACGCCAGGGCTGGTCCATTATAGAGCACCTTTAGAGTGGATATGACTGCAGGGCTTTAAATGATTTATGTAGTGGTGCAACACCAAATTACATCCCATTACTTCTCATTGTGGCAATAAGCCGTTCTGTCATTCTCCTGTATTTGTTAGTGCAGCACATAAATATTACAGATGAGACACTGGGTAGCAATTTGGGATCGAGCTAATGACTTTTCATCTGCTCATGTGTGAGTAAACTGCAAACAGGGAATGGAAGGAGGAGACTGAAAGTGGACATAGAAGAGATTCTTTATGTATTTACACTGGTACATGTACTCAAGGATTAATTAAACACCCTTAACAAACAGACTCCTTTTGGCCATGAGTCCCAAAAAAGGGCTCATGAACTCTCTTGATTCTAGATGTAATTATGCAAAATTGTAACTCATCGGAGATGTAAGTTTAAATCAGTCTTAGACGCATTGCCAGTGAAAATGTTAGTTATTTCCTCATACATTTCTTTATTTCTGTTTTCAAAGTAGTTCAGGGGATTCAGGACGACATCTCCAATAATTTAAGGGACTTACAAATGAAACATTTTCTAAAAAATGAAGCAGCAGAGAGCGTAATATGCAGATATTTAGTATGTAACACTTTCATTTTTCATTAGTCATTACCTGTCAGCATTACATCTACTATATTCAAATAACTGGTATATTCAAAGTAAGGGGGAAACGAGCCATCAGAGACCATTGTCAGTGTCAGTATCACTCTGAAATAAGAAAACATTTCAAAACGTGCTAGTCGTTTCTTTCCGCCTGCCATAAGATCCTGCTTTGACGGCCCCAAGATATTAAAACACCTTCTCTACGCCATCCACAGAATACAATGCCGAATGCTTGAGAAAGTGTTAAAATGACACTCCAGCATTGGAAGCCAAACAAAGTGTGTTTCACAACTCATTAGATATTTTGTATTCTGATAACCACCCCACTGCTACCCCACACCTCACATTGTCTCATTACCAAGCCAAGGTGACACCTTGGCCTCTGTGCTGGGCGTCCAACATATACGCCATCTGGCCAAGCGTCATCTTGTCCATGTACCTTCCCAAGCATGCACACACGCACAAACTGTTTTGTTAAATGTGCACACAAACAAACAAGTTGACTTTCCACACATCAGTCCTGTAGCCGTCTACCTCTAAGCAGAATGCATTAGATAGTTGAAGCCAGCAATGTGTGCACATTATAATGAATAACATTTTTGATAACTAATAATAATGTTAGTTCTGTAACTTAGATGTAAATTGCGGCATTCTCTGTCACCGCACTTTAAAATATTCACTTCAAAAGACTTAATTGTGCCAACAGGCCCCATAAAGACCAGGGAATAGTGGTAGTCCATACTGTATGTATCTATGGGGATATTAGATCTGGGCCTGGGGCCAGAGCTTTAACATATACCCTGCTCTAGTCCTACATACCTAATTTAACATCACAGCATAATTAAAGGGACTTGGCAGCCCCCTCACAGTCGATTTCAGATTTCATAGTCCCCTGGGCTACAAGAGAACCCCCTGAAGGGGGCCGCTGCTGGATGAATCAGAAATCTCTCGATCTCAGAATGAATTTATCTGCTATTTCACACTAGTATGTTCTCTGCAAACACTGCTTACAGAAGACACAGGCACACAAAAGAACTGTGTGTGAAACGTAGCCAGTGGATTTCTTTCTCCGTGAATGCACCGATGCACTTCAGGGTCCATGTCTGCTGCAGCTCCCTCACGCCCTGTTCGTCTTTGGGAAATATGCAGACTGTCGCAGCAATCCTCTCTCTGGTCCAGTCACCTTGTCATGGTGAGACCACTGGTGGCTGTTTCAGCACTGTGTTTTCAATCTGAGATGATGCAAAGCTTGCTTCTACATGAACCCCACGAATCCCAAATGCTAAATCATTAGCATGCACAGTGGCCAACACAATGATTACCAGCTAAAGGAGAATGTTCAACCAAATATCAGCATGTCCCCAGAATAGCTCGATCAAAAGCCCGTCAATCTGTTTAATTCTGTGGAACTCATTTGCCTTTTGTGTCGTATTACTATCACATGAGTGAGAGACCGCTTTCTATTTATGTTATTCTATTGAATCAACATCATTCAAGTACTGACTTAGTTTCCGTTGAGGTTTTCTCAGGCGCATCATCAAGTTCCCCATTTTTTTTTACAAATTTAATATTTACTTGAATTAGTAATAATTAATTTCCTAATCTGTCTTTCCATTCGATCTCTTTTTAATTCAATGTGTACCTTTTTTACCATAACTGAATTAGACTGCACCATACTATTCACTTCTCAAGTACAACCCTCAAAACAACGAGGTGATACCAGAGAAATTAAAATGATCGGAGGGGTGATTCACATAATATCTACTGTATGATCATAAAAATATTTGTTTTATCTCCGTGAGCTTATTGGGTCATGTCTTTAGACCTATAGATACAGAGATACCTGGAACAATGCATTTTTAAACTATGGATGACACCATTGTGGCACGACGTCACCTCTAATGACGAGGAATCTTTGGTAATATCTTGTACACCATTTTTGAATGACCTTGACCTTGATATTTGACTGAAATGCTGCAAAAAAACTACTAATATTTCCACAAAGATTGGTGAATATCTGTCCATGCGATGTTGACTTATTATTTTCACACACATACATAACACACAAACACAGACATGGGCTATGCCGGCGCAAAGGGTAACAATGACATAATTCATCAACTAACCCTCATTCGTGTCCTCCTGCTGTTTGTGTGCAGAGGCTAACATCATTGCCAACAGTTAGTTTACAGATGCCTCTCCATCACTGAGGAAAACAGCCTCGTGCATGGTTGTACTGTTTGGCCATTTTGGAAAGGAACCCCATAAATAATGACTAGGAATGAAATGGAAACAACGTGAAAAGCTGTTACTTTTCACCTCGCCTTGTCTATCTGTGTTGTTCACAATATGCTGTGTCTGAAATATGCATGAGGGAAAATGTGTCCCTGCCACAGCGGCAGCGACGGAGCGCTAAAGACATGAGGGTGGGGGGGAGATTGATATTTTTTTTGCAAGATGAATCTTAGAAATGGGGCAATGTTATGACATTTGTATCCCCGACTTTTGTGCAGTTGCTGTTGCTGACATTTGTGAAAGTAATGTTTGTTGGCTGTGTGCCGACAGTTCAAATGTCCTTCATTTAATATTCAGGAAAGAAGAAAAGAAATAAGCCTCATATTTATGTATTGTAATGCGAGGGTCATGAATATGTATGAACAGCTATCAATGCTTTCACCTTGAGCAGAATTGCACACAGGCATGCATGCACACATGCATTTTTGTGCACGTGTGTGCGTGGGCGTGTGCGTGTACGCTGTGTTGTGTTACTATTTGGAAGAACAAAAGGATTAAAATAAGGGTCTATTCAATCAGCCAAGGTCACACTCTCATTTCTCCTCTCTGACCAAACAACAAACAGGCTGTTCAAGCACGGGAGCTTTATACTTAACAGTTAAATGAGGAATTTAAGTGACTTGTTCAGATTGTATTTCGTTAAATATCCGGTGAGATTCTTAGCTCCCAGACAAAAATGTTATCAAGGAGTCTTGTAACCATAGTCCACGATCAGCAGCCACCACGATCAGGATCCACTATTTACTATTATGAGATGAAATTATAAGATATGATTAGATATTACATTCATGCCATTGGCATTGAGTAATAGATGATTTTTTTTAAACTAAGCTGAAAAGATAATGATAAGTGCAGAGAACGGATCTGATCCTGATAAGAGATGTTTTCTTTTCCTCTTTTAGTACCAATGTTTGGTTCAGAATTAACTCTGAGTCCAAAAGGGCAGAGGTGAAAAAGTCCATCACCAGAACCAGTCAAACCAAGTTTGACAGGAGACAAACCTAATATTCTCCCCACACATTGGTACACAAATCCATGTATTTCATCTTCACAGGAGTGCACGCACACGCACACAAATGCATGCACACAAATGCGCTAACACACACACACACACCACACTAACCTAAGAAGAAACAGAGCAGAGAAGTTAAGCTGTGAGTGGAGGTGACAGAGCCCCTCAAGGGAGACCCAAACACAAGAAGGGCCATGCCTATTCCTTCCTTCTATTTCCTCCCCTCTTTCTTGTGTTTTTGTGTCTATGTATGTGTGCAAGTTTGTGTGTGTGTGCCGCATCCCGCAGGATCCTCCTTCAACAACTGAAAAACTGGGACAAAGCCTAAGGAGTTAAAAAGAGAAAAGACACAAGCAAGAAGAAAAGGACAGAGAGGGAAAGTGAGATGTGGTCAGGGTGAAGAGGTCATGATGGACGGAGAGACAGAGACAGGCATGAGGGAAAAGGCTAAACTGTGTGTGTGAGGGGGATAAAGGCAGATGTAAAGACAGAGAAGCGGGGAGAAGAAAGAGATAAGGGAGAGGGGGAACTGTGAAGGGACGCAGTGGAAAATTCACTTTCTCTGAAGATGCCTGAATCTTGAGGAAAGGCAAATCTACAATGGAGCTTCTATTCTCAACCCCTCTGGAGAGGAGATGGCACACAGATAATTTCAGAATAATGCAACATGTTGAAATATATCCGCAACTATTTGAGACATTAAATAGCGTTCACATGCGCTGGGAAATGGCCTAGTTTGGGTTTCAAAAGCCAAGCACTTAATTCAACAGAAAGTAAACATATAGGGAGTTGCAACCCACCACAGACAGAGCTTCTCTGTTGTTTTTATAAGGTCTGACAGCATTCAAGGTGAATAGTTGATTCCAGGAAGCACACAAACAGCATGATGTAAAACCATCTTCCCAGAGCAGCTCTATAAGTGAATACTTCACAGCATAGACAGCCTCTTCACTGTTTGGCCCTGAGTTGGATCAGGTCTTAATTATTCTCAGACATCTTGACATGGCAGTTAAATAGAGTAACGGTTATTATCAGCTCTAGTCACATGGAAAATCATAATTAATATGGAAGTATATATTTGAGGTAATCAGTCATTATTATATTGCAATTCAATAACATGTTAGTAGAAAAATTATTTTCTTTCCATCAGCTCGGCTACAGGGTGTTTTGCTGTTGATCCAGGAGGGTTGAGTATGGGACTTTGAATTCTTTCTCACCGATGAGTCGGGTTCACAAACTGTTGCCTGTGTCAGGTTGAATTTAAAACTTAGAGCAAAGAACGCTCTGCTCCAGTGCATTTCCATTGCCTTCCATTCACTCCCTCCTGCAAGGAATTAGGCTAGGACATTAACCGACTGTAAAAGGAACACTAGAAATTACTAAATGTGATTTTTTTGTGTACAGATTAAACTAAGAAGAATTTAACGTTAAAGGTGCTAGTACATGTAGAAATACAGAGCCAGTTTCCAACCACATCCTGACTGCAGCTCAGTATTTACCGACATGAGAGCGGTACAGAATCAGTCTCATTTAACTCTCAGCAAGAACATGAATAAGTGCATTGACCAAAATGTTAAACTAGTCCTTCAAATTCATGCTCACAGATACATTCATCAGCCACAATCTTAAAACAGGTCGCTGATGTAGCCGTTGTTCCCACAGCAACAGTATTGCCTTTTTTTTTGTTGGGGCCCTGGCAGCTTGTTAGGTTCCATCACAGAGAAAGTGGGAAACCATTGTGATCACTTTAGATTAATTATGATACTGACCTTTGTACGTTTCTACACACTGGTGAATTATCTGCACAGATCCCAAGTCGATAACTGCACTTGAAGAAAACCGGCCAGTCCTAATAGATGTAATCTGTTCAGAGACACGTGTGTGGCCCCCCTCTTGTCAGCAATCACCACCGCTGGAGACTTGTTTTCACCAAGCAGTCTGTTTTTAGTGGGCTTGCATTTTTTCTCCAGCTACTAAATCTGTATAAACAAAAGGGTTCATTTAAGATGCAGTGATAAAATCTAAAAAGAAAAACACAAGCCTGCTTGAACAAGCCACAAACTGCTAAACACACCAGAAACAGTAAACTGTTAAAGTGAAAACAAAATCCTGCCCTGATGTTCAGACTGTGACACTTTATATATTTGTTGTTATTATGAAAAGTGTGATCATTTATCTTACATGAACTTCCCTTCACCCTCTCACATGTACTCCTGCATCAGCCTGTGTTTTCATGTTACCCATAATGCCTTTGGCAGAGAGGAGGCCTGAACATGACCGCAGTCTGCTGTGGGCTTTTGTGGAGACTGTGATGATAAAAGTAGAGAAGGAGCGAGACGGTGAAAAAAATAATACAAAAAATGCAAAAATGCATAAATCAACTTGCAGCAACTTGAGCATACAGCTTTGTTTGAAAATACCACATGACAGGTGCCGGTATAAAACTCTCTTTTTTCCAACGCATTACTTTAAGGGATATAAACTTGTTATGGACCCTTTTTCATTTCAGGAAAGGAGCCAAAGCTTTTCAAATATTAATGCATGAGTGTTCGCTGTTGTCTCAGAACAAGCAGCTGTCTCAATAATATTTTAAAAGCTATAATATGGACGTTGTGAAAAACAAGCCACCCCTGGCGTGAGACTCAAAAGCAATCGTTCTCTGCCGGAGATCCTGGTGGCTGTGGCTGAGTTTAGCTGCGTAAAATGTGTTTATTTTTATTTTGTTTTACAGTGGAAGACAAAAAAAAATGACAACTATTTTGTTTCCAAGGGGCCAGTTTGTCTGCATGCACCACGTGCCAAAAAAAGAAAAAATTGAGCTGAGCTTGTAGCCGCAGTGTGAGGGGAGTAATACCCAGGCCACACTGGATGTGTGAGCAGCGCAGAGCATTTTGCGTTTTATTTAGGCGGCCATGATGTCAGGTCAGAACGTCACAGGCGTGCGTCTCATCTGGTTCACAGCAAAATAGAGTGAAGATGATCGTTCACCACAGTTTCAAAGTCTACTTGTTGAATATGTCAAAATGATCGATATTTTCAACAATGCCTGTAGTGATTTCAAAGTAGAAGCACCTGAACCCATTTATTTGTTGTTGCACGACCGGAAGATGCATGGCTCCATTACGTAGCCTCAAATAGCAGCTCTGCAGCCAACAGACGTCCGCAAGACACAACAGATCACCTGCATACACACACATGCAGTGAGATGCAGGCGTAAGAGGAGTTGTATTAGAGCGGAAGTAGGTTCATGTACCTATGGACAGTCTTGACATCCCACCCTTACTCAAAAACCTGAGAAGGGAAACATCTGTGCACTGCAGCCGGGCTGTTCAGTGAGTCTGGGTCATCGCACCTCTTCACGTGAAGACATGTTAAACGTAAACAAAATACTTAAACACTGTAGCTTTAATTTCTTATTCAGCATATTTTATTAAAAAGCACAGTTTGACACCCAGCCAGGCCAATAACAGTCTCAAAGCCATAAATACTCCCCACAGCCGACTCTCACACATCTTCTCCAAATACACATTATGTGCTTATTTAATAGTACACTACGTACTGGTCTGTTTTTTTCAAATATATAGTTTTTTTATATACATACATTAGCAGTGTATATTTAACAGAACAGCTGCAGTTAACAATTTAATTTCATAAGATCTACAGCTCTGACATTCATAGAAAAGCATTTGTAAAAAAAACAATTCGCTTAAGAATTTTCACTGTTACTGTCTAGAATGCTCCAATGTTGATGGTTACTGACATATGACAGTGAACAAGCTGTAACTTCGACATGCATGATTTTGTAGCTTGAATATCATCCTTGTATAAAACACAAAGATCCACAAGACAGACAGATTTGCAACTATGATCTACTCATGTCATTGATCTCCTCTCAGGCATGTTTCTATGACACTCAGTCTTTGCTATTTTTTATATTTTATTTTATATTTATTTTTCTGAAATAACTGAAGCTGTCATCTGCGAGAAGTGGATATCTCCTGCATTTACTTCATTTCTCAAAATGAATAGTAAATGCATGCTGCGGGGAGAGCGATGACCAACTGCAGCGCTGCTGCCTCTGATCTCATTACCAGGACCACTGTCCCAGCATGTGATAACTTAATGAACACCCTACATCCAAGACACATGAAAACACTGCTTTTAACCACAGAAGACTTATTGAAACCAGCGTGGCACAAGACGCTACAATAGAGAAAACTCCCATAGCAATTATCCTCTGCCTCTCTGTCCTGGGCTGACTTGTTTTTGTCCTTCTCCCTCTAATGTCACTCCACATCTGCCCTTATTTCACTGCTCTTCATTACTGCCCAACGCTGGCACTCGCCCTGGGTCTTCTAACTTTGTTTCTCTGTTGTGGTCGTGAACTCTGCCATGGCACAGGCACAGTAACAAGAGCTCAGCTCCTTGTGCTGGCTGCAGATTTAAATACTAGTCAAAGCCTTAATTAATCAAAACAAGAAAAAAGTCGTACCATGATGTCAGTGTTTGTTTGTTTTTGTCAAGTTCTAAATTTCGTCCTGAGTAAGCGTGATCGAGGGCCCCGCATATTCACTCCTGATGGTTTTGCACCTGCAGCTGGAGGACATCAGTCTTCCTTTAGACAAAGTGTTTGTGTCTGACGTAAAACAACCAGCTTCATCACACAACAGCTCCAGGTCAACTGAGTGTGCTACTTTAAAAAAGTCAGACTTACTGATAATGTATTTCTTCCAATCAAGCGCTGTTACCACAGACATCTAGCCATGAAATTACCCTGTCACTCAACATGATCGGTCCACTCCCTACACGCACCACAGACTGCACATCCTACCACTGTGTTACTGATAATGACTGACGTCATGAAAGTATCGGAGGAATAAAGGGAAAGCCTCTGTATAAGGAAAGCTGTACAGGTGACTGTAGATCCTCTTAATGTACGATTAGCCAAAAAATAAGACCTATGTGATGCTGTAGATCTGATACAGTTTAACTGGAAACACATGCATGACAAATTAAATATACTGCTGAAATGGTCACATTATACTGTGTCTGCAGAATTCCATGTGATTTCTTAGCATGTTGACGCTTTCATGACACAAGATAAATGATGATGCTCCTGATTACTGCACTGAAACAACACCTTATTGTCCATGTGAGGAATTTAATTTAAAACATTTGTTAACTTTTTTAAGCACTTGAGGATCAAATCATCACAAAGTATTTAATCATGCATTATAACCACCTAAATCAAATGGTTAAGGCTGTCATACTGCTACTTAAAGTGGGCCTTGGGTACCATGAAAGAAATATTCCACATTGAAAGTTGTCACAGCAGCAGTGATTTGAATTTATTTTTTTTCTGACTTGCCATTGCTACTAAAGTTGAATAGGCGACAAAATATCCTTTCATCCAATCTTTACTCTTCTCTGTCTTTGTAAATGAAGGCTAACTTATCCAAAGCCTCGGAATGGAAAGTGGCTTCATTTTCGCAGCAAAAGTGAGTCATTTAAATCATTTATTTACTCATCTGTCTGGAGATTCACTCAGTGCCAAGCTGACCACAACCTACTACATCCATGCTGTCATTTAGTAATGCTCAGCCCCATCTTTGGCTGACTGCTGTGTAACATTCCCCACATGATGGAACCATCCATTAAGTGAGGCGAACATGGGACTGTGTGCTCCCATTAGGTTGAGTAATGTTGACGATGTAAACTGGCCACGATAGGAAAACACCGTAGGAAAAATGGTAACATAACCTTAACTCAACTTAACTGTCTGCATGCACCCATCATAGGTGCACTCTGGTACTCTATAAAAATAGAGACATTGTGTGCAATAGGTTTGCATTTGCATTTGCTCCTATGATTCATGTTAAGCGTTGCCTGTCTGAGATTATCACCAGCTTCATCATGAATTTACAATCGGGGTTTCTGTTAATGTATGTGCTTTTATAAAATGTTAATACCAACGAGTTTCCTTTACCCTAAATGGTATCTGTACTTTTGTTTATATCTACATGTTGTTTTTGTCATCTTTGATTGAAGTCGGAAACATTCCTTTTAACAGAGTACATATTTTGGGCTGGTGTGGCTGTGTATAATCATTGATTCTACAAGTTATGTCATTTAATTTATTTGGCCCAAATTTATCTTTACTTTTTTTTCATTTTAAAATAAGCTTTTATATTCTATTAAACTTTTGAACCTCTACTTCTTGTGCTTTTTTTTACTTGAGGTGCATAGATAATCTACTGTTCTCATTACATACATAAATGTTAATTTAATGTATGTACACTTTAATTACCTATGGCTCACTGCATAATGCTTAATCAAGTATTTGCTGTGGGAGTACTGTATGTAAAGTGTGAGAATGCCGTTTTCACAAGAATAAATTATTTTCTTTCCAACCGCAGGATGTAAATTAAAAGCAAAGCAGCCTAAAGGTCACAAATTTAACATTTTTCTTTTTTTCCTGCATCGCTAATTGTTTGCTCGACGTAATCTCCCTTTTCCATACAATGAAAACAATCTGGGTCTGTCTGGTACTTTGTTGCATGATGGCAAAATGACCAAATATGTAAGCTTTCATATTCTCCCATTTTAAATGCATCTCTGCTCTGTACATCTCTGCTCTGATTTGAGGAGAGGAGAGGAGCAGTGAGAGCGCACATTTGAGAAGAGAAGGAATGTGCACTAAGTGATAATATACACTGCTGCCAAGACAATGACATTAACACCCCAAGCTTACAAAGGACACTGTCAGTCTCTCTCTCTCTCTCTCTCTCTCACACACACAGTATATACATCGAAGAGTACAAGGCTACGGGATGGCGAGGGGGAGTAGGAGGAGGACATTATCTTGAGGAAATAGTGGTTGATACAGAGGCCCGAGCAAACCTGAACACAGCTCTGCATTCTTTTAATGGAGATTACACAGTCTGGGTCCAGCTCATCTTCTTTAACACTGCATACGACTACATCACTCTGTGTGTGTGTGTGTATGTGTGTGTCTGCTTGTGTGCCTGATAAATATGCCGCCGTCTCCGCGCACATCCAGCATCCTTAACGGACACCTTCCGACCCCACACCTGGCGTCCAATCAAATCTCCCAATGTGGCCGACCAATGAGAGCACACAGCAGGGAACCACGGGAGTCTGATGCTCTGACTCTACCTCGCCCTCGTCCTGACTTCACAGGGTCTACAAATCACGTGGCTGATTCAGGGTTTTACTAGCGAATATGTTACTCTGTCTATCTGCAGGATATCTAATGGTCCTTAGCAACTCTGACAAATATGGAAAGGTCATTCCTCCTCCGCTCACTTCTAGTATATTAAGTCAGTGGAAGACTGGGTCCGACATCTTGGTTTTTCCTACTTTGCTTTGCAAAATTGGCCTTAAATTTACTCCCAGCTAGCGTTTCAAAGTCCATCCCCTCTTTTAAATTCGGCATTCTTAAAACCTGCAGATGCCCTGAGTCAAGAGCTGAATAATTCGTAGACCTTGATCTTCCAATTTCTCTCTGCTGCACGACACAGCTCCTCTTCCTCATTTGTCTTTCTGTTTTCAGGCTGTGTCTTCTTTCTGTGGCATTGTATAGGTTGCGTTCAGATCATACATACCTCCTTGTCTACATATTTTCTTGCCCGGTTTCCTGGCACATTCCTTGGATATTCTTTTGACTGTAAAATGAATAGAAGACTAAAGAATAACATGGAGCCCCTGGACAGGCAACATATACACACGCCCAAACGCACACACACACACGCACACACACAAGCACGCACACGAACTGCATGCACACACACTCACACACACACACAAAGCTGATTGAGGGAAAAAGAGGGAAAGGGCGAAATAAAGACAGAGGGGAAAGAATGAATCACACCAGCTCAATCAGCACAGCATTCAGCCTATCAGTCAGCCAGCCAGTCATTCAGCCAGTCAGCCAAATCAATCAGTGATGATCATGACAACGACTGTCTTGTTTAATGAACTGTAGCCATTGTGGCAGAGCACAATAGGCTATGATGAGCTAGGGGAGGTTAGCCGGAAGGGGCGGATATGGCCATGGGGAGAAGGAGGAGAAGGAGCGACAGGGAGGTGGAGAAGGAGAGAAGGTTAGAGAGGATGGAGGGAAGGAGACTGATGGAATTGGACTGTATGGATGGCCGCCCGGCACACGCACGCTCTCTCACACACATATGCCAACTGTCACTCACAAAACCACTCTGACACACTCATGTTCATAAAGCAGTGTCATGCACATTAAACATGCACAAGGTCATGCTTCCCTTCAACTGACAGAGAGACAGACAGGGACTGAGACAGAAATGCACACTCACATACTTAAAACACATCCCGACAACTCTTCTGTCAACAAGAAGGTTGTGGGTTCAAATCCTTTCACCCTTGCGCCCCACTGTTTCCCCGACCATCCTACCATGGGCCCTGCAGGCTAACTCACCATCCTCAGTGGGGACGTAGATGTTTAGATAGAGGCAGTCTTCGCTCTGGTCCTGGACGTACGTGGACACGATGTCAATGCTGTTGGTAAACCACACAGGCAGCATCACATCTGGCAGACGGCCCTCCACGATGCTTTGAGGGCACACTGGGGCAAAGTGTGTGGCATTGCGCACCTCAGGCCACGTTGCCGGCGGCTCGGGTGGCTGAAAGCGGTGCTCGCCAGTGGGTGGGGCAGCATATGGGACGCCCAGGAACTGCACGACTGGACCCAGGATCTCATTGTTGAGCTCTTTCTTGACACCACGCAGCCTGCCGTAGACAGTGGTGACAACAGGGTCGTTCTCATCGAGTTTCTGAGCTGACACGGCAGCTGGGGCTGCCTGCAGCAGCAGCAGTCCCAGCCATATTAGAGAGGACGCCCACCGATTGGCCCTCAAGGAAACTTCAAGTCCTACGAATCCCATCATCCTTGTCCCGTCCTCCGCAGACTGAAATAGTCGACACCCAGTCCTCGAATGGTGCCTCCACTTGGACATAGCTGCTACTCCTTGAACTCAACTTCCTTGCTGTGTCCTCTTTTGTACTTTCCGATTAAAAATTCCTTGTTTTCTTTTTTCTCACTTAAGCCATTTGATACAAACACATAATTACACTCCAATTCTCATATTCACACACAGGCATAAGTAGCTCCGGAACGGATGGGGGGTGATGGTTGCTAATGATCCTCTTTAAAATCCAGGCAGTGTAAATGATCCGCTGGAAATGTAACAGCCATCAGTTTCCTCCAGCTTGGTGATGGGAAATCTTGGAACTATTCCTTGTAATAAGGAAAATATACTCCTCCAAAGGGTCCTGCCAACAACCTCTACAAAAGTAAACTTGAATATCATATTTATGTGCCACTATCTCAGCAGGTAGACAAGCCAGTTAGTGATGAAAGTTTCCATCCCCCTGAGTGGAGGATCCTGCCACACGGAGCAGCGGAAGCAGGGGTTGCAGTGCAGCAGATGTAGTGTCTGGACTTGGATCAGCTCCGGCCAGTTCAAAGTCTGTCCCCTGTAACACAGAGAGAAAGTGGCAATCAGCAGTCATACAAACACAGGTCACATATGTTTATTTACTTTTGTTTGTCTTTCCTCTTACAAAACATTGAATTCAACCATTTGCAGAATGGACGTGTGATTTGTTTTTCATCCATATGCAATTAAAGAGGAGCACAGCATCTCATTATAACAAAACGGCAGTTGGTGAAGGTGTCCATCAGTAAACATGGTAACAGATGCTTACTGGTCACGATGGAGTTTGTCCTACAGTTTATACCCTACCCTTCGTAGGGAGTGACCTTTTATGGGGGAGAACCATCGAATACAGATGCTTCCTGCCAGCAACACAGCGCAACGTCTAGGAGGTCAAGGTTGAGGACAGACACGTAGCGGCTCTGTCTTTCATGTTTAGCCACTTTCCCATTGAAGATACAATCGATGCCAAGCACAAATATTGTACAAAGTTTGACGATTTCTAAACACATGGAAGCATCATTGACTGGCTGCAATGCATGGAGATATGAAGATGTAGTAGAGATTAGTAGAGTAACAGTTACGACATTAATCAAACTTAATATGGCAAAAGAACATGGGAAATTGTAATATTTGCATGATGTATATTTGCTTTTGAATGCCTGGTTATTTGTTACTCCCTTACATAACTACCATTAAGAACAACATGAATAGCAGTTTTATAATTTGCACCATTTTTGTGGCTTTCTTCTTAAATGCTTACCAAAATGTTGTATGCTTCTAAAAGAAGTGTTTCCACATTTGCCAGTGCATTCGTTTGTCAGGATTTGCTTTTCCCTCATAATAATGTGTGCCCACACAAATAGAAGCCATTTATCACATTAATTCCCTGATCATACACAAGAACATGCTGGCTCCTGTCTCTCGACGCCTGATAGGTAACTTTCTCTGGTGGGATCCATGAGTGTCAAATTTCTTTATTGTGGTTGCTGCTGGAAGATAACCAGAAAAATAAATCACAAAATATCTTCAAGAAAGCTGTCCCGTCATGTTCAACAATCTAGTGTCTCCAAATAAAGAAAAACAAATAATAATTTCAAAAATAATGTACAGGGATCAAAATGCACAATATATCATATTGCAAACTATAAGGAGCGAGGCTAGTGAAAATAAATATCTGCTGACACAGAGAAGCTAAAGTACTGAACTCAATCCTAATTCATTTCTCACCTTAAATAACCAGACTATTTTGAGGAGAAAATGTGTGTGTGTGTGTGTGTTTGTGTGTGTGTGTGTGTGTGTGTGTGTGGTTGAGCTGTTTATGTAAGTGTGTGCATGGGTGTGCAATGTAAAACACAAGGGCTTGTCGTGCCCAGTATGAGTTTTTCTATGTTTTTTCCACACTGCTTAGGAGTCAGTGTTCCACATGGATGAGCTCACCTTCATATTTCATACACTGAGGAAATCCTATTTACTGCAGCTGCACACACAACTTGCCGAGGGACATGGACACTCGGTTTCCTCAAATTTGCCAGCGAGGAGAGGCTGACCCGGCCCGGGAGCCTCAGACAAACAACCAGGTAAAGTTTAGAATTAGAACTGCTGGTAGATAATGAGAGTGAAATGATTATTTTAAATCATCATAGCCACCCTCTTTGACAGGAATGGGGAAATATGTCAGAGCCACAGAAGTCTCCAATAGCTCAGTACTCTGCATCTGCGGTAGCTCTATTGAGCTTTAGTCGTGCATGAGGGTTTGAGCATGTTAGCTGCACCCCCCCTGCTGTTTGTCCTTGGGTCAGACTTGGATCAGACCCTGACCAACTTACTCAACACATATAGTTGGGTTGATTTTATACCCAGCAAACAAGGGTGTGTGTCCATATTTGACACAGTGCTGAGTTGTAAAAATATTCCCAAATTACACATTATCACATAACTGTTTAATGTAATCAGTCAACAGAAGGTCTAATCCCGTCTCAAATTTGTATTATTTGTATGTCCTCTCCAAATGTCCTTAATACAACTCTAATCCTATTTTATATATACTCCTTATAGACACTATAGATGACTTACATAAACCATCAACAACCAACCTGATGCATTGTAATAATGTTTTATACCTTTGAATTAGCAGCCTGTAAAATTATAATAATTAGAACTGGTATACTGTGTGATATTATGTGTATTATAAAATTTATTAATATATTGTTATTGTAGGTGAATTCCACCAGCTCTGCAGTTTTCACTGTGGTACTAGATCAAAACAAAACTGTGAGGTATTACCCACCCCTTATCGTCCCTTGTTCGAGTTTAGAGGGGATTTAGAGTGAGAAATATTTTTGTTCACTTGGAACTGAAAAACCCAAGAGCTGGAAACCTGTTGTGTTTATATTACAACAGGATGTCACCAATCTTCAATATTTGAGACAGGTTTTCAGATGGTCAGTCAATGTTATTTATTTATTTATTTATCCCCAAGCTTGAATCACAATTTCTTGAGCACAATGGCTCTGAAAGGACATATTTCTGTTCATAGATGGGGATCCATGCTGGATTCACAACTAGCAAGCGGGGAGGTTGATAAATCTTCTAACGCCCCATGCAAAACAAAAAGAAAAAAAAAAGAATACAAATATCTCCCAGTGTTGACGATAACGAAGAAGACGTGAAGAGAGTTTGAGGTGATAAGAGCTGACACCAGTCTGTGTGTGTGTGTGTGTGTGTGTGTCTGTGTGTGTGTGTGTGTGTGTGTGTGTTTTGTCAAGAAAATCACGTGATCTCTGCAGCGGAGTTAATACGTCACTTCAGGTCTTTGCCTGTGGCAACCAGCTGCTCCACCTCTTGCTTGAATAATGCGGAGGATATGTTGCTGTTCTGAACGCATCTGCAGAAAACCTCCTGCCGTGTTTGAAATGTAAACTTTGGTAAAACTCAGTAGACAATTCTCCAGATTTACCTGTAGTTCTGAAAATGGAAAAACAGAGATGTCATTGCCTGATGTCAGGACTAAAAAGTGTCAAATTAACACTTAAAAGGAATTTAAGGTTGTAGGGGTGTGCTGTGGTTCTTGAAAGTGATCTGCATATTGTTTTAAGAACAAACAGCTTGAAAGGTGAATATAAAAACTGTTATACAATAATATTTCTGCCCCATTCCCCACAAATAGCATCCTGAAATAATTACAGTATGAAAACTTGGGCAAGAAAAGAGATGGGCAATGATGTGTTTTGTAAAGCAACAGTGCTATTCGAAATTTGACGAATGAATCCTAATCAGTTCATCTTTGAATTCAAGTGGCGTTTGTGCCTGATATAATGAAACTGCCTCTAAGGGTTCCTGTGATACTGCATTCACAAGAAAAAAGACGCGAGTTTAGATGAACAACCCAAAAACCTAGAGGGAAGCAAAAACAATGTTTTGTGCAGTCACAGCAACTGTTCTGAGTAAAAGTTGCTGCCAAATTTGAGGAGTGTCCTTCAGGGCTTCGCTGACATGATGTCTATACAGATGGACATGATTCCTATGATGGTGCAGAGTTTACAATAATGCAATAACCATCATTATTGAAATAAGTGGTTCTGTGCATAACTTTTCTAAAGTTTTGTTTTCGCCATTATCATGCTTCGTGACCACTCACCCTCGTCAAACCCTGAAACTAACTGTGAAGCCTGGTCTCCCATTTTTTGTCTTCAGAGCAAACCTGATCTGTTCTCATTACCAGACTTCACTAGAATGTATCCTGTCTTTCTTGCCGTGTTTGGATGGTCTATTTGTGGGTCTGCATTTTGCTGCGTTATTTGTGAGTGAAGACCTAAATTCACCAGTGAACAGGGGTGTGTTCTATATCTGTGAGCAGTAAGGGGAGTGGTTTAATGAGGAACATGACTTTATACAATAAAGATAGGATTTTTTAGAACCATGCCATTGGAGATAGACGGAGCTACTTTACCTTTAGAGATTTCACTGCATACAAAAGTAGTATTGCAACACACAAACACAACTGTGTTTCTTACATAGAAAAATTATTGTTGAAGTATTAACAGAGCGACTGCACTCATAGGTGTGTCTTAACGTCTGCCTGGATTATCTGCACCACTACCATATAGTATTTACTACTGTAGATGACTGGCAGGTAAATATTTATCTGTACTGCATTTGCCCTCAAAGACACCACTCTGTCTATGGTCTCTCCATGTAAAAATGATTAACTGTCTGCTTTTCTTTTCCCTACAATTTTAACTGACCTGTCTGGCTGACAAATGTACCCTCTCTCTCTCACACAGACACCGACACACACAGAATGCAGGTTATTAGGAGAGCAGCAACACCCATTAACTGAACTACAGCTAGTATATGTCTGATTTAGTTTTTCCCAAAGAAGCAGATCTCTAAAGTTGTGCTGAGCACATCCAGAACACCATGAAGCCCGCCAGAAAACGTAATAGTCTTTGTTGTAATAGTGTATTGATTAAATTATTCATTTATTATTAATATAATCTTTCATCTCGTTTCTTACCCTGAAGGTAGGGAGGGTATTCTACCAAACGCCTTTTCTAAACTCAACATGATAATGGACTCAAGTTTGTTGGATATGATGTCATTTTTTTACTATTTTTAAGTTTTTCATTATTATTTGAGCAGACAGTCAGAGAGATATTTGGGTGAAAAGAGGTTAAGGGGGACATGCAACTAGGGTCCTCTTTGCCAGGGGTCAAATTTAGCTTTTTGTTGTTTTATGGCACGAGCCTCAGCCATTCAGCTTGAAAACTTCAAAACAGACTGAACTGGATTCCAGAGCTACATATTTACACAACGTCATCCACTTAGAGACTCTCAGGAGTCCAGGAATATACACAACAAAGTTGTGCAGACACCTGTCCAATATCACCAGAATCAAGGGACTCAACTATCGTCAATAATTGTGTCTTTTTAACTTTAAGTGTAGGCTTTGATCATCTTTGTAATTAAAAGCAGAGACGTTAAGACAGACTACACTGAAAATACAATCCTGTGAAGTGAAATGAAATGAAATGATGAGTCCCAGTCTCAAGCAGCTCGGCAGGAGAGGAATTTCCAACTCGTCAATGAAACTAAGAACAAACAAAGAAGAGAATCAACTGTGAAGAGCGCCAGAACAACTCTCAACAGAGTTGTGTAAGACTGGTATCATCCCTGCCCAGGAGGATCCCATCTGTCATCAGAAATAAAGGCACATGTAGCAAATATTTAAAAAAGAAATAAAAGAAAGCCGCCTTCCTCATGAAGTAGCTATTAACTTATGTTGCTGTTGATTATTTATTGTGAACCTCTCAATATAGTTTAAATACTTAATTTAATTGACTTCATTCTTTTTAGACTTCGGCTTGACTTATACACAGTGAGTGACCAGACGTGTACACAGTTTGGTTTTATATCATATGTATAATATTACAATATATTTCTAATGCAAGACATTAAATAGAACACATACAGTAGATACATTGTTAACTTCTTGATTTGAACAAATGAAAGCTCAGGCAAGATCTTAAAGCAACTAATTACAACTTGTTTTTAACCTATTGTGCATTAATATATGAATTGTCCATAATAAAATGAAAAGAAAATGCGTCTTCAGGATCATGTGAATCTACAGTAGTTTAATCAGACAACTTAAACAACACATCGTCATCAGGTTTGAATCCAAACTGGATCTTGTCCAGTCTGATTGTTGAGAAGCAAAGACAAAGGCACAAATAGATGAATCACTCATGGAAAATAACTACAACCTAGTGTGTGTGTTTTATATTTTCCCATGGCTCAGATAAAAAACCTCAATGGTCTCATGGCAATTACATAAATCTCACAGAAACACAATGGGAATTTACTGGAGATTTGCTGTGGCCTATTGTGATCAAAGTCATGACTGCTCATTCTCAGCCGCCTGCTGTGTTTGGGCATGTGGTAATTTTCCATCAATATACAAAAACGCATGTGTATTCCACTGGTTTCCTCACTTGACATGATCCAAAGGGACCATTTAGCGTGCCTCAGTTTGCTAAAAGTAAAAGAGGTTTAGTCGGCAATTCTTCTGTGTCCCTGAACAAATAACAAAAAACTGCTGACTTTCAAAGGCGGCCGACGAAGCAGTTTATCCTCTGGCATCAACATGGCAGCTACCATGGAATCACACAATGAATATTCACATGTACAAGGCTCTCATGTAGCCTTTGCCACAAAAGGAAACAATTTAAATGTGAACTCATTCTGTGGGTGGTTTAAACAAATTTTGGCTCATTTATATTCACGTGACCATGGGGATTGCATGAATAAGCTGTCAGTAAAAATAGATGAATAAAAGAATAGATTATAGATTTTCCATTATTCAGCAAGTGTGTGTGTGTGTGTGGTCCTGGTGTTATTCCTGAATTTGTTTACGTAGTCACATTTTGGACACTTGTCTTCCTTATGTGGACAAAAAGCTAATCTGCATATTGTAAATCATTGCATCACAAGGTGAATACATGTTATAAGGATCGGTTAAGGTTACTCATGCACTCGCACACATAGAAATATTACTATTTTCTTAATTTTCTAATTTGCGACATAGGTACATAGTATTTATGAAAAGCAGGGGTGACGTGGTTTATCATCTTACTTTGATGTTCTAAGAGAGCGAGCTAAGGAGTCATGTATTCCAGCTCCAACTGCAATGAAATGTTATAGTATATGATCAGAAATTAGTTTCGTAGTCTTGCCATTGTTGATGAGTATTGATGTCTGATTTACAATATGGGAGAGTGGGAGAGAGTTACTACAACTGTGTAGGTACCAATTGTAGCTCATTCCTCTGTGTTAAAGGTGAACAAGTGTGTTAAATAATACAACTGTCTCCTTTTCTTACATTGTTGTTCTTGCACCTTTATATAAAGATCATAAAGATAATTCAAATTGATAGCAATTGCAGGCTTTTTATGGATGTGTATACAGATATGTACATCACTGAACCTCAATTATACTACAGTCATTTTGACTTTTTTATATTTTGAACAATAATTTAATATATTTATATGTGTACACCATCAAGCATAATTTTGTAAAGTGCACATATTTTGTTGATTTCAATGTGTTGTGTTAACATTCAAGCCGTACAGCACTAGTACTTGGGGGTGAGAGAGAGACTGTGTGTCTGCTCCCAAAGCTACTCTCTGATTCTGAACAAATGTACAACTGTGGTGTGGCTGCTGTTTCTTCATCTTAGGAAAGACAAAAAGTAAATGTGTCAAACTGCACTCAAATATGCAAAAAGATCTTTTTTCCACTGGCATCCATTTCCTCTCTTTAAATATTCAGAAAAGACTGAATATGGAAGTAGATGTATTTATAAAGCGGTCTATTTCCTCACTTTAAAACCATGGATGTGACAGTTTGCATCTGCTCTTGTTATTTTGTTGAAGGTCTTTTGGGACACAGGCGGCAGTCGGTCGAGTGGCAACAACACAGGAGTGGAGGTGAGGCATTAAAAGAGTAAACAGTTTAGGTTTCCCATCTGCCAGCTCAGAAACAGGAGTAGAAATCCCCATGTTTTTTTTTCCTCTGTGAAACATCTGTTGAGTCATTCTAAGTGATCCCAGGCGTGGTGCTCTCTCTCCAGTCAAACCACACAGAGGAGCAACAATTGCCAACTCAAAGCACACATGGTGATGGAGCTGACCGTCATCTCCTCCATCCTTACAGCCCTTACAGCCATGCAGGCAGACAGATGCCCTCCCATCCCTCCTCCCAGCCGCCACATTGCTAAACAAACGTCTTCTTATCAACTGCTGTGCACAAACGCGCAAAAAAACAAACAATTATATGAACACAAACAAACGCAAAGCAGAAAGACAGAGAGGCAGCGAGAGAGTACTGAAAAGGATAGTGTTTCCATTGATTGTTGCCCTGTGTTGTTCCATTAAGTTGGCAAGTGTTGCCCTTTGTTGTCACGGAAACATGAACTGCTCACTGGTCATAAAGTAAACAGGAAAACATCCAGATCTGATCTCCTCGAACCTTGAAACCTGAAGGAAACTTCAGAGATTGTGTTTAAAAAAAAAAAAACCTTCAATAGTCAAGCACTGTGTCTTCTCTCTTTTATCTGTATCACAGTTGTCCCAATTGTGACACACTGCAGCTTAACAAGCATAAAGTATGTGTCCGTCCGCACTACAGTCATCCTGGGATAACTTTAATGAGTTGACGATCAGAGGTCCTCAAAGTGAAGAGACACCAGCAGAATTCGCTCCCGTAGGTTTCCGAGGAACCATGTCATGTGGGAAAATAGGCAAGACGCTATGACGAGCAGCAGCAGCAAGGCATGAATGAACCATTCACATAGGCAGAACGAACACAGGGGCAGAGGGTGCATCTATCCCAGGGCACTTAGTAAGGGCCTTCTACTGAGCTACCTTTTGGCTGGACTGCAACAGAGGTGATGAGGTGGAGGACAGTAGACGAGCTGTCGGTGATGTTTCCAGCAGCCGTGCCAGCACAGGACCTGGTTCCTGGTACCCGACTGATACACAGCTTCAAAACTGTACGTGAGCATGGCAGTCAGCCTGGTTTAAAGAATATCTATAATGCCGTGTGTGCAACGCGTAATCACTTAATCTATTTTTGGTCACTGTCTGTTGGAGGTGGTGCTGAACTGATGTAGACCTGCACCGTCAATCTCATCCCTTGCTGTCCAAGGTCCTGAAGCACTTTGTTCTCCAGTACAAACTCGTCTTATAGTGACACAGACACAGGCTTGATTTGCTCTATGAGTGGCAACTTGTGTTATTGGGTTGGATAGGATATTATATATATATAAGCTATTTTACAGATGAGAACATTAAAACTACACTATAAGTAAGGCCCTTTGATAGTGCCCCTCTAGCCCCTCTGTGCAGAGAGTCTAAGTTCACCCCTGCCCCCTCTAACCTGTCATACCATCATCGAAGGTAATGCACATGGAACATGGTCAGTGGCATCAAACGCAAAGCTTTAAGTAAGGTTAAGTTAAAAGTTATCTGAGGGTGATTGCTCCCTCTGCTAAAGAAGTTTAGCTGTGGTAAACACCTAAAACAATAACAATAACATTTGAAGAAATACATTTATATGATCTATTGATATTAGCTTTCTCACTAAAATATTGTGTTATGTTCAAATTGTAATGGTTTTACTTGTCTGTTTCTTTTTTTCCTTGCTTTGAACCGCTTATTACAAAGCTGATCAAAGTCCCGTAAATCAACAGACTCTGAACGAACAAACCGAGCGAAAGACTATTACCGGTGATCGACACAACGGTTTACACATGGCTGCTCTGTCAGAACATTGAGCCACAACCTTAAAGGGAAAGTGCACCCAAAAATGTCCACAAAACACAATAGCTTTGCAGCCAACGGTGATGAACAATAAAATAAAATAAAAATAAAACACCTCCATAGTGTTCCTGTGGTGTTATCTAAGTGTCCTAAGCCCCAACATTCAAATTGGACTCGAAAAGTCTTTATTTACACCGTGTTTTTAGCCTAAATGTCCTCTGATATCCTCCTCTGGAGCAGTGTTGGCACATAGATCACAGCGGACATCTAGGCTAAATACATGGTTTATATGATGCCTTTTTTGAGTCGAATTTGAATGTCAGGGCTCACTTCAACCACCCCTCCATCAGCATAGGGCTGAGTAGATAATGAGTGAATTTTAATTGTTGGGTGGACTATCCCTTTTAGACATAAATGGTAAATGGTCGGTATTTATATTGTGCTTTTCTAGCCTTGCTGACCACTCAAGGCGCTTTACAGTGCATTTTTTTGCCATTCACCCATTCACACACACATTCATACAGTGCGTCTACATATTGTAGGTTGCTTTGGATAAAAGCGTCCGCTAAATTAAATGAAAATGTTATCTATGGGCAGCACTTTTTCTATGATGCAATCCGGGGTTCAGTAACTTGTCCGAGGACACTTTGGCCTGCATATAGGAACAACTGGGATCAAACCCCTGATCTTCTGGTTAGAGGACAACTGTGTGTGTGTGTATGTGTGTGTGGGTGCGTGCATCTGCACTGTATCCGGAAGTCTCCACGGTCACTGGCCCATGGGGGTCAAATGCACCCACATCGGTCGTGATGTGTTCACATGGAAACGTACAAAGACAGACACGACTGAAATGGTAAAGAGCTGCTGTTTAATCAACTGCACAAACACTTCCCCCAAACAATTCAAGCAAGAGCTTTCAAAGACTGCTGAAGGCTAAAGACAGGAGAGTGACCTGAAGAGATGATTTCCAAGCAGCTGAGCAACATCAACTAACTTAGCACAAGGCTTTCTACATTATACATGGTGTGGTGGCACGGCATGTCAGATTCAAATGGTTCCGGCACTGCTGTGATCATCCATCTCCCCTGACAAAATGTCAAGGTCTGGGATTTTTCTTCCATTTTGAGTGCATGGATCTGTCGGGCTGCGGAGGTGCGGAGACTCAGGTCCAGCATCATGTTATCTGTCTGTGTTCTACCTTTCATCAGATGTAACCCAGCATCTGGGTCTCCTTTTGTCTGAATTCACCTAATTCTAGCTTTTAGTTTCCTTCCTTCAGCGTCATTACTGTTTTTAAGTTCCACTTTTCAGTTTGTTGCTAACAGATATGGACTATATGCTTGTATGTGTTTGATTAAAGTTTGTATTGGAGGGTGTGTCCTGTTTGCATTGTTAAGAACATGTCATCTTCTGTACGATGACAAACTCCGCTTTCATCTTTGTGCCCGTTTGGGAAACTACCCTTCTCTGGATTTCACTCTGCGTCAGCTGACTGAAACCAAATCACGAATGGCCGCACGGATGCATTTGATCTCCAATTCTCTATTTGTCTTGTGTGTCAGTCTTGGTTATTTCTCTTGGTGTCATCATATTTTTTTTCTCTTCCTCGGTTTTCTTCTGGTCTCTCTTACTGTGCTGCACTTTAGAAAGTCAAGGAGCTGAGGGAAACAACAGCAGACGTGAAGCTTTATCATTTCGTCGTAGACCTCAGGAGACACATTTTGTCAGTTTAAATGGGATCATAGCTCAGTTCAGGAACACACATAAAGCCCAAAAAAGTAAAAGAAAAATTAAAAAGAAAAGTGGTTGGAAGTTGTCCTCACAAAAGCAATACAGACGGCCCAGCAGGTCATAGTCCTCCCATTTATGAAAGATAACTGCTCCTAACACTACAATTCATTAATTGCTGACATTTCTTCATCAGGGGATCTCTAGTGGCCGATGTCATTATGGCGGGAGCAAAGAAGGAAGTCAAGAGATGCAGTGCGGAAAAAGTCCTCAACAAGAGGGGGGGTGGAGGGATGGTTCATGAAACACAGACTCTCCCACAGGAGGCTGCTGTTTGTTTCCTGTGCTGTTCCAGCGCTGGCTGATGTGGATACGCATTAAATACTTGTTGGAAGCATGAATTCATTGGTCTCTTCGCGGAGTTTGCTTATCATAAAAAAGCTATAAAGACAATGAAATACTGCCAGCTGAATTCTCAAATGAAGTTTGAACAGAATAAATGCTGCAAAATGGATTTCCAGCCCCCTACAGTATTTCAAATTAAGTTACAGACTGTTCTATGAAAAGCCACCAGTTGTCACAGATGTCCTCAGACACAACAAAACATAAAATGCCTGAGATTAGCACTTGAACACATACTGAGTCTTAAAACGATTCAAAGTAATTCCACCTGTTTTCACGCCACTTTCTACTGTCAAAAATAATTTGCAGAACGGAAATTTCTTTGAACCCCGGCAGAAAAACACAAATTGAGGCACTAGTAGAGACGTATTAAGAAATGTGAGACAAAGACTCAAAATGAAACGCATTAATTTGAATATGGTAAAAATAACTACCACACCTCACTGGCTGTTTATCTCATTTTGTTCCTATAAAAGCATGAGTCAATAGCTGACTTCATGGTTGTGATCTACGACTTGTTACCTAAGCTTTTGCAGTGCTCGCGTTTCAATCCAAATGCTTCAAGGAGCATGAGGAACACTGCTGCAAATGTCACATGAATATATGTGTGTTTTCTCAGACAGCCTTTTCAGATTTTTCCTTTCACTCTCCCCCTTTCTCCCTCCCTGAGCTGGCTTTAATTTCCTTGTTGCTTCACTTGACTGGTGATTGAACGCCACCGGATGTTCAGAGCAAATTTCACACGTGGTCAGGACTGGGTAACCAACTAGAAAATCCCTCTTCAATCTTCCCTTCACTGTCCTCATACCATTTCCTCCCTTCTTCCCTTTATTATTTCCTTTCTGCCCCGTCTCCTCTCCTTACTTAATTTGTATACATATGCATCAGAAAACCTGTTAATGCGTATAGCAGCACATTGTTCGCTTGTCCTGTACACATGCATACACTGCTATTTTCCATCACTCACACTCTCATTCCTCTTAAGTATTCACACAAACTGCCGTCAATTTGACTAAATTTGAATCTTTTTGTCCTTTTTGCTGCTGCTATCTCAAACCATTTTGCATATTTTTATTCATCAATTTCTAGTTAACATTTGAAAGGTCCTGAATATATGAGTTGGACATTTCCTCACCATGTAGCTGTCTTCTTTATCTGTTCCCTTTGCTAATTTTTGTCTTGCCTTATCTTTTTTGTGCTTTATTCCTCCTTTGCCTTGCTCCACTTTCTCTTCTCTCATTTCCCCCACCCACTGCCACTTTCCCGTTTCTCTTTTCCTAAATTTCTTCCCTCTGCTCCCAATTTCCTCCTGCCCCTCAAATTCATCTCTTTACCTTCTCTTAATACTCCCCTGCTCTTCATCCTCCACTTCATCTCTCTCAATTTCACCTCCTGGTCGGTGCACGGGTGCTGCTGCAGCGTAACAAATCCCAGCTGAATCCCCTCAGTCTGAGTCGCTGTCCTAATGAGCTCAGATCAGCCACGGTAGCCTGCAGCCACTCTGCTACCATTTGACTGACGCTCAATGACAGCTATTAGAGTGACATGTCTGTATGCATTTGTGTATTTTGGGGGACTGCATATGGGCAAATATGTTGATTTTGACGATATGATTCCGACCTGCACATATGATTAGATTTTTGTATTAAACAGAGACTCAAATGTGCTTATTGCAAAAATATAAACATTCCATCTATTCATCAGAGGGTTGCAGAAGGACTGGAGCAACTCCCAGCTGACCTTGGCCTTGACCTCAATCTGGTGACTGACCAGAAATCGAAAGACATAGGCTAGAGTCAATTTTACAGTCGGTCTGTTATTCAGACTCCTCTACTTTTTGCAAACTGTATTGTGTAGTGGAAAAAATCCAGAATATAATCCGGTTCAATTATCGAAACCCACAATGTGAAAAATTAAAAATACATAGAAACATTTTGGTACATGGGTTAACAATCAACAAGTGAAATCCATAATTTACACAATAACTATTCAGAGGTGTAATTCATTAATTTGTAGAAGCTCCGTTGGCTACAATCACAGCCTCAACTCTTCTTGGTTAAGCTTCTACAGGCTTTATCATAATTATTATAGGTGGACTAAGGTCAAGTTATAAGCATATCTCCAGATAGATTAAAGCAAAGAGAATGCATCTGAACACAAAACGGAGAACCACAACGTTGAGTCTGAATACTTTGTTAGATGATATTTGTGTGCTTGACAGCCAGCTTTGCAGTGAGAACCCCAGCTGACGGGCCTAAGAAGCAAAGGCTCAGTCCCATTTGGTGACGAGTTAGTATTCAGTAACCATTTGTAGGCCCCTACCAGAAGATCTGAAGTAGTGATCAGGCTCATAGGAAGTTAGCAGATTGCAGAAGTAGGCAGGAGCCAGAACATTCAAGACGAGTAGTAAAATCAATTCTAAAACTCACAGGAAGCCAGTGAAGGGCAGCAAGAGTTGGTGTAATGTGGTCGTTTCTCTTAGTACGTGCTAACAGCCTGGCAGCAGCATTTTCTATCTACTGCAGTCGTTGGATGTTTCGCCTGCTGATACGAAAATAGAGAGGGGGTCGAGTCTGGGAAAGATAAAACCATGGGTGACCTTCTCTACGTCTGCAGAGAAAAGAGAATGACCCGCTCTAAGTTGGCTGTCTCAGTTGGACAAGGCAGCACTGTACAGCTTTATTCATTCAGCATCAGAAAACAATACTGAATCTACAACAACACATTATTGGTGAAGGTACCCAGACTACAGGACAGATTATTGATGCTGGTAGTATTAGGGCCGCAGGGGGCAGGAGGTGTTTTCCCATCCAAGACTAACTTTCACAGAAGCAGGACATAATGTAGGATGCATCTGTGGTACCAGGCTTTGCCAGGACATATAATTCGACATCATCCACATAGCATGCAGTACTTATACTGTATATGCAGAATGTGAATGGTCAATAAGAGGGGATCCAAAATCGACACCTGGAGGGCACAAGACAAAGGAATGTGTAAGTTTTTAAGATGCCGACTACCTGCAGTATCACTCAGTCAGTAAGTCATTGGTGACCTGGACTCAGGCAGTCTGTGTAGAGAGCAGAGACCACATTGCAATTTCGCAAAAAGATATGGTTTGAAAAGTTAAGAAACTACATTTGCAGTTTCGAAGCCCACCCCAGTCAAAGCGGTGACACTCAACCACGATAACATCATGTATTGAGAGATTGGCTTTAATACAGTAGAGTCAGCATGTGGAGGTAGCCAGAAGGTGTAGTGATTATCTGAAAGGGCGGTCGAGGGAAAACTAAGGGCCAATCATTTCATCCTGGCTTGTCACCACACAGAACATAGTGTTGTTTTAAAGAGACGCAGAGAGAGGAGGGGGTAGAACAGATAAAGCGAGAGAGGGAGCGCATACGGGCTCACAAGAGACTTATGGCTTAGTCAGTCACCCAGCTAAACACTCCATCAGCCCGCGCTTTAGTCAGTCTCATCCATATCCTCCTTCTATTTCCCATCATCCATCCATCCGTCTCTCCACTCACCGTCGTTGTGTGATAAATCCCCTCAACATCACAGCATTCGAGTCATCCCTCCATCCTTTTGTCTGTCCTATTTTAAGCATCTCATCTCACCTCAGTCTGTGATGTGCACGCACCCAAGCACACACACACACACGCACACAAACACCCACATGGACTCACACCTTGGCTCGTGGAAGGGATTTTTTGAAGAGGTGCTTATGACTACTTGAAGGATGTGCTTAACTTGCAGGTCTGTCCAGCTTCCAACCGCACACTGGTCAGGGAGAACCGGTCATCTTGAGAATATTGTGTGAGGGGGGCAGGAGGTAATCTCCTCTGACAAAGTCCACTATAAATAGCTTCACGTCACAGTTGTGCAATTACCTTTGTGTCCATAAAGGGAAGTTTACCAGGCTTCAATAATCCAGCTACAGTCTCCTCAATCTGCATGATGTTGTTGACAGCCGGTCATCAGTTGGGTTGTGCTTATCATTTAAGAAAATCTCTTTTCCTCTAAATTTGTTTTAGTCATAATAGTATACATTTTTAGTCAGACAATACTACAGTTATAAACTTTAAAGGGTCTGTTCTGTGCAGCTGCAGAGATGAGTCAAATCAGAGTATCAGAGTTTGACCCGCAAGCAAATTATTTGGTGTCAAAGTAAATGCAGAAGCGCCTTTTGACAATATTTTAGATTTAACCTGAATGCCAAGAGGGAACCTGAAAACATTGATGAAGTTGAGTTCTGCTTGGCAACTGAGTGTTGGCATTGGACAGAAATCATAAAGTGTAGAATCATCACACAGGGACATAATCCTCTGGGATGCTGCGGTTTCGTTAATGACAGGGTCACCCACAATTTACTGATTATCCACCAACCATTTTGTGTGGGATGAATGAAACTACACAGCTTCAGGTCTGTTTATTTACTCCCCTCTCTCATGCACAAACAAACAAATACACTCTGTACAAAACAGAATATTCACTTCCCTCAGCAGCAAGCAGGCAGCACACCAGAACCATGCAGTTTTTGTCCCAAAATCAACAAATCTAATTGCCATCCAATCCCATATCAAAGTTTGAATTTCCTAATAACAAACGTTAGTAATCTGAATTGTAGGTAGTTATAGTACCTCTCTTATTTCCAATAAGTCCTCACCATGTGTAATGTTTTAAAACAAAGTAACCTGTTGTCCAGGCCGTTTGCTGACTGTTGGTTGCTGGTCACTGTTAGTGGACTTGCTTTCAGGCTGTTGACCAGGGAATGTAGATTGTGTTCTAGCCTGTCAGTCTAGATCAGGGTGGTGTGCATCCTGGGCTGCTACAGACTTAAACTCCAGCATGGAGCCTCCAGCACTTCACTTCAACACAGACACACACTAGCCGTAAGCTATATAAGTACTGAGAGGATGTGTCAGCTCACTTTCCCCCCTATGTTGCTGCTCCTCATCCTCACTTTTTCTCGTCCTTCTCCCCTTTCCTCTCCTTTCCTTTCCAGCCTCAGACTAAACTTGCACATAGTCTACTGACTACTTTGGTAAAATCTAGGTATAGTGATTTAAAAAAAAACTGTCTGTAACTAAAGCACTGGACTGGTCTATCCAACAGACACAGCCCTGACCTCACACAACTTTTCCTACAATCATGACGCGTTCATTGCATAAACAGGAGCAGTCTAATAACCTCACACCAAGGTTGAGTACATTAAGGGTCAGTCTGCCTGCACTTTATTCAATTCCATCATCTCAACAGAGCAGAATCAATATGAGGATATTTTCTCACAGTCACAGTGTGACACCAGGTGGGTGGGTGTCCATACTAAGCAGGCTGGTTCTGCGAATTCTATGGAATGGATGAAGTGGAAAGCAACCAGCGTAATCTGTGTGGATGGGGGAAGAGATGAGCTTTCTTTTTGGTTATTTTTGGTTCAACTGGCAGACATTTGGTGCCTGGGTTGCTGGAAGGGTTGGTTGGAAGCCGATGGATTGGCATGAAACTGGCTTTTGTTGCCACCACACTGGCTCACTGTGATATTGATCCCTTGAGGACAAGACACAGGTGAGAACTGAGCTGCCCCTGGAAAGAATACACACAAACACACATGCTCACACACCTTTGGGGACCTGGGCAGATTTGCATCACTAAAGGTTCAGTTTGTATAATTTAGAGACATCTATTGGTGAAGTTGCATGAAAACAACAATTTTTACTATTTAGATGATTACAGACTTTTGAAAACATAACTAGGATTATTTTATATGTATTTTCTGCCAACAGATCCCTTTCAAATAAATTGTACTCACTGCACCTTTAAACCTTGTAACTAATGTTTCACATTTTAACTCGCCTCGATCCAGTTGCTTTATTTTCCACTCTAAATCACTTGGCATGTCTTCTCAACCTACGTTACACCAAAGGAGAGTTTAAATCTGCTTCTGTTAGTTTTAAGTACTAGTCTGAAAATATCCCTGAGGAGCCACAGGGAACCTAAAGTTAAAGTGGGAATGTGACAGCCACTGAAGGGACTCTGAATTCTGTTGTCATTACTTTTTTATGTTGATATATCACTTTTGGCTTGAAGGTATGATTGTCTGTCTGAGGAGTTATTTTCTTCATGCTGTCCCTTGTGAAACACTCAGGAACAAGTTTGGGGAGTGCCAGCAATACTGCTGGTTCTGACTTTAGACACTTGGCAATGTATGTCACAAAATG
Organism: Pleuronectes platessa; assembly: GCF_947347685.1. Classification (NCBI taxonomy): domain Eukaryota; kingdom Metazoa; phylum Chordata; class Actinopteri; order Pleuronectiformes; family Pleuronectidae; genus Pleuronectes; species Pleuronectes platessa. The sequence goes on along the minus strand of NC_070634.1, from coordinate 3,207,881 downwards.
GAGACCCATTAACCCACATCAAACAGAAACAGGAATTCAAGTGTGCATGATTTTTGATAAGACATGGCAGAATGTCTGGCCTGCGTTAAGTTACTCTTAAGATTATATTTGTGATAGCATGTAGTCCGTTGAGCTTGGGTTTGCATTCAGTATCTATCTCCCTTCTTGGACGAAATAGAGAGAGGGCACTATTTAACATATTTCTGAACAAATATTTATCCGTATTTAAAACGAACTCCATCCACACAACCTTATTTAAACAAAATATCTCCATCTAGTTGAAAACACTAAAATTACTACGATCTCAAACAAAGTCTACACCGATTCTCAGGCGAAAACAAAAGAAGAATAATGTGGTCCATGTTATATTGGCCAAGGAGAGTGCCTGTGAATGACAGTACTGTGCATGAGAGCCACTGAAACATAGAGCGGTCAATACTGTTGTTTCTGGTGCATGCTCATGAGACGTGACATCTCCCAAACACTGTTTTACATTTACACATGAATACACACAAACTCTTTTTGAAAATCTGCAACCATTATCACTTTAGTTTTTAAACAAGTACTTCTTCCAGTGCAATCATCACTGGACTCAAATACAGACTTGCACACTTTAATAAGAACAGGCTTACAGTAGCTCCGGGAGGTGGAGAGCCAGGCAGATGCACACAGGAAATCCTACTCAAAGAAATGTCTATAGAACTGAAGCACAAGGAAACACTGGGAAGTTGAACAGACCAACTAACAATAATGTGTGAGAGCAGAGAGACTCAATACACAAGAGAGACATGGATAATAGGACGCAGGTGAAAAACAACAAGGCGGGGCAGACAATCGTAAAAATGGGAAAATAGACAATGACACGAGGTAAAACAACCAACAGACACACAAGGTAAGAGATATCACAAGAAAAGATAGGAGTCAAAAACAGAGTTTAAAGAATCACTCTGGAGGGGTGGATGAAAACAATGGTAACACACAAGCCTCTCACGCGGCACAAAAATTACTCTTGCATCCAAAATGCACGAATCCCTTCACACACATCTCAATTCTTGTTCCGGAGCAATGATGTCAGCATATCAACAAGAAAAACGTTTTGACTCGGACTATTAACAAAGGGTGGCATTAATGTATTTATATAACAATTTTCTGGTCTTAACAACCAGTCAAAGCACTCACACTCCAAGTCACATTCATCCATTCACACACGTTCATACAGCGCTTCTATATATAGCCTAGTGCTTCTCAAGCACACACCACATTCACACACTGCCAGTCCAACCAGCATGGGACATTATGTGGACTGAAGGAGCCAGGCATGGAATCACCAACCCAGCTGAGCCATGGATCACAACTGCCTCTAGAGTATCTGTCTTGTATGCATTTACTGAGAATTATGCTTCTCTTACAACTGAAAGGAGATTGTTTTTATTTCATTTAATTTCAGAGTTGTGTGTTACCTGTCGGTGTATGTTTCAGAAATTAATCTAATTGATCAATAATATATTTATTCATTTATTATGCCATATGTATGCACAAATTGCAAAAAATCTGAATAATTTAATTTGCATTATCTAGGATAAACCCTTTTCCATGTCTGATCCATCCGCATAAACCTTGACCGATACATCCAGATATCCAGCATTCAATGAGTCCAGAAGAAAGATGAGATCATATCACTGGTGGTCATGATGTTCCACCTCCAAGAGGAAAGCCTTTCATATGTGGGGCTGAGGGATTAAGAGTGAGGTGTGCCAAATGGTGGTTGGCTTTAATTCCTCAGTGACTGTGAGGAAATACGGAGACACCACAGTGTCCTGTCAACACTCGTGTTTAGCCCCTCATCTGGCCAAGGTCTTTCACAGAGGTCAGTGTTATATGTCCCAAAAAGCCTGATATCTGCTCTGATGCAGATCTAGATTGTTATTTAGACTAGACAATTAAATGAAAGCAACTGTGTTGGTGGAGATAAGCACATAGTGTATGCAAAGCTTATCGTATCTGAACTAAAGTCCAGAGGTTACAATCAGAGTTAGCTCTGCAGTAAGGAAGCCTCACAAACCTGGAGTGGTTATGTTTGGGATGCTGAGGCAAGTGCAAAGTTGTGGCATCAAGCAATCTGAATAAAACTCACCTATACATGTATTTTGGGATGCTCACCGTGAATCACCGATTTTTATTCACAATAAAAAGAAACATCAGCAATAAAATTCAAACCCCAAAAATTTTGAGAAAATGTATTTAAGTAGTGCACATTGGCTGAATGGTAAATACCACATATCCACAACATCCATGTTTTGATTCCCAGCAGAGGGAGTATTGTTGTGTGCCTCAAATGAAGGCAGAATGTCAAACTAAAAATTGTACCAAAAATTTAACGTAAAACTTAAAACAAATGTTTACCTCTTACATGAAGGAGAGAGAAATGGTAAGTGAAAGCCTCTGTGCCTTGTCTTAGCAAAGAAGTCTATCATTCCATCTCTGCTCGTGTTTTTCAGGAGTAGCTTGCCTGCACATGGACGCATCAACACATACAGTACATATACAGACACACACATTCACAGTCACATCCTCGAGCCCTGTAACCTTAACAGCCCTATAAGCCTGCTAGCACAGTCTGTTCTTTTCAGTAGCATCCTCAGGTGAGCTTTCAGCTGACACAAATGTGTGAAAGGATTTGAATGCTTTAAAAGCGACGCCTTGAGGGACGGCCACAAGACACAGAGGGAAAAATATATCATCATCTTTTTGATGATATATTTCAGTAAGGATGCACAGCATGGGTACATGTAATCTTAATTTACGCTGCTTAGTTAATTTTGGTTTAAAGACCTCCATGGGAAGTGTTGATCATAGTGATTAGATCTGGAAGAAAAAAAAAAGTGGCTCATATAACAGCACCCATTGATTCCGCTGTCACCACGGCACTGCATTCTGCACTCAGTCGCCTCAGCATGACAGTCAAACGCTCTCAGAACCCAAATTAATAAGGCCTGGGGCAGCTGAATTTGGTGACAATAAGTGAATCATAAGCACGACTTAATGACACACTCATCGAGCACTGTATCAGAAGCACTTGTGCTCCTGCTTACATCAAATCAGCCAATCATGTGGTGGAAGCGCAGTGGATAAAATCATGCTGATTCAGGTTAGGAGCTTCAGTTAATGTTCACAGAAGTGATGTCAGAGATTTTGACTGCGGCATGACTGTTGGTTTGAATAGTTCTGGGGCGAGCTGGGATTAAACTGGAATTTTCACGCCCTACAGACTCTGGAGTTCACTCAGAATGGAGTGAAACAACCAGAAACATTCAGTGAGCTGCAGAACTGTTGAAGGAAATGCCTTGTTGATCCAAGGCTGGTTGAAGCCTACAAAAAAGCTATGGTAACTCAGATAACCATTCTTCCATGCCACTAAGAATTGCCGCCTCTTTGAGAGCCAACGGACGACCTACCCGGTATTGGTGATGAGTATACACTGTGTCTAAGTGCATCACATGCACCTTTTGTTTTGTAAATGGTCAGTTACACCAGCTGACCTGATGTCAGATTGTCACAACAAAACACTCTCCAGAGCCACACATATTAGCCACTGCACGTCATCATGCCATACACAGAGCGGACAAACTGTGATTCGTCATAAACTGTATGTGCTTGGTTGGTTATTCTAACTTACACAGGACAGTATTAATGTGATGTGTAGCATACTGCTTTCGAGTGATAGTACACAACTCACTCCTTATTGGACAGTTTGAAAAACGTCTCACTGAACATAATGAGCGTTTTTTCAAAGTTTTTCATACAATGTCTACAAAGTTAGGACCATGCACCAGAACCAACTCTGTTAAGGTAGCCCATTTAGGGCAGTGTGTTGTGTGATGGTAGGAAAATATAGTTAATTTTGTTGTACCGCAGATCACCATGACAATTTTTTTTTCATTTCTACAGACAGAAAAGCCTTTAGAATCAGAATCAGAATCAGAATTCTTTTATTTGCCAAGTATGTTTGCACATACAGGAAATTGCTTTGGTGTCGTTTGTTTCCTTTATGCAGGAAAATAAGTGTAATACTAAATCAAAATGCTGTAGTATAATTATCATCGGACTATAACAATTAGGAAACAATTTATTGGACTTGTGTACAAATGCATAGCTACCAACAACATCATAGCACAATGGATTCATAATTTCATTAATGCAGTGAAAGTGGACATGTGATTACATATATTTACAATGTATTATTTCTGTCACACATCCTTTTTGAAGATCGTTGGCAGTGGGATTCCAGCAGTTGAGGCTAGAGCTGGGCGATATGGCCTAAAACAAATATGGTGATATTTTTAGGCTATATCGCGATACACGATATATATCTCGAAATTCCCTCCTGATACAAAAATACACATGCGCGCAGGAACGTTTTCTGGATGGGCGGGGGAGTGAGCAGTCTGCAGTGAGAGGGGCATGAGAAGATAGAAGAAAAACTCAAAGATAATTTCCTGCTGATGGCTTAAAACATTCAACTAACAATTTAAACTCGATGGTCGCGATAAAGTCATTTCATACATGGCAAGTGGTACATTGCCACTTGCCGACAATTCAACTTTCTTTTGTCTTTTCTGGACATTTATTGGGGTGTCTGACTTTCACACTCTTGTTATGCAATCCTTACAAAACACATCATCATTGCTAATCCTCCTCAGCCCATTCAGTGTTGTGTTCACTCAGCAAACTAAGCAAGGGAGAGTGATCGCTATTGCTCTTTAGGCCATTTTCAGGGCAGGCACAGTAGTGAGGTTGGGGAGCCTTCAAATGAATGTTGAGCTGTATCTCATGATTACGCTGAGGATCTCAGAAAACTTGAAGCTGTGCAACGTGAGCAATTTTGGATAAACACACTCCCATTTCACAAAATAACACTTTCACATTTGTACTTCAGTTCAAATTATGTGATTTTTGCCTTCAAGACCTGGCCTGTTTTTTATTCACACAATTCACTTACAAAGCTAGAGGACATTAATGGACTGAAATGATCCAAGTCAGTGATTGGACAGTTTGACAACCGTCGTCCTGCATCATCAGCACGCAACAAGCCCAAAAAGTATTAACAGATTAATAGAGTATAAGTGTTATTTAATTGACACAGCAGCTCAACCTGACCTTATTTTTGAGTGGAAACATATATGTTTCTTATCTTTGCAAATGAGGAAAAAGGTTAAGAGATTGACAGTAAATGAAAATAACCCTATCAAAGCTAATACTATGGTCTGAAAACACCAGTGGCACTAAACTCTGACAATCAACTGAGTTATCTCTTGATGTTATACAGTTTGGTATATAAAGTTAGGAGCTGTTTTCTTCCCCTCTCTGCATATTGTAAGATTCAACTAAATAACAGGTTTACATTCTACGATATAAATGTGATGATTACCACTGAGCAAAAATGGATAACAAAAAAAAATGTTGGATACATCATTACAGCAAATTACCTAATCTAGGTGTCTGGTCTATTATTCTATAAATTTATGCATAATTCATCTTAATTTATGTAATTTATTGGGATCTGGGTCAGTTTCGAATACAAATTGTGTGGCAGGTGCTTAGTTATATGGTGTGTTGATCAAACATTGAACATAAACGTAAGGCTAGTTGAAGGCTAGCAATGTGAACAAGAGGCTAAACTTTCCAGGTTATCAAATACTGAAGAAATGTTCAGAAACGGAGCACAGGTCATATCAGTACAAGTCTCCACTAAGCCAATGCTGACTAGAGACTTAGAAAGAGAATGTTAAAACTGTAACACTAAATCCCTGAACTGAACCTTTTGCTAAAAAATATTTACTGCTACCTGCCATTTCTCTGATACTCTCACTGCCAGGGGATCTACAAAAACAACAGCAGCATTAGAGGAGAGAGATACCCATCCCAAACTCTCTCAAATTGTCTGTTCCACATTTTTTTAAACATCTCATCTCTCCCCACATTTGTGGATTACAGTGGTGGAAAACTAACCCATCTGCATTAAGAAAACAGCAGTGGTCATACATGGAGCAGAAGGAATGTCTACAGGAGTGTCAACAAGTGTGGGTTCCCAACAGACAGTATTATTCTGCGTGATAGAAAGTCCTCCCACCACTACTGAAAAAGAAACTTGCTTGGATGCTCAATACATGGAGTTCTTTTTCAGCAGCCATAAACAAGGTTCCCACACTGAAATAGTGCAGAGGAAGTAATATGTTCTCTGCTGCTTGCTGTGCGTCTTATCACCTCTGTCTGTCATCACTGGGAACAGGCAGGTATCAGTGCTCCGTGAGGTCTATTTTATTTGAGCAGCTTCCTCTCTGCCCTCCATCACTGAATTCTTTATTTGGATAAGCCTGTTGGTGGAGTTACAGCTCCCCTGTTACCTTCTACTCTGACGTCTATGATACGTAATCACCTTTAATGACCTTCTTATTTTTACCCACTTTAACACAGCAAAATCTCCATTTTGATTGTCATTTTAATTACAAGCATGCAAGCTGTTTGTTTCACTCTCGTTCTATACAATTTGAACATTCTGATAATTAAAAGAAGCAGCATGTGCACAGGAGTAACATGCACACACTGCTTCCCATGCAGGTGCTGCCAGTGTGTCGAAGCAAAATATTAACATGACTATCAAAGCACAGAAATAACTGTTGTTTGTGTCTTCAGGGATTATATCTGCTTTCGTTGTTGTTGTTCACAGGCCCCCCCGCAGAGCCAAGCAACCGAGCGCCAACTGAAACAGGAAGAGGATGTGATTTGCATAGATGGATGAGCTGTGTATCTCTGCTATCAATATGAGTTATTGTCTATAAAGGGTCACCTCATTTGAATTACAAATCTCATGATTTTCCACTTAGGTTTGGGTTTATTTTGAAGTAGTTATTTTCTAGTGAGGGTGAATTAAATTTGCATTTTTATTTCTAGATCAGACCACCTCTTATTTAAAAGAATTAAGGAAAATGGCAGCAGCATCTGTCACTCTAGCAACTTTAAAAGCATGCTTGGAAATATACATGTAGTATCCTGCAGGTTTTCCAGCCTGAATGGACTAACAAGACAATGTGAAGAAACAATTAACATGATAACCTGGTGAATTATCATATACAATTCCACAGGCTCAATAGAGAACTTGTCAAGGGACAGTCGTACAAAGACATGTTTGGTGAATAGTTCCAACTACGAAGGTAGTAAGATTTCCACCTCAAGCTTAATGTGAACATTTCGAAAGGATTTTGAATAACAGTGAGTCCAAATTCCATCCCGTTGGATATTAAGCACATTGACACTTTGATAACCACAGACCAGCTATATATTGGGTAACATCACAAATAAATAATACTGCACCTTTCTACCATTAAGGACCACACAGTCCTTCACTGCTTCTATACATTACACTTATCTACACATACATCCCATTTACATGTCAACCGCAGGACACCTCCATGTGGGAACTTGAGGAGCTGCGGCTGGAATCACCAACCCTTCCATTCCTCCACCTCCTGAAGCAGTATGTCACCTATAAAGCACATGTTGTATTACATAAGCGATTTTCAGACATTGGATCTCCACAGAATTGGGTCCAGACTTTCTCTGCAGTGTGCCTGACACACGTTCAGAACACAGAGAAGGTTCTCCACTAGAACATGTTCACAACAGCTAAACATTCTGCAAAGGATTCAGGTGAATTTATGCTACTGCAGAAATCACAAATGCGGAAATCAGAGTAACACAGGCGTTTGCCCTAATCTTCAGAGACTATTGATATCTTCGTCTGGGTCTTCTTCAGGTGTCGCACTGCCTTTTCATGCAGAGATTTTTCTTTTCTTTCTTTTCCTTCCGTCACATGTTAGAAGTGTCATCAATCCCCCCACTTGCTTACAGGTAATCCTGCGGAAGATATACTGCTGTGTTCTCACATGAGCTCTTTCTGAGTTTCCGCTGCTTTTATACATCGAGGCCAGACGGAGAAAGTACGCAGAAACTCCGGAGGCTCTCGCTCTGACATTTGTGTTCATTGTGAAGAAACTCTTCATTATATGACCCTTTAAATTAAACTCTGGAGGAGTCAAATTAAAAAAAATTATTCTAATATACCGGTATATGTAGCATTCCATTTCCTATTCTAAAAATTATGAAAAATTATTGGGTTGTTTGTGATTCTTCTCTCAATTTCCTTAATAATTCAAAAGTTGATTATGCTTTTTTCATTCCTATCTCTGACAAATTCATGAGTGTACCAACTATCCTGAAAACATCATTCTGCTACCAAAGCAGAGGCAAGCAGCAAAATCACATTTGCAACAACATGTGGAAGAAAACATGGTAAAAAACTGAAGCAGTTTCTTCTCAAATGAGCTGGATAAAACCAAATGTAACCTCTCGGTATCCCTGTCGATTATTCACTCTCCCTGCTGTGTCACTAAAGAAAGAGACATATCTAAGTTATTGTAATCGTTGTTAGTACCTCGACCACGGCTGGTTTGCGGATGGGGCTTGGGATGGCTGCAAGAGCGGACGCGGAATAAGGGCAGCTCCAGGATTATTTTTTTTCAATTCCTTGACTTCATCTGGAGGATTTTTCGGCCTTGATGGAAGCATAGTTCTCTGTCTACACCACTGATTCAATACTACATAAGCTTCATTTTACCCTCAAACAAACAGGGACAAACCAGCACCTTTTTTTTCAGCCTCTGTCTCTAGACAGAGCTGCTCTGGCCTGGACAAGCAACAAGAGACACACACTATAAGTGTGTTCTGATGCACTTTTTAACAAGGCATCCTAACTGAATAAAAAGAACACTTGTCAGTGCCTTTCGAAACCACCCTTTGACTAATTTCAAACATGACTGAGCATGATCCGATGGAACTTTGGGGTGGACTCATATTAAGATGTGCGTTAACCCATTGTTGTGCAAGTCATCATTACCTACAACTGCTTCTTCTTTCAGAAGGACAAGATCATTGAAGTAACCAGCTAGTAATGACATTACATCAGGTTTTAACACTGTTCACTCTTTCAACAAAATGCACAAAATACAAATTCTAAATCTTTTAAAAGTTTATCCGACTATGACGCACAACAGATCTTTGTTTAACTTGACAACCTGCATTAAGTGAAACACACATTCTCTAATGCTCAGTAACTGTAACTCATTTGAGTAGTCGCATCTTTCAAGTCCAAATTTTTGTGACGTAACATGCTGCCATGAATTTCAACAAGGCCTCCTCCGTAATGCGGCCAGGAAATGCATCTTTGACGATAAATGCTTTTAGGACTTGGACAATTAGTTGCAATCAGGTCAATTTTCTAAATTTGCTGTTCTCTTGAAAGTCAGATGAGATCAACGTGGATAACTGTACAAACTGAAAATTGACCGATAACCATCGACCAACGAAAGCAATTACATGATATAGCGCTTTTCTAGTCTTGACAACTAATCACACACGCATTCATACAGTGCCTCTGCATATAGTACTTCTCAAACAAAAAATATCATTCACACACTGAAGGCACATCTTGCAGGGGCCGATGGGAGTTCTGTGTCTTGCCCAAGGACACTTCCAGATGGGGAATGGAGGGCCTAGGGATCCAACCACCAGCCTTACAAATAATACCTCTACCTCTTGGATTTTCAAAATGTTTTAATGTCTACGTGGATGACCTTACACACAGCCTAACAAATAATTCAGGTTACACACATTACATGTATAAATAAACCATTAACATTTGTTCTTGGTTCACAAATAATCCTTCCAATGAAATTAAACATCACAAAACAGTAAACACAGAATTCAAGATCAACCTCTTGACTTTAAACTGAAATTTCTCTCCTAATAAATTATTGAACTGAACATAAAGTTAGTGTAGAACTAGTTGCTTGGATTGTTATAATCATAATCAGTCTTCTGCAGACTGTAACCGTTTCAGACCACTGTCACTCATACCTACACCTCTGTGGGCCATGTCCCTGGAAGAAGTCAAACATATCAGCATAAATAAAGCATTTGGTAAGCCTGTTAAACTCCTTCTACCTTCTAAGCTTTATTCTGCATGGTCCTGTCATTATTAGTATTCAGGACATAACATGTTAGCACTTTGTTAAGACAGGAGGTCAAACAAAATATTTCAAGGTTCTAACCACTGGTACTGCACAACCAATGTCCTACTGGCAAAATTTACCACTGCACCAAAACGGTTTCAAACCACAACTGCACATTCAAGGGCCAGCTTCACGTACAGAATCTCTCAAAGCAGAACAGGTCACCAGAGAGTGAGGTGGCCGCTTTACCCTGAAACAACAGGGCCACAGCGTGAGTCAACAGGGAATCTATAATTTACAAAGTAGCTCCCTCCTACTCGCAGAGATGCTGGATGAGGCGAGGGAAGAGAGTAGTGGAGGATGTGGGTAAACCAGGAGTGCGACGTGTAAAGGGAGAAAAGACGGCGACAACGATCAGCGGTGAGTAGATGTTTTCCTTCAGGGCTGAGCTATGTAGATCAGAGCCCCAGGGACTGAGTGGTGTGGCGTTTAGTCAGACTCTACCACCATATGATGACAAGATGACAGAGGAGAGGAGGGATAAAAAACAAGCATTTCCATTAAAGGTCAGAACCAGACTGGTTCATGTAATGCCTGCAATTGTGTTCCTTCCACCTGATCTTGTGCCTTTCCACTTATATCAGTAAGTCTTCATTAGATCGATTAAATATTCATCTTTAGCTGCTGTTAAGGGATTCACACAAGATCATGACTTCACATAAGACAAGGACAGAGAGAAATGATTTCATGTGAATCCTAGTGCCATTTTGTCTTTGGTCTATATTTGCAGAGAACAAGCTGAGGTACATTCAAGTGGGCCTTGAGGTGTTGTAGTTACATGCTGAGAGACGATATGGAAGTTGTGGGGTTATGTTTAGGGGTCGCGTGTAGACCTAGCAACCCCCAGGATCAGCCGTGATGCTATTTACGGGACATCTGAGCACATATAATCACATTAACATTTTTAGCTGCCGTGCTGTCTGACAGTAGCCCTGACCACAAAAAAATATGCACGATCACTCGGGCTCCATTAGGCTCATCTGAAGCCCACTGACGGGGTCGCGTCACAGCGTCCACGCGCTCTTAGTTTTTGGGGTGGAAAGTCCTTGGAGCACATAGGCGCGCACGAACACACACGCACACACACAACGCACACACAAACACAACGCATTCATGTAGTTTTATATGGGGATGGTGCCCCCGCAGCGGCCGACGGGCGCAACTTTTCCCCTGGATCGCAGAGAGGGAAATAGAGAGGCTCTGTTCATCATGCACGGCCGAACGCACACACACACAGTTCTCCTCAATCCCCTCCATCCTCCTGACTCCCAGCAATAAACCTTAGAGGAGGGTTGCCATCATTTGATTAACAGCGAGACTAACCAGCCTCTGTACCAAAAGTATTGGGATGTTTTTTTCTAATAACACAAGATGAGGATGAGGATGAAAAAGATGACGGTGTTGGTGGTGAGCTGACAGAGGTGGAGGATTTATGTACGCGGACAGTCTGCAGTTGGTAAACGACAGATGGATGCAGAATCATTTTTTGAGCAGATGAATATTCCTCCACAACTAGATCGCCACTCAGCCTTTTCAGCCAAAGCGTTATTTATCTTCTAACCGGGCTGTAGCTCTCTGTATTTTTGCGCAGCTCGCTTGGTGAGAGTGCGCAGCTCCGTGCGTCCGAGGATAGTGAGACAGCCCGAAGTGGCAGACAGAGGCAGAGGAGATGTTCCTCTGTGCTGTGCACAGGGACGTTTCCAACAGCCTCTCCAAATACATACTTCTTACCAACACACAGACATAAAACGTCATGTTGAAAAGGGGGAAAGACATGGATGATCTTAACATCCACTTGAACTTGTCCTCCTCCACCACCACCTTATCTGGGTAATTCAGCCGAGTAAATCATGAACTACAAAAATCAGCCCATCACAGTTTTTCGATTATTTTATTATTTTTACCGATAAAGTGTTAAAGCCTTTAACAGCATCTCTCCAAGCCTGATGGAGCACTTAGAACTAGAGTGTGAATGTGCATTTACCGTGAAGGAAGGATCCCATCCGCTGCTTTTTCCCACCTCAGGTTATATTCCTCTGCTCCTCTGTGCGTTATGTCCCGTCAGGATAAGGTGCATTCCATCCAAAAGCCACATAGCCCTCAAAAAAACATCCAGACGCTCAAGCGTTAGAAATAAGCCTGGCGCACTTTTCGCTCCAAAAGCGTAGAAACTCAGGTGAAATGCGGTCCAACATGTGCACGCGCACGGAAAGAAATGAAGGAAACCCTTATAGTCCGCTATTAATCCAAAATCTTTTTTTTATTCACTACTATGAAAATAATTATATTCTCCTGGACAGAGAAGAGCCGTTACCCCCGGGTCTTTCGACGCGCACCGGTCTACATGTTACTGACGGTAATTCTGGAGAAAAAGAAACAAGAGTGGGCTTTTTTTCCCCCATCGTCCGCTCCTCACGATTCAGGCTGCACTTGGTTGATAAAACACCGTCCTCTCTCCCCGCTCTCTCCTGCTCTCCTCGCCCCCTCCTCCTCATCCTCATCCTCCTCCTCTCCGCCAGCCCCGAGTCTCTCTAGGCAGCTTTCATGGAGCAGAGACGCACCTAGCGGCCGAGAAGGGAACTACACAGCCACATGAGTTCACCCACACCCCGCCCCCACCAGGGGCTGCCCTTAAAGATACATGAGAGAGAGAGAGAGAGAGAGAGAGAGAGAGAGAGAGAGAGAGAGAGAGAGAGAGAGAGAGAGAGATCCCTTTCCAGGGGGAAGATGATTGACCATGGACTTAGCATGATAAATTATATTGCTCTTGTTAAAGAGAAAGAGACCTGAGTAATATTTAACAGCTGCACAAAAATGACAATGTAACTTACTGCCAAAACTGAATTATGAAGAGTATTGAATAAAAGAAACAGTATATTAAATTTCTAATATTACCATTGTATTGTTAATACTAATAATAATAAATTAGTAATGTCTCCTCTTTCTGTAGTACGATTGGAGAGAAACAGATGACCTATTGAGCTATAGTCAAATATAATAGTAGTAACTTTAGACCACAATATAGAGAAATATAGATAAAATGCAAACATACACAATCAAACCACTTAATCGTCACAGTATAACACAGTCAGTTAAACTTTAGTGTTATCAATCTGTCCATTTAGGAAGCACAAGTGAGTGTGATTAAAGTTGCAATGGAGAAGCAAAAGCAAGACAACCCCCAAAAAGGGAATGGATTTACATGCAGTTGCCATAGACTATTCTTTGTTCTGCTAGTGTCCTTGTCCCTACTGGTAGCATGAGGTAGTACCTGCAGTCCAATCAGGTTGTACAGGTAGTCCTGCTCCTCCAGGATGACACATCCATAAGTGTGGTCTCAAGAACGTTTGCTGTGTCTCCCAGCACAGTCTCAAGAGCATGGAGGAGATACCAGGAGACCGGTCGTTACAGGAGAGATGGACAGGGCCGTAGAAGGGCATCAGCCCAGCAGCATGTATCTGCTCCTCTGTGTCTCCAAAATGTCAGAAATATACTTCTTGAGGATGGCATAAGGGCCAGACGTCCAGTTTTCTCAACCCATCCAGCCCCAGCCCCAACACTGACTTTGTGGTGGTATAAACTATGTCACCTTCCTCTCCTGTAGAAGTAGCTCCCACTTTGGGTTCAGGAGGCAGACACCATCTCCAATGGTAAGACTAATGCTCTTCTTTGATAGAGCCTTTTTTAGGTCTGACTCAAGTGAGCTGGGAACTATCCCTTATTCTGGTATAGGCCTAGACTGCCAGGAGACTTCAATTGATGCACCAAGCTCCCCTCTTCTCCCTCTGCACACGTTCATACCTTATTAATGCATGAAACAAACTTGGCTCTTTGTCTCCTCTCTTTCTTTCTTCCTATTAAAAGCATTTTTTTTCCTTTGGCAGTGTTGCCAAGTGCCCCGCTTATGGTAGGAATCTCTGTAAATAATTGTATTAAAGAATATGGTCTATATGAAATGTGCCCTAAGATAACTTCCTTTATGATTTGGCACTATATAAATAAAATTGAATTGACTTGTGGCTGTTAGAGGTCTCCCAACTGTAAAACTAAAATGGGCAATAAACTGCTTGCACAGATGACCTATGGACAATTTCTTTGCTGTTTTTTCACCAAACCATTGAAAGGACGAATGCAGAGCCTTTTACAGAAAGCCCATACATGTTAAGGGTTAGTTGCTTAAATAGTTTTTTTAAACTTTGATACTTCTTTTAAATTAATCCTCTTATTTTCAACCAAAGAAAATTCCATCTTCTGCAAATCTCATCTATGATGTGCCCATGGTTTAATCTTCGACCTCTATCATGTCAGTGTATGTACCTCAACTTGGTTCCATATTATAATAGAAATGTATCATTTCATTGATATGCAGACCATACGTAGCAGTATCCATCCGTGAAGTGGAACGACCCCGTTGACCTGACGTCTCTAAACCTCTGTCTTGCTGATAAGTGCTGTGTGTCGCAGAGCTCTCTACAACTAAATGAAGGCGAGTCTGAGGAAGTTTGGTCGCCCGAATCTACTATTCAATTTTTGGAAGACTTTTGATGCTTGACCTTGAATGTTAAAACTCTCATCACACTAATCTTTGATATCTGAATTACTTTTTGCCCTTCAGATCAAAGTGGAGCGGACTTTACTAAATCAGCTTCACCATTTATGTTTAATTCTGCCACTCTGTTTTTTACCAATCAGCTTAAGACATCCCACATTTACTGTCGGTCTTAACACAGCGGGGGTTAAACAGTATACAGGTATACAGAGTTTCAACTTACAACCTCTGTTGTCCAAACCCTCTCCCTGACCTGCTGAACTAACGGGGCTCAACAAACACTCCCAAAGCATGTTCTAGTACTTATAGCCAGCATTTGACTTTCGTCTATTTGTGTACTTGACAATGAAATTGCAAATTAAGTGGTCATCTAATTCAGTCTGGTTATTTCAGATTATTTGGCTGTTGACTAAACACTATTCTCACTTTCAGTCAGCTATCTTTCCTGTTTCTACCTGAAGGAATGATTGCAGAATTAATGTTGGCATTCCTCTAGATATTCATCAAAGAACAATTAAAGTCTTAATGTGATCCAGTTTTTAAGCTTTGAAGCTAAACAGAGACTGTGGACAAATATTTTAGTCAACAAGTGAGTGAATCCAGCTTCTGAATGTCCTTCAGGCCGGTCCCTTCTGGCTGTTTGCTTGTCAGGTCATGGTAAGGATGACACAACAGCTGATATGTGTCATCACTGAGAGAGCATTATAGTGACTGTCGAGAAAAGACACAAGGATTATTAAAAGCAAAAGACAACCGAGTGCAACTTGTTTTGAGGATGCACTTTCAATGATGAAAGAGGATAATCACCACCATTACAGCTGGAACCATGCAGCTAAACTCGATGAGTTACAAGCACAAATGCTCTTGGACAAAGTTTTAGCTCTTCGGTGGAGTTTCCACAACACCGCATTCTGACTGAGACACTGTCATGTAGGCAAGTTTTGTGGCTGAAAGTTTAATGACTCAAAGGAGAAGCTTGTCATGAAGCAGCTGTACACAAGAGATAGTGTCAGAATCCCTCCTATTATTTTATAAATGAATGCAGACAATTTTACTGATTCAACCACATGAAACAATTATTATGCAAATTTAAATGCATTGAGCGTGTTTTGATAAAGTATACAGGTTAATCATTATTCTGTTATGTGTATTTGCTGGAAGAATTTACTTTGCTATTGTTGATAAAATCAATGAAATGCCAGCGTTGTGACAAGGCGTCAGATAAATCACAGCCTGTGTGAGTGTGACAGATTTGTTGGTCGGGTTGTGCAGATTGAACCCTCAGGGCCTCTGACCCGCTAATCATAACAGCCTGTTAGCTTTTGCATCCAAGTAACAATCAGCAAGATATTCACAAAAACATTATTTCCATGGTAATTTAGGGAAAACTTCTCTTATAAGCCTATGCTCTAAATATGATCGATATGTGATAATGAAAATATAACAATTTGTGGGTCAGCAAAAGCACTATGCCAATGTTCACGTAGGACTTGTTTCACAGCATGACAGTGGATACTGAGTCAGGCTACTGCTAAATGAAGGAGCTGTTCCATCTGTGAAGCTACAGCCTGAGTCAGAGGCGCAGTATAGATTATTGGACCAAGTTGCTTGTAAATGTAGTTTTTGTGCCCGCAATCAGTGTTGTGCATAAACTGAATGAATTAGTTTACAACTGATGAACGTGAGCTTCCTCTCACAGGAGTGAGAGGAAATGACTTGTCAACATGTTGTGCTCAGTACAACACGAGACGCGAGGCTCACGGTCAGGACTCAGTGTTAAATTGCGTTAATACATGGACTTAAGTTTGTCATCTAAATCATAACTATCCCAATAAAAAATTGAACAAATTAACGTGAGCTAGTTCATTTAAAGGGTTAACTGGCACAACACTGCCCAAAATACATGTATATAATGTAGCTGAAGTTATTTAGGAAGGTAAAGGTAAGTTGCACATAACAATACAGCCATGCACACAACCTCAGAGAAGCATTCAGTTTAACTGTGTTAGTTTGCTAAAAACTAACAATAGGGGAGGGAAGAAAGTTGGAGACTAAAACTTAGTTGGATACAGTGTGATTTAAACTTTTACTTTCTTCTATAAATAACCATGATGAAAATATTCCCTGCAACTAACAATGCATGGCACTAACAGAATGTATATGATTTTTGGTCTCAATGGACCAATAAACACTGCCATTTTATGTGAAACAGTCATTTCTTAAAATAAAATAAGCCAAGAGTACCGTTATTTGTTTCATTATTTCCACAACAAAGCCTCACAACCCACTATGCAACATAACAAACAGACGGATTGTGAATCTGACCCTGAACCTAAAGACTTGTGTGGGTGTCTTTAGTGAACAAATCAAGAAGCAAACAGCAGTGGGGCATTTTAAGTCTGGCCTTTTGTTGAACCACATCGCCTGCATTCCTCCTTTTCTTTCATCATAATATCTACAGCCACTAGAGGGCTTTGTTTCTTGAACACGTACAATAGTTGTCTGGTCTTTGGAGAAATGATTGATGCTCTTCTATGTGGATGTACAGTCTCCTCTCTCCTTAACTCTTCTGAAAACAACATTCAGTCCCTGGTCTGTTGTGCTTAAAATATTGATGAGGAAAATCCTTCAAAACCACACAGTGGTATCCAAAAGTGTCAGACCACTTAGTGAACAGGATATTGGTCTCAGACTGTTGGTACAGTGAATGTGCCTTCAAGTGAATCTGATCAGTCAGCAGAGAGCGTCCCATTAAACTCTCACTCAAACCTATCCACAGTGGTATTGAAATAACAGCTCACAATGTCTTCTTCTGGGAGAATAGTAATTTGATTTAATAATTCACTCATGTGATTAGGTTTATGGGTTGTGTGATCGCTGTACCGTGTGGATTTCAGATTATTTGCTATTTCATTAATTTGGGTATCTAGTTATAATGGACTTCAAATCAGAAAAAGATATGGTCACTGTGTGACTTCACGAGATGAAAGAGTTTAAAGGACACGATTCCTCGACCTCAGGCAGGAAATACTTGACCGACAAAGAACATTTCATATCTACATTTTTATTGCAGATTGTTACTTAAATCACTTAACAATTTTCATATTTTGTCTTGCTCATTTGAAAATATACATACATAATTGAAATATTAATTTTAAAAAAGTCATAGTATTCTTTAAAGGTTTGCGATTCCTCCCATTTGAGGTTGTGAGTAGCGGTGGGCTATCTCAGAAGCGCCCTTTACTGCCCAACTATCACTGCTGGTACATTTTCCCTTCAGACAATGTAAGACTCAAGGCTGGGATCCAAAGCTTTTACATGGTATCCAAACTTAAACTGCTTTAAATGGGCTTCCAACCACCTGATTTGCTGCATGGACTTGCCTGAAAAACACACACACACACACACACACACACACACACACACACACACACACACACACACACACACACACACACACACACACACACACACACACACACACACACACACACACACACACATAATAATCCCACAACCCCTTACATAAGTGCAATACCACACACATACATATATGCACACACATCAGTGTAATGGCAGCCACTCATCCATAGATACAAAAACTTTAAGACAGCTCGTTCACACACACGCACACACACATATACACACAACAAAAAAAGTGTTTTGAAAAGACAGCAATAGACACTTGCAAAACCCACATCCAATTGCAATATTGCACTTGCAATGTCACAGGCACAATGTCACATAGGAGCCTGTGATACCATGCACACCTCCCACCTGGGTGCTGCACACATTTATAGCCTTCTCAGGACCCTCTGGGAGCACACAACCATTGGCATCTCTTTCACTCTACTGATACTTTTTATTATGTGGCACAGGATGAATTAAATAATACTTACTTATCCTCTTATTTATGCTCAATGTTAGTTACTTAGATATGGATATGAACAGCGCCTTCTGCCCACACTCATACATACGTAACACCATAATTACGTATGTATTCTGAAAGCTTACAGATTAGGAAAAAAAACTTGTGCCAGTAGTTCAAGTGTGATGACCATTGGAAAAAAGACAAACATTTTCCACAATGACAGGACTTTTTTAGGAGAGGCTGTGCAAGTTGAAAAGTTGGACAACGTTGTTACTTTTGCCTCTTATCACCTTATCACAACCTCATCCACCTCCAACATGTTTGGTGGTCTGAAAACTCTTGACTCTGGGCATGTTTTATCAACTGCCCTGCCACCACTGGGCAGGTCAGACCACAACCTAGTCCTGCTCTCACCATCATACAAGCCTGTGGTTCAGCAGCACCCAGTCACAGTGAGGACAGTGAGGAAATGGTCTCCTGAGGCATGGAAACACTGCGTGGAGCGCTGGAGGCCACAGACTGGGATGCTCTGTATGAGCCACATGGTGAGGACATTGATGGCCTGACTGACTGTGTCTCTGAGTACATTGGGTTCTGCATAGACAACAACATCCCCACTAAAGAGGTCCGCTGTTACCCAAATAACAAGCCGTGGGTTACAAGCGACCTGAAGGCCCTTCTCAACGAGAAGAAGAGGGCCTTTAGATCCCTGGACAGAGCAGAACTCAAACGGGTACAAAGGGAGCTCAAGCGCAGAATCAGGGAGAGCAAGGACAACTTCAGCAGAAAACTGGAGCACAAACTGGAGGACAACAACACCAGGGACGTCTGGAGTGGGATGAAGGAGATCACCGGCTTCCAGAGGAGAGGTGGGGGAGCAGCTGGGAATGAACAACGTGCGAACGAGTTGAACACGTTCTTCAATAGGTTAACTCCAACCCCCCCCCCCACCCCCAGCGGACCCTCCACTGCCTCTACGACTGCCTCTACTGCTTCTCCGAGCAACTTGGAGTCGATGACTATCTGACGGGCAGACCACAGTTTGTGAGATTACAGAACTGTGTGTCTGATCGTCTGATCAGTAACATCGGGGCCCCCCAGGGAACTGTACTGTCCCCCTTCCTCTTCACCACATACACTGCTGACTTTAAGCACTGCACTGAGTCCTGTCATCTGCAGAAGTTCTCTGATGACCCGAACATTGTGGGGTGTGTTGAGGGCGGGAGGGAGGCTGAGTACAGGGACGTGGTTGACCGCTTTGTGAAGTGGTGTGGGGAGAACCGCCTGCAGCTCAACGTGGCAAAGACGAGGGAGATGGTGGTGGACTTCAGGAGGAACAACCCCCTGCCCTCTCCTGTCTGCATCGGTGGGACGGATGTGGAGGTGGTACCTGCATACAAGTACCTGGGTGTCACACTGGACAATAAACTGGACTGGTCCACCAACACAGAGTCCGTCTACAAGAAGGGCCTGAGCCGGCTTTATTTCCTGAGGAGGCTCAGGTCCTTCAACGTCTGCAACAAGATGCTGCAGATGCTCTACAAGTCTGTTGTGGCGAGCACCATCTTCTTTGCTGTGGTGTCCTGGGGTGCGGGCATCAAGGCAAAGGACGCCAACAAACTGAAAAAACTCATCAGAAAGGCAGAATCTGTGGTTGGCTCTTAGCTTGTCACCCTGGAGGAGGTGGTGGAGGACAGGATGCTGGCAAAACTACTGGCAATCATGGACAATCCCTCTCACCCCCTCCACAAAACACTGGACAAGCTAAGGAGCAGCTTCAGCCACAGACTCATTCAACCCTGCTGCTCTAAGGAACTATACAGGAAATCGTTCCTCCCAACCGCAATAAGACTGTACAACGCATCTACCTCTGTCAGAGCCACCATCACAGAACTGCTCTAAACATACCTGTTTCCTTGCACTGTGTTCCCTGTACAGCACTCCGCTCCATATACTGGAACACTTACTCCACATCATATGTGATATGTGTTAAAATAAACCATATTGATATTATATATCATTTTATACAATAATATTGTCTTTTGCACACTCTGTCTACATATTCTTACACTCATAGTATATTATATTATCTATTGTATAGTCAAATACTTACATTTATACCTCTACTATATATCATATCATATTATATCATACTCTTTGTATATTCTTTGTATATATAAGTCTATATAAACATATTTATAAATGTTTACATGTTATTATTATTTTATTTACTATTATTATTATATAAACTGTTGCTGCCATTATTACTATATGCTGCTATTATATTGGTATAATTACTATCATATATAAATATATATTATGTTATATTATATACTATATATACTGTACTATTTTGATATACTGTCCAACAATAACATTACAATCATATCATCAGTACAATTACCATCATCTTGCCACTGCATCTTATCTACCTATTTATCTTGTGTTTCTGTTTTTATTCTTTCTACCTCAATATTTTTTATTTTATTCTATTGTATTGTATTTTATTGTATTCAAATATACCGGCTGCTATGACGACTTAATTTCCCTTCGGGATGAATAAAGTAATCTATCTATCTATCTATCTATCTATCTATCTATGTAGCATGTCTCATTGACAACAACTGATACCACTTATGAGCACAGAGCCCTCTTCCTCGCACACATCATTTCTGTATTGGCAAAACAATAGCTGGAAGTTGTTGGTACTGCGATATTAGGACCTGTTCTACAGAAGATATATTTGTGGAGCAATGACGACACCACTGCTTTTTTTAGTCCTTTCTGAACACATGACAGCCAGTGCAACAATGCTTCCGATGCCATTGTTTATTTTCACTAATCCCTGAAGTGGGTCCCTGGCCTCTAGTTGCGATGAGATCTAGCAGGTCATGACTGACTGGTCTGAGGACAATGTGTCATCAGTCATCTCTCTTGGCCAGATTGCAAGTATTTATACAATTAATAACCTAATCTGAAACAATGACCATGTTATTGAGAAAATTGTAAAAACGTCTATGAAGGTGATGGCAAAAAGGACTATCCTTCCCTTCAGATCATTTAGGAAGGTTCTGTGGTCAGATTGGCAGACAGGATCCCTAATGACCCTTCACACGTACTATTCTGAGTTTGACCAGTTACCTTCAGGCTGACGTAACAGAGCCTGTAAGTGTAAAACTAACGACACTACTTGATAAGGAAACAACTTGCTTTGGCCATGTATCTCTCATAACCCTTGCACTTTGTCTGGCACATTTTACACTCTGGCTTTTAACTTTAAGTGCCGTTTTTTGTTTTTCATCTTTATGCATTTTATCATTTAAAGTGTTTTTAGGGAAAGTTCAACATTCAACACACTTTTATTCTTCATTTTTATTCTGTGTCTCACACGATATGTCCTTGCGTTCTGTTTATTGTACAGTGTCATTTTTTAAACATCTCCGGCTCAACTTATATTAAAGATAACTTGAGCAAGAGTTAGTCTGGCCAGTTGTGCATAAGTTTCTGGTGACTCCTACTCTTTTAAGGTTTTCACAGGCTTCAGTTGATGTTGGGGGGAAAGTGGTTGCAGAATTTTTCTTTTTTCAAAGCAGCAAGAGCATTTTTGGCGACAAGTTCTTGTAAAGACCAGCTACTAAACAGAGACTCAGCCGCAGTTTAATGAAAGGCTTGGGTAATTTACCAGATATCAATTCACATGGAAAAGGCACGGATAGGTGCAAGGCAAAAAAAATTGCCATACAGTCCAAAAGTCCAAAAGGTCAAGGCAAAGGGTCATACGAGGGATCAATAATACTCACAAGGGAAAATAACGCTGGAATGCATGTCACAAAGGTAAAATACCATCGGGCAATAAGGACCTACAATCTGGTGTATAAATAAACTGAACCTAATTAGCAAACTAAACACAAGTTAATAAAGAGACACAGGTGAAACAGATGAGGTAATCAAGGGCAAAAGTAAATCGACATAACAGACACAGGAGGGGGTGATTTCCAAATAAAAAAGGAAGTGAGACCAAAAATAGCACATAATCACTTTCCCATTCTTTTTTACTGGGTCTTGTGAATCAGCCAGCTGCTTTTTGAAAGAATTTCCCAGTTTCAGAGCAATACTTAGTGTGCAATACGAGTGCTTCTCTTCATCATACCCGGCAACATCTTTATCAGCCTCAATCACTTTGGCTTTTCTTTCCCTAAGCCGAACAAGAGTCTGACCATTTCCCAAACCTCATTTCTAATGAGCTCAAATTCTGTCGGATGATTGCCATGTTTATTATAGAGGGACTGACATAGCTGTAGAATTAAAAAGTAATTTCCGGCTACAGATGCTATGTCATCTTGCTTCATAATACCTTTGATATTCCATTCTTCAAGAGAAATTGCCTGTGAGGACGTAAACCCAGCAACATCAGCCAGAGCAAAGGCCCTGCCAGTTGCATCAGTGTCTATGTCTGTCTTTGAAGGGCATCTACCCAATGGCACCACAGCTCGCACAGTCAGGTCCAGTGTTGCCACAGTTACTTTGAAAAAGTAACTAAGTTAGATTACAAGTTCCTTTATTAGTTACATTCAGCAGCTTTCGACAACACCCCCACCGCCTCAACATAAAAATGACTACCGGTTTTGCCAACACTCACTTTATTAGAAACCGCCGGAGTATCTAAAATATACGGATGAATCTCTGTGTTTAGGCGCCAATGCCCCCGCACACTACTGCTGATTAGGGGACAGAGTGATTAGCCTACACAGAACACGTGCACAATCAGACTCCCTCACTGGAAGCCTTCCTCGAACCAAACCTCCGTTTTTTCCCTTCAGCAGTCAACGCAGTTCACACCACACTGCCACAGCGGGACCAGCCTTCCAGCCTTTATTTCATTGCTGTTGTAAACGGTACACACATGTAGTGAAATGGGATTTAATGAATTATTAAATTGTGATGTGCTGACATCAAAGTATCAATTGTAGATGATCACATCATAAAAAGTGGCATCTAAATCAAAACATTATTATCATAATTAGATACACCTTCTATAATTCTGAGAGGTAAGATAATATAGCAATGTAAAAACTCAATCCAGAAACATAGCACATAAGCGTTGGCCTGCAAATCTTTCTGAAGCATCTTGTCAAGATGTTACACTCTCAGACAATGAATCTCCCAGAAATCGTTTGTGATTCCTCTCCCCCTCTTCCTCTTTAAGCCTCATCTGATATTTGTTGGGCTCTTGTTTTATCACGCCCTGCCATATGCATCTCCAAGATTATAGCCACGAGGCAAATCACTGGCTCTCCCACTGGGATGAAAATGGAAAAAGAATGCTGGAAAACAAAGTTGCCAATCCAAATCCTTTCCCAGAGTAATCGAGTGTCTCTCTCCAACCCATGCAGTCTGGTGAAAAATAAAATTATGGAAAAATACTTCTTGGCAGGTAAGTAGGTCAGCTGAAAATGGGAAAAAAACAAAACAAACAATCGATAAATTAAATTAGCGTAATAAACAAAAATAGTCTTGATAGCTATAGGTCTAGAAGGTTGATAACATCAACTGGCGCTATGCATTAATTAGTGTGGCAGAACTTAACTTGTCCTATGTTTTAAAGTAGGAGGCGTTTAGTTTAAAAAGGCATAGAGGTATTGATGGCTGATCTACTGAGTGGGCCACATGATTTTCATCATACTACCATACAAACCAGTAGCCAGTCAGATTTACCTTGAGCCTCAGTGTACCTGCAAGTTCTGCCTGTATCATTGTATCATTGATTACAAGGCAAAAACACCTTATGGTGCAGAGGGAATTTATGGCACATGACACACGGAGCTTCTCTTTCCAGCTTCTCCTTCATCTTCTCCATCCTTATCACATCAAAGTAATTCATGTCACATCAATACATGTTTCTGACTTGACCCCTTCCCCGGAGTCCCTGTGCCTTATCGCCCGCAGATCCAGGGCCACAGCATCGGAGGTGGCATTGGTGGATCCAGTGTGGTGGATTCTATGTCGTGCCAGCTGATCGTAGAGGGAATGAGGGATCCTTTTTTTGCGTTGGATTGAGATAATGGTGGTGGACCACGACCGAGGTGGCAGATGATGATGGATCCTAACTGGCGGCAGTGGACAATGACTGTGGACTATAGTGGATCCGATCTTGATGATGGATCATGATCTTGCTGGCTGCTGAACATAGACTATGATTGCAGTAGGACTACTTGATATATAGTATTGAAGTTATCCTTCAAAATGTTAACCCTCATCAATGCTGCTAAAAACTTTAATCTTGATGATGTTTTCCTACACCTGACATCTATTGCACTTCTGTCCGTCCTGGGAGAGGGATCCCTCACATGTGGCTCTCTCTGAGGTTTCTATGTATTTTTACCCTGTTAAAAAGGGTTTTTAGTAGTTTTTTCTTACTCTTGCTGAGGGTTAAAGACATAGGATGTCACATCCTGTTGAAGCCCTATGATACAAATTGTGATTTGTGAATATGAGCTTTACAAATAAAATTTGATTGATTGATTGATTGATTGATTGACACTGATATCAAATTACAATAACACGTCCAACTGACTTCTTAGCTTATCTTATGATGATTTTTTGTATTCTTTTCCATACAGTCTGCATTGTTTCTGTTATATAAAATTGATCGGGATCCAAATGTCATGCTCCAGCTTTATGAGCGCTGAAGTGGTTCTTGACTACATTTAGATCATGAGTGTGAGCTAATTAACACAGCGTTATACACAGTGATAAACAGCGCAACACTGAAAATAGTTCAACGGACTAAATAAAATCTCCACTGCTGTAACTGTTGCTGAGCTATGGTTGATGGAAAGGAAAGTTATCAAGTTGAAGTCAATGACGTCGGACTAAAACACTCAGGTTCAGGCTCGCTGACTCTCACCAGGAAGCTTCCTTATAGGCTACATTCCCACAGCAGGAACTTTCCCCAGATGCAGTAACTCAGTAACTAAACTGCATTTAGACCACAGGGAGCCCCCCCAATGTATCTGTTCAGGATTAAATACTCAATGAAAGTACAGGAACTTTGGGGTTGGAGATGGGTGTGCTTAAGATGTCTGATTAGCCGAAGACTCCAGTTTTTTATTTCAGCTGGTCCAAAATAGCTTGTTAAAGCTGTTTTCAAGCTTTAAATGCATTCATGTGTTTTGCATCTTTCAACATTTTATTTTTTTCCTCATCAACAGCAGCACAATTTGAATTGTACCATGCCTTCTTTACCGTTGTTGTTATGTTGCTCCATTTATGCAACATCACCATTGTTGTATAGTCTTCTCTATTACTGCGGCTGTTTGACTGGATTGGAAAACCTGTCCAAGCTGACCGTTGTTCACACATTAACATTAACATTTGTCTAATATTCACTGGTCTTTACACCGTGGTAGAAACACAGACGAACAATGAGATTAAGATTAAGATTAAGATACATTTATTTATCCCAAACACATGCTCAGACATGCAAAGGCACACTCATGCAATGGAAGGGAAATTTAACCTCTGCTTTTAACCCATCTGGTGCAGGACACACAGAGCAGTGAGCAGCCATGTACGGCGCATGGGGAGCAGATGTTGTTGGAGTAAGCTGCCTTGCTCAGGGGCACTAGACAGGGTAGGGACAATCCTCTTGGATTTTTGGACAGATCAATCCAAGTTCGTCTTTTGGTTGTTTCTCTGTGGAGTCGAACCAGAGACGAACCAGAGACCTTTTTCTGCCCATAGCCCAAGTTTCTGCCACTAGTCCACCGCCTCTCCTGTTGGTGTTGTTTTTTTTTGTTTTTTTTTATGGTGTGTTTTTTTTTTATGATATGTTCCATTAAAAATCCCTGTAATTTAAAATATATTTATGATGGCTTATGATGGTGTCCATTCACAGAAGAAGCAGGAACTGTAATTGACATGTCTGCCGGATAAATGCTGATCACCCTTGGACCTTTGGGTCAGTCCCCTTTGTACCAAACAATTCCACTAAACCGTTGATCGCCCAGTCACTCGAGGGACTGGAGAAATGTATTGACCTGCAGCAGTCGACCTGCACACGCTCGTGTCTGTATGAGACAGGTTGAGTGACATGCTATTTAAGTGAGGAGGCATTTGTAAGGCAGAGTGGGTGAGTAAGTCTGAGTTTGCAAGTATGTGTGTGTGCATGCATCCACGTGTGTGTCTTCAGGCTAAGTCTGTGAGTGGCCAGATGTAAGTAAAGACATTGGCTGTGTCCAAAATAACCTACTCATTCACTAACCCTTACTTTACTATATAGGGTCTTCTACAATATGTACTGGACAATAGGGAGCTCAACAGAAAAATAAATAAAGTCTTCAGATATAACTCATTTTCACAGAATTATCACATACAGCAACAATAACCTTGGCCAGTACAAAACCCCACAATACATTTTTCTATATTTATTTGACACTACTTTACACTACTTTTAGCCCAAAAGAAGATGTTGATTGATAATCTTTAAATGTAGAAGTATAAGTGTTTGCTTCAGTTTGGGCTGTAAGGCTCTGCTCATAGTTCTGGCTGTTCTTGCTGTCCTCTCGTCACTCAGCCGAAAGTGCAATGCATGATGGTGTATATTGCTTGTCGAGTGACCATCACAAAATTGTTCATGATGCATTATGGGAAATGATAAGTGCACTATGTAGGCTATAAAAAGCAGCTTTAGAACACCACTACAAAATTGCAAACTCACTATATAGAGGACAGAGGAGGAACACACACACACACACACACACACAACACCCAATCTACATTTACTTGCAGGGATTGGAATAGAATGACTAGACTGGTTCAATTAAAAAAAAAATCTGAAAACATCGAAGAAAAAGATAGATAAAAGTGACAATTTGTGACATTTGAGGTTTGATTTGCAATCTGTTATTTTTAAAACACATTGACATCACCAAAGAAATATAAAGGTTTTATGATTATGACTTAGCATCTAATAATTATAAGACCCATGTCCCATAAATATGAGGTACTGGTCAAAAGTCAAAAGTTTGTCTAGCTGTTATGAACATCCAAGCTCGAAGGCGGAGTGAAAGGAGAGAGAAGGGTGAGTCACAGTTATTATTCAGATGGGGATAAGTAGTTATGTGAAGAAAGAAAAAAGACAGCTTGAGAGACATATTCACACCCGTCCTTGCTTTCTCACCTCTGTACATCTGGCCAGTCACTGCATGATGAGAGTGTGATTTTTTGGATTATTTCAGAAAGTTGCAGACGTTGCTGTATAAAGATCATCTCACTCCAATGTGGCAAATGTGTGTCAGACCGTGGTTTCACATTATGTCTGACAGGCACTGGCCTACGTTTGAAGGTGACTGTTCAAGAGGACAGATGCTGCACAACTCTGTGACAAATATTATGCTGTTACACCGATTCCACTGCTACAGAAAAATAGCTCAGGTCCAAGTTTATTTGCTGTAAACTGTTATAGAGCAAAGACTGAAGCAGCAAGCTGGGGCCCGTTCCAGAAAGGGGGCTTAGGTGAAAACATTAAATTTGATAACCATGAGATGAGCGAAAAACTCTTTATAAACATAAACTGAAATTACCTGAGTCAGTTAATGCGGTAACCTAATCGTAACTTTTTTTTTTATATAAACACACCCACTGTCTCCTCCGGCCTCAGCCTGAAGGGGCCTTTGACACTGCACTTTATTTCAACAGCATATCAATCATAAAATCAAGTGGACATTGGTTTGTTACCTGCATTTAATAATTTTATCATTCTTTGGTTTTGTATTTATATAGCGCTTTCCTGGTCTTGATGACCACTCAAAGCGCTTTACAGTACAGTTTTACATTCACCCATTCATACAGTGTGTTAAGACCCCGTGATTTAAGACATTTTCCCTTGTGCTTCCTGCTTGTGTTTTTTTATGTCATGTCTTTCCTCCTGTTTATTTATGTTGTCATGTGCTTGTTTTGTTTATGTTGTCAGGCCATGTGTGTTTTGTTATTGTCCTGAGACACCGCCCTCTACTGCTTCCCGCTCTTTTTCTCCCTCACCTGTTCCCTATCGTCTACCTGAGTGTTTGCCTGATTTGTTCACCTGTGTCTTGTCTTTGTTAGCCCTTCTATTTAAACCCAGTCTTTCTGTTGTCCCCTGTCGGATTGTATCATTTTTCACTGTGAAGAATCCATGCAAAGGATACTGCAATTTTTGAGCTTTATTATCTGTATGATTTTTGACTCTCTGGTTTTGGAGCCTCTTTGTTTTTCCCTTTTTGGAACTCTGTTTTGCCAAATTATTGAATTGGATTTTCTGTTTTTTGCTCTTGTAATTTTTTGGATCCTTGGTTTTCCTTCTTTTGAAATAAAGAGGTAGTTTTTGCATCCTGGTCTGCGATTGGGTCCTTGCTCTGTGAAAGCCTAACACAGTGCATCTAATCGCAGCACTTTGTTATTCTATGGGGGGCCATTCAGGGCTCAGCATCTTGCCCAAGGACAGATGCAGATTGGTCAGACTGGGGATCGAACCGCCGACCATCAGGTTGGAGGACGACCACTCTACCCCTCAGCCACAGCCGCCCAATCATCAATCAGTGATTGATTTAAAGTACAATCTCATTCAAAAATTACACATTGTGGCTGCTCAACATCTGTACATTATGTTTATAAATCTGAGGGTTTCTTTTCTAGTTCCAGACCAACACAGCTCTCATTTTTCCCATCCAGCACCCACATTAATTTAACTATAAATTTACTTGCGAGCATGTGAGCTCCAATGGGTGTGATGTCCTTTTAAATGAGGTGTGATCAGACGCACTGTTGACACATCGCTCTTTTGAAGCAGTGATTGTGTTATTCACCAACAAGACCAAGTCAGTGTCAGTGATGCAATGTTTCACGGTTATTTAAAGAAAATGTCGACATTATCATTCTGCAGTGAAGAAACACATTCTGGCTTTGTTGCATTTCTATGGACCTATCCCAATTATCTTGGGCAACACAACCCCAGGATGCAGAGATACTGCCTCTGCAAAATAGTGTCAAGGGGAACTTGTGTTGGTGGAGCATCCCGGATTAATTAATAGACTCTCACAATCATGCGCCTCGCACTGTGGCTGAACTTGTTATAGTGCTAAGAAACAGAAATATATCCTATGCATTAACAATAAAAAACAGTCTTGATGTGGTTGGTTGCGCTGGTGGAATATTCCTATCACAGTAACGGGGAAACAGGATTGTGACAATTTCTTTTAAGGTTAAAACCAAACATGGTGTTTGAAATGTTCAAATACAGGCTGGGTACAGTTTTTATTTGTTTCAACAGCATTGTAGGTTGATGGAAATTTGAAGTTCAACCCAGAGTTTGTTTAACTTGGCCCAGAAGATCATTGCCAGTTATTTAGGATACCTTGTTAGAGGTATTGGAAATGCTTTACTTACTGAAACATAATTACACTTTTTATCGTCAGCTTTTAAAGCCTCAAACGAAAAATAAGTCTTTGGAAGCAAATTTACCAAAGTAAATATGAGTCACGGTTACAAGGACATATTTCTCAACACTGTTTTCTCCCTGCTCAGTCATCATTTATAAGACATCTTTGTAAAATTTAGTCAACCTAGACTTACATTTTGAAACCTTTATTAATTTGAATGGCTGTTATTTTTGTCTGTAAGCTTTCTAATCGATGCAAAAAATCTCAGAGGTCTGTGACATCTTTAAGCTGCTTTTAAAAACATTGAAAGTTTTTATCAGTATCACTGTGGCACTGGGTGTTCTTCCACTTCAAGTACTGAGAAATGCATGCGAATAAACAAATAACCTCTCTCACTCAAAACCACTCTTGGAAGAGGTCAGGCAGCTGGGACAGTCATAAACCGCAGTAATCCCTGACACCAAAATGACTGCAACTTGATCCTTGCTCTAAATACTGCATTTAAACTACACTGACACAGTTTAAAGTGAGTCGCCAACATATCAAATGGGTTCAGGCAGGCAGGCAAATAGAAACCTCACTGCATTGGGTATAAAACATGACTTTGCTATAAAATATAAAAAAATCATAGCCCTAATTTAGATTCAAACAGACTGTTTAAACTCACGTTGCTGTTTTTCAAAGCCTCGCGTCAGGCTATATTGTGTTTACCTTTGTTTACATAAATAGTGCGCTAATTATTTCTTTGATCTACACTTTTATTTTTTGGGACTGGACATCTAGAAGGAGCTGACCTGTTGTCATGGAGGCCCTGCAGGTACATCAGTACTTTATGTAGGTGTATAATGACCATTAATCTGGTTTGTCCTCATTCCCCCATCTCTCCTGTCAAAAGCCAGCTCCATTAGCAGAAATGGGTCAGCTTTAATCCACAGCCAAATTAATGGAAATGAAAACGCTTCCATTTGTGATTGATGCTGCTATGTGTGTCTGTACATGATTCTTTGAGAGAGGGAGTGAACTGTCAGTACTAATTAGTTATGCAGGTAATGAGTATATTAGTCCATGTATGTGTGTGTGTGTTTGTCCAGACTCCAAATTTTGGAATAGGTCTTCTCATCATTAACGAAACACATTTCCTTCTGCCAATATAATTACAAAGTGAAACGATTTACATTAGAGAAATAAAAGAGAAAAATAACACACATCGAAGGGAAAGTGCTTAAGCAACATAGCAGCAACTTTGTTATTCTTTCCCACGACAGCTCTTACATGGGATAACCTCAGAGCCACCTTATACATGAGGACCACCCTAGAGCTCTGGACTACAAAAAGTGTCACTTCTCCAAAAACTTGGATCAAGAAACACTTTCAAACCATTTCAGTTACCATTAGCATACATCTGTCGACGGTAATGCATGAAAATCTGTTTAACTAGAGTAATTAAATAGAGCCTATGGTTCCACAGTAATTACCAAAGAACATACAGTATATCTCTGTAGTAATTAGGCGTATATCGTTAAAGTGTGATCCGATCAGTCAACATGTTTGTGTTTGTGTTGAGCAGCACGTGGATATAACCCATATGTCCTGGGCACAGTGGGCAGTACCTTCTCTTCCTCTCTCATCATCATCATCACTTTGTCCTTTCTCTCAGTGTCCTCCTCTTGTCCCTTCACAAAGATGAGCTCTGAATGATGTTGTCTAGTTTCATTTTTCTCTTTTGTCAGTGAAAAAGTAAAAACAGGGTCAAATGATATTTGTATGCAAATGTCACCAGCCTCCAGAAAGATTGTTTCCAGTGATAATAAAAATATATAGTTGTCATTCCTTTTAACAAGCTTTTTTTTGTATTAGACACAAAAAAGTCCAATACATCATACAAATTCGGTTCCACACAGGGGTCGGCAACCCGGGGCTCTGGAGCCGCATGTGGCTCTTCAGCCCCTCTGTCTGTGTGTGTGTGTGTACTGAGCGCACCGGCCCCGGGTCCCGGGGCTCCGAACCCGCCCACTTGCTCGGAGAGAGCCACAGTGAGCTCTGAGCACGGAAGATGGTCTGAGCTAGAGACAGCTAGGTAAGGGCTTGCTTGTTAGCGCTGAATAAACAGCGCTAACAAGCAAGCCCGTTTGTGAGGCAATGTATTGTCCATAGTGTGCAGGGGTGGGAAATATTTACTATCAAAATAGACATTTTGCCCCATCTTCTCAGCGAGTGGGCAGGGTCGCTACACGCACACACACACACACACACACACAGAGGGGCTGAAGAGCCGCATGCGGCTCCAGAGCCGCGGGTTGCCGACCCCTGTGTGGAACCGAATTTGTATGATGTATTGGACGTTTTTGTGTCTCCTGTGGCAGCAGTGTCCATCACTTTTAGCTGTCCTCTGGAAACACTTCCGTCGTTTCTCCTTTATTTGCAGTGCATTTCTCTATTTGCAGCGCGGTGCTGCGCGTTTGTGTATTTGCTGAGCACTTTTTGTATTTGCTGCGCATTTCTGTAATGTGTTGTGTTGTGTTGTGAAATTGACGAAGATGTTTTCTTACTTTGTTTGTGTTTTGTCAACTTGCATGTGTTTGTTAAGTTGCTGTTCGTTGAGCTCTCAGGGCCACCGTATTCTTTGGATACAAGACACTGAACTATATCGAGTTTGCTTGCAAAATGCTTGAGTGACCTCCCATTTCAGCTGCCTGTCCACTTTGTTGCCATAATCAAAGAAAGTTTGTGCATAGTAAAGATTTTGAGAAAATAGTGGATCTTGCACGATATCTTTGCAGCACCAAGTTAAGTTATTTTTAGGCACTTCTTTAATGACTTTCATAACATACAGGGTGGTGCAGTGCAAAGAAGCTAATTTTCCCTGGGTTATCCGACCTCCTCCCAGAGGCCAAAGTCATGTAGATTGGGGGTAGGTTAATGGGAGCCTCTACATTTATCATAAGTTTGAATGTTTTCGTAAATGAATGAATGAATGAAACTGTATCTCACCCCTGTGATAGGCTGGCAGCTTGCGCAGGGTAAGCTCTGCCACTCACCCTATGTCAACTACAATTGGCGCCACCAGCCCCTTGAGGTTAGAAATGTATTATAAATTAGGTTGATGACCTCAATGTGGAGGTGGAGGCAGCTAAGCTGGTTACGATGCATGTCAGATATCTGTCTGTCTTGAATGCTCAATGATCAGGAGAGAGTTGTGTATAACTTTTAAAGTACCATTTAAACTTTGCTCAGTGTTTGAGTGTGCACTCAGCACCGACAGACGCCTTATAGCTTAGTCCTGTCTTGCACTTTATATATTGTGTTTTTTGTGTTTTATGCTGTACTGTTTATTTTTTGCACATTGGCCTGTGAGAAACGCATTTCGATCAGCCTAATGCTGTGGATATGGATGACTGCCAATAAAGTTGACTTGCCTCGAATTTTAATTTGCCATCTAGACTGTGTCAGTATAGCAAATCTGTGATGAAAGCTGCATTTATGAGTGTTGCAAAGATTACTCCCAGTGTGAGGCGTCTACTGAACTTCAGCAAAATAAATATAAAAGGAAAAAGGCCAATACATAAAATCCCACAAAAATATATTTATTTCAGTGACTGCACTGAGGATTGGAGGATGTGGTCTCCAAAGACCAAAGGCCGAACTGAAATGAGACGGTCTGCTCCATGGAGGATTTCTTATTTTGTCAACAGCTGTCCCCCCTTTAGAGTTCGCTGGCTTCTTTGAGTTGATATCCACATAGCTGAATGTAAAACTGCTGTTTTCAACCCTCTAACACAGTGGTCTTCAACAGGGGGTCCGCGACCCCTAGGGAGTCCGCGGGGGTTATGCAGGGGGGTCGCAACATTTTTGGTTGATAAGACAATTTTTTTATTTTATTTTCAATTTTTTTCCCCCCACAAAATTCACTTCTTCTGAAACAGAATTGTATATATTGTCTTTAGATACACATTGACATGAATCCAACATATTGTAGCGAACGGATAAATTGAGGCAGAAGACGTTATCTTTCAGTCAGCAATGCACACATTCAGCTACACACAGTAGCTCTCTCAAGCTGGGCACCGGTTCAGAGCCCCTTTCATGCAAATACGACAGCACAGGCACTAGACAATCAGATCGTGTTTATGCTCACGTCTAAAGAGTGCGAAGCTCAAAAATAAAAGATGGCGGGCCAAACTCTGTAGATGGTCGTATTTGTACCTAAAAGTTGTTTGTTTGACTTTTTTTTGCTTAGATTTTTAAAAATTTACAAAGAAATAGACACTATACAATGTAAAAAAAGCATTACTGTAACTGAAAAATAAGTCTGAGAGGATTTGCGAGGTGTCTGAGCCACCTTTCTAATGTTAGCATGCTACTACCCAAAAGGGTAGTATTGAATGAACAATAACAAGGTAGCTATGTTTATACATGGCACTAGGCCCAGAATAATATAAACACTATTTTATGCAATTTATATAGTAGGGGGTCCCTGCTCCATCTCGCCGTCAGTTTGGGGGACCTTGGCCTGAAAAACGTTGAAGACCCCTGCTCTAACATTTGACCTATCCTGGGATAGGTTAAGAAGGATCACCCCATAGGATCCTTATTTCTCCAGGAATGGACATATGATGTTTCTCTTGGTTTCTTTAAGCTAAATAGTAGGGGGAAACTTAATTCAAATGTATGTAGAAAAAACGAAATCCAACATTTTTCCTTTTAAAAAGCGATTTCTAAAGAAATTCTACTTTACACATCTCTTAGATTATTTTAAATGTTGGCCTTGTGTTGTTTGACTAAATGTGACCATTTGACCGGTTGAGATGATTCCTGTGTGCCTGCGTGTTTCTGTTCAACTCATCAGAACATCCACTTCTGGTTGATTTCACACCTTTTCACTAATACAAATACTAATACTTCAGATTAACAGATTTTTTTCACATTATATCTCTAAATCAATGTATTTTTTTTAAACAAATGTGCTTCTATCACACCATTTTTCATGTCTGACTTGCATGAGGGAAAATAAGGTAACTCAGTGTACTGCAAGTGTGATGTATATGCAAATGAGACCTAATCGCAATTAGTAACCCTTATACCATGGCAGCTTTGCAGGTTATCAGCCACACAGTTGGGGTTGGCCACACAGAGGGAGTCATTAAATTAAGAATATCACAGGCAAATATTTCAAAGTGATTGGAGCATTTATTTCATTACTGTATCAGGCAAACACTTCTCTCTTCTCCCTCCCTGTTCTTTTGTCTGGTTGTTGCCAGCTGATTCATCTTGATTAGGCAGATAATAACACATTTGTCGTCTCAAATAGACATATCTACAGTTTATTGTCATTTGTAGTTATTTGCTGACAAGCTGTAACTGAAAACTGTCACATTTTTTGGGGAAATTGTCATCCACGTATCTATCAGTAATCAATGGCTGTATGGGACTAATACAAATGATTGTCTCCCATGGTCCAAGTTTGTCTCAATTAATCAAGCCGTTTTTTCCTGCTTTAGAGTGGCCAGATATTTGCAGCATGGAGGGGCAGCGACTCAGTTATGTTAGGTATCCCTCTTAATTACAGCCCTTTCCTTTCCATAATTATGCTCTAATTAGAGTCTAAAGCAACAGAGTGTGGTACTGTTCTTTCCTTTTTCTTTCGACTGGTAATGGTGTATTCATCTCAAGGTAGGTCCAATCCAGCAAGTGGTAGAAAGCAGCTGGGAACTGGGAATTTATGCTATTTTTTTATTCAGAAAGCTTCAATTTCATTATATTGCTGAGCTCCAGTTCATAACATAACACAATCACCACGCCGTTGCCAATCAGACGCTAATGTTGCACCCTGACTATATGATTCAGAAAGTTTCCAGCCAATATAGCCAAACATTGTCTGAATCAATGCTGGTAGCTAAGAGAAGTGATACAGTTGCAGCTACACACCTCTGTGGGCATGTTAAAGGGATTTGCAGTATCAGTGTTTTATCTGATTTCACGAGTGTAAGATTTCCTTTCTAGATTCTGGAATCCCTTTTGTCTACCTTCCACAAAGCCTGTGACTTACTTGTTTTGGGTATTCAAAACTGTGCACTGGTTCGAAAATGTTGGGCTTCATTACCACATATTTGATTTAAAAAAATTACAAAAGTGTTCCCCATAATGGATAACTGAAGGTTTAGATAATGTACTGCAATGTATGGAAACTGGAGGCTGTCTAAATTTTATTTTTATGTTAACCACAATAATATTGCAATTTGTTGGTAAATAAAGGTATCACAGAAATATCTGAAACTGATTCTAGTTGGTGGTGTTGAGTTGAACACACACCAACATATGCTTTTATTCATAACTAATTTACTCTGGGAACTTTACAATTAATGATGGATTGCAATACCTGAGTTAGCCTGTTGTAGACATTTAACAGGTTGAATAGTTCTCATGCCAACAAGTAAACTGATCTCCATGGTTAAAATCTGCCATCATGCAATGATTCACTGATGTGATGTCAAAATTCAGTGGTGATCCATCACACTTTTTTTGACTTCATATGTTGTAAAAAAACAACATATGAAAAGAGTATGCAAATGTTTATTGATTAATAGGAATTCCTGGTATACATTTTTAAAAACGCAAACCCGCTCAAGGTGAAATGTTCAAGTGCAGCTTTACACTATATGATTATAGTACAAGGCCTGTTATTCACTGCACAGCCAACAACTGTTTGGCAAGGGAACAAGTGCACCAACCGTCCATGCTGCCTTGCTGATATTGTCATGCCCTTACTGAGCAGCTCCTCCGCAAGCCAACTCTGTCCTCCAGTGATCAGTTACATTTCACTGCCACAACTTGTTGAGAAGTGTTTGGATTGTGCCTGTGAAGTACTGGGTGTCAGGGCGTAATGCAACCTGGCAGAAAGTTAAATCAACTTTAAATCCACACCACAATGTTAACAAGTGGAAGAGCCTTTGGGTCCAAAACAGTCAAGGTTTATTAGGGCCCGAGCACCAAATGGTGAGAGGCCCTATTGAAGCGGTCACATGATTAGAGTCCAAGCTGAACAGCTCTGTGTCAATATTTTCTCAGTGTCATAACGCCACCTACTGATTCGCCATGAAACAGGAAGTACTTTAAATCCACTCTGCATTATCCAACCGGCTCCAAACAACTGACCTATGATCACAATCCTGACCTGAACAGCTCCATATATAAATATTAGTTCAGGGTCATAGCCCCTACTGATCAGTGTGAAAATTAAGTTGTGGTAACATTGTCCAATTGACACAAAATTGCTCACGCTACATCAGAGCGGCTACTTGAACAGATCTATATGTCTGTGTGTTTTAATATTGATGGCGCCACCTATTGGCAACAGGAAGTAAGCTTTGTTTGGTAACTATCATTCGATTTACATGAAATGTTCACATTGTGATGTGCTATTGATAGCCTGGACCGTAATGAGCAATTAGCAGGCAGGGACTGACATCGCGTGACGGAAGTGAAGCGTTTCTCCTTTCCGCAGTGCGCAAAACGCATGCAAAGCGGAGACGTGCGCTTGGTCATCGATCACTCTCTCCACCGACCGCAACAGGCTTCAATGTGCGGGTGCTCGGGCCTGCCAGTGCTGCAACGTAGCCCTAGTTAGACATTAAACAGGAATATGAGGAGGAGGAGGAGGATATAAGAGGAGGATGAGAGGGTGGGAGGAGGGAAAATGACAGAGAAACATACTTAAGGGTGAAAGCAATAAGAAAGAATCAGGGACGACGGAAAAGAGAAACAGAGAACCCCTGTCTCTGTCAAAATGACTCCTCCTATTAAGTACCCCTTGATAAGTGTGTAGAGAAAATGAGGCAAAACAGGGGGAGGGAGAGAATCTGGTGGGAGAAGGAGGAATTAGATGGAGGACAGTGGGGAGGAGAGAATCTGAAATCGTTTGTTTCTGTCATTTTCTACGAAGGTCAACTACGCCACGTGCTATATGTGCACGTCCTGTTCTTTTTGCTATTTCTTCTCCCTCAGCTCCCCCTCTACCTCAGCCTCCACCTCCTTCTTCAAACAAAATTTACTCTGACATTGAGATCACATTTGTTGTCCTTGCAAAGCCAGGGGTAAACTGACATCACTGTAGAACTTGTATCTTCAGTGCTAATTTAAATTCCCCTGCTTAACACCTCCCGACACCTCACCAGCTCTTACAATCTTTTTCCTGTCATATAACAATACACGATATCTCATTTTGTTCCCAGCAACACCCACAAAATCTGAGTGACCCTCACCTTGAGCCATGCTTATATAGTGTGTGTTTTTGTGTGATGCATTTAATGGACCAGACACACCTATGCTGCGTAGTGGTAGCATTAACTGTTTGTAAAACACTTGCTACAATGTGCCTTAGAGCTAGAATAGAAAACTTCTGCTTATCATTATCACCAGCTTCCTCCCCCTTACGCCGGGTTCACACCGGACGCGTAAGCGCAACGCCAAGCCTTAAAAAACAGCTGGCTCCCATGCACTCCCATGTTAAACCGTTGTGCTGGTCACACCGGACGCTGAAGCGCCGTGCCGCGCCATGGCTGCCTAGCGCCGTGCAGCGATCGTTTCGGGGTTGAGTCTATTTTTTCCACTTGATGCGAGCGTATCGTGACAGGAAACACACTGAAAAATTATTTTAAACGATATTGATGAAATATGTAATAAGATATAAATTATCAAATATGCATCCCATACTTTGTATTCACCTTC
Source organism: Pleuronectes platessa (assembly GCF_947347685.1). NCBI lineage: Eukaryota > Metazoa > Chordata > Actinopteri > Pleuronectiformes > Pleuronectidae > Pleuronectes > Pleuronectes platessa. Next base: position 3,169,193 of record NC_070634.1, on the reverse strand, counting down.
TGTTGTCCAGGAGTTTTAATTTTACCACTTTTACCAACCACATTATTAAATGTCCCCCTCTGCCCATCCACTACAGCCACACAAGCAGTCATGAAGATAAAAAGAGAGAGAGGGAGGGGGTACGTATTCTCCACATAGGCTTGAGTGGTGAATACGTAATTTACCCTCGACACCCGACATTTAACGGCGCTAACAGCGGAGAAGTTCTTCAACATGGATGACATTAAATGAATAATTGAAGTGGAGAAGTACAGTGAGTTGTATGACCCTTGGAACATGTTGTATAAAGACAACACCAAGAAAGACAAATGTTGGGACGCTGTAGCTTAATGTTGGAGCAACAAGTAAGTATATGCTTTTATACTACTGGATCAACGGGTGATATTATTAGCGCTGCCCGGCGCTTCAGCGTCGCTTCAGGGTCCGGTGAGTTGTCATTGGTCCATAAACCCAAGAAATAGTAATGAGCAGCTCAGGAAGTAGAGAGGGTCGGTTCGGTGGTTCAATCCCTGTCTCCTCAAGTGTAAACAAGACGCTGAACCCCAAATTGCCCCTGAGAATGGTGTGTGATAGATACAATAAATACAGTCCATTGATTATCTTATATTCAGTTGTTTTATTTGAGGGAAAGATAAAGTATGTACGTGCATGTCTTGAGTGCACAGAACAGTATCCACGAGCAGAGAACAGTCACCACAAGAGAGTATTTCTCCTCTGCTTGCTCAAATGTGGTCCTGAAAGAATGAAGCGCTGACAAGCAGAAGGTCAGTGTTCCCTACATGTTCACGACTGCTCAATACTTGTTTGCTTAATGAGTTGAGTTTTGAGACCTTGGAGGCGGGGACAGTGGCTGATGTCTCTGTTCTTTTGATTGGCCACTTGGAGGATCAACCATCACCATTGATTGGCTGTTTGGTTTGATCACTGATGCATAATCTCTTTTCCATACTCCAGAACAGCCAGTCCAGTTGGTATTAGGTACAGCAAAAGGTACATATTTAGTCAAAGCACACCTCTCTGTGTAGTTACATTGCATATTCATAACAGTATTTTTTCCTACTGACTAAATTCTAACTGGTCAAAAAGGCAATAAAAGATTTAGAATGTATTGCAAGATATCTACAACTTTGATTGTACCACTCAAAACTCTTTAATATATATATAAATTAGTGCTGTCAGTTAAACGCGTTATTAACAGCGTTAACGCAAACCCATTTTAACGCCGTTAATTTTTTTATCGCGAGATTAACGCAGAGCTGCCAACTCTCACACGTGTGTGTGTGTGTGCTCCCAGCTAGCGCACCGGTCCGGCGGCTCCGCGCATTCGCTCAGAGAGACACAGCAGTTGGTTTCTACCGATCTTCAGTATCTGTGCGACACTTGCCTGTGTATTTTATTTGTTTGTTATTTTTTTGCCTGTCTGTTTGAGTAGCTGACTGAAAGCAAAGAAGTATTAGGCTTACCTTTTATTGGTAACCTAACTGTTACGGTTCATTGTTTCTGAAATAAGAGGCCTGACTGCTATGTTCACAGCAAACTTGAAAAAAAGAAAATATTAAGCCATGGTTTATCTGCACTATAGGCTTAGTCCTTGTTTACCTGAAATGTGCACTTTATAATTTTTTTTTGTATCGCCCTGTTTGGCAATGTTGTTTTTCAATAAAATAAAACATTTGCATAAAGCAAGCCAATTCACTTTTCCATGTTCATAAGAGCATTAAAACGAAAAAAAAAAATGATGGAAAAAAAATAAATGAAGGGCTATTTAGAATAGATAAAAATTTGCGATTAATCGCGAATTAACTATGAAATAAATGTGATTAATCGCGATTAAATATTGTAATCGTTTGACAGCACTAATATAAATACATTTAGGGTTAGCGATATGCAATGCATTACGCCACCACTAGGCACCCATAATTACATTCTTTCAGGTCAGAAAGAACATTTCAGATATTATTATTAAAGACAAATAATGTCACTTTTCACGTTTGTGTATGACATTTTCTAGATATCAGCAATATAATTGTGATGATAGATATTCCGTTTGAACTATGATCCAGCTGTTGCGTTTCATTGTTGTGGTTTTATTTATTGAATATCGATATGTGACTTTGAATATCTCAAAAATACAGACCTATGAGTGTATATAAAATTGGACATCATGACGGCTCTTAAAAAGTGAAGCCAAAACGTATGGATTGCCCCTGGTGGCCGGCTGCAGCATTGGTGGATCGTGGACGTGGGCCAAACTCCAAATTTCATACTTCAAATGATTTGTTCCCCAAGATGTTTTCCGTATTTTTGGTAGTTGTTGTGACAATGATCAATGTGATAAGTTTGATTTTAGCAAGTTATTTGACGTCATAACAATGAGGCGAGTTGTCATGATTTAGTATGTGTATCTCGGATAACTACTGTGGCTCCACTCAATGATTACTACTGCACAGCTTATAAAATAGTGTCTGGCTACATCTGACCTGCCTTTATTGCCTTTATTTTTGCTACTCAGAAGGATAAGCAGTATAGATAATGGAAGGATTGTGACTGTCGTCGCAGTTTCGACAGTTGTTATTATGTCTGGTAAAAAATATTCTGACCTCTCTGGAGTCGAGTGTTGAGAAGTTGAGAGTTCTCTGGGATAGTTGAGCTCACATGCCGCTGTGCAGAAATGCTCTTTCTTTGTATGGGAGTTCTGAGACCTTAGTTTAGCATTTAAGTGCTGCACAAATGGAACTGGACCTGCTTAAGGTACTTGAAGACGTTACACTCACCTCACCACTAACCTCTCATTAGAAAGGCATATTCAGTTCTTACTGGGGGACATTCCCAGATATTCAAGCCCTTGTACAATCGTTTACAATGTGAGGGTTACACATGAGTAGTTGACACACCCGACTATCATGTGAGTGTTTAAGGTCACATGAGTGATGATGTCAATGGGTGTTTACTTGCCTGGGGAAGAATTTCAAGTCTGCATTGTAAGTTGCTGATAAGTGCGGTCAAATAGCTCTTTCCCTATTGATGGTGACGTTAATGACTCAGTAAGGACTCACACGATGGCCTAGGTCGGTCAAAGACTTGGATTTTGTTAAGGGTTATCATTTAGTGATATGATGATTATGTGGTATTCCCCTTCACTCAACAAAAGAAGCAATTCTCTATCACAAGACTGAGAAGGCGATTTCTCAAACGGGAGCTGAAGATCTACCACAGCATATTTTAGGATGTGGGATAGATTTGCATCTGAGGAACAGAAAACAATATCAATATGTTGGCAAATAACTGATTACTCGTAAGTCCTATAGTGTACATTGATGGCTGTTCACCTCCTTCCACAAGACACCAAAAAAGTTTGATCTGATCATGGCAAGTAACAGGCACAAAGTAACACAAACTAATTTCAATAAAGCACTACTACTGACCTTTTACAGCCAGTAGCCTTACAACTGTTTGTATCCTCTGAAATTCAGTTTAAATGTCCAGCCACATCGATTTAAAGACTTTGACATGTGATCCCTTTGAAGTAAATGTCTCTGTCTAGGCCCGGTCACAGGATCCCCTGCTGTGAAAGTGCACTTGTGTCTTACTGCACTTGGGCACCAAGGCAGATATCCTTGAACTTACTATTATTTATTGGGAAAGATAGGTAAGAGGATGTTTCTTATGCTTAATAATCCTAAATAGAGTTTAGCTTTCTCAATTAGATGACCCTAAACTGGCGAATTTGTTGTGAAACGGACAATTTTCTAACTCTAAAATGCTACTTTAGAGTTGGTTGAGGAAGAATATCATGGAAACTTAGTAGTGATATCTTCTCTTACATAATCTACATTAAACTGCTATGACCAACTAGTATCTAATTTGCATCCAACCAACTCTTGCTGAAATAAGATTAAAATGACACAAATAGACTTGGTAATAATTATAGATCCATAGAGAGCAGGTGTTTCCCTTTGTCGTCCTCCACTCCTTTATCTCTTTGTGTTTCCTCTCTTGTATCCCTCCCTCCTCCACACTGCACTGCTCTGATGGGATTGTGTCTGACATGCCGGAATACAGAGTCTTTCTGGGTGAAAGCAAAGCACTTGTATCATTCACAGGTTGTTTCTCCACCCATAATGCACTGTGATCTGCTTAGGCCACGACATAATGGATGTGAGACAAGTCATTACTCACAGTGCAATGGATATCCTCAAAAACACTTGAGAAGCAGCTCGAAGTGAAAAAGTGCTGGAAAGAGTGACTGTGAGACAGGAAGAAATTCCGTGTTCCGAGTAATGATACAGGACTACTTAGTTACTTTGATGTTGGTGGTGTATGTGTGTGTGTGAGTGTATGTCCTATGAATATTGAAAGTATTGATTTAAGAATATGGCCATTTACAAGTGTTGTTACTTTTGTAACAGGAAAAAAAACATAAACAGATGAAAATTCAACCCAGCACTCTTCAACATGTTCACAGCTCTGGGTAATTGTGACAATATCCCTTCTCATAATCCTGCTTCCAAAACCTAGCTAAGTTAATATTGTGTGAATGTGGGCAGAGCCTGAGTCCTGCACCGGCTCGGATGCAGCAGTACAGATATTCAGATGAATTCAAATGTGCTGTCACAGGGAAAATGAACAAAATGTAGGTGGTGAGTACCTTAGAACTGAGCATGTCTATTCATCCTGGAGAAATCAGGAATTAATTATTTTACGGTATTTGTACCATCTAAATAATGTTGTATGAAGCCACCACCTTTTAGTCCTTCACTTCTGTTTACATGGCTGTCACTAGCAACAGCAAACTAGCCATCACTACAAAATGGATCACATAGACAGAGATAGCTTTGCTGCTTGTAAAAAAGTGCCTGAAAGTATGAGCCACAAGCTAAAAACACTAACACGCTGAGGAAACACATGGACAGCTGCAGGAGCACAGGTGCGGCGAAAATGGGCAGATACTTTTTCAAGAACACAAATCAAGCACCGAAATGGGAGGACAAGGAGGCCATAACCCAGTTTATGTGAGTGACTGTGTATGTAGCATGTGTTAAATCTCTGTGAGTAGCAGGTCCCGGGACACACATTAACAGGTCTGGGCAGGTCCGGATTTGACTTGGAGATAATTGCAGGTCCGGTGTGGGCTTTGTTGATGTGGGGAGGTGCAGGTTTGAAAAAATGGATCCATGAAGACATCTCAGGCCCCTGTCTATACATTTAGGCTGGCTGGTGTATGTATGAATTCATAAATTCTGTCACTTTACATTTCTACATTGATCTTGTCCGTTTGAGTAGTGTGGCAGTGTGGTTTCATAAAGGCATGATTTATATACAAAAAATACATAGAGTAGCTGGACAACATTCAGCACAATGCAGCACATTAGCCTTGTATAATAAATAACAAGCTATTTTTCAGAGAGCATGGGATGATCATTCTTCAGGCTGTTGCAGAGGAGTTCATTGAACTAATTTGTAATTTAAGGCATGAAACACAACCCCAAACAGTGTTCAGATAGGGAAGTTAATGCATGTCTACACTTACCATTGAATAATATACAGAGCTGTCCATATGTTTTGGCTCTATGCTGCAGAAATCGAGATTAAATTGGGTTAAAGTGCTGACCCCCAAACACCCTGAAAGTTAAAAGCTTTCAGAGTCCATATCAGGTGAACAGTGTAGGACTTAGATGATCTGATTGGAAGGTAAACAGCCACAATTACAGCCAAATGAAATTACCCCACATCCATAACTTTTTCTCATATTCAGTGTTCTGGAGTTCATTAAACATGATCCACGCCTAAAAAATTATCATAAAAAACTTTCGTGGGCTTCGGGGCACAAGACTGAGTTATATTACACCATGGCACCACTTAGTGTTGATGCACATTTGCATTTATAGTTAATGCAATTCCAAATCTGCATAAGAATCTCCCTGACTTTGGAATACTTTCAATTTTTTTGTTTCCACAAACCGTATTTTGGTTTTAAGTCAAGAGTAAGAAGCTTGAACGAGTTAAGAGGTTACACAGATTACGCTGAGAGGGGGAGAAGAGAAGAGACTATTACATACATGTGAGGTGGATATGAATGAGGGAATTGGGGAAAAGGCAGAGAGCATGGAAGAAAAATAACATCAATATAAAGCAGATGAAGATAATCTGGAGAAATGCGCCTCTGGAGTGGATGACAAAAACAGATGATATACTGTACAGTAAAAACGGGGATAAAGGACAAAAGGATCATAAGCTTTTTTTATTACAACTATTGCCTTTTCAATCAGCTAGAGATAAACAGGTTTATCAGCTTCTTTTTAAATAATTAAGAATATCACATAGAATTTTTTTTGTCAGGCTGATGGTCATGTTTCTATTTTTATTTAAAGACAAACATAAAGGAAATGCAATTGTGTCCAAACGGGAGGGTCACAACAAGGACTTATTTTAAAAGCTCAGAGCAAAACTAGTCATCATACCTAAATGGAAAAAATCGGTTGGACTGTTCCAAAGATGGCTCTAAAGTGTTCATTGATTTTCTGACTGTGTTGAAGTCAGGTCCAAAGAAAATAATTATTTAATCTGGTTTAATTCGCTAATACCAGTGTTCTGGATTTGTATTGCAAGGATAGTCATGGATTAACAACTCAACAACAACAACAACATAGCTGGGGCAAGAAACACGGGATGCAAAAGGTATGCGGTCAAGCTTTAGTCAACTTGACCAGCAATCATGTAACAGTTGAATTTACAGACCTGTCAGGACTCAGAAAGCACAGGACTAAATGTGCAGGACACAGTGTGCAATCACAGATATAGAGCGCAATAGGATTGATTTAAAACAAGAACAGTATATATAAAAATATGAACAGGTCTTATAATGGAGGCCGCTTGAATAAGAGTAACCTTCCTAAGCACAATGGACTACGGGTGTGGGGTCAGGGGTCAAAGGAAGCAGAACAGGGCACACACTTTCCATCCTATCAAAAGAAAGAAGATCCATTATCCAAACATGACCTTTTACCTCACCTGTGCGTGACAGCTACCTGGCTAAACTGCTGCTTTTGCAGGCATGTGTGTGTCCAAACTGCCTGCTACCTGCTCCCCGGGGCGCCGTGCGTGGCTGCCCACTGCTCTGTGTGTCCTCCTGTGTACACCAGATGGTTCATAGCAGAAAACAAATTTCCCCCCTTCTATGTCGTGTGTGTGTGCATGTGTGTGGGACAATAAATGTATCTTTATCACATACTATAATTAAAACCTCCATTGGGTTACTGCTATGGGTAAATAGTTCATATGTGGTCCAACTTTTCTTTGTATTAACATGCAACTTCTAAAATAATCAGAAATAATTGTATTTTGCATTGTGGATCATTATGCCCCAGGTGAACATAGCGGCCACATCTTTAACTAGTCTGCTCCCTACAGAAGCAGAGGTCTGATGGTATGTGTGAGGGAGGCCTGGGAAGCAGTGAATTTCCGGGACTGACACAATTTCAGTGCCTGCAGCTAATACTGTTGCTTTGCACAGCTGACTGTGAAAGAGGACTTTCTGTCATGAGCACTTGTCTCACCACTTCATGCTCAGAGTGCTGAAAGCAGAGGATGTGTCTTGTTTATCAGTATAGTGGGTCCACCATTAGAGTTGCGGAATAGGTCAGTGGAGCGGTAGCCTATAGGGAGAGAGGAGAGACTGTGTAGCTAATAAGTGAACTGCGGGGGAGAGATGTGAATAAAGACATTGACTTTTGATGGTTTTAACAAAACAATTTAACACTCATGTTATCTTGGCACAGGGATTGGTACTGAGGAGGCAAGCATCTACTAAAAGAAGAAAAACATGCCTGCTGGTAACAACAAATTGGTAAACTCATTTACATGTTTTCTTAGCTGACATGCTCATGTAAGCCATGGGTTAGTTCACATTCAGGGATCATCTTTATTCTGATTTTGTAAACTGTGTGATCCCTGTAGCTTCAACCTGAGGATGGACGTCTGAAGTACTGCTCACTGTGACTGTTAGTCACTGAATACCTTTAGGCTGGCTTTCTTTATCCACACATAATAATGTCATTTAGCTTTGGAAAGAACTTAGAACCTTTCACACTTTTTCACACCTTACTGTGTCATACCTTTAATAGAAGATAGAAATTGCCTTTTTCGACAATCAGTGTGTATTCAGTAACCACAATGTCAAAGTGAAACAAAAAGTATTTACACCCTCTCCTGGGTCAAGTACATCCTCTGTGCTCTAGTTATCCTTGAGATGAGACTAGAACTTTATTAGAGTCTCCCTGAGGCAAACTGAATTGATTGGACATGGTTTGGAAAGGTCCCAAAATTCACACTCCACATCAGCATTGGCCATGAAGTCAAAGGAGCTCTCTGTAGACCTTTGTGATAAAACTGTGGCCAGGCACAGATCAGGACAAAGGTATTAAACCATGTCTAAAGATTAGAGTGGTCCCAGGAGCACGGTGGCCTCAATAACTGTGAAATGAAAGAAGTTTGGAGCCACAAGGACTCTTTGTAGAGTTAGCCATCCAGCTAAACTCAGTTTAGCTGGATGGCTAAACTCAGTGACCCTCCGACCCATCCAGCTAAACTGAGTTTAGCTGGATGGGTCGGAGGGTCAGGGATGTCACCAGGACACCACTGGTCACTGCACCAGAGCTCTGCACGTGGGATTATTTTATCATAATGCAGCGTTTGTTCCTCTGCTAAAAAAGTGTTACGTTATTGAATTCAATCACATCATTTTAGATTTGTGCTGTAAGGCATACAATTTAATTAGAAATTTGATAACAATATATACTGATGCAAAGAATCTATTCAAAAGACAGGTTGCTGCTAGTAGAAATGTTTCATGTGCACATTGGCCATATTAGGCAATTCAAATAAGTGTAATATGGACATTATTTTATGAAATTATTGGATTTGTCCCTTATTAAATCTTTCCCTTGTATCCCACCTTGCATCTGGAAGGATTTAAATCCAGATGAAATTTATGGAATTGGCAATAAAAATGATCCCTGGTTTGAATTAACCCCTGAGACACACGCCTACCGAAGGTTGCTTGTCAACAAATCATAAAAAAATTGATATGACATCATAACCTTAGCTTTGAAAATCTATATAAATTAATATAACTCCTCATTCTCAATGGAAGTTCGATAGAAAACCCCCCTCAAGCTGTTGAATTATTCCCCCCAAAAAATTGGATATACTAAATCTATTATTGGTGACTATTTCTCATTCAGTGTGGTGCACTCTGAGCTGAGAGAAGGGTAGGCAGTCAGTGTCAGGGTTAAATTGATAAGAAATGATCATGTAGGTGACCAACATGTGAGTGAAGGATGAGGAAGTGGATGTTAATTGTCACATCTTTACATTCGCAGCTGTTCTCTGTAGCCATGGATACACCTCTGCCTTTCATATTCAGATCATTCAGAAATAAGACAATCTACAAATGTGTGTGTGTTTGTGTGTGTGCGCAACTGCAAGGGACAAATACATTGTCGCATGCACACGCTTGCACTTCAGTCTTCACAAGTACCCTTCACTCTCTTAAGTGTCCTTGCTGCCAACCGCCTCATTCAGCCTGACTTAAAGGGATAGTTCAGGGAAAAAAGAAAATTCACTCATTATCCACTCTGCCAATGGAGGACTGGGTGAAGTGTTTGAGTCTACAAAACCCTTCTGGAGTCTCAGGGTGAAACAGTTGTGCAGCCGAATTCAATACAATTGAAGTCAATAGTAAAACCATAGAAAAAAACTAACATACCTCCATACTGCTCGTTTAGTGTCATCGAAGTGACAACAAGCGCCGACACTTGTATTCAACTGGAAACATTTATTTACACCGTGTATTAAGGCTAAAAGTCCTCTACCGGAAATGGCTAAGCTAGGAGACGTAGCCACACGAATACGCACCCCACACCTGCCCTTGTGCGAGAGTGTGTTTGTGTGTTTCCGATTTGTACCCGCGTACTAGAGAGAGGACTCGTCCTGTCGAATATAAATGTCGGGGCCTGCGAAGAAGAAGGGAGACCCCCACAGACATCAGCAACATGTGGATTTGTAGCTGCAGATTCACTGTAATATCCATGATCAGAGGACATGATGTTACACTCTGGAGAGGTCATCCATTAATGAGGTTGGAGTCTCCATGTAGTCTTTATATTCTCTAGACCATATTAAACTATTCAATACATTTTACAGTGATCCTCATTTGAATTATAATATTTTTATCAGAAGTGATTGAACAGTTAAAGCTAAAAAAAGACAATTTAATGATACTTCAGTCCCTAAAGGATCTGATGTTGCCTTTTTGCATTCTTCTTGTAATTTACTGACATCTTGTGGTGGCAGCAGGTACTGGAAACTAGCTTGACCGATCAAACCGATGTTTCACATCTTCGGTCTCTCAAGCTGAGGGGAGAGTAGCTTGTTCTGGACCTATGCACAGTGAGGATCGAACATGGGATCTCTGACACGTAACTCGCTATAGCTTACTACAGACAAGTTTGCATGTGAAGCTGCTCTCGACTCAGCTTCCACTTTTTTGAGATCAGGTATCCTCCTGGCATCATCATTCACAGTGTGGAAACTGTATTTGTGTGTTAGAAAATCACTTCATCTTTAAAAAGACCCAATATTGTTACACAAGGAGTGCAGCTGCATAGGGGATGGATCAGTCTTTATGTTGTGTGCATAGATAGTGGTCGAGAAACAGGTGTCCCGTGTGTGACAGTGAGGCTGTTGACTGTCGCAGGGAGTTAGAAGCAGTACAGCTGAAATACTTGTAAGATGATCTTGAAGTTTCGTGTATTTACCAGTAAAGAACTGATACAACTCCTCAAGACAGAAGCTATGTCCCAGTACTGTCACCACTCTCACATTACCTGAAGAGACGAATTCATCCCGTACACCAACAGTTGCTGTCGAATAACCTATTTGCTATGACAACAGGATGATATATAAAATAACTTGCTAATAATCTTGACTTAATTTCACCGCCTTAATATTTCAACAAATTTTTACCTTGTCTGTATGTGGCTTACATTTCAAGAACAATTAGTTTCATAGGTTTCTCATTTGGCATGTGTATTGTTAAGGGGCCAAGGAAGGGCAGTGTTGAATTTGATGAGGTTTAGATACATGATACGTTCAAAATTAACAAACTTTCAAGGCAACCAGTGCTCTGTAGCAGCGGCAGCTGGGACTCATCAACTCAGGTAACAGCATAGACACATCAATAAGCATATTAACTACAACAGGCATGTTTACTACTATTCAATTCAATTATATTACCTTATTTACCTCATCATAATAAACACCATCCCGAGACCTAAAAAATTACAGAGAAACCCAACAGTTCCCACAATGAGCAGCACTTTGGTGACTGTGGAGCGAGAAAATTCTAGAACCAGACTCAGTGTGGGCGGCCATCTGCATTGACCGATTGGGGTTAGCAGAGAAATATGGGGAAGAGAGGGGAGATGGGTTGAAAAGAGGGGAGAAGAGTGAAAGAGATAGGGGGGATGGGGAGAGAGAGACCAGAAACAGTTGTGTACCATCATTTTTCAGTAACAACAACTGATTCAGGGTTCTGCCTACTTGGTTGAGCTTCACCGAACTTTGATTAAAAAAGGTGACCAGCTCTTTGTGCAGCAGTGGTGGATTCAGGGTATTTCCACAAGCCAAACAAATAGCCAATTTCAAACAGGTATGTTTAAAGCAGGTACTGCACTCGAACCTGTTAAATTTACAAAACACTGAGTTTTTAGTGTGAGTGTTCTGGAAATGCATGCAAGAGACCACATTATTCTGATTTGACTTTACTTTAAAATGTAGTCATAGATATTTGTCCTTGTTTAAAATTAAGTCAAGACAGTCGAAAAGTGAGGTACATGAAATACAGAGTAGTTAAAAGAGTAAAGTCATAAGAGGGAGTTGATGTGAAATGAACACTGTTTTGTTGCCCTCCCACCCACAGACATTTATGCTCAGCACACCTGCTTTTTTTCTACTGAATTCAGGTCCAAGTATCATTACAATGTCACAAATATTATTTTGGAAACATCAGATACCTTCTCTCAACACAAATTACAGGTGTCTGAATGGCAACATGGCACAAATTTGCAGTTCCAGATGGCGCCTGCTAATGTTGTGGAAATGGGGAATCTCAAATCAGGCTGCAGTGAACTCTCAGATGCAGATATTGTAAGTTTACCAGCAAGGACTCCCCAGTGTATTTACTATTCTGGTTTGATCTGTGGCTGCCTCTGGCCTCTCATCATTCTTTCCATCTCACCGTACCCTCCACTTCGTGCCAGTTTTTATATACTGATCCAGAAACTATCAAATATCAGTTTAAACACTCTCATGCCACTTTAAACACACAGGACACATGATGAAGACAATTAGGTCAAAAGAGCAAAGTGATAAAAGTTTAAAACAATACTGATTGGCACGAGGGCCAGTATCATTTGTAACCAGTATTTTAGTGTTGTTTGAGTGGATGGGATGTTAAATGTGTAGAATCTGGTCATGTACTGTACTCATTCCTCTTTTGTTACCCCATTCCTTCCCTGATGCTCAGCCCCATATCCCTACTAGACGATGTTTCATCCAGAGCTCCAGCTACGGCTGATGGCCAGATGGCTACTCAAAACAAGTCTAGCCAATTTCATTCTCACGGTTTCAAGTAAATCATCACGTTTTATAACCTTTAACTGGATAAAGCAAACAGTCCTCTCCCACAGATGTATTCTGTGTTTTTGCCATTTCATCACTTCATCCATTTGTTATGAAGAGAAGATAATTGGGACTTTGGGACAATTTGGCTGCCGCTAAAAATCTCCTGAACAAAGGTAAAACAATAAAAATTGCAGTTAGTTTTTAGTCTCTTTCTCTCACACAGACACACATTTTGCAGGTATCTGACTCCAGAGCTGAAAGATCTAGTTTGACACTACTCGAAAACAGCGCCAACAATACTACCACACAGGGACATGCACAGACATTTAGGGGGGCAGGGGCTAAAATGAGAAAAAGGGCTCTTTTCATAATTATTTATTTTGAAAGGAAAACACTCACACGATTGTTAAACAGTAGTGAAATGAATATTTATTATTAAATGCGGAGCATACAATCAAAGTTATGCAGTTTAAGGCAGGAAACCATACAGGCAAAAAAATTGCTTTCCGATATATAGTTTTTAATTATGCGTTACCTGCATAATGGCTACCGAGCAAGTCATGTTCAGTAAGGGGAAGTTCTGAGGGGAACCAAATGGATGAACCTCTAGTGATGCCACATTCAGTCCTGATTACACTTCCTCTTGAGGAAGATATTCTGGAGAGTAGGGATGGAGGTCACATATGATTGAACCATAATCTGCCCCTTTGAGGAAATATTATTTAATCCTCCAGGTTAACACACACTCACACCACCCTGACCATTGAAAGACTGTTCCCTTCATATCTGTTTTCCCTCCCAGTTGTATCAAATACTTCGAGCACAGAAAGATGTTCTGCATATGCCAGTGCTGTGAAATATGTGTTAGTGCCTGAAACCAGGACTAGAACGTTTGTATGTTTGTATGTGTGTGTGAGAGAGAGAGAGAGAGAGTGGGACTATTGTGCATGTGTGTAATTGCTACACTTGTTCTGTCAGGGGAGAGAACCTCTCAAAACTGCTGATTGTGACAGAGGTGATGGTACAGCAAGAAACATGCAGATTTTTTTATCATAGCAGCACACTGACAAAAAACCCTCACAGGCCCGTCAGACTAAGTGGAACGACTGCAATTGCACACATTCTCTAAAATGGGGGTTCACAAGCTCGTACTCATATGCACACGCACAGTAAGCCGCACGCTGCTTCATTTATCAGTAATGCATTATTTATCAGCAGCAGTGTAGCTACTCCTCAAGGTATTTACAGCAAGGAATACATTAGCGGTGAAGACTGCAGGATTGGAGAAATGAATATTCCTCCTGATTAATATGCACATCACAGCTCCTACTGGAAATATCCGGCAACTGTTTTCACTAAATACAACTCGGATGGGCACTTCAACAAACAGACACTCATCAGAAATCTGTCAATCAAGCATCATTCCTTTCAATCTGACCTAATCTAATCACGGCAGCGTTATGTGAAAGTATTATTAATCGGAGAAATACCATCTTTTCACGAGAAGCCCGCCAGGAGATGAATCAGAACGGTAATTGGAGTGATATAAGTGAGAAACAGCAAATAGCTTTCAGTGAAAGTATGATAACAGTTCTCTGCTCTGAGTTATTCTTTCTTCGGTAAGAGAGGTCACAAGTAGCCTCTGTGGAGCTGCAGTGCACAGAACAATAACTTCTGTTAGAGATGAACATTCCCGGTACAGCAAGAAAAAAAACGTACTTTCAAAAGGTAGTAAATGCGGCATAAATATGATGTTCATGAGTCACAAGCGCAACCATGGTTCTTTATTGTGGAAATGAAGACTCTCAAAGGCCACATAAGCAAATTCATGGAGTAGGGATAATTTTAGCAAACATATGCAAGGAGGGGACCTTGTTAAAATGCAACAACACAGGAAGAGAACTGAAGCAGAAATCAACAGAAAAGAAAAAAGGAAACTTGAAGAGCGTAACCACAAATGGAACAAGTGTAATGAGACATGTGTCACAATTAATTATAATAGGCTGGGATTGAGTATGAGTGTGGCAAATACTCATTTTATAACTATAATTTATTGTTTCCTTATTCAAAAAATGCTAAAGAAATCTACTCAAACGGCATGTTATTTTTTTATCTGATTGTTGGCTGTGTATGAATCACATGGGGATTCGTGGTTACATTCACATATGTCTCACAGCCACGGTTGGGAGAAACACGCAATGAATAAGTTGTATGAGTACTTATCTTGTCAATGCAATATGTGGGTATTTGCATTAACCGTTCTGGGTTTCCCATTGAATTAATTAAATTGATGGCAGTAACGTGTGTGTTCGCGCAGGTGCACAAAGGTCACTCATGTGCAAGTGATTCAGAGTGACAGGTAAACAGACCCGAGAGTTACAGAACTTCTTGCATGAGAGAAAGAGCAGCAACTTCAACAAAAACTAATAAAACACGAGAACGTGGTAAACAATATTTTGGTTAATTATGAAATTGTGGCAGGACAATATTGAATATGGTTCAGACATCTGGGGGGGGAGTAGCTCTTTCTCATTGGAAGGTGACAATTGAGGTGGCATGTAATTGGGATGCCTCCTGGGCACCTTCCATTGGAGCTCTACTCATCCCATCCAACTGGGAGGAGACCCATAGTTCCAGGACTTGCTAGAGGGACTACATATCCAATGTGACCTGCGAACATCTCGGGGGTCCCCCAGGAAGAGAGTGGAAGCATTGATGGGGCGAGGGGCCCAATCCCTGGTAAACTGAATACCTATATAAATTAATAGATGTTGAAGTGACATTTTAATGTTTATAGTAGCTTCACTGAAACCTTTTCACAATCTTGTACCTGCTAACCTGCCACATTGTGGCTGTGTTATGTATAAATTTAAGAAATTTTTAACCATATGTTGTTGGTAGCCACTGAAGAATTTACATCAGAAACAATGCTTTGTTATTAGTGATGGAGACACTGATGAACCTTGAAAATCTCAGCGCTCAGAATTATTTAATGACAAAGACACTTTTCCTCAACAGATTATTCAGTCCACAATAAAGGTGATGTCATGGACATTACTGGACTATCCAGTCAAATTTGTGATATATACAATCACTACTTCTAAAAGACAGTTATACTATCTATATATATATATGGACCTCCATATATTGGGGAGAAAGGGTTTAGCTTCAAAATTTGGTTTAAAATATGTTTGGATCTTCAAAAACACAAATCATATTGTTCTTGGTCATTATGAAAATATTCAAAGAGTTATTTGGAAAATGTTTTGAACCCTTCAGCTAATGATGAAACAAGCTGTGTGCTTGTGGGTTAGAGCCACTTTGACTTGGGATGAAAAGCTCACTGCTAAAGTGAGCCATGAGATCTCAAAAGACAAAAAAACAATAGCTGATTTAATAAAGCTGGAAAGGGTCACACGGTCATTTCAAAGAATTTAGATATTCACCAGTCAACCAAACTGATTTACTCTCCCAAGAAGTTTGCCCCCAGTTGGATGAATAGAAAATCTGAGCACAGAGGAGCTGTATTATTGTTGGAGCTGGCAACATCTCTGTTCATGAGTTTCCTGCGAGCAAACATGGGACATAGTTACATACAGTGCCATGTCTATGGCATGACGCATTGTTTGTGATGTAAATAAGGAGCAGCATACCAACATGAAATCATCCTCCCAAAGGTGAAGTATGCTTTGCTGCCTCCGAACTTTGAGAGCTGTCCGTCCTCAACCAACTCACTGGTTATTATATGAGTGACTGAAAATAGTACCTACTCTAAAAATACACAAAATATGACATCTTTTGTAGTGCATCGTTCAATTCTCAATCCAGTCTCTCAGACCTCCTCAGAATGAGCTGTACCATCAGCATCACAGGACGACAACCAGCCAAACCATCTGCATCAGGCTGAGCAAGAGGCTGAAAAACCAAAGGCTGTCCAAAAAAAAAAACAACCATAGTGACTGTAGTCTTCACTGATTCATTTATATCATCTCTCTCAACCACCACAGGGGTAATTATCTATTAGTATCTATTAGTGAATACTTCTTTGTCTGGTCCTGCTGAAAAATACAGGACATATTGACAATTCACACAAGCACTTGGTTGACATTTACTATACATTTAGCTGGATTGCCCTTCGGTCACTGTGGACTTTATTTTTGCCTTTAGTTGCTGCGGCAACAGCCAATATCTAATGCTACGATCTGATCGGTAAAGTCGTGAAAAGGTCAAATTTTTTACCAAAACCATATGGCTATTTTTTCCTATATCAGACAAACAGAATGTTTGGCTTAAAAAAAATGAATAAATGCAGCGCAGAAGCCAGTTTCACAATCCAGTTGGCAGGATACCAAGCACCTAGCTCAGGTACTTTGTCTTATCATCAAAAACATTCTTCTATCCAGACCTAATTTTGTAACTTTGGACACATCAGTGGAGAGCTTTCTCATGCATGAGGGCCCATCAACTGCTGCTGCTACTGTGATTCTGGCTTCTTTGCTGCTGAGGTAGGAGGCAAAGATATTGAAACAGAAATGGTGGCTAAAATTCCTCAGTTTGACTAGTGAGTAGTGCTAATTGCCATCGCTCATTACCTCCCATTATCCCATTCAGAAATCTAATAAAGCTATCATCCAGATGGAAACTTTCTGCTATAAAAGGACAGAGATCTAGGCAGTGATGTAGTAATTGAAAGGGGAGGCTGCTGTACTCGTGGTGCTGCCTTAGTGAAGCTTCACGCTGGTACTATAATTCCACACTTGGACATAGTAGATACCGGGTATATATATTTTCCTAAAGCAAAAACCTTCTGAAAATGTCAATATACTGTAGTTTTGTGTTTTTCTAAGTTTTTAAAATATGTACTATCCACCCGTAACATCATTAAACAGATCATTTTTTCAATGGTGATTTGTGTAACTTTTGGAAAAAACATATAAATAATGTCATCCTGCTAATTTTGCTGCCAGATAAGAATTCTGCCTCTCTCTCGAGGTCATGGACAAACAACATTGTTTTGTCGGAAGGCCTTGTTTACCTTACTTCTGCCAATGCACAGCCACGTATAACAATATCCTTCTACATTCTGCAGAGGAAGGCTGTAGTTTCTCAGTTAATCTTAGGTGTTTAATGTGCGCAGACTTTAGGCTTGAAAACCGAGCCTCCTCCCTGGCAACACAGAAACCCATAGAACCAACGGAAATACAGTTGTGGAACAAGTGCCTCCCTTTTTATAATTGTTCCATAACCCATGAGGGTAGTTTTGTGGTATTACTCATTTATAGGGCCCATACGGGACAAAACCTATTTAGATTGTAATTCATGTATACCAGCTTCCTTAATTACTATCAGTAATAAGGTATCAAGGGCGGAGATCTCAATGCCCCTGTGTTTGTTTAATATGATCACACAGAATGTTACTAAACCAAGTGCAACATCTTAAATGTATTTGAGGAAGGAAAATGTATTTCTGTCACAAATAGCTCCACCATCAATTCAGGACTGTTATCATACACATTCAATGTGCTGCTGCTGAGGACTGAGATGTTCAAGATAATCATTTCAATCACAAGTTTTGTTCTGTTTTAGGAAACCTCAGTAGCTGACATGGTAAGAGTTGGGCCACCATTTAAATAAGTTATGGTAGATGGACACTCTGAAGCCTGTCTTTAATGCATGAGACCAGCAATAATCATTTCCCTTTGTCATTGCTATAAACATGATCTTGCCCTGAACCTTAACCATGCGTATGTGCACTCACCCTAACCATATCTTAACCATTGTTTGTTGCTTGACTTTAAATACATACATGTAGATGTTGATTAACATAAATAGCCTGGCCTGAGAAATTAAATATTGAGACAAAAAGTGGGAAACATTTTTTTTCCCCACTCGCTCCTTTAAAGGATATTTGGATGCATCTTAAAACCTCTTGACAAATTCTACATATCCTTCATGCAGAATGGCAGAATATATTTTCAAAGACTTGTTTCTACTCCAACCTCCAGCTGGTTGAGAACAAACAAAAGAAAAATACACACCACGCTTTTCTTTCTTTTTCTTCTTGCTCAAACTGAATAAAAACATAAATATGAATCACAGCCTTGTGACATGGTAATTTAATACATTTTATTATTGAAAACCACAAAGGAAGCTTTTGAATGCTTTGCAAGTGCAATAATAGCTTCATACAGAGCTCAAATGCCTGGTCAATTTGAACAGGATGCATCTCTTTTGTTTTTTTGCTTAATGCTACGTGACTTCATGAAAACTGTCAGCTAGTCTGACATCTGTTGATTAGATTAAGCCAAACTAATAATAAAGTTTCTTTTTAAATGAGTTCAGCAGATACAGATACCACCCATCTCTCAGTGCCCAGATATATCCATAAAACTTTGAATCATGCAGTAGTGCTCGATCTGTTGACATAATGCTTATGTTTTCACTATCAACATATGCAACATTCAAAATAAATAAAGCTGTTTTCAGACAGGAACCTTGGAGAATGTCTGCACAATGGGGTCAGGGCTTTTTATAGAGCTTTACTTCACATCTGAAAGCAGTGTAAGAGCGAGATTATACTCGCCTTGCATGCAGCCTTAAATATTCAGTATGTTCGACATTGTTAGAGTGTTCAAGTATCAACCATTATATGTTCAGAGCACAATTTAATTTGAGTGATTGAAAAAGTGATTCAATTATTCTAATTTGACAACTGTGACAACTATAAAAATAATTATACATGAATACCACCACAGTAAAATCAGATTGCAGGAACTAACTAGCAGAATATTTTTACTTTGTGGACATATGTGTGGTCATATCTATGGTTATGTCTTTAGGGAATCAAAGGGTCGCATCCCAAAAAGTGCAGTCAACACACCTGTGAAAATCCAAGGAAAAACAGACAGAGACCAAAAGAGTATTTTCTGAAATTAGATTCAATGCAACGTTAAAGAATATAAAGATTTGAATAAAACCGCACTAATCAATGTGGTGAGTGTGATAACATGACAGTTTGAGCCCTTTGTATTAGTCAATCAATGCAGTTTTATGTGAGCAAGGAAAGAAAGCGTAAGTACAAACCTTATCTTGGTTAACTGTTAAAATTAGGTCAGAAACAGGCGGTGAATCACGGTCAGATAACATTATGCACACCAACCCCATCCCTAATGGGTCATTCATACACAACACCTGGGACAGTGAAATGCTGCTGCTCATTGTGAATGGGACATGGCGATGCCTCGGAGCTACAAACTTACCGAGCACAACAGGGCAAAGTTGACAAAGGCTCAGCTTTATGGCAATGACCTCTGAAGAAAAGCAGACAAGAACCATGCAAGAGCCAATTAGCCTGGTTTTGATTCCCACAGAAAGGTAAGCACAGCTGTTTACCGCTCTGCTACACTGGTGGAGCGGGGTAGCTCTCTCTCTCTCTCTCTGAAGAAGTAAGATTGATGTAATGTCAGTCTACTTAGGCATCATTGTTAGCAAACAAAGCTACTCTGTGCTGTGGAAACAAACTGACACAAATAAATGAACAACTCCCATGCATGTAGTACACCATGTACTGCCAAAACAAGTGTTGGTACTCAGAGATCTAAATTCACACTCAGTGAAACACACAGAGCAGACAGCATGAAGCGTTTGTTTATGTCCATTTATGTTTGCAGAGCACTCATTTCAAAGTCAATGTCTACAACTACCTGTTGCTAAAATGTTGCTGTTGAGTGGTAGACAAAGACAGAGCTGACATAATTATGACCCCAAGCTTGTTGCACTTTGTTGTTAGAATAAATGCATCCTGAAAGCGAAAGGGCAAAATAGCTGGAATGGATTGACCACCTTTCATCTATTAATTTTCTCTCTACGATAATATGACAAGACAATGCAACACACCACAACCCTCCAAACTACCAAGTGTGAAGGTACGTTTTAACGGCTCCACTGCCTCCAGATTCAAGCCAGACTTCATTGTGAAGTCCTACTATGGCATCCTTACAGCTTATTCGTAAATTTTCTCCTCAGAATCAGAATCAAATCTGGAATGCAATGTATGGATGAAAAGCTCAGCCACAGGAAACAATGCCACCCGTTTGTGAGCTGTAATTGTGTCTTATCCTTAAAACAGGGACAATTGGCTAGCTTGTGTTTCTTGTCATAAGACAAATACTCACTCCTGCCAATACTCCTTTTGTGTAATCTCCAGCTAAACTCCCATTCACAGACTGAATAGGAAATGTGGCCCAAATCTTGGCAGAGATGCAGCGCGGACTGTATTCTGCATCCGAATCTTTAAACTAAATCCCTGATGAATGAGAGTATCCTGACCCGGTTAGTGATCATTAAAGGTGATCATTGAGGGTGTAATATTAGAGCTGTGTGGCTGCCTCAGTAAGCTTGGCCTGTTTCTTAGCACAAGAAACGATTTGACTTATTCTGCATGGTGTATTGAAAAGACACATTACCAGATAAACATGCGCTGTGGCTGCTGCCCTCCTGAGCTTAGTTTGAACTCTGAACAGACTCAAGCTGACACTGCTGCCAAATGTCTGTCTTTTCGTTTTTTCTTTTCCCCAACACTCCTGCGGTAGCAAATGAAACTGGCTGGTGGTATTTTCATACACAAGCCTGTGTGTCTGAACCCCGATTTGAAAAGCACAGATCAGCAGTGGATCCTGAGATACGGGACGATGGCTGGTTCCTTGCATTTAGCTCTCTTTCAGATTCCCTCACCATGACTAGGTGAGGGAATCTGAACGTTCAGTGTCTACCAGGACAGTACTTTGTGTTGAGGGATGGGATGTTTAAGGACTGGTCAGAAAAAGGATTTTACATTTTTTAACTGTAATGTATACAGAGAAACCACAATACAATGAACACCTTACCTGATGCAGCGACTTATTGAGCTGCACAAACACCTGATCCATTAAGTAAGCCCTTATGTAACACAGCCTTTGTCTTCTCATTCTGAATGTGACATGAATACACAGCAACAAATCTGGATGAATCCAGTCTCTGAAAGCCTCCTGGGGGAGGGAAAATAGTGCAAGATCATCGACATAAGTTAGAGGAAAAGAAAAATTCAGCCCTTAGCACAAAGAATATGCTTTTGGGGTCTATGGTGAAGTCTGTTGAAAAAGAGAAAATACAAATAGTACAGGATGTGAGATTAGGGGAACCAATTTCAGTGGACTAGTGGACCTGAATTCTGTCTTACCTGGTTTAGTTAAAACACCTGTCATTGCAATGTATTCAAGCACACTTATTGAAAAGTCAAAACATGATGTACCAGAGGCTTTGTTACCACATCTCTGCCCCAACTTGAAAAAACTGCTTGATCAACCATAGAAGGGTGCAAAGGACAACTCAATTCTTCTTATTCTTCAATTTTTTATTTTCTTGATGTTTGATTCTTTCAGTGGACATAAGTAAATCAAGGAATCGAATGAATAGGTTGATAACCTTTGAAAACAGAAAAAGATATGCATTAGTCTCAAATAAATTAATAAACCAGAAAACATTTTCCTCTCAAAATGACCCCAGTTCCTTAGTTCTTAAACAAGTTCAGAATTAACAAACAATTCCAATTAACCTAGACTCTGAGTTACATAAAGTATCATCATAATTAATTAACCCCATCTAAAGTTTTCAACAAAGTTCAAATTAGCATGCTAAGGTTATTCAACTTATAACTGTAATTAATAATAATAATTAACAACAGTCGTGGAGAAGCATGATCTTACTGCACCATCCACATCAAAGCTGTTCTTTCCTACCAGTTGCGTCTTTCAGATTGATCAGGAGCTGTGGTCATTCCTTCTTCCCAGGAGCAAGTGCTAAGACTAGCTGACTGCATCCAAACATTTTGTGCCATGCCTTCCCAGTGGGTGCGCAGGCAAATATGGTCCCCTTTAAGAGTTCCTGTTGGGCTTGGGTTCCACCACCATCTCTTGTGTGGTCGCCCTCTGCAGGTTTGGACTGTAGAGTGCTTTGTATGTGCTCTTGAAATGAATTGGGGTCTGACACAACAGTTACACAGAACCATCTGGGAGGGTTTTGTTGGGAAAAGTTGGAAAAGGCTGGGTGCTTAGATAAAAATACAAATATGGACAGATCATCTGTCTGTCACTTTCGATAACAACTGTTTAAAGCCAGAGTAAAGACATCTGCATCAAGAAAATCCTTCAGTGTCTTTCTCTGCTCTTCGTCAAATGAAGAAATTCTCTCCTGTCCTGATACTCCTGATGCAAAATTGTAAGGCAAATTGCTTGCAGCCAAGCAAAGCACTACACCAGGGCTAGGGTGGGCTATAGCCATTACACAAATCTGTGCAGCCCTAGTCAAGCCCCCATCAGTCGTTTTTAGTAGGCTATATATTTCGACACTAAATACATGAATTATAAAGACTACTTTTTAGTTAATGACCATACAGTGACTCGCTCCCAACCTGATTCAACGATGTGTGTTCATTCCACAATTGCATCATATGAGGTGTGTGTGTTTTGGGTGAGAGGGGGGCTAATAGCTGTAAACTGTAGTAGCCTTTTTTTCCTGAAACATTTAAAAAATTGCACAGTCTTGTTATGGATATGGCATGAATGCATTTTTTTAATATTGTGCTTTTGGTTGTTGAAACACTTGATGGTTGCCAACTTGAGTTCTCTCAGCTCCCATGGACACAAAGCATTAATCACAGATCTATATTGTAATGTACCAACCACAGTATAAACCCACCCAACCCTAACCCAAACCACACCCACCTCCACAGATGTTTGCCTTATGTATTGTGGTTGCGTGGGCGCTGTCCGGTGCTGAAAGATGTGCTTTTCATTTCCTTGTGGTCAATAATAGTGTGTTCAATAACTATTCCTTCTATATCTCTATTGAATGTTTTATGTGCCATATGTGCTTTATAGGGAAAATTAGAACGTCCTATTAAAGTAACTCATTTATTTAACTTATTTTATTGCCCCTCAATGTCTTGGTACAGCGCATCAGAGAAGAAATACTTGCAAAGGTCTGCATGGCAATATGGTGTGTAAAGAGAACTGCATGCACATGGATTCTACCCTTAAGAATCTCCAGTGTGTTTTTGGAGGGTGCCTATTTCGTGATATACTGTACTGTATCAGGGCCTTGATGATGGAAAGGCTACTGACAAAAACAGTGCAGGCACCTGTATACATAGGTAGTTACTAGATCTGTCTCAACACCCAGCCTTATGCTTTGTACCTTCAATCAAGTGCATACTGCTGTGATGTGCTGCGATTCCTCATTTAAAGAACATCATAGTCACAGTTGGAAGAACTGCTTCAAAAAGCAGATTTTTAAGAAAAAGCTTATTTTAACTTCATTCGATGGATCTTTTTTCTTTTCATTTAGTTCATTAATTTAAAGTATCAAAAGAGTGGACCAAACTCAATCATAAAATCAATGTGGGGTGGGTGATTTAGCCCTTTTTATTAGTCCATCAATGCAGTTTTATGTGAGCAAGGAAAGAAGGTGTAAGTAAAAACCTTATCTTGGTTAACTGTTAACATTAGGTCAGAAACAGGCGGTGAATCATGGTCAGATAACATTATGCACACCAACCCCATCCCTAATGGGTCATTCATACACAACACCTGGGACCCTGTTTTACACTTCAATGAGAAAATGTACTTCCTTACACGCTCAGTTGTAAGGGGAGTTCAGTAGAAATAAAAGGGCTACCTTTCACTTTAGCTAGTTTAAGTTAGTAGTAAAAAAAAAACTAAAACACACCCACCAGGGGAAGCCTACCCCTGTTAGACATTCATTCCATCCCTGAGGCTACTTGGGTGTTATTTCGGTCCTCCTACACTCACTGTGAACACACACACACACACACACACACACACACACACACACACATCCATACATGCACTGTTTCAAGAGTTGCTTTGGAGGCTGAGGCTGAACCATCAGGTAACCAAGATGAGAGACAGCTACAAGATAAGGAAGTGATCTGAGATCTCAAGTTAATGTTTTAGAGCCACTATAATGGCATCTTTTTGACTGAAATGCTCAGTTATCACTGCATAAATGTGTTTGTGGTACTTTTCCTATGTCTCCTTAAAACCTCCTCATTTACTTGTGGCATTCTAGCACAGACATTCAAAGTCAGACGTCTACATGAAGAACAAATTCAGGTCCATGGTAGTCACCCATCATGGCTTTCATGGATGACCTTGCAGTCACATCAGAGTCGGTCCCAGGTTGCCAGTGGATTTTAAAGGGGGCCTGGATGCACTTTAAACCTGACAAATCAAGATCAATGGTGCTTAGGTAAGGGTTTAATGGACAGGTTTGGGTTCAACATCATTCAATACCTAACCAAACTGTGTACTATGTGTTTCAAAGCCCATTGAATCTGCACACATGGGGCATATTCAGGTCACCAGCATTCCCCCAATGATCTGGGCAAGGAACCTAGGAAGACGTCATTAGCTGCTGCACAAAGGCCCTTGGAGAGGGACGGTACAGATACGTCTTGTATCAAGCTCTGAAGACCATCAATTAACTTATCAGCACAAGAGTTGATAGGTGAAGCTGTCCCGCCCCTTCAAGCAGGCCACCGTCTTTGTCAGAGCTTGGGAGCGACCGAAACCAGCCCAAAAAAAACTCTGCCGGCATTCTGACCTCTGAAAGGAACTGGCAGCTGTTGGTGGACTAAGTGAACTGTGATGACCATCTTTGAAAGGACAGAACTGGCAGAACTGGTCAGTGACTGCCAGTGGGCTGAATGCATGCAGAGCAAGGTGTCTCCCAGTGGAGGTTGGGTGCAGGGCATTTTGCAGCTCAATCTCCATCCAGAGCCGTCAGTATTTTGGAGAGAGTTATAACATTACATACATATTTCCATGAATTATTTTTTCCCCCTTTTGTCCTTTGTTGTCATCATCTCCCTGTTTCAATGCATTACCCTTTATTATGGAGCAATACAACATGACAGAATGATTATTGTTTCATATTTGGATGACTGGGAGGAAACAAGCTGTCTTTTTTCATTTAGCACTTTGGGCAATAAATTAGGTTTCTGCACAAACCACATCCGTACAATTTTACAAAATATGACATAATTTGAAAGCAAATCCATGTTGTTGAATAATCTAGCTTTAGGCAGATGTGTGAGAGCATAAATAATTTGTTATTATTTTTGAAGATTTGGCCTTAAAGCACTCCAGGGGAAATTTGGTGCCTTGAAAAAAACTTCTGTTTTCACAAAAGTTGTCATTGATTTGTTTGAAACACATTTGTCACATTTGTCACGTTTGTCACATTCAAGGCATATGTGTGCAACAGTTAAGGGGATAGGAACTTGTAAATGATTCATTTATTTTACTTTGAAATTAAAATATTTTCTTTTGATCAGTGTGACTTTTTTTACTAAATAGCATTAATTTAGATTTCTTCTATTCATTCCCATTAAGTGTGACTCACTCTATGTAAAATAGTCATTACTGAAATGATATAGGATTTTCCTTCTCAGCTAGAAAACATTAACAACTCAAAGTGCTTCACAGTAACAACAACAATTAAAAGTAATAAAATCCTAAATATAAAATGACTTGAGAAAGGAGACACATCTCAAGAGCCCAGTAACCTTTATGGAGAAGTTGAGATACTCATTCAAAATGATCACAACATAATTTTTCAGATGGTTTATCCAGATACTGTGGTCCACTGCTTCAACAGCTAAACTGAAGTCAAGGAGATTTAAGGAATTCAGGTTTCAATCAGCTCCAATCACTGTGTCATTGGAGACCTCATCTAAAGCAGTGAACCCAAGCCTAATAATGGGTTAAACTAAAAGAGTCTAAAAGTTTGATCAAATCAGAAGTGAAAGCAAAGGAAGATGACCCACAACTCTAAATAACAAAAAACACCAACAATAAGAGTTCCTATTGTTGTACTGGAACATTATGATTGATAAAATATATGAAAATACCCAGAGATAGATTAAGGGGTTTTATTATTAAAAGTGAAAATGAAAGACTCACAAATGCAAATAAACAACTGCTCGTGACACAGCAGAACATCTGAAATTATTTCTGTGCATTGCATCGAGGAGCCCAACTCGGCCTATCAACCTTGGCAATGAAAAATCTGGGTATATTCACAAGGATTAATCCAAGACTCTTTAATGATGATTATTATTTTATTTATTTATTACTGATTTTGATAAAAGCATGGCAGATAAAACATTGCAACCAAGAAAAAGGAAGAAGTGGCTTTGACTGTGATGATATTGTACCTGTGTGGACAGTGAATACACTTTGCCTTTCAGTGATACTTACATGAATGTAGGAGTTAGTTAAAGAGCTATAACCAGCACTAGCAACAAAGGATATCCAAGGTTCAGGTATAGAGCATGAGGTATACAGTCAGGATGCTGTTTTTATTTCTGGGGATATATTCAGTTATGCCTAAAAGCAATGAAATTAATAAAATCACAAAGCAGTATCCCTGTTCTTCTCAGGATGCAATACATTGTTTTTTTAAAAGATCCTGCCAGGTCCAAAACAAAATAAATCATAAAATCTTTAAAGAAATTACGCCCAGTAGCAGTTATACAATTCTGCATCTACAGTCTTAGAGGCCATAGAGTGAAATCCTATTTAGTTGATTGCCTGGAGATGACGTCATTTGAGCCATCATGAATGATCACATTTGGTTTTCCACATTGTCACCATTACCCCTGGCCCCAGATATACAGTAGTAGTAGTAGTAGTAGTAGTTGGATGCATTTCCAACCTGCTTTGCTGCCCACAAGATACACTATGCTTTGCAGAGACTTTTATCAAACCCACGTAACTTGTGCATAAGTGTGTCAATTACCCTCTGCAGGTTCGAACGGATGAGTGATGGGCATGGTGCCACTTGAGCCATTTAGCTGTTAGCTTAAGATGACATGCATTCATCAACTACCTCATGATTGACACCAACACACGTGCAGACACACACACGTGCACACACACACACACACACACACACACAGTAGAGGTAGCAGGCAGATGTACAAAGGATCCCTTTTGGGCAGAGTGATACACACTACACACTGCTCTTTCTGTTTACTCCCACACTGCTTTCTCCATCTCCCCCCAACAAACGCGCTTGTATGTGTGTGTGTCAGAAAGGGTTCCACAATTTTGCTGAGGACACTGTGGCTTAAGGACATGACCAGACATAGAGGTGTAACTCAACTATAGCTCAAGGGAACATAGACAGAATATTAATCTCTCTCTCTCTCTCTGTCTGTCATGGCGGAGTGTGCGTGGGGCTGAGAGCGGTGTGTGAGGGTGAAAGGTATAGTGGGTTTTAAGACTTACTTTGCTGAGCTTTATCACTTAGGTGTATGTTTATTTGTTCATCTTTAGTTGTATAGTTGTTTTTTTCTGTTTAGATTAGTTTGCTGAGTGAGTGTGTGAGTGAGTGTGAGCGTGTGTGCTAACAGGCAGCATGCCTGTGGCAGCGGCAGCGGCAGCGGACTTTGAAAGTCTGACTCGCCGGCATGCCATCAAACTGATCCCCGCAGTGGCATGCAGTGTGGCAGAGGCCGCGCTGGCTGTGGGAGAGGTGGCCATCGTCATGTTTTTAGATAGCACAGCGAAGGTGAGCGAGGTGGTTGAGAAAGGAGTGGTGATCCACGACACTTTAAACCCTGTACTCCCACTCGTGAACCCAGCCACAAGGGTAATGATATCGAATGCACCCCCTTTTGTTAAAAATGACACTCTGGCCAAGGAACTGTCCCGGTACGGGCAGATTGTGTCACAGATTAAAATGGTGTCTCTTGGGAGTAAATCCCCCAAACTCAGGCACGTAGTGAGTCACCGGAGGCAAGTTTTCATGGTCCTCAGAGACAACACTAAGGAGATCAATATGTCCTTCTCGTTCAAAATTGAGGGGTTTAATTACATGGTTTTTGTTTCATCCGAGGCGATGAAGTGTTTTGAGTGCGGGGAGGAGGGGCACCTGGCCCGCTCCTGCCCGGGGAATGGTGGAGCTCAGAGGCCGACTGCCGCAGCGGCGGCTCCGGAGAGTCCGCTCCCGGAGGTGGGAGTCCAGGGGGGAAGCCCCCCTGTAAACGAAGTCTCTGAGCAGGCAAACAAAAAAACTGACAGCCAGCCAGAGTCAATCGAAATAAACGAAACTGAGGGGAAAGGGAGCAGCGCTGAAATGCTGTGTGAGGAGATGGAGGAAGGCATTAGTGATGTTGAAATGTTTAAATTATCACAAAAGAGGAAGAGTTCAGGGTCTGGGCACAGCAATACCAAAGCCTGCAAGGCAAGCCGTGGGGTGAGGTCCAGCCAGGGGAGCGCTCCCTCCTCTCAGGAGGACGAGGATGGCCTCTACCCCCCCTCTGACATCAGAACCTTCCTGTAAACACTAAAGGCCAGAGGCTGCCCTCGGTTGAGGATCACTTCCCTGACCTCAAACTGTTTTTAAAGTCCTCCAAACAGCTCACACGAAAAACAGGCAGCGACGAGTTTTTAACAGACCAACAAATGTATAGACTAAGGAAACTCGTGTTGAGAGTAAAAGGCCAATTGACCCAATGTGGGCCGTTCTGGTCCACTATGTTTTTTTTTTCTTCTCTTCTTCCTCTCTAAATTTCCTCCAATTGGGCCGGCCAATTGGCTACAGAGGGCTAGCAGTGTGTTGCCAGCATCAACACATATTATTGGTCTATTGTTTGTCATTGTCAATCAATCATGGGCTGACAGGCTCAGAGAGCCCTGACAGTGCTGTCAATCACAACACAAACCAGGGTGGGGCGGGACCTCATGGCATTGGCGGGGGGAGTCGCGGGACGGGCTGCTGCGGAGACAGAAACTTAAAATGGATAATAAGAGTAAAAAACGCCCGGGTGGCGCTGAGAAGTATCGGGAAAAAAAGCTGAAGTCTCTGGAGGTGGAGGCTGCTAAATGTGCCAAACTGACGGACCTGTTTGGTGGGTTCACCAGCCCAGCAGCAGCAGGTGCGCCGGGAGACGAGCGAGGAGGACTCGACAATGATGAGCGAGTGGAGGCAGACATGGTAAGTAACGTTGGCCTGGGGCTGGCTAGGCTACATTTTTGAGACATGTCCAAAACAAAGTAGAAAACGTTTTGGATTTTGTTTTAATATGCCGAATTGTGATATTATGGGATATTATTGTTCAGATGATTTAGCTAAGCTAGCTAAGAGCTGCTAACGTCGTTTACTGTTGCCATAGCAACAGTAAACTTTCTGAGCTGTAAATAGAGATGCAGAATCAAGCTGTATTGAAAACAGAATACAAGTAAACCTATAGGGAATAATTAGTTTAATTTGAAATATTTGCCATTGAATTTATTGTAATCTTTCAATTCATTTATTTTTTACTGAGGTGATAACTATTTAATAGGTATAATTTGTGTGTAAATCTGTTAATTTTACTGTAGTTTTCAAATGGCTGTGTATAGTGCTGTCTTGAGCATTTTCAGGTATTGTCACAATGATCTGACTTTTTTGCATTGGAAAACACCAGTAAAGTGTCCTAATGAAAACATGAAATTAGTGTTGTTACGTTCGCAAACGTTTTGTTCAATATGAACAAATCTTTTATATGACTCGGGAGTAATGTGTCATCTCAGTGAGTGATTCGTAAATTTTCGTGCGGTACCTTCCCTCGCCACATGGCAGGCAGCTGCATAAGCTAGCCAGGCCACTCAGGCTGTGTGACGAGCAGTAAGCACAACAGTTCATTCATACGGATCGGTCTCTCATTCATTTGTCACGTGACAGGCAGCTCAGGCTGAACAGTACATTTGTTCGTTCGTTCATTCGTCATTCGGATCGTTCATTTGTCATGTGCCCTGAGCTGCCTGTCACTACTTTGTGAAAACTCAATGCACTGTTAATGTTGTGAAGCAAAGAAAAAAAATATGAATGCGGTGTACTTATTTTTTGTGAGAATTCTTGTACATTATTCTGTGGTTTTGAGTTTCCCAATCCAATGATAAATACTTTCCCTATGTCCAGCCCAGACAGGTTCAGGGCAAGTCAGGCTGGTCAATTCAGGGAGTGAGCCAGGCCAATGCAGGCAGCCCAAAGACAGGATCAACAGTGCTGAAACAAGTTGTGGTAAGAACGGCAGGCAGCAGCCAAAACATCACTTTTAGCAAGAATTATGTTGAGCTATATTTTACTTTGTGGTTACAAAATACATGGTGCCGTTCAACCAATTGCCCATATTTTGATAAACAGCTGGTTTTCTTGGTTGTCCTTGAGTTTCAATGAATTCTGACCACAACACCACAGATGCACGTTCATTAGCACGTGGGCACAGAGATGTTTGTTCACGCATACCTGTGTGTTGCAGTCGCATATGCGTGTGCATGAGCGCGGCTGAGTTGTACTGAACACAAACAGACATGCGATCACACAAGCACATGTACGGGCTTCTCGTCTTGGCTTCATGTGTGGCACATGTGAATATGTGGCCCATTGGATTCAGCTGTAGCAGCAGAATAGTGATGTTTCAATTTTTTTAATCATTTCTGTGTTTGCATCACAGGTCCCTCCAGCGAAATCTTTTTTCAGCCTCCATCAAATATTGGAGGGAGAATTCATGTTAACAGATAATCTCATAGTCTCCTGCTCTGGCATCTGAATAGAGCATGCCAATCTATTTGTCCTTGGATCTGACTTATCTCTGCAGTTTTTGTTGCAGCTCACTTCAATATTCTTCACCTGGGGCTAGACCACTTTTAGACATATTAATGGTTGACCCTGAAACTTCCTTGGGAGTCAAAATGAACAGGCGTTTGGCCACTTCTTCACCTGATCCGCCGAAACAGCAACAGGGCAAGCTAGGACAAGGCAGATAAATGACAGGCAAAAAATAGTGTAAAGAAGGGTTCAGTGAATGTTCATCAACTTATTTTCTGCTTTATCTATGTGTGACTATAATCGATGTGAAAACAATGTGACACTATGAAGGGATGACTTGGAAATACTGATCCCTGAATGGTCCCTAATAGAAAAAAATTTGCTCTCCATAGATGCACTGTATGAATGGGTGAATGGGTGAATGTAAAACTGCACTGTAAAGCGCTTTTAGTGGTTACAAGACTAGAAAAGAGCTATATAAATACAGACCATTTACCATTTGTATAGGGTTGCGGATCATTTGGATTTTTTCCAATACCAGTGCTTAATGGGTACTTTACAACAGTTATGTTGCCTAAACACTGCCAGCACACTTTTATACCTCTACGCAGGCGATAGCCACTGACCAGAGGCATTATGTCTTTCAGGTTGTCCGTCCATACGTCTGTCTGTCCGTCCCATTACCGTGAGAGAAATATCTTGAGAATGTCTTCAGGGAATTTCTTCAAATTTGGTACAGATTTTTCACTCGGACTCACTGATTCGATTTTGGTGGTCAAAGGTCAAGCTGTCTTCAAAAAACGTGTTCTTGACCTATTGAATGTGATATCGCAAGACTGCGCATTTAAAAAAAAAGCACAAATCAACAATAAAACAAAGCTTTTTGTTCCTATGGGAAATTGGAAGTTTCGCACATTAACTGTTAACTGTTAAAGATATATTTAATTTAATATACAAATATATAAAAAACTGAAAACATACAAAAAATGGAAAGAACAAAATCACAAAATAAATAAATCCAACCATCAACAATAATTTAACACAAAATAACAGTTTGAGTATTTAATACACTAAAGTACTCCAGCTCCGACATGTTCTTCAATTGTCTGTTCACTGCCAGGGCCATGGACGCTCACACTGCCAGCAGATTTCTAATGTATCCCATTCAACAACAGGTGCTTTATTAAGTTTGTTGTGTTCCTCCCTTCCTTTGCTCTCTTGTTTTACTTGCAGATCTCAAAACAAGATGCATACTACCATCAACTCTACAAGCAGTTGCTCCGAAGGACTTTCTCGGCTCCAGTCCATAAAACCCAAGACGTCTTTGTTCAGAAAGAAACAAAAAAATAGAACGTAAAGAGATGCATTGGATTTACACACCTGACACTCCCAAAGGCCTGACATTCATCTTGAATTTACTCGCATGAGTTTGAGTTAGTATGCTTTCATTCCATGTACTTTATCACCTTGATGTTTTGACAGCAAGACTGATGAGATATGTTGCTGCGGAATGCTAACAAAAAAATTACTTTTCATGGTTGAATGATGAGAAGTTAAAAATGAACCATCTTTTACAATAGCAGATACATATTGAAGGGATAGTTAATAATTCACTCACTATCTAAATACCACTATGCCGATGGAGGGTTGGGTGAAGGGTTTGAGTCCACAAAACACTTTTATAGTTTCAGGCGAAAACAGCATTACAGCCAAATCCAATACAATGGAAGTAACTGGTGAACACTTCTTCAACAAAAAAAAAAAAACATACTACTCCTGTGGTGTCATCCAAGTATCTTTAAGCCCCAACATTCTAATTCGACTTGAAACGGCTTCATTTACATACTGTTTTTAGCCTAATGTCCGGTGTTGTCCTCCTCAGGAGCAATGCTCGCATGCACACACCACACAAGCGAAAACTCGCAATAGCTTCAGTTACTTCGGTACATTGCAAGTATCTTCACATGCTCCTTTGGTATAGACTGCACTTTACTTTACAACCTTGTGCAATGATCATGGCTGAAACAACTCTGCAAGACAATTGTTGAACACATCATGATTTAGAAACAATAAAAATTGGTTGTGGATTTTCAGACATGTTACTCTTGCGAATTGGTACCTTTAATATTCGATGGCAAACCAGGGCATAACTGCCGCAAAAAATGAAGAAGACTCTAGATAGGGTATGCCATCTCAGTAAAGCCACAGTGTAATTGACAAGAGTAGGAGTTCAATAGACAGCCATATTTCTTTTCAGAAGGTTAATACAGCATTTTCCCAGCATGTTATGTTTCAAAATTCTTACAGAAAATAACAAGGCAGTTATGTCAAATGTTTCAATGACGTGGCCTTCAGTGTAGCACCACTTTAAATGTAAAGGAACCCACTGTAGGGGACCTTAGGGCTGGACATCTATATTGGCAGATTCAGTCTGTTGATTTATAAGTCATTCCACCACTAAAATAAAGACATGCATTCACCGGACAATGTATCTTAATGACACTGAATCCTTATTAGCCATCATGAGGTTGACATTTGTGGCTTTGAGTGAAATGTCTCAACAATTATTGAGTGCCATTAAATTTGTTGCTGACATCCAAGCCTCCCAAAGGGGGATGGATGTCATTACTCGCAGTGACTTTGGAGATTTTCCTGACTTTTCAATTTCAATTTGTCCAGTATCCAGCATGCTGGCATTATCATTAGCTCACAGCACCATGACTCCAAATAAAGCTTCAAAGCGTGGCTGTAGACAATCGAGGTCAAAGTGAACAACTCTAGAATGAATCGGGTTGTGGTGCATGATGATGAACTGACTAATTTAAAATTCCCTTAACAAAAGACAAGTGTTAGCTTCATGAACTAAATTTCAAAAACGGTATTACTGTTCTGTCCTAAAAGACAAGCATGCACAGGATGCTTAAAAGGGGGTTTGATCAATTCACAACATACTGCTTCAGAACAACTTAATGAGCAGCAGGAAACAGGAAAAATAACCTTCAATCAGAGATATCAAACAGCAGCTGGCACTAACGGTTAACGGCTGATTTTCTCTGAGATTAGAGAAGAATCCTTTCCTGTTGAGTCATGGCCAAACAGAGCAGGAGAATAATGAGCAGCTTTAACGCCTATGAAAGAAGTTGATTGGCTGCTTTCCTGCTTTATTTGTCCCCTTCTCGTTGTCTCGCTCTCTGCCTCAGCAAGTTCTAGTTCATCTGCAGTTGAGGTGTTATGACTTTAGGTCCAATAGACATAGAACAAACATGAGGGCTGTCTGATGTTTAGTTTGTCCATACTGTCAGCTTTATTGTTGTTTTGTCTCAATCAGGGGTCAGCTACCTTTACTATAAAAAGATACATTTTTCCCCCTCTTCCATTAAACAAAATTTGTTCTGGAGGCGCAAAACATATTTGATAACACAGCTTATAAAGTTTTATAAAAAGAAATACTCAGTGTTTTGCCAGTTCACACTTAAAATGAACTAGTTCAAAGTTCAGTTCACAATTACTAAAATGAATTCGTTATTTTTTTTTATTGGGATGATTTTGGTGACAAAAGTACGTTCATGTGTTTGGTCGATGGTGTCGGATCAGGTCTGCGTGGAGCTCTGCTTATTTGAACACTGAGTCCTGACTGTGAGCGTCACGTCTCATGTTGAACTGAGCACAAAATGTTAGTTTTGTCATTTTCATGATGTTTAAAGCCCCGGGGACTGTGTGTGTGTGCTGTCTGGGAGCCCACACAATTTCTCTTGCGTCTGGTCTTTCACATGATGGCCTGATACGATGATTTAAAAAATGAACGCGAACGTTCATCATGTATCATCAAGTACAATATGAACGTTTCAACAATACATTCCAATGTATCACATCCATAACTTTCTATATTACTGCACACTGCGTTTTTTATCAGTTAATACAATCAGTCAGATAAACAAGAACTCTGTTTTTATTTAGAAAGGGCTTTTACTGTTTTTACAATTGTGCCGTTATTTACAAAATAAGGTTATCAATTAAAAAATCAGATTACAACAGTAAGTAAATGACAGTGCTCGGTGCTCTCCACACTGATATGACATTCATTCAGTTTAGACGTGTGAGCAGCAAGAGACTCTTCTCCTCTGAGGTTTTCCTATCACTCACACTGCTGAATTTATATTTATGTTCCTGGATAAATGGGGCGTTGCTTTTTCTGCAACAATGAAGTTAAAACA
Source organism: Pleuronectes platessa (assembly GCF_947347685.1). NCBI lineage: Eukaryota > Metazoa > Chordata > Actinopteri > Pleuronectiformes > Pleuronectidae > Pleuronectes > Pleuronectes platessa. The sequence goes on along the minus strand of NC_070634.1, from coordinate 3,133,638 downwards.
CTACGTTACATCGTAATCTGCAGGAAGAACTTCCGTCTGCAGGAGTGTGTGTCCTGGGTCAGAGCACGGAGCCACTGTAGCAGTCGCCTTTCTCTACTTCCCAAGGCAGCTTCAATGGAAGTATTGCAAACTAGTCCTGAGTTTGAGTCTGATTCATATTTCAATACATTTGAATGCGTAGATTTTATATTAAATGAGCCATGATGTGTTTGTTGTTACTCCAATGTAAATCTGTAGGCAGATCTTAAGAAGTGTGCATATCCTGATAAATTGAAAGCAACATAAATTATAATACTGTGAAAGGCTCAACCACCATCCTCTGTACTTGTTCATTAGCGCCCACTGCATATAGTCAAAAATTATTAGACTGAAAAGCGGCCGCCCACACATGTAGAGTTCAGGGGAAAGGTGCTCTTTTTGAAATATGGTGGCAGGACAGTAAAGTTCAAAAGTTTGGATAATCTGTGCAACCTCATACTTTTCAGCTTCCTGAGAAAACTGCTTATTATTCAAATTAACAGAAGTCACGTTCCTTACTGCTTACCAGGCCAACCTGAGAAGAACAGTTAATCCTCAAGATTAGGTTGGGCAATTAACCAAAAATGTATCGAAACGGATATTTATAACCTCTCATCGACTTAATCTGGTTTGTGTCGGTTAATTTCGTTCATACTTTCCTTCCTCCACACTCTTGTGTGTGGTTTGCTCTTGAGTTTATGACATTCATATTTAAACCCATTGAAAAAAAGGTCACACACGTTAGCATATCTCCAATAGAAACCTTGTCAGAGAACTATGACAGCAATGTTTAAAAAAAACAAAACATAAAATAATCATTAATTAATCATAATCAAGGCAATATCTTGAAATAATTGTGACATTGATTTGATGTTATATAGCCCAGTCCTACTCAAGATACAGCAAATTTCTACCCTGACACCTTGTTTCTACTTTCCATGATAGCAAACAAGTCTTTCTAATCCTTTCTTCCTTCCTTTCTATTGCAGTTTTTTAGTTGTCCCTTCCGCCCTTGCCACAAGAAGACTGTCATGTCAGGATGACCCAGAGTTACAGCTCCATCCCTTGGGTAACGCTCTGAGAATGGACACCCTGAACCTGGACATCACCTGCATACTAACTACGTGGTATCTGTATGACACTGCAGCCAGGGCTACCACACTACTGCACCACTTCTTAATGTCATTTTGTGACTGTTAACAACATTGGAGCTTGTTCAGAACATATAAACTAAGCATTTCTAGCCAAATTAGCCAGCGACAAAATGAAGACCCCACACATATATTCAAAACTAGGAGGATTAGCATCATTCTTTACTTTCATACACAGTAAGAAGTCTCTCTGATTGGTTTGAATAGCTCCTCAAACGTTCCTCAACTGAACATTTCTGGAAGATTTTGGAGCATCACGTCAATACGCATTATATTATTAACGTGAACGTAACGATGAATGTAAGTTTTTAAATCCTCATTGTATCAAGCCACCGTATCCAACAGTTTCTCAGAGATTGAGAGCCGATGTTAAGATGAACTAAAACTGTTCTCGTGGGGAATGTTGTGTCAATTCTAAGCATCTAAAGACGAATGTACTCTACAAAGGTCTGCACCATAAACCAAAGGATTCAAGTCAGCCCACTACCCTTTTCTTTATCTCCTCTACTTTCAGCAACCTTTGTGCTGGTGTGTTCACTAATCCAGCTAAAATGTATCCAAGATATTGTTTTAACTTCAGACGAGAAGGATGGTCGGTTAATGTTAAACCAGGGTTTCAATCACGTATCCTGTTTGTCAGAGTGGAGACACACGGTTAAAAACTATAGTTCAATACAATGTGTTTCATTAATACAGCGCACACTGTATACAGTACTTTTTCATAGACCCCCACGTTTAACAATCCCTGCATTTGTATGTTGTCCTGTAGAGTAGCATTGCATTAGAGTGCAGTTGATAAATAGTAGCCTACAGTATAAGCTTGAGTGGAAAAAGCACTCAGAGGAGCTTTATTCATCTCTTAATGTTCCTCATAATGCACTGTTTTTGAAGCATTTACAATACACTGTGTATGTTATGCAAGTCATTTGCAATTCAACACTGCTCGCTGCGACTCATACGTTATCAGCATGACAGCCACAATGACACAATCGCTCTGTAAACCGCTCGCTGTGCACATCTTTCTCTTCTTCTGATGCCACCTTCAAACGTTGAGCCTCAGTTGGTGCATCATAAAAATGATCATAATGTATTTATGCAAACACTTCACTTTCTCACACACATACACAGTGCTTTCAAGGATTATGGAAAGAAGACATAAATAAAGGACATCTGGTTTCTTAGCAGATTCCTCTTTCTTCTCAGTTGCACCAATTTAGTTTAATTCGACTGGTTTAATTCATATAGTATTAAAGAGTCCAATATTCTTACAACCCACTTGCCAATATCCAGGGGGGGATACCCCGTTTTGTTCTGTTCTTATATCAGACTCTCTGGACTTTCTCCGCTTGGCCCCCAGTATAAAGTCTGCAGATATTTATCACTCGGACATTGCGTTCACACATACACCCCCTCCGGAGAAAGTGTGGAGAATCCCCGCAGTACATTTAGTATATTTACCCACTGATCATAGAATAGGACACGCACAGTTACTGATGTAAATTCAACAGGTGAACTTGGTAAAAGACCCTGTAAAGTAAAGGGAACTGCTGGGAGGAATCATAACTTACTGTGGTTCTCTATCCAGTGTAAACATTTTATCCAAAGTTATTATTAAATAGCAAGTAGCTCAGTTATTTATATATATATATATAATTATATACACACACACACACACACACATGTATACAAATATATTTCCCACTCGTTCCATCATGTGATGGCTTTTCAGCGGTTAAAAAAAAAAGCTGGACAAAGATGTTTGGGAGGATGATAACATCTATGGAGTCCTGACTGACTGCTTTAGAAAAGGAGGAGTCCCACTACGGAATATTTTCAAACTGAGGAAGTTTGCATCATCTGGGACCTTCTCTGTCTGGCTCAGGAATCAAATTTGTGTGGAGTGACATGAGTTTTAGGTGACTATTTTCAGACTCAGGTGTTTCTAATGGTTGTGGCTCATTTTAATTTCTGACAGTCATTATGGTTGCTACATTGTGCAGCCAAGCTCCCATCAGAGAACTGCTATGCTGCAGGGAGATGCTGTTTGCAATGAAAGATGTGTTCGATGAGAGAGAGACACTCAGAGACACACTCAGGTGGAACTTTATTGCAGTCAATGATGATGTTCATATCTAACAGATCCGCTGGTGAATACAGATTTTTTGGTATGGGCACAATTGATGTCTTAGTACCTGCAGACTTCAGTGAGTTGCTAAAAGCCCTACCTTTCTCCTACTATTCCAACTGGCACTTTTAAGCCTCTTTTGTCTGTTGTGGACTGATGGCTGTATGAATAATGTTCTCAATATGATATGAGAGGAGATGGTAGATATAGAATAGAGACAGACAACAGTGAAAATGTATCAAAATTACACTATTTAAAGTCAGGGGGAGGATAAATCAATCAATCAATCAAATTTTATTTGTATAGCCCGTATTCACAAATTACAATTCATCTCATAGGGCTTTAACAGGGTGTGACATCCTCTGTCCTTAACCCTCAGCAAGAGTAAGGAAAAACTACTAAAAACCCTTTTAACAGGGTAAAAACACGTAGAAACCTCAGAGAGAGCCACATGTGAGGGATCCCTCTCCCAGGACGGACAGAAGTGCAATAGATGCCACGTGCAGGAAAACATCATCAAGATTAAAGTCTTCAAGATTAAAGATTAAAGTCTCTAGCAACATTTGATGAGGGTAGACATCCCGAAGGAACCCCAACATGACATGCCAAGCAGTCCCGCTGCAATCACCGTCCATGGTCAGCAACCATCCAGACCACGATCCACCATCCAGACAAGACGCCACTCCAGTCCTCAGTCACCGTCCACCGCCGCCCACCAGGACCCATCACGAGCCACCACCGCGGTCCTGGTCCACCGCCCGTGCCCAATGCCAACGCGACACAGGGTCCGCCACCAGCACCACGATCAGCCCACATAACTCAGAATCCGACACACTGGATCCAACACTGCGACCCCCGGTGCGCGATCCACAAACCGCAATCCATGGTGCGGCCACAGAGGCCCTGGATCTGCGGGTGATAAAGCAAAGGGATTCCGGGGAAGGGGGATAGGGATGGAGAAGAGGAAGGAGAAGCTGGAAAGAGAAGCTCCGTGTGTCATGTGTCATAAAATAGAAAAAGTTACGTTCTTGCGCACTAATTAGCTCTAACTATAAGCTTTATCAAAAAGGAAGGTTTTGAGCCTACTCTTAAATGAAAAGATGGTATCTGCCCCCCGAACTGAAAGTGGTAGATGATTCCACAGCCGAGGGGCTTGATGGCTGAAAGCTCTGGCTCCTACTCTACTTTTAGAGACTTTAGGGACGAAGTAGGCTTGAATTCTGGGAGCGGAGTGCTCTAGTGGGTTTATAAGGTACTAACAGCTCTTTAAGGTAAACGGCGCTATATTATTAAGGGCCTTGAAGGTGAGGAGAAGAATTTTAAATTCTATTCTAGATTTAACTGGAAGTCAGTGTAGCGATTAGCTTGACGTTGTCAGACTCACAATTCTAGTCAGAATGTGAGTCTGAGACCGCTCCATTGGGCTGTGATTATGGGGCGTGTTTCAACTGACCAGGAAGTAAAATTCAAAATGAATGCGCTGTCGATGTCTTCTAAAACAGACTCAATGGCAGCATCTACACATCTCAGCTCGCCAGCGGCAGGCATGTTTGTTGAAAACGAATTCAACCCAAGGGCACTTTGATGACGTGGTTGATTACGTTACCGTTGATCATCTGTCAATCATCGTATAAAGCCCGCCCTGACAATCTGATATGCCCGGTCGGGCATAATTTTTCCTCAACGGAGCGACTCCAGACCGAACTGCCCAACCTAAATTGTTGTGGGCGGGGCTAAGTTCGTCTGGCATCCAGGCTATGTAGCGATGCTAATACTGGAGAAATGTGCTCTCTTCTCTTTGTTCTCGTCAGGACACGTGCTGCGGCATTTTGGACAAGCTGTAGAGTCTTTAACGACTTACTGCTGGAGCCTGATAATAATGAATTACAGTTTCTAGTTTTTCTGCATCTTTTTGTGAAAGGACATGTCTAATTTTTGAAATATTACGCAAGTGGAAAAAAGCGGTCCTAGAAATTTGTTTTAAGTGACTATTAAAGGATAAATCAGGATCGAAGATCACTCCCAAGTTCCTGACTGTTTCATTGGAAGCAAGGGCAATGTCGTCTAGCGCAGCTATATCATTAGATAATATATCTCTAAGGTGTTTGGGGCCAAGTATTATAACCTCGGTTTTGTCTGAGTTTAATAAGAGAAAAATGCGGGTCATCCAGGTTTTTATGTCCTTGAGACATGTTCGAAGTTTAGTTAATTGATTACTTTGTTCAGGTTTTATTGACAAATATAACTGGGTGTCATCCGCATAGCAGTGGAAATTTACAGAGTGTGTCCTGATAATGTTTCCTAGTGGAAGCATATATAATGAGAATAAAATTGGGCCGAGCACAGAGCCCTGTGGAACACCATGGTTAACTTTGGTGCGCACAGATGACTCATCATTAATTTGCACGAATTGGGAGCGATCAGAAAAATACGATTTAAACCAGTTAAGGGCGGTTCCATTAATGTTAATTAACTGTTTGAGTCTTTGTAATAAAATTTGATGGTCAATTGTGTCGAATGCTGCACTGAGATCTAACAGAACGAGGACAGACACAAGTCCCTGATCTGAGGCTATTAAAAGGTCATTAGTGACTTTTGCCAAGGCTGTCTCTGTGCTGTGATTGGCTCTGAACCCAGACTGAAAGTCTTCATACATATTATTTTCCTGGAGAAACTCACACAGCTGATTGGCTACAACTTTTTCTAAGATTTTAGAGACGAAGGGGAGATTAGATATTGGCCTGTAATTGGCTAAAACCTCTGGGTCTAGAGTGGGTTTTTTGAGTAGGGGTTTGATGAGAGCTATTTTAAAAGACTGTGGTACATAACCTGATGATAATGACAGATTGATAATGTTAAGTAACGAACTATCAATTAGGGGCAGAATTTCTTTAAGTAATTTTGTAGGAATGGGATCTAAGATACAGGTTGTTGGTTTAGAACCTGAGATTATTTTGGTAAACTGATCACGGGTGATCAGAGAGAAGCTGTCTAAGTAATGGGTAGGATTCTCAGCCGTTTCTGAGATCTCTGTTGTTGGGAGGGTATTAGTGCCAATTGAGGGCAGGAGATGGTTGATTTTATTTCTAATAGTTTGAATTTTATCATTAAAAAAGGTCATAAAGATATTGCTATTTAGGGATCGAGGAATACTGGGTTCGGTGGAGGTGTGATTCTCTGTCAGCCTGGCTACAGTGCTGAAGAGAAACCTGGGGTTGTTTTTATTCTCTTCTATTAGTTTTGAATAGTAGGCGGCTCTTGCTTTGTGGAGAGCCTTTTTATATTCTTTAACACTATTCTTCGGTGGAGGTGTGATTCTCTGTCAGCCTGGCTACAGTGCTGAAGAGAAACCTGGGGTTGTTTTTATTCTCTTCTATTAGTTTTGAATAGTAGGCGGCTCTTGCTTTGTGGAGAGCCTTTTTATATTCTTTAACACTATTCTTCCAGTCTATTAGATTTTCAACATGGTTGCTGGAGCGCCACTTCCTTTCCAGTTTTCTTGATAATTGTTTTAACTCATTTGTCTGGGAATTATACCACGGAGCTAATTTACTATGTTTGACATTTTTCTTTTTAGAGGCGCTATTGAGTCTAATGTTAATCGTAATGAGTCTGCAGAGCTATCAACGAGGTGGTTGATCTCAATGGAGCTCAGGTTTTTAAAGAATTTGTTGTTTATATCTACTGCTAATACGGGTTTAAATGTAATTGGAATTATTTCCTTAAATTTAGCATCAGCACTATCAGGTAGACATCTAGAAAATGAATTTTTTATTAGTGGCATATATTCAGTTATTGAAAAATCAAAGGTTATTAAATTATGGTCTGATAGAACTGGATTGCGCGGAAGTACTGTTAAATTTTCAATTCCGACACCGTACGATAATACCAAGTCAAGTGTGTGGTTACAACAATGAGTAGGTTTGTGCACACACTGACTGAAACCAATAGAGTCTAGTATTGAAATAAATGCTACGCTAAGGCAATCTTTATTATTGTCATCATGAATATTAAAGTCACCAACAATAATAATTTTATCGGTCTTTAGGACTAAGCTTGATAAAAACTCAGGGAATTCCTTTAAAAATTCAGAATAAGCCACCGGAGCACGGTAAACTACAGCAAATATGATTGGCTGTTGGTGGTTCCTAGATTGGCGTGGAAGACTAAGAACCAGACATTCAAATGATTTGTAGCTGAGTTTAGGTTTAGGATTAATTGATAGACTGGAGTTAAAAATGGCAGCAACTCCACCCCCTGCCCAATTTCTCTGGGAACCTGTGAATTTATATGACTGGGGGGAGTAGATTCATTTAGACTGACATATTCATCAGGATGCAGCCACGTCTCAGTGAGGGACAATAAATCTATGTTGTAATCGGAGACTATTTCATTAACTAAAAGAGCCTTTTTTGACAGGGATCTAATGTTTAAAAGACCACATTTAAAAGTTAAGGGCGGTTCCATTAATGTTAATTAACTGTTTGAGTCTTTGTAATAAAATTTGATGGTCAATTGTGTCGAATGCTGCACTGATGTTGTTTCAGAGGTTGTTTTAATTTGTATTCGATTTTTGTGTGGAGTTCTCGTTTAATTTCAATAATTTAATCGGACGGTGAACAGACACAATCTCTATGGGGTTGTGTGACTGATCCAGAGGGAGCGCAGAGAAGTGTTTAGCACTGCAGCTCTGCTTCCTGGTCACAACTATGGGTTGTCATGTTATAGACTGAGTAATATTCCTAGATTCCTAGCTGCTGGGATGAACGCCGTCTCTCCTAACAAGACCAGGTTTTCTCAAAAAAGTTAGCCAATTATCTATAAAGCCCACACCGTTTACAGGACACCACCTCGACAGCCAGCGGTTAAAAGATAACATGCGGCTAAACATGTCGTCACCTGTTGTATTAGGGAGCGGGCCAGAGAAAACTACTTTGTCCGACATCATTTTAGCAAAAGCACACACAGACTCAACATTCACTTTAGTGATCTCCGACATACGAAGCCGGGAGTCGTTGCTGCCGACGTGAATTATGATTTTATTGTATTTACCTTTTTTTGTTTTAGCCATTAACTTAAGTTTAGATTCGATGTCGCCGGATCTGGCCCCTGGGATACAATTAACTATAGTCGCTGGTGTCGCTAACCTGACGTTTCTCAGAACCAGGGGCGTCGTTAGGCCTGTTTTAGGGGGGCTGAAGCCCCCCTAAAATGTTCTTCAGCCCCCCCAAATAATTATTGGGATTTTTTTTTTTTTTTTTTTTTTTTAAATTAAACTATTGTTTTACACATGGACAACTTATTTATAACTCTAACATGCTACATATGTGAGTGCGTTTCTGGTTTGTATGTTTTCTCCCCCTTCAAATTACAATCCAATAGCCTCTCATCATACTTAACAATAAAAGACCGGGCACTAGGACCTTGGGGAGTCTTCATCGCTGCTGCGCTGGCTTTCTCACTCTGCCAAGTACCGTCTCTCATCAAGACAGCAGGATTACAGCCAAGGAGTTTAGCTCATAGTAAATGATGCACGGAATGAAATTGTAAGTACAGGTAGTTACAGAATGTGGCTATCTGTAGTTGTTAACGATTGTTACCTGCTTAAATTTAGGTTTACTTGAGGCAAATGAAAGGGAATATTGTAATGAGCTATGTTAACACTAAGCTAGCTAGCTAGCTATTTTGTTAGAAAATGTCTCCAGTGAGCAAGAGTGTGAACGAGAAAATTTGAAATGTAAGAAATAACTATCGACAGCTCTCTAATCTTTGCATTAATATCTATCTCTAGTATTTTATTTGTGCGCGCTGCGCGCAAAAACATTCAGCGTCCTTGGGGGCTAAGCCCCCCCTTTCTTTCAATCCTAGAAACGCCCCTGCTCAGAACCGAGTCGCCAATAATCAGAGTTTGTTTATCAGCGGGTGCCTCGCTGAGTGGAGCGAATCTATTTGAAACGTGAGCTGGTGGCTCTTTAATCGTGGGCTTTTTAAGACTAGCACTATGCCCATAGACGGATTATCATGACCATGGGCCCTGGACACAAACTCGCCACGGGCCCCTGTCTACACACGCAAACAGTGCGCGCGGAACGGCGGCTTCCCATTACGCACATAACACCGGGCAACACACAACCACACAAAAATAACTAATTTTAGGTCTGTTTTATTTGGCACGTGCAACGTACAGCACAATAAACATATTATGGGAGAGACAGCAAGCGCACAGCCAGTCCTCGCAGTATTATAGAGTAAAACACACCTTAATTAAAATATAGGCAACCACATGACACAAATCGTTAAAGTAATAAAGGCAACATGAATCAACATCAGTAAAGAGCCACAGCTAGGACCACACAAAACCACAGTGAGACTCACCTAAAACGTAGGCTTTTTCCGGGCTTTCTTTGATGAGAAGTCCTTTATCAGATCATGAAAGTTCATGTCTCGAACGAGTTCGGACTCTATAGCCATGAGTGATAAACTGTTCAGGCGTCTCTGGGTCATTTTTGTCCTTAGTTCATTTTTTATTCTGGCCATTTGAGAGAATGACCGTTCTCCCTCACAGTTTGTCACAGGAAGCGTCAGATACAGTCTTATGGCAATGTACACATTAGGAAATGTTGACTGTAATCCACAATCAAGTATTGTTTTCAGACATTTCGGTGGAGGCACATTCTGTCCGTCTGATCTGATGAAAGCTCTGAAGTGAATCAGTTCATTTCCAAGATTGCTGTCCAGGTCAGCGGGATAGGCAGAGGCAAGTGAGTTCGCTTTGTTTATTAACTCACAGTCAGGTGTGTTTTCCAGCATGAAAAGAACACCAAACAGATCACACAGGTGCTTGTATGCATCAATTCTGTGACTGAGACAGCTGACTAACTTATCGATAGCCACATTGAATGTTTCTATTTGGAATTTGCTTTTCCCATCAAATACCGCATCTTTTTCTGCGCTGTCATCCTCAAACCGTTTGCGCTTTCTGGTGCGCTGGAGGTCATATTTGTACGTCTGGCACACGCCTGGCACAGCTAAGGCTTCCCTTTCAAAGTCTGTGAAAAGACCTCTCTGTGCTAATACAAAATCACGCAGAGATTTAAGAAGGCGCACAGCTGTCATGAGGTCTATGTCGGCTTTTTGGAGCTGTAAACTTGTCAGTTGGAAACGAGCCAGAATTGTATTCCAGAAATTAGCCATGAACGCAGTTTCCAGTTTATTTAATTTTACAGCAAGTGTCCTGGCCTCACTTCGGGTGTCTCTTTTCTCAGTTTCATCTTCAGCTATGCTCTCCAATGCCTCCCTTATTTTAACATAGTTTTGCCAAAGAGCTTTAGTCGAGTCAGCTCGGCAGCTCCACCGAGTGTTTTGACAGTGATTTTAATGTTAAGTCTATGTGAATATCAGAGTTCCGAAAAACTCGCTCCCACCTGTGAGTGGATCCTGCGCAAAATGTGTACAAGGATTGTAATAAATCAAAATACTGTCCCACTTCTAGACTGCTTCCCTCTATGCTGTTCACACCCACTAAATTTAGAGAATGCGCAGCACAAGGCACATAGTGGATTAATGTTTTTTTTTGCTTCAAATGTGCCTGCAGTCCATTGTACCGGCCCGACATGTTGCTGGCATTATCGAATGATTGGCCTCTACAGTTAGATAAATCCAGCCCAAGATTCTCCACCATGGCAGTCACACAATCTGCTAGACTTTGGCCTGTATGGCTCTGAATTGGCTCAAATGCCAGGAAACGCTCCACTATGTTACCTTGCTTGCTAACAAATCTGAAGATAAATGTTAACTGATCAACATGAGAGAGGTCGGGAGTGGAATCTACAATGACAGAGAAATACTTTGCATCACGGAGCTCTTCTGCAATTACTTGCCTGTTTTTTTCTCCCATCATGTCAATAAACTCTTCACATATTGTTGACGACAAATATGAGACGCTCCCTCTGCCCTTCTGGCCATATGTTTTTATATGCTCTGCCAGAAATGGGTCAAATTGGGATATTAACTCTAATATTCCCAAATAGTTGCCGTTATTTGGCGATCCAATGAGCTCGTCATTCCCTCTGAATGCCAGTCCTCTTTCTCCTAAAAACTTGATCACTGCCACCACACGTCGGAGAACATCCTTCCAATATTCCCTCGCATCCGAAGTTTGCTTTATCAGCGCTGAGTCGATTGCGCCAGATCCACTCATCCTCTGCATCAGTGTCAGCATGTTGGACATATGGACTGGGCTCCTCTCATGTTCTGAAATGCGATGTGGATGTTTCCAGTCGCAAAAACCGTCCACAAATGCATTTTTTGTTGCCCCAAAAATTTTGCAGGCAAAGCAAAAGACATGTCCAGTTGATGGTGAATACACCAACCATTCACGTGGTGCTAGTTGACCATTTGGCAGGCGACTGCACATCATGTCATTAGTTAATGAACAAACCCGACCACCTAGTCCACAGTCTCTCGTCGATGCAGGATATTTCCTTCGTCTGTTGTGAAATGAAGAGGGCCCTCTTTCAATAAGAACACTCTTTACTTTGCCACTGAATATATTTCCCCACAGCGCAGGATCAGTAACAGTTTCACACCAGGAGTCTTCATCATCATCCCTCTGCTGTACCACACTCTCAGGTTCGTTCCCGGCCGCCAATATCTCATCCACTGGCGATGTGACAGGACTTAGCTCGGTCTGACCTGTCTCAGCCGCCACCGCCAGGCTGCTGGCCGCCGTAGTAATGCTAGTGCTAGCATTGTCCGCTGCAGTTGTGGTACTGACACCGCTCCTGTCAGTACCATCACCTTGCCTCACTTTTCTGGTGAAAAATGAGGAGATGGACGGAATTTGCTGCAACAAAGAGACATCTTTGGCTTCTTTTTCTTTCCTTTGCTTTCTTTTAGCTGCTCCACTCAGCGCTCGATTCTCCATTTTGAAAACGCATTGTACGTTTGACCTCCAGCGTGCGTACGTCATTGTGTCATCACACATTTAATCTTATAATTTCTCAAAAATTCAAATTATTTTATTATCATACTACATTTTCAAAACCATATACATTCCAATATATATTTTTTTATTTTTTTTACTAAAAAAAAAAAAAAAAAAAACTCTGAAGGCCAAGGGCCCCCATTGGCTCTGGGGCCCTGGGCACACGCCCACTTTGCCCATGCGGTAATCCGTCTATGACTATGCCCCCTCCGGACCGTCACCCAGCTGCCCTGGGCTCCCTGCTGCACGGGACTAGTCAGGGGGCTGCTAGTTAAGGATAAGCTACGTGATAAGCTAGGTGGCTCCGCGGCTAGCGGGAGCCGGCTAACTACAGCTAACGGAGTTTCTAAGCTGCTGAGCCGAGCTTCTAAGTCGCTAAGCCTCGCCTCCATCGCTACCAACACACTACATTTATTACAAGTACCTCTACTGTTAACTGTTCACAAGCAGAGGAATTTGTAAAAGTATTTGAGCTTTTTCCCTGACAATGAACAGAATATTTGAAGTGATATCAAATGGTTTCAGTTGCTAAAACAGAGAAGAGAAAATAAGAAAAGTGAGCTGAGTCTGATTGAAATTTTAATTTATATTCATGGAATTTTGAACAGTGCATACACAATCTTTTCAAATAAAAGACATCAGACGCTACAGTTTAGTTTTTTTTATGTTGTTCTGCTCTGCACATGTAATATAAGATAATATCAACATAAGTATCAACACTGTAAGGTAAAGAATGTTTGTGGAATAATAGAGCTTTTAACAAACATATAGGGAGAGTTTATCACACTAAATAAATACCTCACACTGTTTAAAACCAGATTCCACTCATCTATAAAACCTATGTCCTGTTCATAATCAATTCTCAGTTTCACTGTTAACTCCTCTATTTTACGATCCTGTTTGTGATCACTCAGGTGTTCTAGTGAGCTGATTGGTAAGTAGTTGGGTGTATGACAGGCTTTGATATGCTCCAGTGGCTCAGCATAAGTTGCCATGGTGTTTTAATGTGGTAAGACGTAAACAAGCTTCATAGGTTAGTTTCCTCGATAAGTGCAAATCCTGCCTTATAGTTCTGTGTCTGTTCCTATGTCTTTATTTTGCCCCTGACTTGTTTTGGAGTTTTTTGGGGGCTTTCCACATTTATTGATAGGGCAGTAAGTATGTGATGAAAAGAGAGAGCAAGGAAGACATGCAGCAAAGGGCCAGCTCAGAAATAAAACTGCCGCTTTGTCCTTGATGGCAACTATTGAAAACACACTTTTATGTCTAGGAACAATGCTTCACATGTCTTCCTATGTCCTCTGGCTCCACAGTCTGAATCCGTCAACGACTCTCGGCGGGGGTACGCTGAAGCACGCTGGCTGATGCTCCTTTTGACACTTGGCTACCGCTCTTGTGATTTATGTGACTTTTTAAAGCTATTTTATTCGGCGGACTTTGGATTATTCGGCAGACTTTGGATTAATAGAGCCTGTCTGCTCTACTGGAGTCCTTATTCTGTGATGACTATGGAGCTGGGGCTCGCCAGCCTGTGGTCGTTGGCAGACAGCGCGGCTTGTTTTGTGTTCTGTTTTTTACATCGGTGCTGGCAATGATTTCATACACCGCTCCGCAGCTACGGCATTGGCGCAGCTTCATGGCTCCATCCGACAAAGGGTTTAAAGCCCTCTGTCAAGTGTGTGGGTTTTTGAAAAACAGACCTCCCTACATCCATAGAGGCTCGCGCCGCGGCTTCAACGTGAAATCAGGAAACAAAACAAACCTCAGAGTCATCGTTGGAAACATCGTGAGACTACCCAATACTAGGCAAAATGGAAGACACGGAGTGGATCGCAGTGTATTACGGAGCTTTCAGGGATTTCCAACCCGAGCTCTGTCTCTTACCACCATGGAGCTGCTAAACGCACAATCCCTCACTAATAAATCTCTCCTCATATACGACCATATTCTGGACAAAGGGCTTGACTTCATGTGCCTAACCGAAACCTGGCATAAACCAGGGGACTACTCCGTGCTTAATGAAGCATGCCCCCCTGGCTATAACTCCATGGAGAAGGCCCGCAGCTCTGGTCGTGGTGGTGGACTAGCCGTCATGCACCGGGCTGAGCTAAAACTGTCTCCTCTGCCAATGCCTGATCTTTCCTCTATGGAATGCCTGGCCTTCAAATGCAAATCTCCATACTCCAAGACAGTGCTTCTCATATACCGTCCTCCAAAACCAAACCCATCTTTTCTACCTGAGATAAGTGATCTCCCTACCTCTCTCTGCACTATGTCAACTAACATTGTCATTGTTGGTGATTTAAATATCCATGTCGACAACCCTTCCTGTCAGTTTGCAGCAGATTTCCTGAGTGTGCTTGAGTGTCTTGGGCTGCAGCAGCATGTTGAGGTTCCTACTCACACCAAGGGGCACACTCTGGATCTGGTTATCACTGACTCTGCTTCCATCAGTGACCTACAGGTCTATGATCTCGGTGTGTCCGACCACAAAGTGGTCTCAATGGCCTTAACTTTTATGCTGCCTACTATTAGACCTAGGCGTCAAATGTCTTTCCGGAACTGGAAAAGCATTGACTCGGCCACTATGACCATGGATCTCCAGCTCATCAGCTGCCCAGCCTCTGCATCAATGGATGAATTAGTAGAACTCTACAATACATCCCTGAGAAGTGTTTTTGATCTCCATGCCCCTGTCAAGTCACGTGAGGTCAATTTCTCACGCTCCGCTCCCTGGTTCACCCATGAGCTAAGGAAAATAAAAACAGCTGGGCGTGCCCTGGAACGACGCTGCAGACACTCTGGGCTCACTGTCCATAAACTGGCCTATTGTGAGCATCAAAGGGCCTACTCCAACTCCCTTAAAGATGCTCGCTCACAGTTCTATTCCGGGTTAATCAATAAAAACCCTAGCAACTCCAAACAGCTTTTTTCCACCATAAGCCATCTCCTGAAACCACAACCACCCTCTTCAACTGAGGCTACAGAGGAGCAATGCAACAGCTTCATTGACTTTTTTAGATCAAAGGTCAACACCATTCGCTCTCTGATGTCCAGCTCTCCATCTCTGCTTCCCTCTGACAACAACACCTTATCTACGAGTGTGCTGTCACCTCAACATCTCGCTGAGGTTCAGGAGAGCCATATTGAGGCAATCCTCAAAAAAATGAAATCCTGTACCTGTACCCTGGACCCCATTCCCACTGCTCTGCTCAAGTCACATATCCCCACTCTCAGTCCTTTCATCACCAAGGTTGTCAACCTTTCCCTTCAGTCTGGCTGTGTCCCACCTACTCTCAAGGTTGCTGTCATCCGTCCCCTTCTCAAGAAACCCACCCTGGACCCGGAGGTTCTAGCCAATTACAGGCATATCTCCAACCTTGCCTTCCTATCCAAGGTGTTAGAGAACGTAGTTGCTTCTCAACTTCAGGACCACCTCAAACATAACAACTTGTTTGAAAAGTTTCAGTCAGGATTTCGTTCAGCCCACAGCACTGAAACGGCTTTGCTCAGGGTTACGAATGACCTGCTGATGACAGCCGATGCAGGATCACCCTCACTCCTCATTCTCCTGGACCTGACTGCTGCATTTGACACAGTGGATCACACTCTCCTCCTAGAGCGCCTCTACAACGCTGTTGGACTATCAGACTCTGCACTCAAGTCGTTTCAGTCCTACCTCTCTGGCAGAACTGAATATGTCTCACTGGGAAGATGCAAGTCCAGCCTGCTCCCTGTCTCCTGTGGTGTTCCGCAAGGGTCGGTCCTCGGCCCCATCCTCTTCATTATTTACATGCTCCCCCTCGGTCGTGTCATCAGCAAACATAGGATGTCCATCCACTGTTATGCTGACGACACACAGTTTTACATCAAAACTGCCCCAAACCCCTCTGCAGACATTTCATGTCTCACCGCCTGTCTTGGGGAGATAAAGACATGGATGAGCAGCAACTTTCTCCAGTTAAACAGTAGCAAAACTGAAGCCCACCTTGTTGGCACTCCACACCAGGTTCAGTCATCCTCCATAACTCAGCTCACCTTCGACGGTCAGGTCATACCCCTCTCCTCCACAGTCACTAATCTGGGAGTTAGGTTTGATCCTCACCTGACCTTTATGACCATATAAAACACCTGTGCAAAACCTCCTTTTACCATCTCAAAAACATATCCAAACTGCGCCCCACTTTAACCCTGTCAGATGCAGAGAAGCTCGTCCACGCATTCATC
This sequence comes from Pleuronectes platessa, assembly GCF_947347685.1. Classification (NCBI taxonomy): domain Eukaryota; kingdom Metazoa; phylum Chordata; class Actinopteri; order Pleuronectiformes; family Pleuronectidae; genus Pleuronectes; species Pleuronectes platessa. The sequence goes on along the minus strand of NC_070634.1, from coordinate 3,117,131 downwards.
TCCTCTAGACTGGACTAATGGAGCTCAGCTTAAAGCCTGAAACATGCTTCTGCGTTTTCACGGGCCCGTAAGCGCAAGAGCCCTTCCGGGTCCCTTACGTGCTTATGTATCCCTTATTACGTGCTGACGGGCGTCGCCCCACTTTTCTAAAATGTACGGCAAAGCTCCGCAAGCTCACTCAGCCCGCAAGGCTGTGATTGGTATGCTCTACATCCCTTCTGGAGCTGCATTTCCGGTTTCATGCCCCATAATACAGGCAGAAACAACGGAAGATTTTAAAAAGAAGAATCAACAACCGGGAAGAACTCCTGTCGGAAGAGGTCCGAAAATATGAGCACCTTTACAACCCGTCAATGTCCGAGTACAAGGACACTGAGATGGCTTCCAATTCGTGGAAGGAGATCTCTGTCTCCTCTCCAGTCGCTTTTCCTGATGACTAATTATCAGAAGTTGCTCTTCAATGTCAAGCAGCTCGATCTCAATCAATTGTTGTTCGGTTGGAATCGTGAATACACTCTCTGCCATGGTTCACCGTGTGTTTGTAATGGAGAACACGACTGGTAGAAGGTAAATAAACAGTCAACAACGATTGCCACACCCACAAAGAAGGCGTCTCTCAGGTCGTCTTCGACAAAAAGCATTACTCCACCTAGTGTTCTGGCGCGGAATTGCTATGTAAGACGCGCAACGGTTGGGGAAGCATGAATGACAACGAGTCTTGCGCCACAGCGGCGTGAAAAGACGCAGACGCAGTCGCAGAAGCATGTTTCAGGCTTAAGTTCAATAAGGAAGACTTAAACCCGAATACAGATCAGCTGACTGCGGGCGATCCTAAATATCGGGAACGCCCACAGGAGGGCTTAACCTGCATGCTGTCAGCTGATCGTCTTCCCAAACATCCAATCAGGCCCGCGCGGTTTTCTTCAGCCAGTCACACAGCAGCTGTCAAACTTTAAAAATCCCTTCTCTTCTCTTCCTCAGCAGTGTCAATGCAGCGACTCACACAACGCGACTCGCTAAACAAGAACGCTCAGTAAAACCTTATATTATATCGCGATCATCATCATGTCGGATTCCGACAACGACGATCTCCAGGAGGTCTCTGATCCTCACATCGATCCGCTCCAGGAGATCGCCTCCAACTCCTCGGGCAGCCGGCGCAAGAGCTTTTGCCTAGCCGCACTACATCCCGGATCCCGCACAGACGAGGCTGACATGCTCATCGCCCAGCTATGGGATCAAGGCATCATGCCAGCTCCAGGCCTGCTTCCTGCTCAGCTTCAGGAGTTAGCAGACTACGCATCCCTCCAACCCGGTCCCAGCTCCCAACCAAGGCTCGTTCCATCCAACCCAGCCGACTTCTCCGCCGCGCCAGCCCGCGGGGGCACAAGAACCAGGAAAACGGCGTCATCCAAGGCCCCCACGGCTAAGCTAAGTAACATACCCACCCGTTCTCGTGCACCAGCACCCACTCCAGCCCCAGGCGACATGCTGACATCCACCCTGCAGTCCCTGGCCTCTACCTTACAAAACATCGATAACCGGCTGGAGACGCTTGAAAACGCTGCTCATTTCGCCCCATCCTCCACCAACATCGGCGCCCCACAAATGTCTTTAGCACAAACAGCCACGTACACGTCCTCCCTACCCAGCGATATCCACCCAACACATCCTTGCCTCCGCCGTCCCGGCCCCGGCTATAGGTAGGCCGCACATCACTCAGGCTGCTAACATTTCCACACGCCTCCATTCAAAAATCTTACAAGGTAAAGACATAAACCTTGTTAGCCTCATCCTGCCATCGCCAGAGTGCGACAAAACAATTGCTGCAGGAGAAAGACTAACTGCTGTGCTTAAAACCTCTGATCCACGTCTAATAAGAGACTTATCAATTGGACAATTCCTCATTGCTTTCAGTATCTTCCGCGACACCATATACTCCGTCTACCCCGAACGGAGACGGGAATTAGAAGCCTACCTGGTGCTAATCGGCGATCTAAACCTAAGATACGGAAAGATGATATTTTACCAATACCACAAAGCCTTCTCTAGCAAGGCCGCACTCTTCATAGCGCAATATAACACGTTTGAACTGGTCTGAACTGGACACAGCACTGCTCCTCTTGGTCGCTGGAGGCGCTCAGGGATTTGCGTGTAATTCCTGCGGAAATATGGGCCACACGTACCATTTCTGTCCTTCAGCGCCATTCAGAAACAACATTTCCCGTCCATCCTCATCCCAGCATAACGTCAGACCGGGCCAGCAGATGCACCATTTCAACCAGCCCGGAATATGTAATAAATTCAACCTTAACGTGTGTACTTTTCCCAACTGCCACTTTCTTCACATTTGTAGTATCTGCCAAGAAGCACATCCCAAGTCCGTCTGCCCCAGACGCCAGATCCCATCCCGGAACCCACCCCAAATGCTGAAACGTCGTGGTTCAAAGCTCTTCTGAGCATTCATCCCTCCATACCAATTAATGTACCATATCTAGCGGCAGAATTGCACTCCCATCCCGACTCCGTATTTGTGAATTATTTAATCACCGGACTTTCACAGGGCTTTCACGTGGGGGTCCCGTCCTCTCCCACAATTACATACGTGGCCAAAAATCTCCAGTCCGCAATAAATGAACCAGGAATTGTTTCTCAGCTGCTCAAGAAAGAAGTGGAAAAAGGATACATCATCGGCCCATTTAAATCATCTCCATTATCAGTGTTTCGCTCAAACCCCATAGGCATAGCGACACGGAAATACTCTGGGAAAAAGAGACAAATTTTTGATCTCTCAGCCCCCTCTCTAAGTATAAATAGTACCATTCCAATAGAGCCATTCTCCCTCAATTACGCCACAGTCGACCACGCAATAAAATTAATAAAACTCGCGGGGCAAGGAGCCTGGCTTTCAAAAGCAGACATCACCGATGCTTTTAAAATCATCTCCATAGATCCTTCACATTGGAATCTGCTCGGCGTCCGATGGGAAACTAAATTCTACTTCGCGGTACGCCTAACTTTCGGGTGTAGGAGTAGCCCCAGCATATTTAACCACCTGTCTGAGGCGCTGTGCTGGATTCTGCTGAACAGAGTGAGAATCCCTACCGTTCTCAATCTCCTGGATGATTTTCTTCTGGTAGATCCCCCGCAAGACAAGTTTTCAATCCCTCGGTGTACCCTTGTCAGACGAAAAAACAATAGGCCCGGATACATGTCTGGCGTATTCGCGAAATCGCTAAAACATACAGCGACGTTAAAAACATTACCAAGCAGTAGCTGCTCTCGCTCCTTGGTCACCTGAACTTCGCAATGCGCGTAATTCCCCTTTATCTCCCGTCTCCTGGAAACAGCAACCTCCATTCCGAATCTTCACGATAAAATATCACTTTACAAAGGATGCCGATCCGACCTGCGGTTCTGGTCCCATCTGCTCGACCATTGGAACGGCGTCACTTTTTTCTATGGAGACCTGGTTCACTCCTCCGACTCCTTACAGTTATTCACGGATGCCGCTCCGTCCGTGTTTTTTTTGTTTTTTTTTTCAAGGACAGTGGTTCGCTAGTCGCTGGCCTCCCTCCTTTCCAACACAAAACGTATCATCCGCTATATTCGAGATTTACCCCATTGCCGTAGCATGTCACATCTGGGGACAGCATTGGGCACGTAAACGCATCTCGGTCCTCTGCGACAACCAAACGGTGGTGAACATAATCTACAAAGGGCGGTCCTCCTGCAAAAGTATCATACCATTCATGAGAGGCATCACGTGGTCTGCCATTACACATAATGTCATGTACCAGGGCATTTCAACACCCTAGCTGATTCCCCATTGCCATTTAATTTCTTTTGGCGGTGTGCCGAGCCGTTTTAATTTCTGTTCGTCTTACGACTTAATTTCTGTTGCGGTGTGCCGTGCCGCTTTGCATTTCTGTTGTTATTTATTTAATTTGATCCTGGATCTTAAAATTTTTAATTTTGGTCAAATTACCTTTTTAATTTTGTTGGTTCCCTGCGACCTTTTATTCAGTTCTACATTTGGAACCGCACTCACCATGGCTTAACTCGGTCAGTGGACCTTCATTTAAGCTTGCCATGCCTTAATTCTCTTTACGGTGTGCGATCCTCTTAATTCCTGTTGCGGTGTGCCGTGCCGCTTTCAAATTCTTTCAAAATTGTATTTTATAGCGGTCGCTTTATCGTCATGTAATTACGTTATATATTATTGATTTAATATGTTTTACATTATAGATCCCTGTTTATACTCGTTAATACCTCTTAATTTACCTCATATCTTGTCCACTTGGGGGAGTAGATACACTCCAAGAGTCATCTTTATATTTTACTTGACAAATGTATAACAATCGTCGTTTTCCAAAAGTACGTATTATCCTCTAGGATACTACAACACTCCTGATGACATCACACAGGGGTCTAAAATGCCAAAGACTTAAACCTGCATACAGATCAACTGACTGCGGGCGGTCCTAAATATCGGGAACGCCCACAGGAGGGCTTAACCTGCATGCTGTCAGCTGATCATGGGCGTTCCCAAACATCCAATCAGGCCTGCGCGGTTTTCTTCAGCCAGTCACACAGCAGCTGTCAAACTTTAAAAATCCCTTCTCTTCTCTTCCTCAGCAGTGTCAATGCAGCGACTCACACAACCCCTCCTCCACCCCAATCTCCTCCAGTCCCGGGAAGAACACTCATCACCTCTTCCGTATCCCGATGACAACCGATCACGGACTAAGGTGGAAGCTGACTGCCTGAAAACATACTTGTTACTCGTGGCATCCATTGCACTTCTGTCCATCCTGGAAGACGGATCCCTTGCATGTGGCTCTTCCTGAGGTTTCTACGTTTTTCCTCAAGAAGGGTTTTTCGTAGTTTTTCCTTACTCTTGTGAGGGTTAAGGACAGAGGATGTCACATTTAGGAAGTCCAATAAGACAATGAGCATATATGGACCATCTAAACAAACGATTGACCAATGAACCACCACCAGTGTCTAGACCCCGGGGGGGTATTCCTGTACGACGCTCTGCTCCACCCCCTTCTAATCCTGATGACATCACACAGGGGTCTAAAATGCCAAAGACTACAAATATTCGCATTCTCTGTACTCTGTAAAAATAAACTTGTTAAATTGAAAACCAAGTCTCTCCTGATTGAACTGCAATTCACTTTTAACTGGGATCACTGGCAAGAACATCCAAAAACTGCAATTCATTCAAAACAGCGCTGCCAGGATCCTGATGAGAGTCCGTAAATATGAGCACATAACACCAATTCTCCACTCACTCCACTGGCTCCCTGTCTCAACAAACTACAAAGTCCTACTCCTCACCCATAAATGCATAAATGGACATGCACCTCCCTACCTACAAGAACTCATCACTCCCCAAACCTCCACCCGCACCCTCAGATCTACAAGTAGCTCGCTCCTTTGGGTTCCCAACACCAAGCTCCGCACCATGGGCGACCGGGCCTTTTGCTCAGCTGCGCCCCGCCTATGGAACGGTCTCCCTGACCACCTGAGGGCAACACAGACCCTGGACTCTTTTAAGACTGGCCTAAAAACCGTTTTATTCAAGAAGGCGTTTTTACTTTGAGTTGACTTTTTAGAGTGCCTTACAAATAAAATGTATTATTATTATTATTATTACCTGTTTTCATCTCACTATCTCTGTCCCCACCGTTGTAGAAACCAGCCAAACCAACCAACCTTGCAACATCACAGGTGGCACCGTTACTATGAACAAATATGTTTTTCATGTTTTGAAGTTTTAATTACAGAATAAATTCATTTAGTAAATCATAACTTGATTAATAGTTTCATGTCCACTTTAACATTAAACAGCAGCAGCACAACAAGAAAATATTTGACCGATCTGAAAATGTGTGTGGAAATACTGTGTAAACAAATCATCCATGTCACTCTGTCTGCATTACTTGTGCAAAACACACTCCCCTCATTGCTTTTGAATCCATTATTGGCCCAAAAATGCAAATCCTTTGCTGCTATCAACCCCTAACATACTCCTCCTCTCTGTCAAAAGCCCTCCTAAGTGTCCTGAAGCCAGTCGCAGCCAGGGAGTAGAAAAGGTGTTATCAAAGCTTTACGACACAACCCCAAGCCATTAATCTCATAACTGCACACAACACAAATACCTGAGAGGGAAAGAATGACTAACAACAACACAAGAAAGAAAAAAACGTGGATGTGTACAGGGTAATGTTGAGACATCCTTTAAAGTCTGTTAGTCACAGTAAGCAACTTGTCAGGAGAGACTAAGATGGATGTAAGGCTCCTGACGTAAGAGACACCACACCAGTAAATTTGATTCTGACTAAATGCACTTGTTGTTTTCAACATTCACTTTCTTAAGTTACTACTTCGCCCTCATGTTTCCACATATCATATTTAAGGGATAATAGTTGCCTTCTTTTAAAGGTTTTACAGTTTTATCTTTCGATAGGATTTTCAAGGACATGGCTGTTTAACATAATGGGAAGACTGTCTGGACTGAGCACAAAGATCTACTACACACGCAATATAGAATAAACATTTATTTACAAAATTAAGCAATTAATAGATAAACCAATGCCTACATTTTTGACTAGCAGCAACAAAAATATTATTACCCACACGAGGGGGTGGGGATAAAAATTACGGGGGAGAGGGGTTACAGTGGAGGAAAAGGGGCTGGGTGTCCAGTGAGAGTAAGGAGTTGACATGAGTGTGTTTGCATGTCTGGGGTACATGACTGAAGGAGCTGGCTGAGCGGGACAAAGATAGCAGGTACATAGGTGATACTTAGAGGAAGACGAACAGTGTTAGGGCTTGATTGTGCAGGCAGAGAAAAAAGATTGTCTCTGGAAAAGGTAACAAGCCTGGCACTTTTTCCTTGGGCTACCAAGATGACAACCAAGCTTAAGTGAACGTTTGCTAAATGTGAAAGAAGATATTGCATTCAAGAGGCAAAAATATTACTTTGTGACATGACCTTGACCTTTGGTCACTGAGTTCTATTCAGGTCATCTTGGAGTCCGAGTGAAATTTTGTGCCAGATATGATGACATTTTCTTTGGTCATTCCTGATTCGAAAGAACGCAACGTCATGTGACCTTGACCTTTTGACCATTCACCACCGAAATCTAATCACTTCATCTTTAAGTCCAAGTGAATATTTGTTTCAATTTGAGGAATTTCTTGAGATATGTCAATTACAGGAATGGGACAGATGGACAGACGGACAACCCAAAAACATAATGCTTCTGGCCACAGTCTATCGTCAGTGCGGAAGCATAACAATAAGCATAACGGACTTATAGTTCACAAAATCATCATCAGAAATAAACACAAATAGAAAAAGTTATTTCAATCCCCAGATTAATACAAGTGGCTCCACCTAAATACTGACCCTGAAAAAAGTAGCAAAGTAATGTTTCCAATGCGGTTACTCATACTTGATATTTCAAACTCACATTTGACCATCTAACGGTTACATAAAGCATACATCATCCCATGCCAAATTTAGGAACTCCACAGCAGGAGAGCCTTGATCCCAGGAAAAAGTCAAACCCTGAGGACTGATATCCAATCACTGGCTCATCTTCTCAACCTGTTACTGCAGGATATGCGATCACATCAAAGGGTGGCCTTGTACACAGACAGTATCACTAAATTATAGAACAAAGAACACTCCAGGCTCCTGCCGTTGTCTTGATACTGTGACCTACCAATGTGTGTGCAATCATTCATTGATTCTTACAGTGAGCAAGTTGTCTTTGGGAAAATATCTTGTTCAGCTTTATCACATGTTGTAGTATTTTCAAATCCCTGTCACATAATTTGCTTGCCTCACAATATCATTAAGATTCATTCTTTCTGAACCTGATTCCATTTATTTAGGATGATTAAGGTGAAGATTCCATGCAATGCACAACGTCAGCTATTCAATGTAACGTTGAAGTTTCAGACCTGATCCCCATTTCCTGACAATGATCATTATTGAAAGTTGTCTAAGATAATAAGATATCCTTTATACTATATTACACGAGTTTGCCAAAGCTGCACTCAAAACATTGACTTGAGACTTGCAAGTTTGTGCAAAACTCACCAAACAGAAACCTGGTGTACGGATGTGGTCATGGACAGTGAAGACATTTTGTGCAAATCTCGATCAGGGAGAAGATTCCAGATTTTGTTTATCACTGTCTTGTGATTGCATATTTTGGGTGTGGAAGTTTTGGCTGGGAAAACAACAGGTTGTAAGGTATGAGATATTAACATATTGAGATATATTTTAATGAATAAAGGAATTACTCTTTCTTGATTTATGATGAGGTCTGAGGATGATGAATTGATGCTGAACCCGTGTGTGTCCTTTTTCCTAATCTAATGGTGAATCTCTAGTGACTGTGTTAAAGTATTTTCAAATTGATTCAGCGTTAAAAGAAAGACAGAGAGAAGTAGGCCATTATAAAGAAAGTCTTGCAGTGCTTGCAAAGTGTTTGACAAAGTGTGATCTTAGTAGTTCTTTTATCCATTTTATTTCGTTCTTCCTCTTGCAAATGGCAACACAATATCTTTAAGTCCATAGAATGCTTATTGCAAGTTAATCCATTTATCAAACCAAATTCAATTAATCATAATTCATAACAAATTTTAACAAACAAATAAACAGGATAAATTCAAAGGGAGGTTAGTTTGACCTAAGGTGCAATGTAATTGTTAGGGTTTGTGGTGGTGTTCGGACCCCAAAGCAGACACGGAGGAGCAGGTAGTGAAAAGAAGGTAACAGTTTATTTGACTGTAGGCAGGTACAGGCTGGAGCGGCAGGGTGCAGGCTGGCTGGAGGATCAACGGAGAGGCGAGGATGACAGCCGAGCGAAGAGGCACACGGAGGTTCTGCGTGGAGCAAGCAAGAGAGAATAATTAGTCCACGATATAACACAAGACGTGAAGGTTGAGAGCATCAGCGAGACAACTACCCAGATCTATGGAATAATCTGGCGCCGGCTTGTTGAGCGGACCAGATCTTTATAGTGGGGAAGATTGGGATTGAGTGCAGGTGCGCCTCGTCCGCTGCAGGGAACCAGCCACGCCCCTAGCGCTCACAGCAACTGCCAAGGGAAACAGAGAAGGGGAGGAGGAGAGACGAAAACAACAACAAACAACTACACAAATCCTCACAGTAATTACCTCTTAACGACGGTAATATAGAGCCTAAAGAGAGAGCATATATCCCTATGCATGATGCAAGTGCAGAATCACCAGCCAGTTAACAAAACCTCATACACTGCTTAAATAAAAATATTGTCAGGAAAGATTAGTAATGGAGAATACAGTAAATGTAAGGAATGCAAACATGGACCATGACATGTCTTTATAAACAGGATTTTTCATGTAAAAATGGAAGCACATAACATGTCAACCATGAATGATACAGTGGGCTAATACATATATGTTATACCGTATCTGATCTCACTGACTCTGTGTAGAGAGTTAGTAAGCAGTTCCAGTGAAACCCAACCAACATAAATGTCCTATTGATAGGAGCACAGGACTGCATGCCCCAATAGACAAGCATTTAATGTATAACCTTAATCCAAAGACTGTTACTCAAGGTTGAGAGGCATAGGGGTCAAGACCAGAGATAATGATATGCAGTTTTTTTCTGCTGCTTTACAAATTATGCAGGAAGGAGAGACATGGTGGAGATAGGGGACTAGCAGCAACTAAACTGACAGATTTAGGAAGCCCAGACTCATGTTCAAAATGCCCAGTATACTTCCAAACATTTCGGACACTGAATTAGCTCCTTTCAGAGGAGCTGGTGCAACTGTTTAAAGGGCTTTGAAATTCAGGCAGCCAAAATGCTGCTTCTACTGCAGACTGATTAGCAAGAAGCAATCTAGGGCCAGCTATCTAACTATGGTGTTTGCCTCCCGCGAGTCACGTAATTTGTGTGTGTGCACGGTTCGCTTGTGTGTGCAAGCCACTGAAACGTTCCACCAACAATGGGCAAAAACCTCCACCGGAGGAGTTCACAGTTTACTTTTGGTTTCTGACGCTCCACAGAAGCGGCTGACACATACACACACCCTCCCTCTCGCACTCTCTTTTTCTTCCAATTAACCATTATAAATATATCCAAAATTGAATTCACCTATACTGAGAGGTAATGTTATAATAAGGACACAAAGAATGTGACTGGAACCAGAACTACAAATGTGGCGACGCCGGCGAGCTAGTTCTGGCAGGCAACTCGAGCTGCTCTGCACCAATCATGTGACATACATAATGTGACATACCTCACTCTCCAAAACCATCCATATTACACACACACCTCATCAGGTGGTCTATTTAACCAGAGGGACATTTCCCATCAACCCCTCTTGCTTGCACTGCTGCTACAGTATTGCCACCAGTTGCTTCAGCCCCTCCACCACACCAGCATCCACCTCCAACGTGGGGGTTACAAGTATTTGCTCATCACTCCCATCATTCCTGTGTAATCATATGGGTGAGTGATTAAGTTGGAGCCTACACGCCAAACACTAAACTTGTTGTAATGCTGCAATAAATGTTTCAACGTGAGTTGTCTGACTGAACTAGTCGATACATCTCTCCACAAACAGAACAACTTCCGTTGGTGACCCTTCACAATAAATGTGTCAAACAGATACACTGTTTATGATGACAGGGAACACACATTCACTGACAAACCTTCCACAGTAAGGCAACTAAATAAAATAGCTTACACAAATTACTTTTTAACAGCAAAACGTTACACAATAAAAAAAAGCTGCTTATAGTTCATGAGCTATCAATTAGCCATATTTTGTTTGTTGCGTGCAGTTGCCTTCTACAGTATCGATAATCAGGGGAAAACGCCCGTGACATTTCGTCTGACAATAATTGTGGCACCAAAATCGAATGTAACTCAGTAGCAAGAATTTTCAAGATATCATTGTAGTGTTCTGCCATGTAAACTTATTGCTACATTCTTAGTTTGTTGACTCACTGAGCACAACTGACTACCACTTCACAGCTTTGGAAAGGTTTTGAATATGAGGAAATGATGTGGATCCATTCTCAGTTATGATGTTATTACTAAATACTTGAAGTTAATACTCAAATTTCCCCACTGTGGGACTATTAAAGGATTCTATCTATCCTACAAGCATTGTGTCTTTCCTTAATGCAGCAGAACAAAAATATATTAAGAGACAGGTCAAAAGTGCAGACAAAATGGGCCAGGACAGCTGGCTCATTAGCTTGTAAAGGCACAGGCCCTCAAAACAGGTCACTCTGAGGAGGGCTGTTTTAGACAGGGTAAAAATGTTGCCGTTTTAAATTATCCTTGTGGTATTTTGAACAAAATATGTTAGTCATTTCATTGAGACCCCAAGGAACCATATCAACTTGTGGTAAAATGGGCATAATATGTCCCCTTTAAGAGTGTGGTCTCTCAGTTTGAGAGTAGGACAGGCATCTAATAATTAATCATCACAAAACGTATCAGTTGTGTGATAAGAACAACCTAAAATGGTTCAGATTTTTATTTTTTACATTTAATTTAACCTTTTATTTGGTCTCTGCTCCATCTGGTGTAGTGGTAAATGTTAAATGGTTTTGTATTTATATAGCGCTTTTCTAGTCTTGATGACCACTTGTGATGGCAATTTTACGTCGTCGTCAGGAATAAAGAGTGAATCAGATAAACAGTTTATCTTTCTTTTATTACGAAGCTTCGGACACAAGTCAAACACAGAGCAAGGCTGTCTGCTTGAGAGTGCAAAGAGCCTCTCAGAACTGGCAGTTAAGAAGCCGCCCCGAGTTCCACAAAACAGTAGCAGGAATTTTCAAAAACACATGTGCTGCACACGTGGAGCAGGCAGATCATCTGATCAACACAATAACAGCATAAAAAACAGAGGTGCAACCTTAAGAAACAGCATTGAAACAGGAACTTTGTCTAGACACAGTCTGGCACAGTCTCCAACAATATATTTTTAGAGAAAGTTTCAGGACAAACACACATTCAATGACTCATCTGAAACTCGTTGTGACAAACATTGTTTTAATGTTAGCCTGGTCACTGATGCAGATATATCAGATTACAAATTATGATTCGGTAAATTTGTACCTGTGTTGTGTTTACAAGCACTACAGGAACAGTAGAATTTTCCATTACACACTCAAAGCGCTTTACAGTACAGTTTTACATTCACCGATTCATACAGTGCATCTATTCGCAGCCCTTTGTTATTCTATGGGGGGCCATTCGGGGTTCAGCTTCTTACCCAAGAACACTTCGGCATGCAGATGGGTCGGACTGGGAGTCGAACTGCCGACCTTCAGGTTGGAGGACGACCACTCTACCCCTCATCCAGAGCCATAATGGAGGGAATTAAGTTAAAGTACAATACTGCAGCAAGAAACTAGGCAGTGGAGAGAACTTTTTGCGAGCTGTGTTGTACATACTTATATGAAGACACTGCTTATTTGTAGGATTAATATGCTTCACTGTTGTGGGACTAATAAAGGATTATTTTATCTTTTGTCAAATATAATCCCAATTTCCCAAGTTATTTGTCGAAAACTGTGAATACATTGCAATGCAGAATTTGTTCTCTGAGTCTCATGTACAGCAAACTAAAACATCAAGGCCTCACTTCATTTGGTATATGTCCCTGTTCTACTGCATAACCGTGAATCAGTTTAACAGAAAAGGATTTTTTTTCAGTTAACAGAAGCCTTTGATGTTGTACTGATGACTGTAGGTGTATAGAGTGAGTCAATCCCTGAACTGGAAGCAGCGAAGCTATAATTCTTTGAATAATCTGTTTAACCACCGAGGACAAAGTGACAGTACTAAAGATCATGTCAGAAACTCAGTACAATTCAATAACGCTCATTTGGGATTCACAGTAAAAGCTTAAACAGCACTCTACTAAGAAGAGGCTTCACATTTTAGTGTTTTGGGAGAGAGCGGTCTATGCTTTCAAGTTTGGACAGTAGCAACATCATTATGCTCCGTGATTTTAGATCAAGCAGTATCCCCATTACAGTGTCCCTCCTTGTAAAGTAAATCAACTAGTAACAGGTTCTAACAGGCGATAGAATGTCCAGCCCCACCCATCACATCCCTATTATCTTGTTTGCATTTACATTCAACCGCCAATTTATGGTTCTCACACCATGTAAGGGATAATTCTGGCTTGTAGAGCAGGTAGAGAGATGTGGAACCTTGGTAGAAGGGTTTGATCAGCGTCGGCTGTAGGATTGAGAGGTTGGGGATGTGGTTCAGGGAACAGTGCCACGTCTGATTGTGCACAGGTGTTCTGTGTAATCACTCTCTCCTCTTTATCCGCTGTATTGTGCTGGGGCTAAGGGACTGTTCTGAAGATGACCAGAGGATGGCCGAATGACGAACGATGTGTGAGTGTATGTATGCTTGAATGTCTGTAAAGACAAAATAAAAACAAAAAGTAATACTGAAAAGTAAGAAGTCCTGTGGTTCACTGGCGAGGGAACCTCAGTTAACAGGTGAAAACTGTTCAGGTTCACTCTGACTAAAAAAGACACACACCAAAGACGTCAAGAGTAACAGAAGGGATAAGTCATGATCCCCTTCTTTCAATGGCATCCCTGCACCTTTCTGTGCAAGTTTGTATTTTATGTGACAATGGGATGAACTAATATCCATAATCTACACCACCTCTCCAAATGTGGACGGGTGGTCGCCAATGTACATCAATTTATTTGTCTCTAAGGAACATATCTTTACAGTCATTGACCGGATTGGCTTGAAATATGATGTACGAAAGCCTCAAGGAACCTGTAACATTAACAATAGTGCAGAGGTACTAGAGTAGAGGCGGATAGAGGGTGAAATGTAATAAATGTTTTTTGATGTGTCAATATTTGAATCTTTCAAGTCTGTTTCACTGATGCTGTACACTCTACCCCTCAAATGTCTAAGGACATACATTTTTCTCCAATTATATAAGTAATTTTCTTAACCATTTATACAAAATACCTAATACCTTTGATCTATTTTAGTATTTTTGGGGTTTCATGGCTTTATATTAATATAAGGTTTTTCTTTTATTAACATGTATTGGTTGTTGTCCAACCAAAAAGCTATATAAAAAGCTATCTTATGAGATTACATTTAAGATAGAGCGAGTTTTTTTCGCTCCACAGTTGCCGACGTGCCGCTCATTGTTAATTGTTATGGTCTTTACCTTGTATGTAAAGTGCAAAATGTATATCATGATTTGGCACCATACTAATAAAATGTGATAAAATGTTTGGACAGAAGGAAAATTAACTACATATGAAGGATACATGAGGTAAGTACATAGCCATGTGCTACCATCGTTTCTCAACATCCTCTCATCCCATTCAGCAAGACAATAGTACAGTTACGGCCAACTTTAATCATAATCATAGATTGTCAATTTCAGCCCACCTGCATTCATATGTTTTTCAGTCTCAGACTGCAGTGGGTTAACTAACATGCTCTTGATTTAATGAGGTCAAACAGAGTCTGGCAGAGCAATGTAATGCTAACTCAGAAAAACTAGTAATCCACCTCCCTCCAACCTGACTAAAACTATTTTTATCTTGCAAATACATAAGTGGCTATGCTGCACACCCCACCTCCATCTCTACCAACAACAACTACACACCAAACGTTTTAATTAGAGGTGATTTCCATGAAGGTTGAAGATGCTACTGTCCACTGACTCCGGTCCAAATTGGTTGGGAAGTTCAGCTTAAATATGACGAGAGGAAAACCTGTTAGGATCAGGACATCACATTTAATTGGTCCCACACTTCAGGTGAAACATTTAGATCTACCTACACTACCTCTACCTCACTGTGAGTCAAATATTTCAAGTCTGCATTTTTATTCAAAGTTCCTCATGCCAGTGCACATAATGAACCTTCTTGTTCAATCCTACTCAGTGCCTACTGCCACAGCTCCCTCTTCTTTTCCTGAATGCCTCCTATTCTTTTAGCTTTGCTTTTCTACCTAGAAGGTAGAGAGGGTCATGACCAACCAGGAGGTTAGTGGTTCGATCCCCATCAACTCCAGTCTGAATTCTGCAATGTCCTTGAGCAAGATACAGAACCCCAATATTGCCCCTGACAGAGCATGGATGTTAATGGGTGAGACTTACGTACTGTAAAGTGCTTTGAGTGTTCCATTAGAGTGTAAAAGTGCTGTATGACAACACAGTCCATTTACCATTTACATACTGTCATTTTTCTTTCTTTTAGTGGTTGCATCTGTTATGTTTCATTGACAAAGATGCAATGATGGTAGTGCTGCCATCATTAGCCATACGGCTGCAGTGCCTATTCAACATCATAGCAGTGTTTCCCAATACTTACCTACTCTACGGTCGTGGGTCACAGTCTGTTTTGTTCCACCACCGTTTTATGATGAACAAAAAAATATGCTCCTCTTAATGTCATATAATTTCTCTAACTTATCATTTTATGCTGTTTTTTAGGGTAGACTGTCTTGTTTTCGCTTAGGTCCTATTGTACATGACACCTAACTGCATCCGGCATGCTGCATGTAGCTAACTGCAACTTGAGAGCAAACAACCAATTGTGTGGTCTGGTCTGCATTAACGCCTACCAAATATAAACCGAGCGAGTTGATAGGAACGGGATGCTTTAAAACGCTGAATGAAGAGATGTTGTATTGACCAAAGGATTAGGAGACGGATCTTTCCAGTGAGCTCCATGCAACATTCATCAGTTCACCAGCAGCAGCAGAGGGGAGAAAAAAAGGAGAGGGAAGGAGAAGAGTCTCTCTCTCTCTCTCTGCTGCTTCAAAAGACTGTGGATGATATTTTCAAGCTTCCATTAATGTTGCAAACCTGGTCTCGCCAGCCTAAAAGTAGAAAAAGTAGAAAAGCAGGAGAGAGATGAGAGGAATGTGGCAGAGCAGACAGAGCTGTGGAGGTGCAGAATGTTTTATCCCCTGGACAGAATGTGAGAGTTCTGTGACTGTACAGCTGTGGCGACGGCTTCTCACAGCTTACTTCTTCACCTTGATTATTCCCTTGCCATTACTGAACTTTAAAACATAACATTACTCTTGATGTTTTCAACCATAGCCGGATAAGAAAATGTTACATTTTCTCCTTTAACACACAATCCTGTAAAAAAATAAGTGTCGCCAATATCTCGTTAAGACACATGGACCTGGACTGAACGAAATGGGATTTTAATATATCAGTAGATTGTTTATCACATAAAATCCCTTTTCAGACATGAACCCCAGGGAATGTCTGCACAATTAGGTCCAGACATTTTCACAACAATAGGATAAATTCTGGAGTGTTTAGGTGATGGGTGGCACGTTACACAGGCGGCAGGAAGTGACGTATGAATTCCCCCCTTATCATGAATAGCTCCTGATTATTTTTTTCCATCTCTTTGACTTCTCATTTTCATTGTGAGATATTAGTATTTTTTTTTGTCTTTGATTCAATCGCTAAATTGAAAAACTAAAATCTACATTAAAGTACAACTACCTCAAAGTAAAAAAAAAAGGGGGAGTATGGCTAAAATGGCCAAAATGCTAAATAGCAGGCTGTATCGATTTTTGTGAACACCGGTCGATGTGATCGCGTTCCAGGGGCCTCGGGGGCACCGTTGAGCCATTTTGCCAAGCCCTTCGAAAATTCCTCCAGATAAAGGAACTTTTCACCACTTTCTAATTTCCTGCTAATTTTGGTAAGAATTTGAGCATGATAAAGCCCTCAAAAAGCCAAATCATTTGCCTGAAAAGTAATAACTAGGGTTAGGGTTATGGATAAAAAAGGTCGTAGAGACTTGTAGGCTCTACCCCCGCTAATGCGGGGGCTCCCGATCGATTGGTACCATCCCCGAGCTTATACGACCTTCGGAAGGGGAAAACCCCAATTTGTGAAGAGTTAGGGTTAGTGTTGCAATTAGGGTTAAGGTTATGGTCTAGGGTTAGGGTTATTGATAAGAAGGTCATAGACACTTGCGAGTTGGATCTACCCCCACTAGGGTGGGAACTCCCGATCGATTGGTATCATCCCCGAGCTTCTACGACCTTCGGAAGGGAAAAACCCAATGTGTGAAGTGTGAGGGTTATGTGCTAGGGTTAGGGTTATGGATAAGAAGGTTGTAGAGACTTGCGAGTAGGCCCTACCCCCACTAATGCGGGCACTCCCAATCGATTGGTACCATCCCTGAGATGCTACGACCTTCGGAAGGGAAAAAGCCAATGTTTGAAGTGTTAGGGTTAGTGTTGCAATTAGGGTTAGGGTAAGGGGCTAGCGTTAGGGATAAAAGAAGGTCTTAGAGACTTGCGAGTAGGCTCTACCCCCATTAATGCGGGCACTCCCGATCGATTGGTACGATCCCGAGCTTCTAATTACAATTTCTACAATTTCTAGGACTGCAAAGCAGCACTGAACAGGCCTCCGCACATGCATTTTGAAAAACACAACAGGAAGCTTGCTATTTTGTATTTAGTGGCCATTTTGGCCACATTCCACATTTTTACTTTGAAATACCTGTACCAGGGCTTACATCAGATCAACTTCAAATTGAGATGAGTGTCATCGCAACAAGATGATATACAAACTAAGTCAAAGATCGATTTTTCATGTCATGGTTCGACCGTGGCGTGGCATCAAAGCTTGATTAAACGCCATTAAAACACGATGTTCTGTATCTCGGACATACATGGACCAGGAATCCTTTGATGCTGAGCCGTAAACAAACAACTTCACTCCTGCAGTGACAGTACTACTGTTCATAGATCAAAGGAATATTTCTCTCTCTTTCTCTCTCTCAGAATTGGTAAATTTCCTCAAACTGTGTAAACATTGAGGTACGGCGAAGGTTGATCCTTCGCCAAAGGAGACAATGTTGTCATAACTCCACTGTGCATTGTCCTATCACCATCCAAGCCTGAACAGCTCCATGTGTCAATATTTCCTCAGGGTCATAGCGCCACCTACTGATCAGTGTGAAAATGAAGTTGTCGTAACATTGTCCTATTGACACAAAATTGCTCACTCTACATCAGAGCCTCTACTTGAACAGATCTATTAGTCTGTATGCAATAATACTGATGGCGCCACTTACTGGCAGCAGGAAATAGGCTTTGTTTTAAAACTATCATTCAATTTACATAAAATGTTCAAAGTGTGATGTGCAGTTGATACTGTTGACGTAATGAGCAATTAGCAGGCAAGGATCGCCATCACGTGACGGATGCAGGAAGTGAAGCATTTATCCTTGCCGCAGTGAGCAAAACGCTTTTCACGCTTCAAAATGCATGTGCTTGGGCCCTTTCAGTGCTGCTTTGCAGTCCTAGAAGTGGTAGAAATTTTCATCAGTTAAATGACATGTAATGTAATCCATATTCTGTTTAAATTAACCTTGAATTTCTAAGTTGATGATATGGATAGATTGATTTAACAGGTTAGGTTTCCAGGCATAATTACCTGTAATACATTTCACACAAAAAAAATACATTTTTTTTTTACTTGAACCCTTGTGGTAAGATGATTTCCTGAAGTCAAAGGGGGAGGCATGGTACATTTGGTATATTATAATGTTTTGTTCACTCTTAATAAAGGGCTTCGGTTGTACATATGGGAGTCATTGTTTTATAGTGTGGGTTGTATGCCCAGGAGAAGACCCGAGTGAATACTGATAGTAGCAGCTCATTAGCTGGTAGAGTTGCAGAATGGGAGGATAAATAATTGGAATAATCACTTTTTCCATTCTGTACTTACTACAAGTGTTAACCCTCAAGACTGAGGCTAAACTCATTACTGAGGGAAAGAAACAAAGAGACAGAAAGGGAATGTGAAAGAAAGAGGAAGAAGATGTGTGGAGAGGATATACATTTCTGCAAATTCTATTAGGCAAGTTGAAAAAAATAAAAGAGATTTTCTGGGAAGTGAAAATGTCTGTGCGTTTGTGTGTGTGTGTGTGCTCCTTATACTTGCTCTTGATTGTGACCCTGATGGCTCAAGAGATCTACAGCCATTGGACAGCTATGACAATCTACTATATTACTGCTGCTCTGTCCTTTAATCTGCTAGTGTGTGTGTGTGCGTGCGTGTGTGTGTGTATGCACATACAGGAGAGAGAGGAAGAAACTAGTCAGGACATTGTGTGGTTCAAGGCTAGAGTTCCGTAGTTCAGCTTGATGTGTGTGTGTGTGTGTGTGTGTTTTTCCAAGTCTCAGTTGAATTTTGCAGCAGTTTCTGTATAACTTTACTTTTCCTAAAAACCACAACCACTCACAGCATAGCAAAAACCAACACACAAACTGCCCTGACCTGTCCGTGGCAAACCAGGAGGCCTACAGTGTGTTTAAATAATCAAATCCATATTAATGAAACATTTGCATGGGTTTTCTGAACCACTTAACACACAACCTCAGCTGTTGGGATGCCCTACAAAAGGTCTGAGATCTCTTTCGAAGACCCGTTTCCCCCAGAACTCTTTGCTCTGTCGATAGACGTCCATAGCTGCTGGAAAACTCCACTTTGAGAGCTGCATCTCTTATCTGGAATGAAGCAAATTCTATCCAGTCCTTTTGAGTGGGACAGCTTTAGTGACAGTCAGAGAAGGTTCTATCATGGCACCCTGGCGGTCGGTAGGATGCCAGAACGTTTTGCCTCACGGCATTGACCATGCTCTGTAGGACAATCCTTGATCCCTTGTTGCAGACACTGTTCACATCTTTGGTGATTCTGTCTACCTGCTGTTGCCACAGCTGTTGAGGCCAAATAGGCATATAAGGATTATAGGGTACCGTACAGGAAGGGAAAAACTCAATAACAAGGTGAATGCTCCATGTGTTGTGATAAAACATGCATGTGGGCTTTTCCAAGTTCTGCAGGCAGATGGACTTGTTCAGAGGATCAGCTCTGCATTGTCTGCTTGTTGTACAATCTTAGTTGTGATCTACACTTATCATCTACATTTTATTTTGATAGAATTTTATTTAAGGCACAACAAAAACAACATACCATGAGAGGAACAACATAAATAAACCCTGACTACCCCAAAACAATTCTACAAATAATTAAAATGCTAAACAAAAAAACAAATTAACCCACCCCACCCTCCCCAGGACCCCATTGATCCCATGGACTGGTTACTGCAACATTAAATGGTCATGTACTGGCACATAACAGGTAACGTAATAAGAGGTCCCATTAAACAAATCACAGCTGGCTTTTCAGTACTTCTACCACAGAAATCCACATGTTCACATTCACCTCTTAAGCCCCATTAATACGTTGTGTTGATAGTTCCATATAAAAAACATCAAGAAAGGTTGAAAGTCCCTCCTTGATTGTCAAATTATGTGGTATGGAATGCTGTCACCTCCAAGGACCGAAGTAGTGATATAATTAGCAGCGAAACCGCTGGTGAGAACTTATCTAACTTCACCATAGAATGAAACCAGACCTTTGAAAAAAGTCACCCTGGGTCATTATAATACACATGTGGGTAAACCCCTCCCACACAATATTAATAATAATGAAGATCGGTCAATGTGAACACGTTCCGGGGGTCTCGGGGGGAACCATTGAGTCATTTTGCGACGCCCCTTTCTAACTTTCTGAAAATTTTGGTAAGAATTTGATCATTTTAAAGCCCTCAAAAAGCCAATTCATTTGACTGAATAATAATAATAATAATGAAAATATCTGAACGATAGATGCTTACTATTGCTATTTGATCACCAGCCATAATGAGGTTACTCTCCTCCGCCTTATACAGCTTTTGGGAGTTAAGCTCAGACGAAGGTACTGCTGGCCGATGAATTAAAGGAAGAAACTTGCAACTGAGAAACAGTGAATTTTCAGCTTGTAAAACAGCAAAACTTTAGTCTGAGTGGAATAAATACTGAGAACAAATAATTCCATTTCAGAAATTGTATTATTTTTTATAAATGTGGGGATAACATGAGCAATTTGCAAGCACCACTGCCACACTGGAGCCCAACGTGGGGCTCTGAACAGCCAGAGACGTGGACCAGCAGGCGGAGTGGGAGCGTATGATGGAGGACGTGGTGGCTGTAGGTCAGCCCGGATAAATCCCTGGCCTGAAAATGATTATGGGGGTACCTGCACCACAGAGGATCAATCAGGGCAGGTGAGAGCTGTTAGCTGATTGGTCCTCACTCTGAAAAGCAACTCACTTTGTGTTTGTGTTAAGTGTGTTTACGTGTGTGGTGTACAATAAATCATGTTAAAAAGCAATAATTCAGTTTCTGGCTTTGTGTGGGGGAGCCCCGTGGCAAGCACCACTGCCACACTGACATTTGAAAGTGAAGCTATCGGCGTGACATCATCCACCTATTATCTCCCGAAGAAGGAAGAGATGCCTGCTCTGAAAGAGGAGAAGAAGCCAGGCTTTTTGCACAGGCGTCTTCTCAAAATGGAGCTTATTGATTTCCCAAGTTCTTGATCTCTTCCAAGAAGGGAACACAACAGCATCTCTTGACAAGGCGACTTCTTACACAACTCCTTGAAAATGGCCTCGTCAAGGATTCTTTTAGGGATGAAAGTTGAGTCAATGTCTTTGACCTCGGCCCAGATTCTCTCCAGCAGATGACACCTTGTGTCATCATCAGTACAGTACATCACCTTTGCCTTTCTATAGATTCGGGTGATGAGCTTGTCCAAGAGAATACTGACATACATTTTATATCTGGCCTCTGCCTGGATCTTTTCAGTCTTCTCCCTGGCGCTCCTGTCTGATGATGCTGAGTTTTCACGTTTTGTGCTGACCTCTGATGATGAAGTCTGCCTCGATCTTTTCTCCTCAATGCTGCTGACCACTGCTGGTGTTGACTGCTTCAGTCTTTCATTCCCTCTGCTGCTAACTTCTGATGATGAAGACTGCTCTGATGTTTCCTGCTCAATAATGCTGACTTCTGATGATGAAGACTGCTCTGATGTTTCCTCCACAATTCTGCTGAACACTGATGATGTTGACTGCTTCTTTTTTTCCAGTGAGTCGATGGCCACTAAAGAGTCTGACACTCTGGTTGTTTGGCGGTCAACTTGGTTGTTTAGCCACCAACTTATCAAGGACAGAAAACAAAACACACTGGTCTGAATGTCTGCATATATGCCCCTGTGTGAAGTAGGAACACAAACCTTTTTCACTGGACCTGAACCCATGTCTGAATTCCTGCCAGGTGTGATGCACGAATAGATGAGACCTGAAAGTTGTTTTGTGAATTCAAGAACCTTTTCAGATGGATGCTTTTTCAGTGTTTGGAATGCAGAACTTTCATCTCCACCTCCTCACATCTCCTTCTCCAGAAGCACAGCGTCAATGCTATAAATCAATGACTGTATCGCCTGCCTGCCAGTGACTTCGGGATTCTCATTGAATTTTTTCGCGACCTGCGACAGTATTTGGACCGTCGCTGCTGTGGAGAAGGTCTTGACGAAAGCCAGTTGAACTTTCTCATTCCTTTACCAATTGAGAAGTTTGGCTCTGGAGATTCCTTTCCATTTGTGCTTTACCCACTGATTGACTCAATTATTTAATCTAAAGCCATATCAATCTCTGAAGAAAACGATGACTTGAGAGAGAGGCTGTCATTGTACTCATCAAAGAAGTCTGTGATGTCAGTCAAACTATTGTTGACTGTTTACTGGACAAGCCTCTTCACACTGTCCATACTGCTTGCAGTTGAACCTACTTCTGAGGAACTATCTGACTTGGAGCTTACTCGTGAAGAGTAGGAGTTTGAAGAAGTCCTACACACCAGAATGGAATCATCTGAATCGTCCTGTTCCTCTGAGGAAATGGCCCGACTTTGCTTGCGCGATTGACACTTGACCAATTGTTCGATTTGTGTGTCTGTCTTTAACGTCTCGCAAGCATAACAGATCATCTTCTGGACTTTAGCGGGGTTAATGAGGCGGGTTGGTATAGTCTTCTCAAAGCTCACACAGATGGAGCTTGCAGACAAGGTGGAGTTGACAGTCTCCGTCAACTCCTCTACAACCAAGTCTGTGAGCTTATCCAAACTCTCAGACGTTGTTGTGCTGCCTGGTGAAAGACTGTTTTTGAGAGTGTCACACAGAATGGACCGAACTTCATCCTCAGACACGGTGCACGGGGACGTCGCTTTACAATTTGAAACAGACGTCATTAAGTTCAGCAGAAGTTCTGCCAACATAAATGTTGTAGCTTCATCTGGTTTGCTTGACTTCAACAGCGATCTTCGTAAAAAAGTAGTAAAAGTACGGGCGGACAGTCTCTCCATTTGTTTCACTTTCTTAGTGAACTCCACTGCGGCTGTTCTTTGTTTCAATGTGTGATAAGAATTGTTAATTTAGCTGTTCGAACTGTGTTTTCCATGAAAAATCTCTTATCTTCTTTGTTCTACCTATTGGTGCAGACTGACACTACAACAATTGAAGCAAAGGGGGTTAAAGGATTTGAAGCAAAGGAGGTTAAAGGAATATAATGGGACTACCAGATCGATGGGAACTCTGATGCACCAATAAGCCACACCCCTAAACTTTGACTGTAACATATTAACCGTTGGTATGCAGACAAAAATAACTCATTGAACTATTATATCCATTAGGCTGGTATTAGGCTTTTGTTTTACAGACAATATGTGTGCTTGCGCTTTCCACTTGGATCGACCTTGTATTGCACAACCTCTAGGAAAGTTGCACCAACTCAGTAGATGGCAGTAATCCGTTACCTGATCCTTAACACAGATTTTTAAATGTCTAAATTACATTTTTTTCCCTTTTTTTATAAACCATGACAGAATAATCTGAAGTCTGACAAATAATTATCAAATCTTGCAACTAAACTAAAACAAAAATATAAAAAGACAAAACACAAACAACACAACGAAAACATAATCAACCTCCTAGGAATTATAGTTACATTTATCTAATGGGATCACATGATCAAAGTCCCTTTCCCAACATATTTTAAGGCCCTCCAACTTTGGCAAATGTATATAAATATAATCATATAATTTAGATGCTCCTTTATTTTTGTGCTCTTCAATTCCAGTTTAACCTTGAAAATGTGTATTTGAAATACCGCAATGCCTAATTTAATAACCAATGCCTAGGTACTCTGAGTGGAACTAATGCAGGCCCATAAAAATGCCATATATTATATAAATATTGTACATTTCATGAAGGTAGAATATGCTTTAGGGTTGTTTGTGTTGAATTGTATTAGTTTTAGCTTGGTGTACCTAATAAACTGCTTCAGTTAGTTCCTTATGTAATACGTTACACTTCATGTCCATTGTATAATACATTGTGCATTGTCAGGAATTTCTTCTGCAGAAGAAAAACAAATGACTTGAGATAAATTGTGGATAAAATTCACATATTTTTAATTCGGAGAAGTGATGAATGTCTGATCTGTGTCGGCACCAGGTTGGGATGTGCAATTTGGTTTTATAGTTTATATTAAGCATGTATTAAACAAATCACTTTGTCAACTTAAAAAACAAATGGCTTCTGAGTCCTGTTTTCTATTGCTTTTTTCAGAATGTCAGTTTTTACCATGTATGACTGAGAAAGGCATTTTCTTCTTTATCATTCCTGTGTATGCTGAGTGAATATTATAGAAGTGAGACTAAATTTGATTCTGATTGTGTTGCAAGTAGATTTTGCGCACCAGCACAAACACCAAGAAGTTAAAACCTGAACAATATGATCTCTTCACAGAAATATCAGTAGTGGCATATGTACCAAACAGTAGCCAACTATAAGCTGAAGAGCAGGTTCACACTGAACACATGGTGAACATTATGCTGCCTGTACATTCTAAACAATAAACCTTTATTGTTTTCAGATTCTATTGGCCAGGTATTCAGTATCCTTCAGTATCAACCTATTATTCATTGGTTTCAATTAATATCTAACTTAAAGTTGAAAAAAAGTAGACAAATTGAAGTGAAAAGGACAATTGTAGGGCCGGGGGAGCGCTAGTCAGTTATTTTGCCACACCCATTGCTTAAAACCATCTGAATGTCTTCAGGGGGGGCTGTCAATACACACATGTGGTTAGAGGGAGATAGACCCAATGACCAGGAAGTTAAAGCGATTTCGTGTGTCATGCGAGCTGATGAACTTTGATGCCACGCCATTAATAATCCGCATGATGAAAAGTCACAGTAATCTTATGCTTACATTATCATTGTCTTTAGACCCATTTGACAGTTTGACATGGTTTCGCAAAGTGGAAGAGGAGGAATACTTCAAAGTGTAAGACGTTTCAAAAACAAGAGATTTCCTGTTGGTGATTGTCAGTCATGATTTCTGTGTAGATGTCATCAGGTCGCGACTCTTGTCTTACATGTCTAGTCTGGACTTGGTTGGACCAAATATGTCTGAGATACAGAAGCTTGTGTTTCGATGGCATTTAATCAAACTTTGACGCCACGCCACGGTCACACGATATGACGAAAAGTTGAAATCCCAGCAAGTTTAGATCTCCATCTTGTTGTGATGACACTCAACTAAATTTTAAGTTGATCTGATGAAAGCCCTACAGCAAGTATTTCAAAGTTAAAATGCAGAATATTGCCAAAATGACCACTAAATCCAAAATGGCGGGGCTTCCTGTTGCGTTTTTCATAATGCTCCTTGAGGCTTTTTTCTATGATTGTTAACGATACAGCTTTGTCCCGATTTTGGTGAAAATCTGTTATGTGGAAACCTAGGGGCTGCGTTCCAGGTGGTGCTGTTGAGCTATTTTGCCACGCCCATTTCCAAATACTCCAGAATACGTAACTTTTCACCACTTTCTAATTTACTGCAAACTTTCAAAGATTTTTGAGCACGTTGAAGCCCTCAAAAAGCCAATTCACTATGCTTAGAATAATCCTTACAATTTCAATAGGGCCTCTCACCATTCGGTGTTCGTGCCCTAATAAGAAACAAAGAAATTATATACATATATACACATACTTAAATTCAAATGCTTATTTTCCTTTTGAATTACAGATTAGAACCAGCTAAAAATAAAATCTCTATCATTTCTAGGAGTGCAAAGCAGCACTGAGCGGGCCTGAGCACATGCATTTTGCCTGAAAAAAGAAATAATAACTGAGGAAATATTGACACATAGAACTGTTCAGGCTTGGACTCTGATCATGAGACATAAGTTTGGTGGTGATAGGACAATGCACAGTGGAGTTATGACAACATCCTCTCCTTTGGCCAAGGATGAACCTTCGCCGTACCTCAATGTTTACACGGTTTGAGGAAATGTCCAATTCTGAGAGAGAGAAAGAGAGAGAGAGAGAGAGAGAGAGAGACGTCACCTTTGCAAGACATAAAGATTCCTTTGATCTTTGAACACTTACACTGCAGGAGTGGAGTTGATTGTTTACGGCTCAATATCAAAAGATTCATGGTCCAGAACATAATTTTTTAATGGCGTTTAGTCAAACTTTGACGCCACGCCACGGTCACACCGTGTGACGAAAAATGTATCTTTGAATAACTTTTTATCTCCATCTTGATGTGATGACACTCATCTCAATTTGAAGATGATCTGACGAAAGCCCTGGTACAAGTATATCAAAGTAAAAATGTGGAATATGTCCAAAATGGCCAGTAAATGCAAAATAGCAGGCTTCCTGTTGTGTTTTTTCAATTGCACCTCAATACTTTTTTGTTTGTCTGGTCATGATAAGCCTGTGTATCGATTTTTGTGAAGATCGGTCACTGGAACATATTCAGGGGGTCTCGGGGGGCACCATTGATCCATTTTGCGACGCCCATTGAAAATTCCTCCAGAATACGTACATTTTCACCACTTTCTAACTTTCTGCTAATGTTTGTAAGAATTTGAGCTTGTTAAAGCCCTCAAAAAACCAATTCATTTGCCTGAATAATAATAAATACACCTATGTATCGATTTTTGTGAAGATCGGTCAATGTGAACACGTTTCGGGGTCTCGGGGGCACCATTGTATGAGGGGCCGTGAGGGACATTATTCAGAATACCCTCTCGCACACACTACTGAAATGCTCTCACACACACTACTGAAAAACTATACGCTCACACACACAACTGAAATGCTCTCACACACACTACTGAAAAACTCTACGCTCTCACACACACAACTGAAAAGTTGTCACACACACATATGAAATGCTCTCACACACACACAACTGAAAAGCTCTCACACACACTACTGAAATGCTCTCACACACACTACTGAAAAACTATGCTCTCACACACACTCCTGAAAAACTATACGCTCTCACACACACAACTGAAAAGCTCTCACACACACTACTGAAATGCTCTCACACACACTACTGAAATGCTCTCACACACACTACTGAAATGCTCACACACACACTACTGAAATGCTCTCATACACACATATGAAAATTTCAGTTGAAACGGAAGGTGTTTCAGTTGAAAAGGAAGGTGATCAAGGATGGCAGATCAACCATGTGCTCAACAGCCCTCAGTGCAATTTAGCAGAAGCAACGGCGTTATTAAACAATATATTGGCCTCAGTGGACACAATCCGAACACTCTCTAACGCCTCAACTGTTCGGCAGCAGCCGGTCGTTGCAGCAGCTCCAGGTGTGGATACACTGGACAGCCACCTAGCAGCTCTCTTTCCGTCCTGGCAGCGCAGCGGCGTGCCACTGTCTGCTGCAGGCCCAGTCAGGAGAAACTGTGCACCTGCACCCCGTTATCAAGCGCAGCAGCACTTCGGTACATGGACAGCACAAGGCATGAGGAGAAAAAGGTAATTATTAGTGCTGTCAGTTAAACGCGTTATTAACGGCGTTTACGCAAACCCATTTTAACGACGTCAATTGCTGCCAACTCTCCCGCTTTCGCCGTGGGACACACGCTTTTATGCATGTTGGTGGTTGACTAAGTCACAATAATTTTTTTAAACAACATCGTATCAGGCCGTCATGAAGTACCAGGAGCGGGCGAGTGTGTCTCTGTGTATGTGTGTGTGTGTGTGTGTGTGTGTGTGTGTGTGTGTGTGTGTGTGTGTGTGCGTGTGTGTGCTCCCAGATAGCGCGCCGCTCCGTGGGCTCCGCCCCGCGCTCTCGCTCAGGGAGACACAGTGAGATCAGAGCTCGTTCAGTGACCGGCTGCTTCTTAACTATGGAAACAGTGAAAACAGAGTTTCTCTGGTCTCAGAGATCAGCGCCTCAGCTTCTTGATCAGAACAGAAGCTGCGGTTGGTTTCTATCGAGCTTCAGTATCTGTGTTCGCCTCCAGTCTGACCTGCTCTCACTGTTTTAATATTTCGCCCAGCTAAAATATATATTTTTAAGCTATTAGGCTGCAGCTATATGTTTTTATTCATTTAAAAATAGTGTACTTCTTATTTCATAAATTTTCCACAAATATGGGGAGGACTCAAATAGCCCTACGAAGTTCTTTATTTAATTTATTTCAAAGTAGGCCGACACCTGCCTGTGTGTTTTGTTTATTTTTTATTTTGTTGCTTGTCTGTTTGAGTAGCTGGATGAAAGCAAAGAAGTAGTAGGCTTACCTTTTATTGGTAACCTACCTGTTACGGTTGTTTCTGAAATAAGAGGCCTGACTGCTATGTTCACAGCAAACTTGAAAAAAAAAAAATATTAAGCCATGGTTTAACTGCACTATAGGCTGAGTCCTTGTTTACCTGAAATGTGCACTTTATAATTTTATTTTGTACCACCCTGTTTGGCAATGTTGTTTTTCAATAAAATAAAACATTTGCATAAAGCAAGTCAATCCACTTTTCCATGTTGATAGCATTAAAACGAAGAAAAAAAATTTATGGTGACAAAATAAATGAAGGGGCATTTAGAATAGATACACATTTGGGAGGGTTGGTTCACAGCCAGAGGAGGGTCGATAAGGGGTGACTGTTAGTATTTTGCTCTTGTCAAACTGGACGTAATTAAGATATCTATTATTTGTACAAGTTTGTATGTTGTTCTACGACTGTGGTCTCTGTATTATATTTATCTATGGTAGCATGACTTAACGTGCAGTGGCTGTTTTCAGGTAATCTTAAGAGTTAATTTCTTATTTCAGATCTAGGTCACAGCAGCATGACCATTTCAACAAGGATGTAATATTACTTCCCAATCCATCATGGGGAATAGTGTGCAAACAAGGTCCAAAATTACGTTTACACAAACATGGGCACATCCTCAGTGCCTTTGAGTTCCAGAAGGCCTGGGACCACCAGACTGTTGTGGAACGCTTTAAAGAACAAACACAGGTTTACAAAGTGCAATCATGATTATTACAAACATAATACAATAGCATTTGTTATAAAATGTACAGGACTTGGTCAGATACCTCGTAGGAGCAAGAAAACAAGGAGACACACACACTTACACACACTAGCACCATCGTACAACAAACTACATAGCCTAAAAGCATTTTGTTGTTGTAATATCCCCATCTCCTTTGTAGCCTCCAGTTTCTAATGGGTTGTGGCAATAAGCTGGTGTCCCCTAAACTCCAGGAGGGCCAGGAGCTGAATGGAATTCTAATCCATAAGATTTTTAGAACCAAAGGCCTATATGTGAGACCATCAAGGACCCTTTTAGTAAGTTTGCTTTCATTCTTTTATTTCTTTTTAATACATTTCACTAAATCGAATTGTATCTTTCGAAAATGAAACGTAAACTGTTTATTACTAGTAGCAGTATACAATATATATATTCAATTAAAGCAAAGGTTTGAGAGCAATCAAATCAGAGAAAAGCGCAAACAAATGTTTCTTGTTTTAATCTGTCAAACAATAACTTGTTTCCAATATGGTTATTTAATTTCAAAGTTGTAATTTTTGCTTTTGATATATGTTTTTGGTCTTCTTTCTTTTTCTTTTTAAGACTGACTCAGATGAAGAAAATGAATGTTCCCACATCACTGATGATGACTGTTTGGAAGTTGATGGTCCACAAATCCACACTGACAGACCTAGCACCATCAGGGTTGCTACAAGTGCAATGAGAAGTGAGGATGACCCCTATTCTAGCAGTCAGGATGGAGATGGCAACCCTGGCACTAGCAGTGGTAATCAACATGGCAATGGCATCATACCATACGCCACCAGGAGTGTTGTTAAAAGGCGTACAGCAATGCAAGGAAGTGGCACTAGTGGTCACGATGGAGGCTCCCTTGCAAGAAGTGATGGCAACCCTGGCACAAGCGGTCCTGATGAAGACTACTCTTCATATTTAACACTAACGGCTGCTCTTCCTGATGACTCTTCAGATGATGAGGAATTAAACCAGGCCATAAATGCCAGTATGGAGAGTCAAATGTGAGTAGCACAAACACAGAATGTGTCAACTATTGAGGATGATGTGATCAGATAGTTGATGCAAACTATTTCATCTTAAGATTATTTTGTCATATCTGATCATTTGTTTTTGATGTTGTCTTTATAGTGCAGTAAAGGTCCCGGTTCAAGAGATACTACTGGAACTCTCTAGCAAAATTAGCACAAAACAACAGTGCAAATTTAATATAAATCGCTCTGCTGTCTGGGAGGGAGCCGTGCGAGGATTCCAAAGGGTGTCCTATAACCCCAACTTCCTGATCTGTGTAAAATTCTCAGATGACATGGGGAGAAATGAGGAAGGGATTGATTTAGGAGGGCCAAGGAGGGAATTCTTGAGGCTGCTGATGGAGACCATTGCCAGGTCTCCCATGTTTGAGGGAAAAGAAAACAGCAAGAACTTGGCTCTTGACAGTGCTGGTAATGACCATTTTAATTTATGGGGATTTCTTTTACATACAACTTTAAGCTTTTGAACTGATTTACAATGTATTTAATGGCACAGTGAAATCCATGATTTGATGTGGTAGTGGGTCTTTATGTTAAGATCCCGGGCAATCTAAGACATTTTCCCTTGTGCGTCCTGCTTGTGTTTTGTTATGTCATGTGTTTCCCCCTGTTTATTTATGTTGTCATGTGCTTGTATTTATGTTATCAGACCATGTGTGTCCTGTTATTGTCCGGAGACTCCGCCCTCTGCTGCTTCCCGCTCTTTTTCTCCCTCACCTGTTCCCTATCGTCACCCTGAGTGTTTGCCTGATTGTTCACCTGTGTCTTGTCTTTGTTCACCCTGCTATTTAAGCCCAGTCTGTCTGTTGTCCCCTGTCGGATTGTCATCGTTTGTATGTGAGTAGATGCTGCAGTTTTTCGAGCCCTGTTTTACCTAGTAAGGTAGTAAACTCAGATTTTTTGGATCCTCTGTGATTTTTGCCTTTTGGAATTTTGTTTTTTGCTCTTATGTTTTTGCCCTTTTGGATCCTTGTTTTTGGAAATAAATACGTTTTTGCATCATTGATCTGCAATTGAGTCCTTGTCCTGAGAAAGCCTAACACTTTATGTATTTATCAATATTACATTTCCTTTTATCCCGTTGTTTTGAAGCTCTAAGAGAGGACCGGTACTACACAGTTGGCAGAGCCATTGCTGTAAGCTTGGTACATGGCGGTCCGCCACCAAACTTCCTCTCACAACAGTATTTTCTCTTCTGGTTGATGGTTCAGCAAAACCAGTGCTAGAAGACATAGCTGACATGGAACTTTTGGAAAAAGTCAAAAAGGTCAGTTGGTAGTCTAAATTTTATCTTGCATTAGAATTAGGATACATTACAATATTATCTTGCCGTTTTCCATTTTGAGAGGGAGTATCAATCCAGCCCCGTCTGCTCATTGCTGAATGCTCACTTCCTATAGTTTGTCGGCAAAGTGTATTTTCCTTATTGTTTATCACATTGTAACTATGTGGAAGAAAACTAGTTAGGACACCCTTGGTAATTATGCAGACATCCAGTGTCTGGCTTCTTACTAATAAGTAGCCTCTATAACAAATCATCCTGATGCTCCTTGTGATGCTAGGTAGCTGAAAGTACAACACTTGAGGACCTTGAGATGACAAAGGCACCTCTACTTGACTACTTGGCCAATGCAGGATGTCTGAGGCCTATGCGATCTATACGAGACAAGGATTTGCTGGTACATGACATTGTCATGTTCCAGGTCATCCACAGGGTTCAAGGTCCATTTCAAAGGTATTCAAAGTTGTTGGTTGTTTGCAGTCAGATTAATCAGAATAGCAATCAGAATTTTACCCATAGACCAACAAAATCTATTATTTTTATATAAAACTAAGTAAATTGACAATGCATAAGTGAATTAGGAACCCTAATTAAATTCTGCAAAATTCCATGTTATTTGTACAGATTCTGTGAAGGACTGAAAACTCTTGGGGTTCTGGAGAAAATCCTAAGGCATCCAGACAGCTTTCGCCCCCTGTTCTGCTATGAGCCAAGCACACTGACTGCTGACCAGGTAGATGATGTTTTCAGCATTTGGCTGTCTCCAGAAGGGAGCAACAACAGAGCTGCTGAGGAGAGAGTTGTTACCTTCTGGAGAGACTATCTCCAGGATGCAGAGGGTAATTGACAGTGTAGTGTTTTTGGGGTGTTTTTTTTTACAAAACATACTTGTATGACAAAAACATTATAGCTTAAACTTACTTACTTTCTTGGTTGTAATGTCATCAAGTAGCACCTTGAGATTGTTAAAAGATGAAAGGTGTTTTATAAATATATTGCTGAAGGAGTTATTCAGTTTTTTCAAGTACAATATTCTTATTTGACAATTTATTTAATATCAACTGATATGAGTTGCTGTTTCATATACATGACCAACTACCACTTACAATGTTTTTCTGTTTTTATAGAGGAGGAAGGGCCATCCAAACTACAACAAATATTGTCCTTTGCAACTGGAGCATCGGTGCTACCACCGATTGGCTTTTCTCCAACTCCCTCTGTCCAGTTCATTCAGAAGGAAGATGACGACTTCTCCTGTACACCAATGTTCCCTCTGGCCAACACATGTATCAAGTTGCCACTACATGTGTCATATCAAGAGTTTAAGGAGAAGTTCGACTTCACATTAGGGAACTCATATGGGTTTGGCAGGGCATAAACGTATGCTCTGTCTATGAAAAAGGAAAAAAAATACAACTGTTCTTCCCCTCACATTG
This sequence comes from Pleuronectes platessa, assembly GCF_947347685.1. Taxonomy (NCBI): domain Eukaryota; kingdom Metazoa; phylum Chordata; class Actinopteri; order Pleuronectiformes; family Pleuronectidae; genus Pleuronectes; species Pleuronectes platessa. The sequence goes on along the minus strand of NC_070634.1, from coordinate 3,084,010 downwards.
ATATTGCCTTCTGCAGTTACGTTTTCAATTGTTAAAGTACATTGAGTCATCTCCCCCTCTGTCTCTTATCCGTCCGTCTATTATGTGTCTGTCTGTTTCTCCCTCTGCCTTTCTCAGTCTCCGCTTGTCTCTCAGTCTGTCTATTCCATGGTTCCCATCATTTTCAAGTGGATTCACTTGTTGAATACTGTTCATTGTGGTCTCATTAATGGTAACATCAATGTCAGGAATTCTAACATTATTATTGGTTTGAAGTTCAGGTAATGGCCCTTCTTCATCAATGCCATAGTAGTTATCGTCATAAAAAATGTCATTTATAATGGGGATGGATTCCTACATTGTTTATGACCCCTGTATGCCTCAGCTGAAGAGGAGTCGCCCCCCCTTGTGTGGACAGGCCATGGTTGTTCCACTGGTTGATAAATTCTGTTACTGCCCTTTCAATTCTTGGTAAATAAACATAATGCAGACAAAATAGATGTAGTTCGTTCAATGATTCCAGTATACCCTGTTCCTCCATGAAAATAAAAATATTAATAAAGTGTCTAGATACAACTCTATTCAATTCTGCCCATAGTCTCTCAATCCTCTGGTTGTGTACTGAAACACCTGTAATAACACTACGACTGTTCAGTCCTCTTCTTTCCAACATAAAATGGGCAACACGTATATTTTCCATACCATGATCACATCTGACCCGTAAGGGCAAACCAAAGTTCTCTACTCCTCCCAAAAATAATGACAAGACACTTGAGGCTCTATTGTTAGATAAGCACCGCAAGTATATAATGGTCCGACTGAAGCCATCAACACAGCCATGAAAGACCATCCGCCATCTGATCAGCTTGTGGTTGCCGTCAAAATGCCTGTTGGGAGATATAAAGTACATTAAATAAAAAAATATATAGGTAAAGCTTGCAAAGTATATCAAAGTGTTGATTACCTTTATTGATAATACAAATCAGTTACAAGTCAACTTACCATAATTGGTTGGGGGCCTGAACACTATAGACCCTTCGGCGTATGGCATGACGGCGTCTAAATGACCGCCCGATGGGATCAACTTGATCGAGGCTCTGTCTGACCAGCCAACGCTGAACACTTAAGCCACGTGATCTCAGGCTTCCAAGAACGTATGCTTCACCTGCATTTGGAGTGTTCTGTAGTATATTAGTCACAACGCTGTCCAGGTCTTGATTTGACAATATTGCATATCTTAATGGCTCAACTCCCAGAGTTTGTCTGTGTCTGTATAGGGTTCTTCGACTGATTCCAAAGCACGATGCAATTCTCTGCCATGTCATACCAATGGATACACAGTGAGCAATCTGTTCGGCGGCTATGCTGTATCGGGGCCGACCTGGATGGCCAGTCAAGATTGTTGGGGGTATCAAATTGTTGGTCACATCACTGGATTCCTGTCTTGCCTCATGTTCATAAAGCAAGTTGCGAAAGCATCTATACAATGATCCTAGTAGATTACTCACATCACTATCATCATGATTATATCTGGACACAGCAAGAAATCCAGATAGAGTTTGTGTATGATCATCAAGCTCTCTATAAAGCCTCTCCTGACCGAAATTGTTGGACTCCTCACTTTGCAATGAGTCAATGCATTGCAGAGCACTAGTTAAAAAAACTTACAATATCCTCTTCATTGCCTCTCACCTCAAAAAATAAAGAGGATCAGGTGAAAATGCATTGTGGTTGAAGTACTACTTCAAATCCAGTAAAACCACATGCACTTCCTGGTGTGGACTTCCTGTTTCCTTCAGTTGAAAGGAAGGCCTTCCTTTTTAATTGTAATGCTCGTATTCACCACTGAACCGTTATATTCCACAATACTATGAAAGAGCATTTCAGTTGTGTATATGAGCACATTTCACTAGTGTGTGTGAGAGTTTTTCACTAGTGTGTGTGAGAGCTTTTCAGTAGTGTGTGTGAGAGCTTTTCAGTAGTGTGTGTGAGAGCTTTTCAGTAGTGTGTGTGAGAGCATTTCAGTAGTGTGTGTGAGAGCGTATAGTTTTTCAGTAGTGTGTGTGAGAGCATTTCAGTTGTGTGTGTGAGCGTATAGTTTTTCAGTACTGTGTGTGAGAGCATTTCATGTGTGTTTGTGAGAGCTTTTCAGTAGTGTGTGTGAGAGGATATTCTGAATAATGTCCCTCACGGCCCCTCATACCATTGAGCCATTTTGCGACGCCCATTGAAAATTCCTCCAGAATACGTTCATTTTCACAACTTTCTAACTTTCTGAAAATTTTGGTAAGAATTTGAACATGTTAAAGCCCTCAAAAAGCCAATTAATTTGCCTGAATAATAATAATAATAATCCTTACAATTTCAATATTGCCTCCCACTGTCAGTGCTCAGGCCCTAATAATAATCCTTACAATTTCAATAGGGCCTTCCACTGTCAGTGCTCGGGCCCTAATAATAATAATCCTTATAATTTCAATAGGGCCTCCCACTGCCTGTGCTCGGGCCCTAATAATAATTAATATATAGTTCTTATTAATAATAATTTATTTATTATTAATACGCCTATACCAAAAGCACTGCAGTTACTGAAGATTATACATTTATTCTTGTGATGCTTGATGTTATATGTTGAACATATTGTAGAGGGGAAAAAAAACATTCATAAGGATAATTTTGAGTCAAAGCTTTATTTACTTACAGCACAAATATTGTAAAAACACAACTGGCCTAGCCAGTGAAGAACTAATCGGGTGAAGCTTGAAATGTATCTTTGCCGCCTCTGGGGCATAAGTTCTTTATTGGGCCTCAGGCTGTGCAAACACAATGATGAAATTGATCAGATAAAGTAAACTTAGTAAAAACATCTTAAATTGTAAATCACAGCGCGTCTCTTATTTATTCTTTCCCTCGCTCCAGTTTATGGTGCCGGCCATTTGCCTCAGAGGTGTGAGGAGACGGGCAGTTTCCTATAACATACATAAGTGAGTTTAAGCAGTTCGTACACATTTAAACATGCACTAGTTTTGCTCAAGCACTCAATGCTCTCTTCTTCTTTCAGCAACTTTCTAGCTAACCCACAGTTGTTAATGCTCTATTCACATCTTCGAGGTATTTAGCTAAGCAGTTAGCAATGTTAGCTTCTAGCTCTAAACGTAATTTTGGGGTTGTGCGCCTGTCTTTTCGCTTCGACTCCTCGAATCTCTCCATTCCAACAGATTTTCTTGGATGAGCTTGACAGACATGCAATGTTAACAATGTATCATCAGATGTAGCCTGGAAATTCTATCACTGATTACACTCATAGTATTTTTAATTAAATAAGGGAAATTTATTCAAGCTACAATTGATGATTCTATAATTATACTAAGCCTGATGTATTTAAATTAAAGATTTTCTTAAAAGGGAGTTAGTACCTTTGAGAAAAAGGTGTACCCTCTGCACCACTGAGTAAAACTATCCTGATTTGCATTTGTAAAGATCACAGTTTTGAAATTTACATTTGATAGCCCCCCCCCTCCATAGGCTTAGAAGCAGGGGGTCAACTGCCAAGCTTCTCAGGCTTGTAAAACTGCCCAAAATGGGACCCCACGTCAATTCTCTGCATTTCATGGCAGTTTTCTGTGCTGCCTGCAGATTCGTGAGAACATTCATTAACCTGAACTTCCACAGAAATTGTCAGTGTTTGTAGGTGTAGGCAATGGTTGCTGCCAGGGTACGCTGTGTGTCTTAAGAGCTTCTCTAAGTTGAAGATAAAAGAAAAAGGATGTGCCTCTCAAATAAAATTCATACTTGATGTCCTGGAAAGACATGTAGATCAAATATATTGCCTAAGAAATGAACCTCCCCTGTCCCACTGAGAGACGGTAATTGGCCAACCTCCTATCAGCAATTCTTAATTACGCAAAATAGGACATTGAAGATGCCATCTGCAGGAATACTTACAATACCTTTAACAACTGGGATACATCGGACCAAATCGTAGTTGACATTGCCTCACCGAGATGTTTGAAAATAGCACATCTGTCAAAGACCATTGCTCGCCAAGAAACTGCTGCCTGAGAATCAAACCATGTAACCAGGAGTTGAAGGGTCAAAGACCAGTAGTACACTCTAAAGTTGGGTACTCTTAACAGGGTATATGCAGCAATCCTGAGATTAAATTCAATACTTTTCAAGACCTTTTTCAAGACCCTTCTAATATTTTTCAAGTCCCCAGCGCCACTAGGAGCTGTAACCAGTTACATCAGCGACACTATTGAGTTTGAGATTGCAAAATTAAACAAAGTTTTCCAGAACTTCTATGTAGTACTGTATCAACACAACAGGATTCAGATAGGCCGGAAGGGAATAATACGGTGGCCCTGAGAGCTCAACGAACAGCAACTTAAGAAAACACAAGCAAACATCTTCATAAATTTCACAACACAACCCTACACATTACAGAAATGCGCAGCAAATACAAAAAGTGCGCAGCAAATACACAAACGAGCAGGGCCGCGCTACCAATAGAGAAACGCGCTGCAAATAGAGGAGAAACGACAACGGAAGTGTTTCTAGAGGACAGCTAAAAGTGTGTGTGTGTGTGTAGCGACCCCGCCCACTCGCTCAGAAGATGGGGTAAAATGTCTCTTTTGATAGTAAAGGTTTCCTACTCCTGCACACTATGGACAATACATTGCCTCACAAACAGGGGCTTGCTAGTTAGCGCTGTTTATTCAGGTTAACAGGAGAAGATGGCATGTCTCTAGATCGGACCATCTTCCGTGATCAGATCTCACTGTGGCTCTCTCAGAGCGAGTGGGCGGGGTCGGAGCCCCGCCCCTGGGCTGAAACGCTCGCTACACACACACACACACACGCAGAGGGGCTGAAGAGCCGCGGGTTACCGACCCCTGTGTGGAACTGAGCTAACGCTAGCTCCACCGGCCCGGTTAGCTCGCGAGCTAATGCTAGCCGGGGAGCCGGGGGGAGCCCCTTGGGAGCTAGGGTCCCCGGCTAGCGTGAGCTCGCTCGTCCAAGGCCATGTAGCGAGACTCCCTACATGGGCATGGTGTGACTATGACGTTTATTTCGGTCGTAATCCCATTCGACGCACTCTAGCGCATCGTTTCTGATATAGAGGAACCACAACAAATTGTGCTTTTTCCAGAGTTTTGGGGACGGTTGACATGCCAGATACCCAAATTAACGTGTGGAGGCACTACAAAAGTGGAATTTTCATAATATGTCCCCTTTAAGTTGCTGTTCATTGAGCTCTCAGGGCCACCGTAGAATAAAGCTCAAAAGAATAAATTGAGTTACTAAGCCAAAAGGCACAATTTATTTAAAACAATAACATGCTCACTCACTCACTCACAACAGTGTTTCCCACAGGATTTGTAGAGATCATGGTGGATGGACGCTGGACCCTCTTGGAAGAGGATATAGTACATTTTAAAGTAAAGATGCATCTTCACAACTGTCCTTTTTATCTTAAAGCAGCGGTTATATCAGCTTTTAAATTTAAATTTTAGATGGGATGAGTATGTGACTGAGGACCCGTTTATTTTTTCTGGTTTTAAGTTATGATTTTTGCTGTTCTGTGTTTGTACCCTCACAGTTGAATGCACTGTGTTTAGTGTTTAATGGAATACTGAGAACGTTTAATAAGAAGTTCAAATTATGAGGGAATTTCCAGTATTTTTGGAAGGACAGATATTTTTATGGAAAGCCAGTAGAAGTTTGGAGCTTACAAGGCACAGACACATCATATCCAGCATCATTTCTTCCTGTTGAGCGGATTGCTGGTAGATGTGTGTTTAACACATCCACTGTGCATTTAAACAGCACATTTGAAAAAGTGACTGTAATCATGACACTCTGTACAGTGGTTGAGATTTAGGATTTTGTTTTGGATAATAATAAAATGCTGAAATAATGTGCATTGTTTCAATTTTTTTCATAGCATTGATTTTGCTCGTGGTATACAATGTAATTAATTGTAGAACACATACTTACTTAAGAACAATTTCAGGTTTTATATTTATTTTAAGCCAGGTGTACTTTCGCCAGATAGTTTAGAAAAAGGTGTTATCTGCTCTGAGGGAAACTATCCTGATTTGCATTTGTAAAGCGCAGAGCCTTGTCATTTGCATGTGAAAGGGCTTGTAAAACTGCAAGAAATGCTTAACAGAAATTTCTCCAGGAATTTCCTACGTAACGTAATGGCACAAACTCTTCTTTAAATGCAGTGATCAATGTACAAAATTAGACTAATTCTGTCATCATCTGCAGAGAAAAAAGGATTTTTCTGATAGTGCGATCCGTCATGAAATGTCTGATATTGTGAAACATTTTCTGTATTTTTTTCACAACCAGGTTTCTTTTGTTGAAAATCCTTATCGTTTAAGAGCTGCAACAAGGACTGCAATATTGGGACATACTGAAAGCTTTTACCCTCTCTATTATCGAGTATGTGTTCTTCACTTTCAACATCAGAAAATTGTTTCTTCATATACTCTTGACTCTTGTATGAAGCAATAAAAGGCCCTTCTGTTCCCAAAGCTGTACTGATAGGGTGTGACTCACAATTTTTTTTTACCAAATCTGAGATAACAGCTGAATCTAGATCACAGTTATTGCTTTTCCAGTTGGACTCAAGCACACCTCTTATAACTGGACCAGATGCACTGCAGGATATGAACTGAAGCTCATCATCTATTTCGTCAATACACTTGTTTGTAACATTAGAAGTGCTTTCCAACTTTAAAAAAAGTTTCCCAAACTGCTCCTTTATGTCTTGAGACAACTCCTGTGGTTCTTCTTCAAAAGACTCAGGGTCATCCTGAAAAAAGATCTCCTCCTGAGTTGCTGTGGGATCCAAGTGTTTTTTCAAGACTTCGATTTTAAAGTCGAATGTGAAGTGTGTTTCCTGTTTCTTTGAGTAGCAAAGGTGGAATAAATGCTTGTAAGACACATGTTACTACTTCAAATCTTCTTAGGTGGCTGCCAAGATGCTCAAAATAGTCTCTTTCTGAAGTAAAAAGACTAGAACAGCACAGTAGACAAGAAAATTAAAGAACTTTGTGTCACCAACTCCACATGCTGGCGGGACAAATGGTCTGAAGGGCATTTAAAGTTTTGAATGAACAAGGGCGATTAGTGTGAAGGCTTGGGATTGGCTGGCTGCTTTATGCTCCATGTTTTAACAATCCTAACAACCTGTTGCATACAATGTTGCAGCGAAACGTATGCAGGTGCGGCATGGTGAGTTGCCGCAAACAATACACAAAAATGGTCCACGCTATCCTCACCACCTCTGAGCGCCCAGAAAAAGAGTTCAGTCCTTGCAGTAATACTTGATAGTGGAGCATTATCCCGTTTCTTCAGAAATAATCCCTGGAGGTCTTTTGCAATGCTGTTACCTCAAACGTGGCTGGTCGCTCAGCCGGCCCGCACAAAACAAAACACCCCCTGCCGAGATGTCACTTCCCCCCATTTATCACATTGGATGTTAAAGAAACCAATACATATCCCATAACACATTCAATAAACAAATAATACAGAGATCCCTGTTATTTATATATCTACCGACTTATAAAACATGTAGGTAACAAGGTGCAGATTTCTCTGTCCTCCCTAAGACATTTCTGGTACATAAAGTGCAGCAACCTTTACAGAGTTTCAAATTCCCCATCTTTAATTATTTATTGGCGGCTGTAGGCTTGCGTAGGACAGTCACCTATGAAGACCAGCATCATTTACCCCTGAACCGACGCAGAGAAATGTCCTTCCTGTTGGAACAGCCAGCAGGCTGCTCGCACGAAAATTGGCGCTTCTGCCTCCACTGTGTCCCCGACATTCACGCTGCAGGGTTAGACTGCAGCTACAGTAAAAGAAATGAGTCCAAAACGGGCATAACTATCTGGTGCACAATTCAGAAAGCGCTGCAAAGAAGAGGAGAATAAAGAACAGTATAGTGGTAAGAGTCACCACGATTGTTCACATCATTAGTGTTTATTTTTGTCAACATGAATAGCTGGCTAGCTAGCTGTCAGTGCAGCAGATATCAGACTCTTATTATTTTTTATAACCTACATTTTTGTCTGCCCGTGTGTGCATCTCTACACAGTCCAAAAGTTGTTTGGGATGCATGACAATTTTACAGGCTATTTGAGAGCATGTGAAGTAAATAATTTACAGCATTTCCTCACGTTTTACATAATCATAAGTCAAACCTTGTTCATATTGCATTAAAGGCAGACTGGATTCTGATGTGCATTTTCTACACATCCCGTATTTGATTTTAAAAATATTTTTTTTGTTAACTAACACGTGTGTGTGAGAATAAACACCTGTGCATGTTCTTATATGTGGTAAAGGCTCATTTCTTGCATCCTCCATATTCCAACAGGTTCTTTGATGAAGTACCTACAAGGGAGGAGCTAATGGCCAAATTTGTCCAGTTTTAAAACAGCATTTACAGATGCTTGAGAGTGGAGTAGGGAGCATGGCAACTTACCTTGGAAAAAAAACATACAAAATGAATTGGTAAGTGCCATTAGTAGGAAGATCATGGAGGCAATTGTAGGGGAGATCAAACTCAGCAAGTATTTCTCAATAATACTGGATGCACCCCAGACATAAGACATACCGAGCAACTCAGTTATCATCAGAATTGTGTCCGTGGGGAACAAGCCACATGTGAAGGAGCACTTCATGGGCTTCCTTGAAGCTGAAGCTTCCACAGGAGAAGGGCTCTCATCTTAAAGAGGCTGGAATAACAGAACATACCTTTTGATGACTGCAGAGGGCAGTCATATGATAATGGTGCAAATATGAAGGGTAAAAGGAAAGATGTACATGCCATATTATTGGCAATCAACCTGAGAGCTTTATTTGTGCCATGTGCAGCTCACACATTAAACCTGGTGGTGGCAGATGCTGCACAAAGCTCATAAGAGGCGGTTGGTTATTTTGGCTATTTACATAAGATGTTCACTCTCACACATCTTCACTCGTTTTCAGCTTCCACCCAGACATGGTCCATCTTAAAAAATCATGTAGAAATGACACTGAAGTCATGGTCAGAGACTAGGTGGGAGAGCCGTTTTAATAGTGTGGAGGCAGTAATGCACCAGGCCCAGCAAGTGAGAGAAGCTCAGCTGGATCTGAAATCTCGCCAAGGGCGCCAACATCGCGGCACTGACTTTAGCAGACGAGCTTACAGGACGTACAAAGTCAATGAAACAGAAAACTTACCCCACATCCATTGAGTTTCGAGTGAGCGACTCGATGTCTGTCGTCCTCGAGCAGGTTTTGCATCGGTCGACGTCCCTCCCGCAAGTGAGTCTGGGATTGAAAAAGACCACTTACCGGTCTCTGACGCTGACGTCAGTGGCTGAGCAGTCAGAGGGTCGCCAGTGTTCGGGTCAAATATTACCCTTTTTGACATTTGACAGCAGTAAAATACTCTCAACTTCTCTTTAAATGCAAATTTGACATTTATTTAGGAGTAAATACTAATAAACAAGGTCAATGGAAACAGCTCATTAGATTAAATTAGATAAATGTTGATTAGGTATTTGAATTGAAAATAAGAATAAAAATGGCAAATACGTAAAATATGAAGAGTTGACATTGTATCAAATCAATACCTTAAAGAGGAGGGGTTACACTATGTGGCCTTCAAAATTTATCTCTAGCTATGAAGTTTAAAGAATCCAAGGAGGAGCCGTGACTGTAGAAACTCCATTTTAACATCCCATGTCCATCACAGTCTTGTCAGCACAAGAACTTTGGATCTAAATTGTAAGACACAACAACTTGGTAAAAATGGTTAATCCTCTATTCCTTGAAACTGCTTAAGAGATAAGTCAAACTCCTATGTTTATTGCATGAAGAAGCTCATAACACACAAAGAAATACGAGGAAGAACAAACTGATTTTCACAAACTTCCTTTTAATTTTAGATGGGCCAACTCATTCTACTCACCCCTTCCCCTCTCGAACACACACAAATGGAGCAATACAGTGAATGCATTTCCTGTCTTTCGGTAAACAGTAAACAGAGCAATACAAATGGTTAAATCATTTCAATCTTCCAGTATATGTAGCACATAGTTAATAGGAAACTGAATTCTGTGTTGCTGGATGTATCTATGGACTGGGTTATTGAGCTAAATTCATGCCAAAACATTTTGTACAGATTCCTTCCATTCACTTGTAAACACAGTGTGGTTTGTGAATACAAAACACCTTTAACAAAGTAATGAATTTAATTTTGCAAATACAAAACACATTTGACGAACAAGTACATATATCTCATAATGATGCTTCAGAAACATGGCCTGTATGTATGTGTTTAGGCTTCAGTCTGTGTATGTAAGAGGACCAAAGGAGGCAAACAGAAGCATAGCCACTGAATGCTAATTTTTGTTTCTGCAGCTTTCTACTTTCCGGGTCATTGGCTACAATCAACCCCCCCCCACCCCTTTCCCAACCAGTGCTGACAGTAACACGCACACACGTGACTCACAATGAATTACTGCAGTCACTAAATTAAACGCAGATGACTAATTCAATTAATAAACCTTTATTTGAAAATGTAGCCTCGTGTGAGGGAGGTAGTGAAACACCAAGCAGTGGATGTTGATTAATTGAAGGGAAAACTAATCAAAAAATAGCTGCAACAATCCAGACAGTTCAAAGAAACTACTTTCTCTCTGTTAAAATAACTTCAACATTCATGTCAACAGATATCATACTCAAACAAGGTTTGTGGATATTATCTTTTTTATATATTCATAAGGGACATTTAACACATATTTATGAATGTGTTCTTCAGAACCTCACAACGTGTTATCCCCAGAGTCTGGACACGCATTCTCTCCGTTTGATCTCTAAAATGTAGAGGAGATTCTAGAGGCTTTGAGCAAAACAGAGCAGCGTTCTACTGCACAGGACACATACTCTGCCAAACACTTGATGAATTTTTTCAAATAGATGGTTAAATAAAGATACAAAACATCTATACCACACACACACACCGCTGAGGAGATGCAGGCTACATCCATATATAAATAGTTTGAAAATGGCATTATTTTTCTCTCTCCAGTTTGGTTTCATATTAGTTTTATTCCCCATCCATACTAACACGCTTGAAAACACATGTTATCTGACCACTCACGCAGAGTGGGTATGCGCATGCTGCTGTACACAGATTGCTCAATAATAGCTTGTCTCCTACACATGGAAGCAGTTGTATCTTTGTCAAATGCAGAATTGAACTGCACAACAGCTGTTAGCAAAGACAACAGGTTCAGATACACTTTCTACACTAGAAGTCAAGGATAATGCGGCTTGTTAACTTCAGGAGGAGGGTCATGTGACAGGAATCTGACGAATCAGCTGTTACGGTTTGTGATAAGGTTTGGACCCCAAAGCAGACACGAATGAGTAGTTGCGGATAAGTGAACAGAGTTTATTGGCAGGAAAGGCTGATGCAGGCTGGAGCGGCAGGGTGCTGGCTGGCTTGGCGATCCAGGGTGAGACGAGGATGAGGAGCCGAGCGATAAGGCACACAAAGGTTCTGAGTAGATGAAGGGAAACACAATAGTTAGTAGATATCCAAGTATATACGAGGGTCGAGAGAAACTACGGCGCAACATCTACCGGTGTAGACAGAATAATATGGCGCCAAAGTGGTGAGCAGACCAAGCTTTTATGGAGGGGATGATGAGATGAATAGGGAGCAGGTGTGCCTCGTCCGCTGCAGCCAGGAACCAGCCACGCCCCCTGCCACCCACAACCTGCATAGGGAGAACGAGAAGGGAAGGAGGAGAGACAACAAACAACAACACCAAACACAAAACCTCACATCAGCGAGCGAAGGCTACGTCATAACTGGAAAGACCCAGTGAGCCAAGCGGTTGTGAATGTCTACATCAACATTTCCAGACATCTCCATTTCTGCCCATCCAGACTAAAACGCTGGGCCAGAGTTTCCAAACTAAAACAAGGCCGGCAGCATTTACAAACTTGTCTGTCTTAGTGGCTATGAAATGGAAACTGGATTTGTATTTATATAAAGCTACAGTGCAGGTTTGTGTGTTCGGTTTGTTTGCCATTCACCCATTCCACACACATTCATACACTGCATCTATGGACTTCACTTTCTTTTTCCTACGAAAATACTACCGTAACCTCAAAATTGCTAAATTAATTTAGCTGCAGAGAGCTGCATCAAGAATGTAAGAAGAAGTTAATGATATTATTGAAACAAGATACACTTTTACTCTCTTTCCATTAGGACTAGCTTTACAAAACCAATGAATCCAGCAAGACAATGATACAAAATTCACAGCCCAAACACATTGGGTACATCAGGGTTTACAAGGGAACCCAACAAATGTAAAGACAGGTGCAGGAGGATGTTGGTTTTGTATTTATATAGCGCTTTTCTAGTCTGATGATGACCACTCAAAGCTCTTTACAGTACAGATTTACATTCACACATTCACACACACATTAATGTGTTAAATTAACACATTATATTATATTATATTATACTGCATTACATTGCATATTGCAATCTGACACTGTTCACTGTTTTGCATCTTGCATTTCACTTTTTACTTCACTTTTTATATATTTTATCTATAATATATTTTTATTTAGATATGTTTATGTCTAAATAAATGTTACTTTGTATAAATATTAGAAAAAGGGAGTAAATAAGAAGTAAATAGTGAGTAAATATATATTGTTTCTTTTTATTGCTTTTCTTATGTGTGTTGTATTTATTGTGTTTTAATGTTTTTATGTTTCTATGTTCATTGTATGCACCAATAACCAGAGCAAATTCCTTGTAGGTGTAAACCTACTTGGCAATAAATACGTTCTGTCTCTGATTCTGATACAGTGCATCTATTAGCAGCACTTTGTTGTTCTATGAGGGGCAATTCGGGGTTCAGCATCTTGCCCAAGGACACTTCGGCACGCAGATGGGGAAGACTGGGGATCGAACTGCAGAGCTTCAGGTTGGAGGACGACCGCTCTACCCCTCAGCTACAGCCGCTGATGGAAGTGTTCAGCTTGCCAATTGCCCCCGTCCAGGAATAGGCTGTCATGTGGACATTCCACCAGGACAAATCACAAAAACTTGTTTGTACACACTGTGCAGCATTGCATCGTTCAGCTGTCATTACAAGTTCACTCACCATGACCCACACTATTGGTCCTTTAAGGTCATTCTGCAAACATTTCACAGCTCTACACACTCAGTGTTCACTTTCATGAGGAAGACGCTCTGCACAAATATAAATTAGAATAAGAAGCAGGCTGAGTGAGATACTGAATGACATGAAAAGAGTCTACACACTAAACAAAATGATTTCAATATAACTTCAAGAAAACCACAAACTGGATCTACTTGAGTGATATATTTGTTAGTTCTTTTGATATCCCACTTCTGTAAACGTCTTAACATTTGATGCAACATAGTTTTTATAAACAAGTGAGTGTAATGATAATAGTTTTTACATATTTATTTCTCTTTATGTAATTTTTATGTAACTTTTTATTTTTTCACTATTCCATGTCAATTTGATCTACTCCTTGTGCCCGAACATTTGTGAAGATGTTGTCTATTGTGAAAAAATAAAAAGTAACCAATCATAAAAACATTTCCTTCGTACCTTTACCATTTATAAAGCTGAAATCCTGTACAGCCAGATTGTGCAAAAAGAAAATTAAGATTAAACCTTTTTTCCATGCTACCAAATAAAACAAGAACATTTTTAGCAGACAGGCTCCTGCTAACACAAGGAGGAAGAGTGATTACGACCAAAGTGCAGATCAAGCCTGAGTTCAACAAGGCGTTGCAGATGGTTTATCATGAGGGAAAGATATTTGTAAATTTAATATGTTGAAGAGTTCCATGTACGTATTTCTGAAGTAAGACAAGAGACTTAATGTTACCCCTCTGACATGCAAAGTTAAAAGAGTAAGCAAAAATGCATTCGAGAGTATTTTGAGCAGTGAGGCACACAGTTAGATCAAAGCAAAATCCGTCAAATGACTGATGACAAAGCTTACACTCAATTCTTCATGGCGAAGATTTGGGCAGAGAGTGGCTTTGCTTAGCTCAGCCAAGAGCCTGAGGACTTTTCCTTTTCATGTTTTCAGATGAAGTTGACATCAGCTTATTCGTTCTTCTAAATGATCACTTGGTTGTGGTACAGCTGCAGTGCAAAGAAAATGTAATAATCTAAAACTGCACTGTAAACTCCTGCTCTCAATAGTTGATGATCAGGCTTTGTATCAAGCCAAAGGCACAGAGCACTGACACCTACAGGAATACGTGAGTTAACAATTAGTTGTCAGGTGAAGGGTTATACTGACCATCATTTAGAGAGGTAATAAAAATTGCCTATTTTCTCGTCTGAAGTGCAGAAAAAGCACTTGGTGGTCTGAGAAACAATCTTGGCTTTTGCATTCTGTTGTGAATTCATGCCACCGCACCGGTGACAGCCAGTGGCCAGAGGCATTAAGGTATCGGGTTGTCCGTCTTTCTGACTATCCCACAAAACTTCTTCAAGTATAGTACAAAAATTTGCTCAGACTTTGATGTCTCACAAATTATGTTTGCATTTTTAAAACGTTTTTTTCTTCAAAGCGAATGTCTTCAAATATGTTGCAAACATTCACTTGGACTGAAAGATGAACTGATTTCATTTTGGTGGCTGAAGGTCAAAAGGTCAATCTCTGTGGTCCCCAACGTAGTGAACGCCGCATGTCAGGAATGGCCTTAGGGAATTTCATTACATTTGCAAATTGAACTCAATGATGACCTGTTTAGAATTTAGTGGTCAGGGTCACTAACTTCAAAAAACACATTGTCGGCCTCTTGAATGCGACATTTTAGAACCACTTGGGAGAATTTGTACTAATTTGGCACAAACCTGGGGATATTTATAGGATGCTTAAATATGGCCAATAGGCCTTCATTGACGGTCTGACAGGTTTTTACTAATTTCCCAAGAGGCCTCTTGAAAGGTTGTAGAGCAGAGAGACCTTCTTGATGCTGTTTTGGGGGGGGGGGTTCTGGATTGAGCTGCTAGAATAGCACCAGATGCTATGCCTTTCTCCAAATTATGTCCAAATTAAACCACACAATAATTAACAAGACTTTTGATTTTCCTGAGAAAGACAACCAGAACAATTAAAGTGGGAAATATTTTTAAGTCTGAAATTTAGTTTGAGGACTTTATTTACACTTTTTATCAGCTCTTTCAGTAATTTACTGCTCCTCCGGCTCTCCATATATTGTTTATATTCACAAATTCTGTTGTTTTTACCCAGTCTGAGTTTACAGATCTGTCAGATGACACAGTTTGTGTGAGTGTCCGTCTGTGTGCAGCATGAGAGAGAGAGAGGAAGAGAGCGAGCAGAGTCAGGACGGACTGAATTAATGAATGAATGCGCAGCATTATGATTGCTACTTTTCTCATTTAAGAAAAGTAGCAATCATAATGTTCATCAGTGCTGATATTGGGGCAACATACTTTAACTTTATGAAAGGAATCAGAGGCTTTCAGACGTAAGTGCAGAATACCAGCGTCATGTTAAATTGTATTACTGTATGTCTTTTTTAAATCCCTATGAGGTAATTGTTTCACTGTTCTAAAGCTGTATGGTTAGTTTGGTAAAGATGAAGGAGGATAATGCATAATTGCTGTGAACCTTTATACTAATTGGTTTCAGTCAGTGTGTACACTAACCTACTCATTGTTGTAACCACACACTTGACCTGGTATTATCGTACGTGTCGGAATTGAACATTTAACAGTACTTCCGCGCAATCCAGTTCTATCAGACCATAATTTAATAACCTTAGATTTTTCATTAACTGAATATATGACACTAATAAAAAACGAATTTTCTAGATGTCTACCTGATAGTGCTCTAGCTAAATCTAAGGAGATAATTCTAATTACATTTAAACCCGTATTATCCGTCGATATAAACAACAAATTCTTTAAAAACCCGAGCTCCATTGAGATCGACCACCTCGTTAATAGCTCTGCAGACTCATTACGATTAACATTAGACTCAATAGCAACTCTAAAAAGGAAAAATGTAAAACATTGTAAATTAGCTCCGTGGTATAATTCCCAGAAAAATGAGTTAAAACAATTATCAAGAAAACTAGAAAGGAAGTGGTGCTCCAGCAACCATGTTGAAAATCTCATAGACTGGAAGAATAGTGTTAAAGAATATAAAAAGGCTCTCCACCAAGCAAGAGCTGCCCACTATTAAAAACTAATAGAAGAGAATAAAAACAACCCCAGGTTTCTCTTCAGCACTGTAGCCAGGCTAACAGAGTCACACCTCCACCGAACCCAGTATTCCCCAATCCCTAAATTGTAATATCTTTTTGACCTTTTTCAATGATAAAATTCTAACTATTAGAAATAAAATCAACAATCTCCTGCCCTCAATTGGCACTAATACCCTACCAACAATAGAAATCTCAGAAACGGCTGAGAATCCTACCCATTATTTAGACAGCTTCTCTCTGATCAACCGTGATCAGTTTACCAAAATAATCTCAGGTTCTAAACCAACAACCTGTATCTTAGATCTGATTCCGACAAAATTACTTAAAAAATTCTGTCCCTAATTGATAGGTCTTTACTTAACACAATCAATCTGTCATTATCATCAGGTTATGTACCACAGTCTTTTAAAATAGCTGTAATCAAACCCCTTCTCAAAAAACCCACCCTAGACTCAGAGGCTTTAGCCAATTACAGACCAATATCTAATCTCAGGAAAATAATATATATGAAGACGTTCAGTCTGGGTTCAGAGCCAAGCACAGCACAGAGACAGCCTTACCAAAGTCACTAATGACCTTCAAATAGCTCCAGATCAGGGACTTGTGTCTGTCCTCGTTCTGTTAGATCTCAGTGCAGCATTCGACACAATTGACCATTAAATGTTATTACAAAGACTTAAACAGTTAATAAACATTAATGGAACTGCCCTTAACTGGTTTAAATCTTATTTTTCTGATTGCTCCCAATTCGTGCAAATTAATGATGAGTCATCTGTGCGCACCAAAGTTAACCATGGTGTTCCACAGGGCTCTGTGCTCGGCCCAATTTTATTCTCATTATATATGCTTCCAATAGGAAACACTATCAGGACACACTCGGTAAATAGGAAGCGTTTAGTTTAAAAAGGCATAGAGGTATTGATGCCTGATCTACTGAGTGGGCCACATGGTTTTCATCGTACTGTGGCAAGACAAGGAAAGGCAGAGACGCAGGTACTGTTTACTGTGGTTTATTCAGTAACAAGGAAGAACTCCACATGTTCCCCATACGGGAAGTATATATAGCTACAGCCTCTAACATTACCCATCAACCCACTGGGTGAGAGGACACACCCCTGAGTGCACGCCACACAGCCCCCCCCCCGAACACCCAGAGGGAGAAAAAAAAATGTGTCAAAAGTCAGTACCTCTCAGGGGGTTTAACGAGGCGACCATAACGGCTACGCCGACCCCTGTCCGCAAACGCAGGGGTGGAACAGCCAGAAGGGACATCATTTACAACAGGCACAGGATCAGGAGGCACAACTGGAGAAAACAACACAGGGGTCTTAGAAGGGGGGCGACCACGACGGGGAACCCGGGCCGGTAGCACCTCTTCGCCGGCCAACAGATGAGCTGGCTTAAGCCTGTCTAACGAAACGCGCTCCCTGCGCCCGCCCATGTCCAGAATGAAACTTTTAGAACCCGCCTCTAACACTCTAAACGGGCCGTCATACGGGGGCTGGAGGGGAAACCGGTGAGCATCGTGACGCACGAAAACAAACCGAGGAGAAAAATGATGCACGGGCACCGGTGCACAAGCGGCCTGTGACGCAGGACGCGCAGCAGGAAACGGAAAGGGGGCTGAGCTCGGAGGCAGAAACTCCCCTGGGACGCGGAGCGGCTGACCGAGCACCAACTCTGCAGGCGAGGCATCCAGGTCAGCCTTAGGAGCCGAGCGCAACCCGAGCATCACCCACGGCAACCGATCCAACCAGTTCGCGTCTGAGAGCGCAGCCCGCAATGACGCCTTAAGCGACCGGTGAAAACGTTCACACAAGCCGTTAGCCTGGGGGTGGTAGGCAGTGGTACGGTGAACCTGTGTGCCCAGAGACTTTGCTAGCGCCGACCAGAGATCTGAAATGAACTGCGGGCCTCTGTCAGAGGTGATATCAGACGGTGCACCAAAACGTGAGACCCAAGCTGAAAGAAAAGCGCGTGCCACGTCCGCAGATGTCGTGGAAGACAGAGGAACCGCCTCTGGCCACCTAGTGGTCCGATCTACCATGGTAAGGAGATGTGTAAAACCCTGGGAAGGGGGAAGAGGCCCCACAAGGTCGATATGCACATGATCAAAACGCTTGGCCGGAATCAAAAATGGCTCGAGGGGCGCCCTAGTGTGCTGGTGAACTTTTGCGCGCTGACACGCCACACATGTGGCCGCCCACTCTTTGACCTCTTTGCGAAGGCCAGGCCACACAAACTTCGAAGACACCAACTTCACCGACGCCCGGACACCCGGATGAGAAAGAGAGTGCACCATATCAAAGACCCGACGGCGCCAAGCAACCGGCACCACCGGGCGGGGGCGGCCCGTGGAGACGTCGCAAAGGAGGGCAGGCCCACCATTTTGCACCACTGCCTCCTCCAGCTCCAGACCGGTACTCGCAGCTCTCAGTGCAATGATACCCGGGTCTCCAGGTTGATCGGCAGCCAGTGCTGAAAAATCAACCCCAAGATGCACAGGGCACACCAGCACCCGCGACAGGCAGTCTGCCACCGGGTTCGCTTTACCCGCCACATGTTGGATGTCCGTTGTGAATTCGGAGATCGCCGCTAGATGGCGCTGCTGGCGAGCAGACCATGGCTCTGTCACCTTCGCCATAGCAAACGTCAATGGTTTGTGGTCAACATAGGCTGTGAAAGGGCGGCCTTCCAGCAGGAAACGGAAATGACGCGTAGCCAGGTACAACGCTAACAGTTCCCGGTCAAACACGCTGTATTTTCGCTCACTGTCTCGCAAACCGCGGCTAAAAAATGCAAGGGGCTGCCACGCACCCGCAACACGCTGTTCAACAACTGCACCGACAGCCACATCCGAAGCATCGGTCGTGAGGGCGATGGGCGCCCGAGACGCGGGGTGCGCCAGAAGCGCCGCGTTAGCCAGGGCAGCCTTAGCCCCCTCAAAAGCCTGGATCCTCACAGGGGTCCAGTCAACCTGGTCCTTGGCTTTCTTAAGCTTCAAAGCACCATACAATGGTTGCAGGAGTTGGGCCGCACGAGGCAAGAAACGATTGTAAAAGTTTACCATGCCCAAAAACTCCTGTAGCGACCTGACCGAGACCGGACGGGGAAAATCCGCAACTGCATGCACCTTCGAGGGCAAAGGAACCGCACCCTGCGACGAAATGCGATGGCCCAAAAAGTCTATGACAGACAGCCCAAACTGGCACTTGGCTGTGTTGACAATGAGACCATGTCCATCAAGGCGCTGGGAAACCTGCCTAAGGTGCGACAAATGCTCATCAACCGACGGGCTGGCCACCAAGATGTCGTCCAAATAGACGAAAACAAACGCGAGGTCACGTAACACCGAGTCCATCAAGCGCTGAAACGTCTGCGCTGCGCCTTTAAGGCCGAACAGCATTCGCAGGAACTCGAAAAGCCCAAATGGTGTAATGACTGCAGTCTTGGGCACGTCCTCTGCCCGCACAGGCACCTGATGATAACCTCGCACCAAATCGATTTTAGAAAAAATTGTCATGCCCGCCAGACGAATCGAAAAATCCTGCACATGCGGAATGGGATAACGGTCATGGGCCGTAATGTTATTTAAACGGCGGAAGTCACCGCACGGCCGCCAAGACCCGTCCGCCTTGGGCACCATGTGGAGCGGCGAAGCCCACGGGCTGTTGGACCGCCTAACGATCCCCAAACGCTCCATGGTAGCAAACTCCTCCTTCGCGGTGGCTAACTTCACGGTGTCGAGGCGACGCGAACGTGTTTGGTAACCGCGGCAGAAAATGCGGGCGTTGTCAGCGAAGGAAATTCCGCCAGTAAGCGCTGGAAGACATCCTTTGACGCCGCGAAATTAGCGTGTGTTAACGGCCCGGGTCCCCCTGTCTGACACGGAAAAGACGAAAAAGACACAGCATCAATGAGCCTGCGATTAGCTACATCCACTAACAACCCATTAGTGCACAGAAAATCTGCTCCGATAATAGGAACCGTAATGGAAGCTACCACAAAGTCACACAGAAATTTGCGTCCATTGAAACACACAGTCACAGACTTTGTACCAAACGTCTCTATAGCCGAACCGTTAGCCGCTGTCAGACGCGGACCACTGCCACAGGCCGAGAGGTCCGTAGCTGCAGGAGGGAGAAGGCTCTTCTGCGAGCCGGAGTCCACCAGGAACTGATTACCTGATATGGAGTCATGAACGAACAGCAGCTCCTCTTGCTCGCCAGCGCCCACGGCTGCTACCGAGCGCCGGCTCTTCCGTTTCCCGGTGCCTCGAACGCGCACGGAGGAACGCAGCGGCGCGCCTTGCTGCCGAAGCGCTGATGGAAGAAACACAGCTGGCCGCGCTGTCTGCGGGTGGAAACTGCAGCCGTCAACGCCGGAACCTCGTCCTCCAACGTCGGCTGCAAGGACTCCACGGCCACACTCTGCACGGAGACGTTCCTCGAAGTCAGCAGGATCCGGTCCGCCTGCTCAGCCAATCCACGGAAGTCGCCGGCCGCCAAACAAGAAGAGTTGGCGAGGGCTGCGCGCACCTGCCGCGGAAGCTGGCGCAGAAAGATGTGCGGGAAAAGGAAACCATCATCCTCGGAGCCCAGCAACGACAGCATCTCGTCCATCAGGTCCACTGCCGAACCATCGCCCAAACCGGGAAGCGACAGTAGCTTGTCCGCTCTCTCCGCGGCTGACAAGCTGTAGCGCCGGAGGAGAAGCTGCTTGAGGGCGGCGTACTTTCCGCGCAGCGGCGGGGCTCGCAGGAGCTGCATCACGCGCCGGGTGGATTGCTGGTCCAAAGCCGCGACCACCAAAAAATACCTGGAGTCGTCTGCCGTTACTCCTCGCAGATGGAAAAGAGCCTCGACGTGCAGAAACCACGGCGCGGGGTCGTTCTGCCAAAACTCCGGCAGTTTAACGTGCTCCGCGGAGCTGGTCGGTCGCGGAAGCTGCGGCGCCATGGTCGTTGTGGAGACACGGTCCACGAGCGCCGGGGAAGAAAATACGTCTTCCCCCGATGAGGAAGGGACACTATCCTCCTCTACCTCGAACATGTCCAAAACAAAAGGGGTCACCAATGTGGCAAGACAAGGAAAGGCAGAGACGCAGGTACTGTTTACTGTGGTTTATTCAGTAACAAGGAAGAACTCCACATGTTCCCCATACGGGAAGTATATATAGCTACAGCCTCTAACATTACCCATCAACCCACTGGGTGAGAGGACACACCCCTGAGTGCACGCCACAGTACTACCATACAAACCAGTAGCCAGTCAGATTTACCTTGAGCCTCAGTGTACCCCAAAGTCCAGCCTGTATCATTGATTACAAGGCAAAAAACCCTGATGACGCTAAGACGCAAAGGGAATTTATGACACATGACACACGGAGCTTCTCTTTACAGATTCTCCTTCCTCTTCTTCATCCCTATCACATCAAAGTAAGTCATATCTCCTCAGTACATGTTACTGACTTGACCCCTTCCCCGAGTCCCTTTGCTTTATCGCCCGCAGATCCGGGCCCGCTCTAGCCGCACCATGGATTACGATTTGTGGATTGCGCATCAGAGGTCGCAATGGTTGATCCAGTATGGCGGATTCTATTTGTGCGGGCTGATCGTAGTGGTAATGGGGGATCCTGTATCGCGTTGGCATCAAATAATGGTGGTGGACCAGGACCGAGGCGGCGGCTGATAATGGATCCTAATAAGCGGCAGTGGACAATGACTGTGGACTATAGTGGCATCTGATCACGATGGTGGATCATGATCTTGCTGGCTGCTGACCATAGACTATGATTGCAGCAGGACTACCTGACATATAGTATTGAAGTTATTCTTCAAAATGTTTACCCTCATCGATGCTGCTAAAAACTTTAATCTTGATGATGTTTTCCTACACCTGACATCTATTGCACTTCTGTCCGTCCTGGGGGAGGGATCCCTCACATGTGGCTCTCTGAGGTTTCTATGTATTTTTACCCGGTTAAAAAGGTTTTTTAGTAGTTTTTCCTTACTCTTGCTGAGGGTTAAGGACAGAGGATGTCACAACAATGTTAAAGCCCTATGAGACGAATTGTGATGTGAATATGGGCTATACAAATCAAATTTGATTGATTGATTGATTGATACCAGGTCACTAATAGCCTGTGACCTGTATCCGCACCCAGACCCATAACTAAATAATCACTGAGAATTGTCACATTATCTTAGAGTATTTCTATTTGATTGGGTTCAGCTTTTCTATCCTCTACAGCACTTAGCAGCCCAGGAATCAAACGGACCAATTGCATACATTATATATCCTCTTACCTGAGTCCACTCGGCCAATCAAATTGGTTTTCAACGAGCATTGTGACCCATAGGCTGCATGTTGTGAGTTGGTGAGTAGAGAAATGACAGGAAGAGGAATAGCACTGAACAAGAAAAGTGGAGGTGGAATAGGCTATCAGAGGATATTATGATGAATTATATTGAATACCTCTGCCTTATACATTAAATGTTATAGCCTTAGCATTTCCTTCATGTGGTCCATTTTTTCTAAATCTTTCCTAACTTGATGACTATTTTTCTTTGATGGCATAAGCACCTCATGGTGTCTATTTAAAGGATATCACGCTTCCATAATTTTTACCTAAAGTGTAACACCAATATATTTTTACTTAAATGCATGATGAAAAAGCAAATGTCTTATTATTATAGCCAGAATCATCTCAAATGTATGCAGTGGTGGACACAACGACCAATAAGCCCCTCTATACTCTACTTTACCTAAGTGTGTGGTATTCAAAGTGCACAGTTCATAAATCACTGTAATGTGCACATGGGGGAAAGAGATGTAGAGCAAATAGTTTGTGCTCTCTGGACACTGTTTTACAGTTAAGTGGGTGTTGGACAGATGCCATAGGAATT
Organism: Pleuronectes platessa; assembly: GCF_947347685.1. Taxonomy (NCBI): domain Eukaryota; kingdom Metazoa; phylum Chordata; class Actinopteri; order Pleuronectiformes; family Pleuronectidae; genus Pleuronectes; species Pleuronectes platessa. The sequence continues at coordinate 3,060,800 of NC_070634.1, read as the reverse complement.
ATGTTTGCCCTGAGTCAGGTCATTTTAGTTCAGGTCTGTGTGCTAAGCTCTGGGCTTATTCAATCATTAGTCCACTGGGCACTGGAGGGCCACTGAAGGGGATTATGACAGAATTGATACAGGAGTGTGTGTGAGCGTTGACGTTTGTATAAATCCATCCTGTGTCTCTGTGTGAGTTTGGGGGTTAGGCTGGATATGTATGTGCACTAACTGCAAAACTGTCCTTTTTTTAAGTGTGTAGCATGTCAGATGTTGAGGTGTCAGCACCCCCACTTTCACTGGCTACTAATGTTACAGCAATCCAACCACTACAAATGCTATTGGGTATGGTATGATCTGCCAACCTACAAAACAAAACCACAGATAATCACATTACAACTACACAGCAAGGTGAAATACATGACATGTATCTTCTTCAAATGGGGGCTTTAAGTCTGCATTAAGAGATAATGCCTTTATGACATGGAAGGGTCGCTCATAGTGACGAACCAAGTGACTTTCTATCATCCACCACTTCCGTTCTCCTCAGCTCTACAGAGCACTTTAGTGAATTTCTGCTCAATGTTTTGGTTTTGCAACCCCCAACTTTACTGCTTTGGTTCAGTCTCATCGCTCTCCTCAGAAGCAGCAGTGTGTCCTGTTGTGGAAGTTCTGGCTACTTTATTTATCTGCAAATGAAACAAAAAACTGCAAAGCAAGTTCCAGGATAGGCTCTGTATTGCCATAATAAAAAATATTATATTAGTTATTCAGTTATAAAAAGGGGATCAGGTTAAATTAAATGGGTATGATATGCTTCATGCAAGAAAACACAAAATTTATAAAAATCTAATGTTGAATATGTTGCTCTTCAGTGTCTGATTCTTAAATATTTAATTATAAAGCCAGTATAAGCATATAAATGTGATTCCAGTGCAGTTACAAGTGCAAATGGTGCCCCTGCTTCCCTGAATTTATTAAATGAATTGAAACATAATTTTTTTTTAAACACGGATAATGGGCTACTCTCATGGGGTGGTGAGCACGTGGACCCAAATGCAGGAGACACTGGTCCAGAAAACAAAGCCCAGATAATCAAAACACTGAGAAACCCTAGGAAACTAGAAAGGGTTGGAACAAACGACTGTGTGACACAAGACGAACTGACCAAGACAAAGGGAAGCACAGAGGCTGCATACACATGGATGATTGAACCCCCCCAAAAAACAGTAAACAGAGAATTCTGAATAAACAACCAAACAGTAAATAAAGGTCAGAATCGTGACAGCTATTAAATCTTGACAATCATAAAAATATTGTTTTATCTGAATATAACAAAGGTCAGCAGTTTGATAACCAGTCTGACCCATCTGCATGCCGAAGTACACTTCGGCATGCAGATGGGTCAGACTGGGGAATTGTACTTCGGCATGCAGAACCGATGCAGATGCTGAACCCTGAATGGACCCCCATAGAATAACAAAGTGCTGCTAATAGATGCACTGTGTGAATGGTTGAATGTACTGTAAAGCGCTTTGAGTGGTCATCAAGACTAGAAAAGCGCTTTATAAATACAAAACCATTTCCCATTTCTCAGGTTTACTACAGCTGATTCCATGATTTTGATATGTAGCTACATGGACTATAAATAATAAAGAGGTCCACTTTCTCTGTGTTTTGTCTAGAAAGAGCAACAAGGCAACACAACTACAAGTGCGTGCCTTGTAATTTTTTATTTTCAATTTTTGTATATATTCTGTCATATGGTTTTATATATGGATTTATTGCAATTGTTTGTTCTTTCTACACTAAAATATGGGGAAACGTTGAATCACACACTTAATGAGGCCACATACAAAGAGCTGAATCTGCTTGGTGAAGGAGGATGTTGATCTGTGTTTGAAGGCTACCACAAAGTAGATATTTTATCACCAAGATACTGTACACACAGACATTATATGGCCAGAAAGTGTGAACCAAACATGTGTTTATTGTCTTGTGGTTGCATCCAACACATTCCAGTAGCTAAATTTATTCTGCAAACAAGACCACTTTGCTGTATATATCACCACAGCGGATAAACAATTGTACAATATGGAGCGTCTATCCATCATCCCACACTTTGTTGTGATGTTTCTGTGCCTAAATGGGCAGAAGCTTCCTGCGGAGGTGGCCACAATGTCGAAACTCGCAGCTGGAACAAATGGCGTAGGAGGCCAAGGTAAACTGCTGGAGGCCCTTTCAATGTGCATGTTTATTATTAAACCCTTTTCCATGAGAGGAATAAAGTGCAACTTAACTATAGCCACTGCTACGAGATCTTTGTTGCCAATTCAGTTAACTTAATTTGTGTTGCTCCGAATCACAACACATGTTATCTCAAAGCCACCAGCACATTAAATTAGAGACCTCACAAAATTATATAGAATCTTATTGTCGCAAGTTCAAGTGTCCAAAGGGTTGGCCTGATTGATTTTTCTTAATTGAGGATAAGGGTTAAGCGATTAGTCCATCATTGATTTTTATTTATGGGTTTTGGGAAATTTTAACTGTAAAAATAATTAATCCACGAACAGGAACTTATCTTATATTATATTCGATCAATCAAATCAAATTTTATCTGTAAAGCCCATATTTACAAATCACAATTTGTCTCAAAAGGCTTACCAAGGCGCAACATCCTCTGCCCTTAACCCTCAACAAGAGTAAGGAAAAACTACCCCCCCCAAAAAAATATATTAAAAAACATAACCCTATTAACAGGGGGGGGAAATGTAGAAACCTCAGAGAGAGACTTGAGGGATTCCTCTCCCAGGATGGACAGAAGTTCAATAGATGCCATGTGCATAAAGTGACTGTCGGTCAGGATGAACTAAATTAATCAATAAATTAATAAATCTCTCTCTCTCTCTCTCTGACTCTCTCCAGTAACACATAGACACACCGACACCGACTCAGATGACGTCCTCTGACCTGCTTAAATGTTTATAAGTGGATGTATGTAATGTATTTTTGATATATCTGTTACTTTTCTTCAATGAGTATAATCTTTCTTCATTACTGCGCACATTCATACAGCTCTTCCTGACTCTGCTCTCCCTCTTTCTCTCTCTCTATCTCTCTTCTGTAAACTCATTTGTGAACACATCGTAAACTCATTTCATCATAATCTGGTCTTCTCAAACACAATGATGGTGCTAGAATCTTTTACTGCACTATAGGTTTACTAAGAGGATGTTGGTCGTCTTCTAACCAGAAGGACGGCGGTTTGATCCCAGCCGTTCCCATTTGCTTGCTGAACTGTCCTTGGGCAAGATACTGAACCCTAAATTGACCATAAAAAAAATATATATGCACATAGATGCACTGTGACAATGTGTGTGTGAATGGGGAAATATACAAAATTACTGTAAAGCTCTTTGTTCAAGATTAGAAAAACCCTTTCTGCAGTTATGTTGCCAAATGTTATGACATTTTATCACTATAGATTTACATGACAAAAACATTTCTACAAATAAACTATATCATGTTATATCTATGGTATAGATACTAATCTAACTTCTATATGTACTGAAATGTCATTAATTCTAAATAAATTTAGATTTCTTATCTAATCTTGTCCTAAAATGTGCTACTTGAGCTCTCCTTTGCTCCAAGTGTCCAGAGGGCAGCCAGTCACTGATTGCATAATGAGGTGTGTGTGTGTGTGTTTGTGTGTGTGTGCCCGTGCTCCTTCAGTGCTGTGTGGAGCCCAAACACACACCCTCTCCAGTAATCAAGTCCCCTCTGTTCTAGTGAAGGCAACATCCGGTCATGATTAACCAAAATGTTTCATAACACCACTGACACAGAAACACATCAGATGTCCCCAAAAAAGATGTGTGTTATAGTTACATGTTTTGGGATACCATTCACAAAGTGGCAAAAAAATATATGGATTAACCTGAAGCCGTGTGTTTCCCACTGACAGGAGAGCTGGATACAGTTGGGCAACGATTTGTCCGGCTATCCGGAAGCCCTGCATTCAATAAGGTTGTCACTAACATATTTCTGGGTGATGGTGTATCCTTGTTTGGGCACACCAATTTGTCATATCATACTGTACAAAGAGCCAGTTATGGGCAAATACAGGGGAGCTTCAATTATCAGCATTCAAGGGGTCACAGCATAATCAAAAGGGCTTTTGGAAAGTCTAAAACTAGATGGAAGACTACCCTTTTCAGAGACTTGGAGGTTAAAGGGACTCCTTATTGCTTCTGGAGTTTCATCCAAGTGTTCTTAAGCCCCAGCATTCAAATTCAACTCCAAATTAGATCATTTACAACATGTTCTGGCAACTCAGCCAGAATACATTGTTGTTGGAGCAGCAGTTAAGTGCAGAGCCCTCGTTGCTGTATGCAAGTTAGATTAGGTGCGTCTTGTGTCTTCAAAGACACAAGACACAAGTGACATGAGATTGTGAAAATACTACATTTGTGGGTCTCTCGAGTCGCTTTTGCAGCCATCTTGCCATTGATTCGAAAAATGCACACTCTAAGAGCACATGACAACATACTGCTGCATAAAAACAAAATGTGTATGTGCAAAAACACACAGCAACAGCACAAGTAAGGGAGGAAGTGCCAATGTAAGTGAGTCTAATGGAATAGATTCAGCTCAGTGGGCAGTCGTTTGGGCAGTCGTGACTCAGTGTGTTCGCCCTCTTTTCAGTACAACTCACACTGGTGGCTGGGAAAGAGAGATTTGTCACGATAACTGATGTACTAAATATAAAGTGGGTAAACTATCACCTTCAGTCATATAGGTACTGCACCCACATAAACATACATCAACTCAACTTTCATTTTCTCTTCGAGGGACTATTTATTGTTGTTTTCACTGTGAATTCATTCCCTGACGAACAGACTGTGGGTGAACTCAGATGTCTTTACCACCCACTCCATTCCTGGTGTTTCCATGCAAATGTTTCAAGGGAAAAAAACATCACAGTGGTGCATTAACAGGGGAAAAATTAAGATGTAAAGTGAGATTACAAGAGTGTCAGGATTTAAGCATTCACTGCTGTATGCTGTTAACCTGAGATGACTGCTCATCATACACACTGCTGAAATCACTGTGTCTCTGCTTTTGTTTCTTAAATTTATCTTTCCAACACCAGTTCTCAGTCAGAGCGGTGTAGTCCGACTGCAGATTCAGTCTGCAGGTTTTCTGTGGTTTTCATAGGCCCCCGTTTCCAACTGCTGGGCTGCTGTCCCTTATGACTGATGCTAATGTGTTCATGATGGTGATGGAAATCCTTAGGACAATAAATGACTGAAGAAGAGCATTGGAAGGTTTTCTGCGTAAGGAATTAGTCTTGAAGGAAATATTTTATGTAGGTGGCACTTTACTACGGTGGCCCTGAGAGCTCAACGAACAGCAACTTAAGAAAACACATGCAAGTTGACAAAACACAAGCAAAGTAAGAAAACATCTTCATCAATTTCACAACACAACACAACACATTACAGAAACGCGCAGCAAATAGACAAACGCCCTGCAAATAGACAAACGTGCTGCAAATAGACAAACGCGCAGCAAATAGACAAACGCGCAGCAAGTAGAGGAGAAAACACAACGGAAGTGTTTCCAGAGGACAGCTAAAAGTGATGGACACTGCTGCCATAAAAACGTCCAATACACCATACAAATTCGGTTCCACACAGGGTTCGGCCACCCGCGGCTCTGGAGCAGAACGCGGCTCTTCAGCCCCTCTGCAGTGGCTGTACAGTTCAGTGTTGTGCATATATTTCGCAAACGCTGAACTTAACGAATCAGTTTTCATATTATTAACGTGAACGTTACGATGAACGTGAGTGAACGTCACGTTAATTTATTTAATCATCATCATATCAGGCCATCATGAAATACCAGGAGCGGGCCAGTGTGTGTGTGTGTGTGTGTGTGTAGCGAGCGCTCCGGTCCCGGGCATAGACTGTATATAGGGCCCGGGTCCCGGGGCTCCGACCCCGCCCACTCGCTCTTTTGATGTTAAAGGTTTCCTACCCCTGCACACTATGGACAATATATTGCCTCACAAACAGCGGCTTGCTTGTTAGCGCTGTTTATTCAGTTTAACAGGAGAAGACGACATGTCTCTAGATCGGACCATCTTCCGTGATCAGATGGGTCTCTCCAAGTGAGTGGGCGGGGTCGGAGCACCGGGACACACGCACACAAACACACACACACACACTCGCCCGCTCCTGGTATTTCACGATGGCCTGATACGGTGATGATTTAAAAAATGTACGTGACGTTCACTCACGTTCATCGTAACGTTCACGTTAATAATATGAAAACTGATTCGTTAACTTCAGCGTTCACGAAATATATGCACAACACTGTACTGTACAGCCACTGCAGAGGGGCTGAAGAGCCGCGATGGGCTCCAGAGCCGCGGGTGGCCGAACCCTGTGTGGAACCGAATTTGTATGGTGTATTGGACGTTTTTGTGGCAGCAGTGTCCATCACTTTAAGCTGTCCTCTGGAAACACTTCCGTTGTGTTTTCTCCTCTACTTGCTGCGCGTTTGTCTATTTGCAGCACGTTTGTCTATTTGCAGGGCGTTTGTCTATTTGCTGCGCGTTTCTGTAATGTGTTGTGTTGTGTTGTGAAATTGATGAAGATGTTTTCTTACTTTGCTTGTGTTTTGTCAACTTGCATGTGTTTTCTTAAGTTGCCGTTCGTTGAGCTCTCAGGGCCACCGTACTTTACACATCACAAAAGCAATTTATTATGCAACCACCATATGAAGACAAACATTCAGTATTTGCTATCATATAACAGTGAATCTCACTGGGAGAATGCAAAACTGCTCTTGATCACCAGCCTCTTTTCTGCGGGGCATCTGGACCAAATTCCATTCACTAACCACATATAACTTTTCACCTTCTTACCAAGATTGAGATGAGGAGAAGATTAATACAACTCATATGTCTGTCCAACACAAAAACAATTTGTGGTGTCACTAGGGCAGAAACCCTATAATATTCCTACAAATTGGGGTAACTTTGGAGTTGCACCCACGGCGTGAATATGTTACTCAGCAAGAGAGGGATGTGAGCATATACAGTATAGCAGAGCAAGAAGATCAGGTGAGTTTGCAAGGCTTTCACCTGCTATCTGTGTAGCTTAATGGATTTTTAATGGTTGACTTTCTAATTGATACATATCTGTCTTAGAGTTTGATCCAGCCTGTCAGACAATTCATAAATAAACTAAAACTTTCCACGACAACAATACATCTTTCTGTCATAAAACAGAAAAAAAAATAAACATAGTGGACTACTGGATCCTTCAGGGTGGTCCCTTTCCACTGTATGCCTGTCAGGTCATGTTTCATGCATTACACATGAAGCTGTCATTGCTGATAAGTCTCATGGCAACTGACAAGAAAAGTAGATAAATAATAATTTTGTGTTAAAAGTAAAAAACAACCCAGTACGTCTAGTTTATTGGATGAATCTCAGCAACATGCATCTAAACTGGACGATTTACACTGTCACTTTTGGATCAAGTAAAAGATTTGTATTCGTATAACCCAGACATGGGCAAAGTACGGCCCGCGATTCAAGAGTCAACTACCAAGGCAAGTTTTTTGGTGGCATTCGAAATAGCAAAGGCTATCAAGTCAAAAGTTTGCCCACCCCTGGTATAGCCCATATTCCCACACATTTTAACTCAAAGGTGTGACATGCTCTGCACTTAACCCTCAGCAAGAGGAAAAACTACCCCAAAAAGCTATTAACAGGGGAACAAAAAATAAAAAGATGCCTCAGAGAGATCCACATGAGGGATCCTTCTCCAAGGATGGAGAGAAGTGCAATAGATGCTGCATGTAGCAGAGCACGTCAACAAGATTTACAGTTTATGAGAAAAGACAGGGACTAACATAAATGGAGAGGTATATCTATGTTTAAAGTATTTGTACATAAGTAAATGTCCGGCAGAGATACATGTAGCTGTAATGACAGTTGTAATGACTGAGGTTTTGTCATTAATAGTAGAGTATGTGAGGTTATTTTGTTAATTTATGCAATCTAGTTGTAATCATAATCCACATCAGCTGCTACCATCCAGGATCACTATCACAATCCACCATCTCTATCTACCATCACTTCCATCCATGGTCATGATCTACGATCAACATCCATGGTCACGATCTTCGATCTACAAAACACACACACATGCTGATATTGCCAAATTGGATAAGTCATTTTATAATGTATAGTTGATTTATATGATAATCTAATTCTAATGACAACTGACTACAACACTGAAATAATAACATGGAAAATATAGAAATGATTTTTACTTGATAGCAAGGGGGGGAGGAGAGGGTGAGGTAAGAAAGGGTGAAGGGGAAAGGTTGAGACCTTTCAGGACAAACTACTATGTCCTCATCCCTCTCTTCTTCGTTCTCCTCCTTCACTGTCTCCAGGCAGTTGGTGTACGCTTTGCAGCGAGCACGGCGTTTCCTGGTCTCTTTTTTCACGAGACCATCCTTTTCTCTCAGCTGCTCCTGCAGCGCCTCCACCTGTTCCTTCAGAGACAAGTTTACATCTTTAACAGCCGTAATCTCACCCATGGCTTGGAGGAGTTCAGCTTTGACAGTCGTCACGAGGTCTTGTTGCTGCATGCTTCACACCTGAGACAAGATCTACTTATTGATGAAGCTGTGCAGAAACTCAGAGCTTCGTACAGTTGATGCACAGTTTTCTCTCATCTGCTCAGTCGTTTGTTGTCTTCCTGTCAGTTGGTGGTTGTCGAGGATTCGTTCTCTCAAGAAGTTTCTAATCTCGTCTTGATCTTGGAGGCAAATTAAGTTTGGCTGCAGGTGACAACATGAAATAGTATCTAAGATATAGGTGAAATTGATCCATTGACAGACATTCAATATAAAATAATTGAGAGAAAGAGAGAGATATAAATAACAGGCAAAACATCCCTCATCAGTCACCATAGCAACCACATGCTTCGATTTGAATTTGATTGGCCTAAAATGCCAAGAATACCACAGGAGTCAAAGATAAGCAGCAGAAAACACAAGACAGGCCATCAACAATATTCCCATATTCGTCATGAAAGCAACCACCCTCGGGAAAATGAGTTGGTGCCAATCAAACAAAACAACAACCAGCATAGAAACCAGCACATTATCAAGATTTAACAGCAGCAACTTCATATTTTGCAGTAGCTTAATTTTAAACTTAAATTATGAGCCTGAATTGTAGAGGTTAGCATGCTGGATGAATACAGAAAAGTCAAAAAGACAGCCTCCTGTCTCCTGTCGAAGGTGTCCAATCAGATTCGTCCTGTTGTCACAGCCACAATGGAGTTATGATGGAATGTCAATGTCAATCAAAATCTGCTTCAAATTAAAATCTCAGCATCTGGTTGCTATGGTGATGGAAAAACCTACTGATGAAGGACGTTTTCCCAATCATTTATTTCAGTGAATATTTTGTTTTACTCTAACTCATGAAGGTATGTTGATTACTAAATTTGATTAACATTTGAAAAAATAACAATGATATGAATAATTTTATTTAATACTATTAAGTTGTATGTTTAAATCTATATGCGTGTGTACAATTATCCTTTATTAGTCCCACAATTTGTCAGTTAACCCTTGCATCGTGTTTGGGTCAAATATGAACCTTTTGACAATTGACAGCAGTAAAAATACCCAAATATCACTCTTCTGGCCTGAAGCGTGACCAGTTTTCCTACAGTTACAACAAATACACAAAAAGCTTGTGTATGTGAGAAAAAAAAATGCGGCAGGAGTTACGGGAGAAATAATATGGAATACATGACATTACATATTGTCATGAATTACATATATAATGCTTCACACTGTCATTTATTGCCTAGTAGTGTCTGCATTATAATGCACATAAAAATAAACCTGCAGAATAATAATATTTAACTGCCAAGTGTGGATGGTATTTAGTAATACCTCATATGAATTTAGAAATTTGTATTAATTCAATGTATATCTCAGCACAGTGCTTTTGGTTGTACATTATACATAATAAGAATCCAAAGGTAAGTGAGCTGCTATTTCAATGGCTGAGGTTATGGCAGCAAGACAAACTGTGCAAGAGGCTCTAGATCTGATCTTCCAAGATGAGGAAGCAGATGGTGATTTGGAGGAGGATGTGTCAGAGCAGGAAGACAACATGGAGGAACACTCTGACTACAGTGGTCCTCTAGTCCAGTGGTTCTCAAATGGGGGTACGCGTACCCCTGGGGGTACTTGAAGGTACTCCAGGGGGTACTTGAGATTTTTTTGAAATATATTTATAATTAGCATCCATTCAAATATTCAATAAAATATAAGTGTAAGTTCATGAACAAAATTTTATATTCAATAGGCTTTTCAATTTCATTATCCCAAAAAAACAGAGTCTCCCCCATACCGATGGTTTGACCCAACCTGGCACACGCCACCTGTCATCACCTGTCATCACTGCCGCCTTGAAAACTTCAACAATGGAGTCGAGTTGAAGTGCTGCAGTAATGCTGCTGAAACATGGAGAGACAAGCACCAAAGAAGGCGAACCAGAGCAGAGAGCCTTCCCTAAACAACACCGTGAGAGCTTGTGCCTCTTCGGAGGGTCGCTAAAACGTCGGCGTCTCTACCGGTACCCTTTCAAAATAAAAGCATGTAATACAAAAACGGAAATGAAATTGTATGACCTTAAAGCGAGCAAATATTTCACAATAAAATAACAGAAAGACACTTCAACAATATTAACAATAACATAGATTGGTTTATTTACACTTTTGTTTTTTCTGTGGGGAGAGATTAGCCAACAGTGGCATTAAGCCACCACATCTTCAGCGGTATCTCCAGACAAAACATGAAAGTCATGTTGGTAAGCCACCTGAGTTTTTTAAGAGGAAACTTTCTGAATTCAGGTCATCTCAAGACACGATGCGAAAAGCCTCCCATAAGCAAACGGAAACAAGCTACCTGTCAGTATTCTTTTCGATCCTGAAAGAAGATATTTTAAGATGATAAATATTAAAAAATATATGTTTTGAGCTAATCTTTTATTTAAAACCAAGTTAATGATTTATTTTTTGGGAAGAAGTGTTTAGCTGTAATTAAGTGCATCAGTTCAACTTGAGAAACTATCTTTATTATGATCCCAAAAGAGGTCACTTTAAGTTGATAATTATTTTGATGTGCACAAATCTTTATTTATATTGAGATAATAATAAAAGTCTTTAGTTATTTTTATATCTTTTTATTTCCAAATAGTTCAAGAGAGACAACTACAAATGAGCAATGTTATGGACATTGATGGAGTTTTAAATTTGAATGTGTCTAGTTACAAGGATTAATAAATCACATTACATCCTTCTTTCAACCAAAAATGCTTTGCGCTGGTTAGGGGGTACTCTGCAGAATTTTTTTTTTCAACGGGGGTACGTCACTGAAAAAAGGTTGAGAACCACTGCTCTAGTCCACATCAAGTTGCAGGCAGGATAGCAGCAGAAAATGCAATTTGAGTGACTCAGTTTTAATGGTAATAGATTAGATTACTTTATTGTCATTGCACAGTACAAGTACATATACAACAAGATGCTGTTTAGCATATAACCAGAAGTGCAAAAAAGGCAGTAAAGTGTATTGTGCGTATAATTTTGTGCTGCTATCACTGTGAAGCAGAGTTCAGCAGGGTGACAGCCGCAGGGATGAAGCTGTTCCTGAACCTGCTGGTCCGGGAACGGAGGACCTTGTAGCGCCTCCCAGAAGGGAGAAGGTCCTTTACAATGCTGCGCGCTTTCATCCAGTGTTAATTTCGTTGACGAAGACTATGACGAAATATATTCGTTAACGACCTTTTTTCCATGACGAAGACGAGACGAAGACGTAACGAAAACGAATCTTTGAAAATAAAAACTATGACGAAATCTATTTTAATTTTCGTTGACGAGACGAGACGAGACGAAAATGTTGGTGGTTGACTGAGTGTGTCTGTGTATGTGTGTGTGCGCCCCAGATAGCGCTCCGGTCCGTAGCTCCGCCCCCCGCCTCGCGCACTCGCTCAGAGAGACACAGTGAAAGCAGAGCGCGTTCTCGTGGAGCAGCCTCTCAGTGACCGACTGCTTCTTAACTATGGAAACAGTGAAAACCAGAGTTTCTATGGTCTCAGCTGCTCAGAGATCAGCCCCTCAGCTTCTTGATCAGAGCAGAAGCTGCAGTTGGTTTGTACCGATGTTCAGTTTCTGTGTCCGGCTCCAGTCTGACCTGCTCTCCCTTTTTGTTTTCACATTTAAAATTAAATATATATTTTTAAGCTATTAGGCTGCAGCTATATGTTTTTATAGAAAAGGAGTTTAATGTGGTTATTAAATGTGACTAAAACTAGACTAAAATGGAATTAGTTTTCGTCGACTAAAACTAGACTAAAATGTAATTTGTTTTCGTCGACTAAAACTAGACTAAAATGGAATTTGTTTTCGTCGACTAAAACTAAGAAGGATTAAAATGACTAAAAGGTGACTAAAACTAATATGCATTTTCGTCAAAAGACTAAGACTAAGACTAAATCAAAAATAGCTGCCAAAATTAACACTGCTTTCCACAGACATCTCTTGCTCTGGACAGCTGCAATGGTGGGGAGTGAAGAACCGGTGATGCGTTGGGCAGTTTTCACCACCCTCTGCAGTGATTTCCGGTCCGCAAACGAGCATGTACCATACCACACTGAGCTGCAGTTGGTGAGGATGATCTTGATGGTGCAGCAGTAGAAATTCACTAGAATCTGGGGAGACAGATAGGCCTTCTTTAGTCTCCTCAGGAAGAAGAGTTGCTGGTGACATTTCTTGACCAGGGTTGAGGTGTTGAGGGTCCAAGAGAGGTCCTCAGAGATGTGGACACCCAGGAACTTGAAGCTGGTGACATGCTCAACCTCCGTCCCGTTGACATGGATGGGGGTGTGTGTGCCACCTTTCTTCCTGAAGTCTACAATGAGCTCTTTGGTTTTCTTGGTGTTGAGAGCCAGGTTGTTGTCAGCGCACCACTCCGCCAGATGCTGGACCTCTTCTCTGTAGGCCGACTCATCGTTGTTGCTGATGAGGCTAATCACCGTTGTATCGTCTGCAAACTTGACAATGGTATTAGAACCATGTACAGGTGTGCAGTCATAGGTGAAGAGGGAGTAGAGGAGAGGACTCAGCACACAGCCCTGTGGCACGCCCGTGCTCAGGATGAGGGTTGAACAGGTGTGGTTCTCTAACCTAACAGACTGGGGTCTGTTGGATAGGAAGTCCAGTATCCAGTTGAAGAGGGAAGTGTTGATGCCTAGGTCACCGAGTTTTCGTGATCAGTTTGGAGGGGATGATGGTGTTGAAAGCTGAACTGAAGTCTATGAACAGCATTCTTAAATAGGAGTTGTTATTGTCCAGGTGAGAAAGTGCGGCGTGAAGTGCCGTGGAGATGGCAGCCTCCATACTCCTGTTCTGGCGGTAGGCGAATTGGAAGGGGTCCAGTGTGGGTGGTAAGCAGGTTTTAAGGTGAGCCAGGACCATCCTCTCGAAGCAATTCATACAGGTGGGGGTGAGTGCAACAGGGTGGAAGTTGTTTAGGCTCGCTGCAGTGGAGTGTTTAGGCACCGGCACGATGGAGGTGGTTTTAAAGCACGTGGGGATAGCTGCTTGGGCCAGTGACAGGTTGAATATGTCAGTCAAGACCTCAGCTAGCTGCCCAGCACAGGCCCTGAGCACGCGTCCGGGGATGCCATCAGGGCCAGCAGCCTTAAGTGGGTTGATCCTGCTCAATGCAGCACACACGTCGATGGAGGAGAGTGTGAGGGGCTGGTGGTCTGTAGTGAGCACAGCCTTGATAGCCGCCTCCTGGTTGTCCGTGTCAAAGCGAGCATAAAAGCTGTTGAGATCACCAGGGAAGGAGGCATCGCTGTTTTGGGGGTGGTGTTGGTGGGTTTGTAGTCAGTTAGAACCTGGATGCCTTGCCACATACGTCTGGGGTCAGAGTTGTTCTTGAAGTGCTCCTCAATCCTTAGAGTGTGGCAGTGCTTGGCCTTCTTGATGCCCCTCTTCAGGTCAGCCCTGGATGAACTGTAGGCCTAAGCATCACCTGATCTGAAAGCGGTGTCTCGTGGCTTCAGTGGTAGGCGGACCTCTTTGTTCATCCATGGTCTCTGGTTAGGCTATGTAGTGATACGTTTGAGGGTGGTGATACTGTTGATGTTGGTGTTGATGAAGTCCAGAACGGAAGATGCATAGGTCCGTGTGGGAGTCCAGTGTGGCCTGAATGGCAAACGCCCTCCTGGAGTGCAATGTCTGCTCCCTCTGGCCACACTTTAACTGTCCTCACTGTGGGGACAGTTAAAGTGTGGCCAGAGGGAGCAGACATTGCACTCCAGCTCCGGTTCGAACACACAGTCTGATTCTGATTCTAACACATCACAAGCCATTTTAATTATCTGGACATGATTAAAAGACTCACACAAATGCTTCACACACGTTCACACACACACATTAATTCAGGGGAGATTTGGGGTTCAGTATCTACCCCAAGGACAAATTGGACTGCAGTCTGGAGGAGTCTGGGGTCAAATCTGTGACCTTCTAGTTAGTGGACGACACTCTTCCTCCTTAGCCACAGCCAAAGTTCAAGTTAAGTGAAGTTAATCAAACTTTGGCGGATGTCGCTCTTTTGCTCTACGTGCACCAAAATGTATGTGGACCCCACTCTGCCTCAAAAGACCAAAGCAACCAATTTAACTGATATCCATACCCACTGTATAAATGTAAATGTCAAGTAACAACATAACAAAAAAAGACTTTGCACATCCATTTTGTGGAACAGGTGCGTAGGAGAGGAACAAGTAGATCAAAAGTTGTGAAAGAGCTCCCACACAGTTTTAATTAACAATATAACACAACAATGTGCTAAGCCAAACAGACCTGCTGCAACCCACTGAGCAAAGCAAGTTTCATGCTGTGCAATCATTTATTTAAATTGTCAATATATTGTAATTGATGAATAAATCAGAGACATTTTCAAGGTCTCATTAAACAACTCTTAATAAACATATTTGTGTGTGTGTGTGTGCGTGTTTTAACGTTACTGGACAACATTAACTTGACTAAAGAAAACTTAAATACTTATTTTTGCAATATGGGAGAAATTACATTTGTTCCTCAGAAAACTGTCTCCATCAAATTTTGGGTCCAAGAGGATGAAACATGGAGAGACTTTACACACACATTTTGTGGGAATGTTGAATGAATGACTGCACTTATTTGTTTCTCCCCTGGGAAATGTCATAGATTTTAATTTGATTTCCTGGTCTCACTGGTACAAAATCATTACTGCTTTTGTATATATGATTTATTTCTCCCAAGATGTAAAAGTTCCTATATTTTGTTAAAAATATGTGGACTGTAGAATAAAATAAAAAATCATGCATCTCTCAGTAAACTATCACTTATTTTACTCTAGAAGCTTAAGTTTCTGTTTATTGACTGCCACAACAAATACAAAAAATTAACTTACAGCAGCAATAAGTATCGTTATATACACTCCAGAAAGTCATAAATGAGCAACGATACAATATAAACACAAGGAAATATGAAAATTAAGTAATTTAATTAATATGTAAACAGAATATATACAGTGTAATAGGACTACCAATGTATAAAATTCTAATTGCACAAACAGAAAACCATAAATTCAAAAGATTAGCACACTTTCTTATTGTACAGTTTTAAAGCAGCATGAACAAAGGAGCAGCAATACGTCTCCTTCAGGCACTTTGGGTGGATCAGTCTGTCTCTGAAGGAGCTGCCCAGTGCTGTGATGGTGTCCTGCTGGGGTTGTGAATGATTCTCCATCAGAGATGACAGCTTAGCTATCTTACACTGTCCCACCACGTCCACTGGGTCACGGATGGAGCTGGCCTCTCGAATGAGTCTGTCCAGTTTCTTCCAGTCGGCAGTCAAGATGCTGCAGCCCCAGCAGACCACTCCAAAGAAGACGGGTGATGCCACTACAGAGTAGGGGGGAGCGGGGTAATGTGAGAAATTGGGTTATGTGAGAAACCCCCTGTATCTAGGCAACGGAACACATTTGTGGTCATGTGACCATTATGTTTTCAAGCCCCTCCCATTCCCCCTTGCCATGAAGGAGAAGCTGGTGCTGGTGCTGTGGAAAAATTAGTTTTTTCCATGTAAAAGTAAATTTTTCTTGCTTTGAACTTCAACTGTTGCGTCAAAACAAATTAATTCAGGTAGAAAAACTTATATCATACATGTTGGTGAACTTCCAACATATAAAACCATGTGATCGATGCTAGCTGAAGATTAACCTGAATTGCTAAGAAATGTTGTTTTTTCTAAAATGTTGGCTGTGGGGTAAAGTGACACATGCTGTGGGGTAAAGTGAGACAAATGCTGTGGGGTAACATGAGACATGAAGCACAAGTTAAGTTTAGTCTTAAACATATTTTAGTGTAATATTACATTAAATATATTTTTATTTTTAATGTCATAAACATTGTAGAAAAGCCATCATGCCAATAAACTACACCAGGAAGACAACCTGTAGTCCTTAAGAAAAGCTGGAAGGGATAGAAATATTGACAAGAAAACCCTAAAAATATTCATAAAGAAAAAAGAGAAAGGGGAAGTAAAATCAGTAGCCTGGGGTGCAGTAGCTGAGGCAAAGAGAATAGTCACAGATGAGATGGAGGAGGAGCTTGCTAAACACTTGAAACAACTAGCTGACCAGTTCCATGGCCTTGCTCCAGTTTAGTGCCGTGAACTGGCATTTGAATATGCAAAGAAAAACAATATCCCTGTCCCTGCCAATTGGACAGAGATCACATTAATCATAATAATCATAAATGTGCTTAATTGACCAATCCCCATGATTCTATTACTAGTCTGATATTAGTTTTGGAATGTGTGGTTGTCAATCTAGCTGTCGGGATTTTAACTATTACAACATATGTTGTTATGGTAGTTTTAAAGTGAAAAAAGTAAGAGGATCACCTTACCCCCTTGATTTTCCCCTTAGCTGGGGTAAAGTGAGACACAAGACCACTTTTTAAAAAACAATCATATTTTCACTGCCCTTTGTCCTGAAGACATTCTGATCATTTCCATTGTTAGGAAACATCCTGAATTAATGGGAAATGTGTAAATTTTACTGATATATCATTTTAGCTCGCCTAGAGGGGAGCAAATGTAAAACAATTCTCACATTACCCCGCTCTCCCCTACCTAAAAAGATGATGCTTCCATTTTACTATCCCCTTTGCTGCTGCAACACTGCAAGTAATTGTTTTGCCCTTAAATAGAGTTTGTCATGATTTTCTACTCATGAAATTTGATGTGTGTGTTTGAACTCATGACCCTTCTACTTGCAGCAACCTCATTTTCACTCTTTTGTGCCTGTCTCAGTCTTCATAATAACTTTTCACACAGTAGTTGTGGCTGTGACTTGTCTTCTTTTGTAAGACCCGTAGTTGTAGCTCAGCTGATGTATGGAGACATCAACTTTAAATCAGTAACAACAGTAACATTTACTGATTACCAAGCCAACACTCATTTCAATGCAAATGTGATGGAGTCAGCACTGGACACGGAGATGGATGTAGTCTTCACAGATTGCAGTGGGCGATGCATCCTACCTTCCCCTGGGACAACTGAGGAATTATTATCTTTGTTAGTATTACTATTAATAAACAAAAGCAGTTGCATGAGAGTATTAAACATGGACAATGGTAATTATATAATCTTGACTGATATCACCAACCTCTCGGTTGCCAGTGCAAAACTTAAGCATATAGCCTGTTCTTTTTGCAACTGGTGTGAATTGAAATACATTGAATTGAAAGCCTGCGTAGCATTAACATTTTATATTTGACGTTCTTCAAAGCAGATTATCTTGTTTCTTTTTATCATTGATTGAATGAATTCTTACTATTTGGACTTTTTACCAATGAAACACCTATCAACAACACTAACACTACCTCCATACACACTTAACACACCAATAAACCTAGAGCAGGGGTTGACAACTCAGGTGCAGAACTGAGCTTGTCCACACAATGCATGTTGTACAGGTTAAACACATAAACAAACACAGGTGATAAAATAAATATTATTAAGTAATAAAATAGACATTATTGCTAGGTGGGCAGTTCTGGCAGGCAAGGAAAGTGTTGTTTAAAATATTGTTTTCGTACATCTTTGTTGGATAAGTGGTTTTATAAAGCACTTTATTGACCTTTTACTTTTTATTACACTGACCGTAACAAGCATAGTCACCTTGAGTTATCGTTACTTCACCGGATTCACGTTTTCCTACTAGAGCCTCTCCGCCCCGCTCGTTCCATGTCTGTGCATGTGTGTATGCAGGAGCGTGCACTGCGTATTGAGTATTACCGGAAAACGACAAATATGAGCTCCACAGTCAAAGAGTAAATATGTTTTAATCACTGTTTGAATTATTAAGGAGAGAAGTTTAAATAATTGTTGAAGATGTGCGAGGCTGAGCATCCCCTGATGACATTGGTGTAACATATGTGCTGGATGCGGACAGTCTCGGCCCAGTTTAACCTCTGCTGTGTACCATAATAAAGCAGCGACAGTCTGGTGCCCTCCTCAACTGCTGCCTGCAGATGCCCTGGAGAGTGTTCTGCTTGAAGGTTTGTCGATTAGTGAGATTACAGGCCTTTATGAGCATTGGTGTTGGGAGCAAACTTCTCCACACTGATGGTTAAAAAGCCTTGTAATGTTGATCTACTGTAAGCACTCTTACGTCAATAAACCAAAAGATATAGAGTTGACCCCATGACACACTTGGAAAGACAGCTCCTTAATTTACAGCTATGAACAATCCGGCTTTAAAAAGAGTTGAGCCTACCAACATATGCTAATGAACATATGGATGCAGAAATACAGAAATACTAAAAATACTAAATACTAAATGTCAACATGTTGATATAGACAAATAGCCTAAATAAATATAAATAAATAAGTAAGTAAGAATATATAATCATATCTTGTATATATGTTTTGTATATCTTGTATATATGTTTTGTTATAACCACTCATTTTAATAGAGTGTTTCTTTTGGTGTAATGTGACTATGTTGCAGAGGAAGTAAATCAACGAGGAACATTTCTCTACAGTTTTCCTTTCACACATGCACAATGCAACAGGAAATTCTCTGCTAAGACACGTTCCCAACAACAAACAATCCTCAAAAGATTCAGGTGAGGGGTGATGTAGCAGGAGAAGGCAGGATGTAACATTTTAATTCCACTGCAGAGATCACATGTTTTTGTTTACAGCACATCAACACTGGTGGCGGTCCTCGGAAACTGAGGTGTTTGTTTTGTTTTTGTTCCTATCCTCATTTTTAGTACAACTACCAGGCTGCAGCAGATTTTGGTTTAATAATAGCATGGTAAAACAGTCTAACATACACAAACCCACACACAAAGAAAACAGAAACTTCTCTGAAACAAGATGTTGAAAGGGGTTGGGTGTCTCAGGTTTGAAAACCTCTGACAGGAACATTGTATTGCTCTGCTGTGTGGAGTATGGAGACAGTCTATTGGAAGTGCAGAGTTAATATTATAAGTAATAATATAATAAGCAAACGACGTGGGAGATAATGGTAAAATAGCCTTAAACTGAGTATAGGAGTGGGAAAAAAACAGATGAGAGGAAAGATTTTGTTACCTTTGCAGTTCTCCCAGGGCAACGCATTAAAGCACATGATGCCTTATAACACTGGATCATTTCCGTCTCCCCAGCTTGCCCCTAATCAGATCAATATTAACTGTCGAGAGATGAAATCAGATTTGTGCTCAAAGGAGATAACCTTACATCCAATCCAGTAAAAGTGTGACTTATACTTTCAGACAGACAAGGAAACACGAAATTCTATATGAGGCTCTTGAAAGCCCTACTTTTTGGCATCTCAAGACCAAAGTGATGAGATGATGTGATTGACCTGTTGAGGAGAGTCATGCATGGCAGGTGGCAGCCATTAGGAGACAAAGATTCAATAAAGCCATTGGGGGGAGAATGGAGATACCAGACTGTACTTTGAGCAGTAAACCAAGACCCTGTGGTGTGAATTTGACAGCTTTTCTAAAAGTACACAATGTTTGCTTAGTTTATGAATAGTTTTTTAGCTACACTAACCATTTAGTGCTTCTGAGGATGGCAATGTACATTTTTATGTGAAACCAAAGGTTTGGATGAATGGCCATGAAACATGAATTCTCCTCAAATAATGCATTTGGTGAGATGTTGCGCAGCACTCTTTACTTATACAGTTGAATGCATTAATAACCGTTATAACCTGTGGATCTCTATGTAATATCTCATCAACAGGATGGATTATCACACCCACATTTTTTTCTTATCTAGTACCATTATCCAGTTGAAATTCCAATGTATCCAATAATGATTTAATGACCAAATACTTGCCACACTAACATTTCTTAAACCCCAGATGTACTTTGTGTTGCTAATTGGCATGCTTAGGTGAAGACATTGAATTTGTTCAAAATTATTCCTGCTTATCTATAATTGATTTAATATTCTAAATTGTTTGATATCCATGAAGATGTGTCAAATCTAGGGCAGCTGGACTTGGTTGTAGATTTTTTAAGATGTCACCTCTCGCTATGATGACACTTGTTTGTTAATGTGTCTGGCTGTTGCAACAACAGTAATTTGTGTCATGGGATCTGAGGGTCATTTGAGGCTAAGTGTGAGTATGAAGACTGGTCTTGGTAACAACCCCACAGAGGTTAAATACCTGGGATTCCTCACTAATAAGTCTACTAAGAGAAGTGTTACGTCTTATTTAATGATGAAACATTCTTTGATATAATCTAATCATGCATGTTTGTATGCTGGCATTCGCCTTTAGCTCAAAGTGCCACTTCGAGGAAGCAAAGCCTCATGATGATCCGCCATCCAGATCGGATCCACTATAGTCCACAGTCATTGTCCACTGCCGCTTATTAGGATCCATCATCAGCTGCCGACCTCGGTCGTGGTCCACCACCATTGTATGATGCCAACGCGACACAGGATCCGCCATTACCACTACGATCAGCCCGCATGATATAGAATCCGTCATACTGGAGCAACCATTGCGACCTCTGATGCGCGATCCACAATCGTAATCCATGGTGCGGCCACAGCGGGCCCGGATCTGCGGGCGATAAAGCAAAGGGACTCGGGGAAGGGGTCAAGTCAGTAACATGTACTGATGAGATATGACTTACTTTGATGTGATAGGGATGAAGAAGAGGAAGGAGAATCTGGAAAGAGAAGCTCCGTGTGTCATGTATCATAAATTCCCTTTGCGTCTTAGCGTCATCAGGGATTTTTGCCTTGTAATCAATGATACAATGATACAGGCCGAACTTGGGGGTACACTGAGGCTCAAGGTATATCTGACTGGCTACTGGTTTGTATAGTAGTACGATGAAAAGCATGTGGCCCACTCAGTAGATCAGCCATCAATACCTCTATGCCTTTTTAAACTAAACGCTTCCTATTTTAGAACATAGGAAAAGTAACGTTTTGCCGCACTAATTAGCTCTAACTATAAGCTTTATCAAAAAGGAAGGTTTTGAGCCTACTCTTAAACGAACAGATGGTGTCGGCCTCCCGAACTGAAAGTGGTAGATTATTCCACAGGAGAGGGGCTTGATGGCTAAAAGCTCTGGCTCCTACTCTACTTTTAGAGACTTTAGGGACGACAAGTAAGCCTGAATTCTGGGAGGGGAGTGCTCTAGTGAGTTGATAAGGTACTAACAGCTCTTTAAAATAAAAAGGTGCCATATTATTCAGGGGAGAGGAGGAGAATTTTAAATTCTATTCTAGATTTAACCGGAAGCCAGTGTAGCGATGCTAATACTGGAGAATATGCATCTTTGCATTGACTTATATCATTGTGCAAACAAATTTGGGTTTTATTATATGAAGCATGTTTTTTATGCTGTCAAACTGGTTTTGGGGCCATGACAATGAGGATTATTTTTCCAAAGAAAATGGTCTGAACATTTTCCTCCCATTTGCCTGACAGTTATATTTGTCACTGAGACAGCACTGAATTGGCGTGAAGTTGAGGTGTTACTAAATTAATAAAAATAAGCTTTTTATGGAGTAAACTACGTTTGTCATGTTTGTACAGTTTAAGTCGCCACATTTTTCCTTCATTGAAGCTTAATGTAATGACGAGAAACTGGCAGCTTGCCAACACTTGGGAAAAGGCTCTGGCTCTTCTCAAGTTTTAGGAGATATTTAAGTGCTCGGAGTGAGAAAGGTGGAGCTTAAATAAAAATCAATGCCATACTCAAAAAGTTGTGAATGAACCTTAAAAGCTATATGATAGACCACACAAAGTTTTTGTTAGATACAGAATTACCTTTGTTTTATATTCTCACAATGAAATTGTTTAAAATGTTCAATCACTGAGCATAATATCAGGGACACAGTGCTAATACTCAGTCGGACCTCCCTCCAATCTACAAACTGCCTCAAATCTTCAT
Source organism: Pleuronectes platessa (assembly GCF_947347685.1). Lineage (NCBI taxonomy): Eukaryota > Metazoa > Chordata > Actinopteri > Pleuronectiformes > Pleuronectidae > Pleuronectes > Pleuronectes platessa. Next base: position 3,038,206 of record NC_070634.1, on the reverse strand, counting down.
TGGCACTGAAGAGTAGTCGATGGAATCTTTCCTGTGAGATTCTGCTCCATGTTGACATGACTACATTACATAATTTTTGCAAAATTGTCAGCTGCACATTAATACTGCCGCGCTCCTGTTCTACCACACCCTAAAGCTGATAAGTGTGAAGTACACATCTAAACTTTGAGCACCTAAACAGTGTTAGAAAAAGATAGGTATGGTCAAAAACACTTTTAGGAACAGCGTTTGTTTTGCACCAGGCCATTTTACCTATAGGATTTCACGCTCTGGAAATATCATGACATGAGATAATTTTTTTTACAAGAGACTTCATATGACAAATAATATTGTATAACATCAGAGTGTCATATGACATCACAAAGTCTGACATTTCAGAACAGACTTGGCTTATTTGGGAGGAAGGCCTAAAAGAGACGGGAGCTAAATTGTAATGTTTCAGGAGAATAAAGTGATGTGTGCCTCTTAGGGCTGAATTGCATTTATATCAAAATGTATTTAGTGTATAAGTAATGACTTTGTCCAAGTGTACCTGTTTCCACAGCAAGAAAAGTTCATTAGGGGAAACTGTGCCTTTAAACAAGCCCAGAGTCAGCAATCACGATGAGTCACCAGTATATTTTATCAGCTGTAGATAATTACTGTTGAAGTGGTCCAAGAACAAATTCAAACTCTTTGCTGTGGTCTGCACTTTTTACACATGATCAAAAACTGCATTCAAGACAGATAACTACAACTTTTTTGTAAAAAAATAAGTTTGGACTGTGCTTGTCCTGGGTAAAGAACAGCAGATTGGGGGTTTAATTTCACACACACACATAAACACACACGTGTATGTATCTTAGTGAGGACACTCATTTACCAGCCCTTGCACTAACCTTAAAGGTTCAGTGTGTAGAATCACTGCATGAAAAGAAGAATTTGTGCCAGTTAATGTCGTAGAAAATTCTTGGTGAAATTTCTGTTATCAGTGTCTTGCCGTTTTACAAGCCTGAAAATGTTTGGAGGTGACCCCCCTTCTCCTAAGCCTAGGGAAGGCTTTCACATGCAAATGCCAAAGCTCTGCACTTTACAAATGCGAATCAGGATAGTTTCCCTGGGAGCAGATAACACCTTTTTCTAAACTGTCTGGCCTTAATACACCAGGCTTAAAATAAATATAAAACCTGAAATTGTAAATTGATCTTAAGTTAGTGGATGTGTTAACCACACATCTACCACCAATCCGCTCAACAGGAAGAAATGAAGCTGGATATGATGTGTCTGTGCCCTGCAAGCTCCAAATTTCTAGAGGAGAGCGAGGTAATGTGGGACATTTTTTACATTTGCTCACCTCTAGGCGAGCTAAAATGATATATCAGTAAAATTTACACATTTCCCATTAATTCAGGATGTTTCCTAGCAATGGAAATGATCAGAATGTCTTCAGGAAAAAGGGCAGTGAAAATATGATTGTTTTAAAAAGGTGGTCTTGTGTCCCACTTCACCCCAGCTACGGGGTAAAGTGGTCCACTTACTTTTTCCAGTTTAAAACTACCATAACAACACATGTTGTAATAGTTAAAATCCTGACAGCTAGATTGACAACCACTAATATTAAGAAGAGTAAAAAATAGATTTTTTTGTGGCAGTAAACATTCTTCCATTTAGACTTTACAAACAAGACTGTTGACATTGAATATTTTACAAATCTTCAGTAAAACATATGAAAAGACCAAAACCAACAATTGTTTAAACTATTATGTTGTTATGATACTGTACTCTAAGTACTGTAAGACATCAAATAAAAAAAACACTTGTTCATGTAGCCATGGTTATTATATACCATACGTAGACCTCAATGAATAAAATCTTCTTATGTCTTCAGCAGAGGTGTAAAGTAACGAATTACATTTACTCACGTTACTGTAATTGAGTACTTTTTTTGTGTACTTTGTAATTTTTTGAGTAGTTTTTGAAATGGGTAATTTTACTTTTACTTAAGTAGATTTTGACTGAAGTATTGAAATTCGCTACATTGGAAATTACATCCGTTACTGAGTAAAAAAAAAAAACATAGTTCAGGGCGCAAGGCAATTCTCACTGCAGTGGTAGATGCTGCATAGAGTGGATGCGATTCCCTAACATGCATGTTCAACATATGAAAACTTATCGTAAAGTTCACTTTTCGCGAAAAATATGCGCGACATGCAGAACACTGCACAATGCTGCAGAACGGCTGAAGAGCCGCGGGTTGCCGACCCCTGGCTCCGGTGAAAGAGCGATTTGTTTACTGCTCCGCCGTTAAAGAGATGTGGACGTCAACACATTAGTTCGGCTATAATATTAGTTCCGCCTCGCATTTTCCCCTCCTGGTCGCGCGCCCCACCTGTTATGCCTCCGCACCACACAGTTTGAGAATCACTGCGCTAAACAGGGCCGGCCCTAGAACATTTGGCGCTCTATGCAAGCTTCACTACTGGCGGCCCCCCCTTTATTTTTTTTTCAAATGATTTTCCACAAAAACGGAATTGTAACTTTCAGACAGTATTTTGCCCTGTAAGACTGCTTTATTTTCAAATAAACACAACAACGAAATGGTGCAAGCGTTTGATTTAGACAGTGTCTCTCCTCAGGTGAAGGAAAACATTCCGTAACGTTTTAGCTAGATAATACCTCAGATAATATGAACATGTTCACCGTTCAAATTCATTATTTGTCATTAAGTTGCGTTCAGTTCAACGTTCTCATAAAAATGAATGTGTTTAATGAACGCGTTCTTTTGAACAACACTGCCTGAGACTCAATAGCCTACTGGCCTACCTTCCTCGGCCGCCTGCGAGCGACTCTTCGGCTGTGCTGGATGCTGTTCACTGCTGTTCAAACTCAACAAGAGTTTGTAGACTAGTGCTCTAAAGGTGGACCAAAGTTGAACCAAAAGTTTAAATATGCAGTGGGACAGCGGCATTTTTACTTTTTTATTTAGCTATTAGCTGTCATGTGGTTCATGTCTTGACATGTCCTCCCAGAACTTCTTAAATGTTGTGTTGACATGTTAAATGTTTAGTGTTTGACATTTTTAATGTCATTGCACTTATATATGTAAAGATTCTCCTTTAATTAAAAATAACTGTTTTTGGATTGGATTTATGACCCCTTGTCCTTTTTTGCCATGTATAGGAGCGGCCCCCATCAAGTTGTTGGACGTAACTAAGTAACTTTTACTTAAAGTACATTTTAAATGGACTACTTTTTACTTTTACTTGAGTAAATTTTTGGATGGGTACTTTTACTTGTACTTAAGTAAAATTTCATCAAAGTAAAGGTACTTTTACTTGAGTACAATATTTCAGTACTTTTTACACCTCTGGTCTTCAGACTGTTAATACTTGTTTACACTGACTCAATAATTAGCTTTTAATTAACCAATGAAGCCCGGAACTCGACAGGTTTGGATTAATCTATCTTGTTAGGTCTTGTTCTCAGTTTCACTTTGTGTAAAAATCAGCCCTGACAAATTTGAGCCACTGATTGCAATTTTCAGGCCCATTGCACAGATAACCAAATAGTTTGACTTTCATCTTAATTCTGATATAATCTCCTGAAAGTAAAACCCAGACAACGACCCCTTGGCTTCCATCATAAACCAGAACTATAAACCTAACTTCATTGCGACGTTTAATCCAATCCATATGGCATCAGCTTTATCTGCAGGCAAATCATTGCCTGAGATAAGTATCTCCTGGCTAGATTAATCGACTGCATAAGAAAGTAAAATTAAAAAAGAAGGATGAAGAAATGTTTTAGGACCACACTTCAGAGACCCAGAGCAGTGATCTGTTTATAAATTTGTGTGTATGTGTACGTGTAGATGAGAGCGATACATTAGAAAATATTTTAGAGCCACATTTAGAAACCCTCAGTATATCCTGCTCCCAAATGACACTGTTACACTTCAAATCAAATGTGAGGTTGGTGAGATAGATGTGTGTGTGATAAAATTCCCAGAATATATTACCCAGGGAAACCGGATATTTGGCCCAGGTAAGTGATGTGGGAACATAGCTGCAAAATAATTCTAAGTGTAACCACTTTTTTGGTATAATTGTTTGGACGTATAGGCGGTTGCGTAGGGCGCCACTCAGAGGGGGGTGCCAAAAACTGCGCCGAGCAAAAAAAAAATATATATATATATATTATTTTTTGCGCCCCCTTCTATATGTGGTATAGCCCAAAATATTGTATTTAATTACTTTAAAAGTGATTTAAGTAGTTTCATTAGAGAAATCAGTAAATGACAGCAGCACTCAGGAGGAACGTTTGGCATGGGAGCAGTTGCTTCCCGTACTGTCAGATGCAGTCTGGATGAGGAACTGAATGCTCCGTGTCTTTATTGCTGCTGCATTCATTCTGTATTCTACAGGTTAGTAGTGGGTGAGAGTCACCTACGTTAGCTCCTAAAGCAGGGCTCTTCAATTAGTTTGGAGCTGGGGCCGGTTCTTGAAACTGAGGCAAAGTCAGGGGCCGGAGGATATGAGTTATCACGGTAACAAGAAATTACAACAACATACTGAAGGAGTCAATATATTTTACTTTGTAAATGCTTTACAACATATGCCCAAGAGGACGCATAGGCCCAAGGATTCAAAAATCAAACCAGGTGAGCAATAACCAAGCCATATTAACAGACAATTGGAGAAATGCAATTAACTAACAAAAACATGCACTTCATTGTACATAGCTGTACCAACACAACTTTACTGGTCATTATCCTCAATACTTAAGATTAAACTGATTTGAGTGACAGGCAGAATCAAATGTATCTCCACCAACAACGTGCATTGCATGGAACTGAATAGAATTGCAACAACTTAAAAGTGCATGGTAGTCTATCAAGGAAATGTGTTTCAAAATTAATCACTCAGTTCAGGTGAACTGTATCAGTTGTTTAGAATTTACTTAGAACAACTTCCAAGTGCACCAACAAATACAAAATAAAACTGCATAGTAGGCCTCTGAATTGAATTACAACATAATAATGCATGATAATTAATGAGGTGAATAACATCATAATTAAATCATACTGTTACAAAAATGAACCTTAATTGCTTGCTTGACTAACATGCCTATTAACTTTCATGTAATTTGCCTACATTTGCCATCTAATGAGAGAAATGGCATCTTTTTGACTTGGCAAGAGCAGTGAAGTCAGGTTTATAAGTTGTCAGGGCAATGCGCATGCAGCCATGTAGATGCTGGTCAGTAAGGGATATGCGATTGTGAGTTTTAATGGCATTCATGTGTGAGAATGATGACTCACAAGTGTATGTTGAACCAAACACTGTCAGAACAAAAAGTGCAAGATCCCTTGAGTGTGGAAATTTCTCACAGCTGACTTCATGGGTCAAGAATTTTTCAAAACCTGCCTGCTGCCATGACTGACGCAAGTCACCTGATGACTGAATGTCAATGGTTTCCAGTTGTAAAGACCCCTCATCCACAGAGGATAAAAGCTCCTTTCCTTTCAATGCAAAGTCAGATTGAACGTTCACAGAGAAAGGATCCTTTACAAATGTCATAATGCCACTGGGGATTTATTTTATTTTATTTTATTCAATTTATTTAAAATTATAAATGAATTCCTTAATTAAAAAAAATTCAACCGATGTCACTAGAGGCAGATAAATACGACAAAATATAATGATATACGACTAGCATAAAAACTGGGGTATTTTCTAAATATAATAATAATAAATGTGAAACTGATGTGTATTCTTATGCAACTTTATTAGCAGCGTCCTCGTAACATTGCACCAACAACACAACAGTGAGTAACAATGAATCAATCACAAATAAAAAACAACTATAAAGTGCATGAAAAATATAACTAACCACAACGCTGAATCAGTGGAAGCCCTGAGCCTGTTTCTCTGCAACAAGGCAGTCCCATCTAGGGCTAATAGTGACAATAACACCCGAAGTGTGTTGCTGATGTCCAGTCTACTCCGTAATTTCGTTTTGGTTGCCGTCACAGCAGAAAACTCCGCTTCGCACAGATATGATGTGGGAAATGGCAACAGAGTTTTTAGTGCTCTGGTGGCGATCTCAGGGTATTCTGCCGTGACTTTAATCCAGAACACCGGTAGTGTTGTTTTCTCGAACATACTTTTAAGGCCGCCATCATTTGCGATCTCCAGCAGCTGATCTTCTCCTTGCACAGACATGCTGGATTCACCTGGTTTGTTGACAAATGGGTCCGACAAATACCATCTGGGTTTGTGTTCAGCGAAAAACGTGACGTGACCGAGACAAGCGTCTTGACATACGTAAAGCATGAGTCATAACGGAGAGGATCTGGTCATTTTTCAAAATAAAACACCGTTCAGAATCAGATTATAAATTAAACGGAAATAATGTAAGTTGTGTATTCTTTCCGGGCGGCCTGGTACCAAATGACCCACGGCCCGGTTCAAAATAAAGCAAAACTACAAAGTGCTATGAGTAAGTGCCATTTAAGTGCTACTAAATTTCTTAGTTTAAACATTTTTTTGTAGTTAAAAAAATAGATATATATACACTCCTGATCAAAATCTTAAGACCAGTTAAAAAATTGCATGAATTTGCATTTTGCACTGTTGGATCTTAGGAAGGTTCTAAGTAGAGCTTCAAAATGCAAAAAGAAGAAATGGGAACAAGAGACCAAAAGTTGTGAGCAGGCAATTTATTGAAAACAACAATTTAACTCAAATAGGCTGTTCATCAGCTGATCAAAAGTTTAAGACCACAGCCTTTAAAAGCCAAAATCTGTTCAAAAATTTGGATTCCATGTCATTTCCTGTCAAGTAATCACACTGTGAAGATCTCTTGATGGCAAAGGCAAAAAAGCTCACCGTCTTTGAATGTGGTAGGATTGTTGAACTGCATAAACAAGGCCTCTCACAACGTGCCATCGCTGCTGAGGTTGGACGCAGTAAGACAGTCATTTTGCATTTCTTGAAAGATCCTCAGGGTTATTGAACCAAAAAATTAAGTGGTAGACCCAAAAAAATCTCACCGGCGCTGAGCCGGAGGATCCGAATGGCTGTCCGTCAAGACACGGGACGATCCTCGTCCCAAATTAAGGCCATTACTGGTGCTGACTGCAGCCCAATAACCATCAGACAGCATCTGCGAAGGAAGGGCTTCAAAAACAAGAAACGTCTTCAAAGGCCACGTCTCCTTCAACACCACAAAATTGGCCGTTTAGACTTTGCAAGGGAGCACCAAACATGGGACATTCAAAGGTGGAAGAAAGTTTTATTCTCTGACGAGAAATTTTTTAACCTTGATGGTCCTGATGGCTTCCAACGTTACTGGCATGACAAGGAGATGCCATCTGAGATGTTTTCTACGCGGCACAGTGGAGGGGGCACCATCATGATCTGGGGTGCTTTTTCCTTCAATGGAACAATGGAGCTCCAGGTTGTGCAGGGCCTTCAAACAGCAGCTGGCTATGTGGAGATGTTGCAGCGGGCATCCCTCATGACTGAGGGCCCTCGTCTGTGTGGTAACGACTGGGTTTGTCAGCAGGACAACACTCCAATTCACAATGCCCGTCTGACCAAGACTTTTTTCCAGGAGAATAACATCACTCTTTTGGACCATCCTGCGTGTTCCCCTGATCTTAATCCAATTGAGGACATTTGGGGATGGATGGCAAGGGAAGTTTACAAAAATGGACTTCAGTTCCAGACAGTGGATGCCCTTCGTGAACCCATCTTCACCACTTGGCGCAACATTCGCACTAGCCTTTTGGAAACACTTGCATCAAGCATGCCAAAACGAATTTTTGAAGTGATCAACAATAATGGTGGAGCTACTCATTACTGAGTCAGTTTTTGACACTTTAATTTCTGTTTTAGGAGTTTTTTTGTTTTTTTTTGAGCTGTGGTCTTAAACTTTTGATCAGCTGATGAACAGCCTACTTCAGTTAAATTGTTGTTTTCAATAAATTGCCTGCTCACAACTTTTGGGCTCTTGTTCCCATTTCTTCTTTTTGCATTTTGAAACTCTACTTAGAACCTTCCTAAGATTCAACAGTGCAAAATGCAAATTCATGCAATTTTTTAACTGGTCTAAGTGTATATATATATATATATTTTTTTTTTTTTTCAAGCACTTTTCGAGCACACTCCGGGGGCCAGTCCAAAGCAGGTCGGGGGCCGGATTCAGCCCGCGGGCCGCCTATTGAAGAGCCCTGTCCTAAAGCCTCGCTTGATCACCACGGGTGTCATTGAGACATGTTGATGTTGTTTTGATTATCTACTTAGACTGGTGAAAATTAGAAACTCTGCTGTGCAGTGAGGGGAGACACTCGCGCACTAGGTGGGCGGGGCTACATTCGCCTGTATAGGTGTTTATTTTACCTGCACGACACGTCGTCTTGCAGGCGGGTCGCGATAGTATATTGTTTACTTAACAGTGTGTAGGTCGGCTCCGACACACACAGACTCTGTAATTAAGTCATGTATTGTTATTGTGCCTTATAAAGACCAGTTATAAGCTTATGTTCAATAAGTCTATATTGTAAATATTGATATTTCTTTATGAGTGATAATGTATATTAAGATGTTTGGAGGAAATAGACACCATAATAATTTAATGAATGTTTTATGCACTTTAAATGCAGTTACACTCAGAGAAATGCTTGTACTTGAAATTTTGTTTAATTTGAATAAGATGCAGTGTGGATGAGGAACTGAAGGCTCCCTGTCGTTATTGCTGCTGCATTCATGCTGTATTCTACAGATATACTTTGTTGCTGTGGTATCAATTTTGGGACTCATAACATATATCTACAACCAATATTTTGATATTAAAAAAATGATTCTAACATTAGGGTAAAATGAAGCAAAAACGAGGTACGTACCTCCTTGGTGTTGTCAGAACATGCTAGCAGTGTCCGAGCAACTTCGGCGAAGAAAAAAATTATTTTATAATAAGTTTTCCTGGAAAATCGTTTTGTAAAAATAAAAAATTGTGGGGGGGGCGCCAGGAGTGAAGCTTGCCTAGAGCGCCAAATGTGCTAGGGCCGGCCCTGCATAGGGGGGCCTAACAATGGTTTGGTGGATTACGAAAACCATAAATGACACATAAGGGCACAAGAATGGCGGGGGAGAAAACCTTTTTGGTCTCAGAATAAAATCATTTTAGTTATTGAAATTCAAGTTTCATCCAACTGTGTAGCGCTTATACACACTATAATTTGAAGACAGATACAAAGTAGCTGGATTATTCTCAGATCACTGCCCTTTGCATTTTCCGTTTCCACCACATTATATAACATGTGACATTAACTTTTCCTGTCATATTACCAGAGAATTACTGCACAGGTATTACAGGTAATACATACAGCAGTGTGCATGTAAAACAAAAACAAAAAACCAACATTTTCACCAGAAACACTCACCAAACACTTAGTTAGGAACAGTATGGGGTTCTGCTCCAGCTCTTCCACCAAGCTGTCATGAAAATTATCCTGCAATCCTTCTCAGAATGTATTATATGTTTTCCTAAGCCTGGTACGGTGGATTGTGATCAGCAAATGAGCACTTCTCAATATCAAACAAGAGATGTATTGTATTTTTTCCACTATTACCTGAAGTTAGTTTTTTCTCTGCTCTTGTCCTCTGCAAACATTGTTTCAGGAGGACACATCTCAAACCATTGCTCCACATGCACCAGGATCTCACATGAATGTCCCCTGAGGGAAAGAGAGAGAAAGAGGCAGCGGGCGAGTTAAATGCATCGAAAGGGTAAAGCCAGACTCAGAACAGTGAGACTGCAAGGTGCTGTAACGCCTTAGGCAACTCCCACAGTCTTTGGGAGGTGCAGCCAAACCCAGTTTTCACAAGTGACATAAGTTTACAGAATGACTGGTCTGATGTCACTCTCTATCACCTTCAGGTCTCCAACCATCTACGAACTACCCCAACCCCTTTTTTCGATGGTCATCTTGCCCCTTGAAACAGTCACAAGAGGTAGTGGTTGACATCTTCCTCTATGAATTGGAACAGCCCTTCAAGAAGCCGTTACATCATCAGTAGTCGTCGCAAAAAACCTGACAAGTCATCAGTAGTCGATTCGAAGATTTGTGATTATCATGCAAAAAGATTGCTAGCATGCTATCAATAGCGGATTTTTTAAGTTTGTTGTGAAAAAAGTGACCATAATACATTGAAATTATATTATCATTATCGTAATTTTTAAATCATTATCGAGTAGAGAGCCCTACCCCTCCGTCCCGACCGGTATTGGGGCAGCCTACACCTACAAGGAAGGGGTAGGGCCAAAGGGTGAAATAGGTTTGTGCCTTAAAATGATAAATTATGTGTCAAGATCTAAAGTGGAAAGGGAGACTGTTCCTAAACTTGGAATGTTGGGGAAGGCTTTGGGGTGATTGATTTGCAAAATTGAATATAATACTCACGATACTTCAGACAGCTCACGATCAAACGTTTATTGCAGCAGTAGAACAGGTTTAGTGTTTGGCGTCTAGGCTCCAACTTAATCTCTCCTACATATGATTACACAGATATGAGGGGAGTGATGAGCAAATACTTGTAACCCCCGTCGGAGCATACAGGTCGATGCTGGGTTGGTGGAGGGGCTGAACCAACCGGTAGCAAAACTGCAGCAGCAGTGCCAGAAAAGGAGGTGATGAGATATTTCTCTCTGCTTAAATAGACCACCTGATAAGGTGGGTGTGACCTATCGATGGCAGAGGAGAGTGATCTATGTCACATGATTGGATCAGCGCAGCTCAAGTTGGCTACCTGAACTAGCTTGCAGGGTTCGCTTCATTTCAGGTTATAATCAAGTGAAACCAAAATTCATGTTTAACTGTTACATACTGGCAGTGGTGTACAAAGTACTTGAAAGCCATACTTGAGTAAAAGTACAGATATCTTACCAGAAAGTGACTTCGGTAAAAGTAAAAGTCACCCGTCATAAAATGACTTGAGTAAAAGTGTTAAAATAGCTCATATTAAATGTACTTAAGTATTTTTTTGAGGTGAGAAGGGGCAGGAGCATGCTGAAAAGGTATGGCGTCATCTTTACCTGCATGATCAGCCGAGCAGTACATCTGGAGGTGGCCCTGTTCTCTAACCACAGGCTCGTGCATCAATGCCATCAGACGTTTTGTGGTGAAGAGGCCCAGCATAGCACATGCGATCCGGTCATGGCACTAACCTTGTAGGTGCAGATAGAGAGCTGAGAGAAGCACTTCAAGCCATAGAGCACAGAAAGATCCAACAAACTCTAAGGAAGGAGGGAGTTCAGTGGAACTTCAATCCCCCCACTGCCTCTAGCCATGGTGGGTTCTGGGAACGCCTCATCCGAATAGTAAGGCATGTCTTATGTTCAGTATTGATGCAGCAAACTTGAGGTGATGAAGGCCTAACCACTGTTTTCTGTGAAGTTGAGGCAATTCTCAACAGCCGGCCTATAAAAAAAGTATCGGATGACCCACAAGATTTACAAGCCCTAACTCCCAATCACATACTTCTGTACAGAACTAACCCACTTCTGCCCCCTGGAGTCTTTTCAAGTTCTGACCTTTACCACAGAAGACGCTGGAGACAGTACCAGTATATAGCCGAGCTGTTCTGGAAGAGATGGCTGCTAGAATACCTCCCTCTCCTCCAGGAAAGGCAAAAGTGGTCAAGAACCAGAAGAAACTTTGTCCCAGGCGACGTTGTACTAATAGCAGATAACAACGCTCCTCGCAGCTCCTGGCTACTGGGAAGAGTCTTAGAGGCCAAGCCTGATGCCAGAGGCCATGTCCGTGTGGTGAAGCTGCAAACAACTACGAGTGTACTGGAGAGGTCAGTGTCCAAAATCTGTTTACTGCTCGAGGGTGATGACAGTTCCTGTAAAGAAAATCCTGAACACCGAATGAGTTCAAGATAAGTGAATTTTATTCACTTTAAATTCATATTTTGAGATTATTTTAAGATTGCCAAATTAGTGAAAATACGGAAACTGCAAATAGAAATGGCTCATTTGTAATTTAAATAATTGTCTTTGCCTCTACAAACACAATTAGGGGGCGGTATGTAGGAGCCAAATTAACCTTTATGTTATCTTTCTTTATTAGTATGTGCATGTGTAAATGAGTGACACTGTGTCCATAGGTGTTTTTACCCCCACCTAAAGGACACCTGAACTGGACCTGAGAGGCTGAGGGTGGAGCCCAAGGAGAAAGGCTTAAGGAGCCAGCAGCCAGAGGATCTGGGCATGGCTGAGAAAGGCAACACTTTTTTGCCCGTGTGCTGCGACGTTCAACAGGGAAAATGTGCTCTACAAGAGTCTCTTTAGTTTAATGTCTTTTAGTTTGGTTCAAGCAATTCGTTATTCACCTTTCTACAATAAATGATCAAAGGGACCAACTGGACTCACCTCTACTCCTCATCTTTTATACACGCGTCAATCAAAAGTAAAAGTACAAGTACCAAAATTAAAAATGCATGGTGCTTTTTTATAGTAGGCGTACACAGACACAAAACAACCCAAAAAGTTTCACCTCACTATTTATTTCAATTGACTGAAAAACTATAACAACAATATGCATATAATGTATATAATGTATAAGTTTAAAAATGTTGAACCCTAGATACTGAGGACACTCTTGTGTCTGCCTAAGAACATTAATAAACCACAGTATAACCACTAAAACATTCTGTAAATATCACTAATCATGGACCTTTCGGCCACGACATGGACCCCGCAGACACGGAGAGATTCCGTTTGGCTTTGTCGTCCCAGGAGAGTCGTGTGGGACAGCACGAACAGGCTTTGCACGAGGTGATGGCGACTCTCAACACCCTGACCACGAGCGCAGATCGGCAGCAGGATGGAGCAGCTGTCTTCTCACCTTACCACGTTGACGGCTCCGTCTTCCGCTCCAGCTCCGGATCCAACTCCTCCACCACCTCCTGCGGTACCGCCGGGCGTTCTTCCCAGTCAGCCTCGGGAACCCTTCATCTCCACGCCCGCCAGGTTTACTGGCCTGTCAGGATCTGGTAGGGAGTTTATTTTTCAGTGTAGTCTTGTTTTCAATCAGCAACCTTTCACGTATGCTACAGACAAGTCGCGGATTGCGTTTGCCATGAGTCTCCTCTCGGAGAAAGCCAAGGCTTGGGCTGTAGCTTTGTCTCTTAGCAACTCACCGGTTTGTTCCTCATTTTCCTCGTTTTCTGAGGAGTTTTTGAAAGTGTTTGACCATCCGCTGCGCAGTAAGGAGGCCAGTAGCCGGCTCCTGTCACTTCGGCAGGGAGAAAACTCTGTTGCCAAACACTCCGTCGACTTCCGTGTTCTGGCACTCAAGAGCGGGTGGGACGAGCGAGCGCTTCAGGGGGTGTTTCCCGGAGTCTCAGAGATGAGCTTAGAGACGAGTTAGCCTCTAGAGATGAGACCTCCTCATTAGATGAACTAATCTCTCTATCAATCCGGTTAGATTCTCGTTTATACGAGCGGCGCAGGGAGAGATCCTGGCGGGCCAGTCACACCCCTCCCGGGACTCTGACACGGAGTCCCCTTCAGCGGGGGCTTGCTTCCTCTTCACTACCTCTGTCATGCCCCGATGTTGTTCCTCCTCGGGCGGCAAGGTCTCCTCGCGGCGCCGAGGAGCCCATGCAGCTGAGGAGGATGAAACTTACTCCGCTGGAGCGTCAACGTCGTCGGCTTCAAGGACTGTGTGGTTACTGCGGGCAGGAGGGACATCTTCTGGTGCACTGCCCGTCGCTGCCAAAAGGGGGGGCTCACCATTCACCGGAGGAGCGTTGGTGAGCCAGTCCTCTCTCTATTCGTCTCCTCCTCGGCTGATGTTAAAAGGTACTGTTTCGTGGGAGCAGACCTCCCGTCCCCTGTCCGTCCTGGTGGATTCGGGGGCGGATGATAACTTTATGGACTCTAGTTTTGCTGCTCTGGTGCACATTCCCTGTCAGTCCCTTCCTCACCCTAAGAGGGTATTTGCTTTAGATGGCAGGCTTCTCGCTCAGGTTACCCACCGCACTGTGCCCGTTAGTTTGAAGTTATCTGGTAATCACCATGAAGCTATTTCTTTTTTTTTTATTCCTTCTCCGGCTTCCCCAGTAGTTTTAGGGTTGCCTTGGTTAAAAATTCATAATCCTCAGATTGACTGGTCGTCTGTTTCTATTTTTAATTGGAGTTTATTTTGTCACTCACATTGTTTACATTCCGCCATTCCGTCCACATTGTCTACCTCACCTTCTCTTCCCAAACCTGTGGACGTTAGCTCTGTGCCCTCAGTGTATCATCACCTCAAGGAGGTTTTCAGTAAGGACCGGGCGCTGTCTCTTCCACCCCACAGACCATACGACTGCGGGATTGATCTGCTCCCTGACGCTCCTTACCCTTCGAGCAAACTTTACAACTTATATAAACCTGAGCGAGAGGCCATGGAGTCATATATCACAGACTCTTTAGCCACAGGACTTATTCGTCCTTCGTCTTCGCCACTGGGGGCAGGATTTTTTTTTGTGGAGAAAAAGGACAAGTCCCTTCGCCCATGTATTGACTTCAGGGGTCTAAATAACATTACAGTTAGGAACAAGTACCCCCTCCCTCTCATCGACTCCGCGTTCGGACCCTTGCACGAAGCAACTCTTTTTACCAAATTGGATCTCCGGAACGCTTACCATTTGGTGAGAATTAGGGAGGGGGACGAGTGGAAGACGGGTTTAACACTCCCCTTGGACATTTTTAATATTTAGTTATGCCGTTTGGTCTCACGAATGCCCCTGCGGTGTTCCAAACTCTGATTAATGATGTGTTAAGGGACATGTTAAATTGTTTTGTGTTCGTCTACCTTGATGATATTTTGATTTTTTTCCCGAAATCTCCAGGAGCACATTCAGCACGTTAAGTTAGTTTTAAAGAGGCTCCCGGAAAATAGACTATGTTAAAGCTGAGAAATGCGAGTTTCATGTTTCATCTGTTAGTTTTTTGGTTTTGTGGTGGAGAAGGGCCAGATCAAGACCGACCATGCCAAGATTAAGGCAGTGGCCGAATGGCCTACTCCTACATCAAGGAATCAACTCCAGCGGTTTCTCGGGTTTGCAAATTTTTACCGCAGATTTATCCGGGACTATAGTCGGGTTGCCACACCTCTTACCAAATTGACGTCAGTTAAGGTGCCTTTTGTGTGGTCACCGGCAGCTGAGTGTGCTTTTGCAAGACTGAAATGTTTGTTTTCATCTGCTCCTGTGCTGATTCATCCTGACCCCTCATTACAGTTCATTGTGGAGGTGGATGCCTCGGACTCTGGGGTGGGGGCCGTGCTCTCGCAACGCTCCTCGTTGGACCATAAACAACATCCCTGTGCCTTTTTCTCCTGCGGAGAGAAACTATGACGTGGGGAACCGGGAGCTGCTGGCGGTCGTTCTGGCACTACAGGAGTGGAGGCACTGGCTCGAGGGATCCACTCATCCGTTCATTGTCTGGTCAGATCATAAGAACCTTTCCTACCTCCGTTCTGCCCGCAGGCTCAATTCTCGCCAGGCTCGGTGGGCGTTGTTCCTGGGGCGTTTTCAGTTCACTCTGACCTACAGACCGGGATCTAAGAACATCAAGCCAGACGCGCTGTCACGTCAGTTTTCCCCCCCTACGGAGGACACTTCGGGAGGCACCATTTTGCCATCCTCCTGTTTGGTCGGAGCAGCGGGCTGGGAGATCGAGGGTGTGTCCCAGGGGGCCCTGAGGGACCAACCGGCTCCGCAAGGCTGTCCTGCAGGCAAGCTGTTTGTTCCCACTGCAGTTAGATCTCCAGTTCTGCAGTGGGGACACTCCTCCCGGATTGCTTGTCATCCTGGTTCCCGGCGGACCCTGGCCCTCATTCAGCAACGGTTCTGGTGGCCTTCCATGGCGGTCGATACCAGAGAGTTTGTCGCTGCCTGTTCTGTCTGCGCCCGAAGCAAGGAATCTCATCAAGCTCCTGTTGGATTACTGCGTCCCTTACCCATTCCTCACCGCCCTTGGTCGCATGTGGCGGTGGACTTCATCACTGGTCTTCCTCCTTCTGAAGGCTACACTGTCATACTTACCGTGGTTGACCGTTTCGCCAAGGCAGCTCACTTCATCCCACTTCCCAAGCTGCCTACCGCCCTGGAGACAGCCAACCTGCTGGTCACGCACATTTTCCGCCTTCACGGCATTCCTGTGGACATCGTATCGGACAGGGGCCCGCAGTTCTCCGCTAGAACGTGGAAAGCGTTCTGCCAGGCGTTGGGGGCAAAGGCCAGCCTATCCTCCGGCTACCATCCACAGACCAACGGCCAGACAGAACGGGCAAACCAGGATCTAGGGGCGGCTCTGCGATGTGTCACTGCGAGACATCCGGCGTCCTGGGCCACACACCTTCCCTGGATTGAATACGCTCACAATTCCCTGGTCTGCTCCGCCACAGGTATGTCTCCCTTCTTGGCTTCTAATGGGTTCCAACCTCCCCTTTTCCCTTCCCAGGAGACTGACGTGGCAGTGCCATCCGTTCGGGAGCACCTTCTTCGGGTTCCGCGCGAGGCTCGGGCAGCTCTCGTCCGGACAGCTGCTCGCAACCAGCGAGTGGCTGACCGCCACCGCACCCCGGCCCCAAACTACCAGCCGGGACAGAGGGTCTGGCTGTCATCCCGGGATCTGCCGCTTCTCACTGAGTCACGGAAGCTGACCCCTCGATTTATTGGTCCATTTGAGATTGAGCGGATCATAAATCCTGTTTCGGTAAGGCTTAAACTTCCCGTGTCTCTCAGGATTCACCCGACGTTCCACGTTTCTCTCCTCAAGCCAGTGACCTCCAGTCCCCTAAGTCCTCCTGCCGAGCCTCCTCTACCCGCCCTGAACATTGACGACCACCCTGCATACACGGTTAACAGAGTGTTGGACGTTTGTCGGGGATTTCAATACCTAGTGGATTGGGAAGGATATGGGCCTGAGGAACGACAATGGGTGTCCCGTTCACTTATCCTGGATCCCTCTCTTCTCCATGACTTTTATACCCGTTTCCCGGATAGACCGGGTCGGCCGCCAGGTGGCGTCCCTTGAGGGGGGGGTACTGTGAGGATTGTGTGTACTGTTGTGGTTTTGTTGTTGTCTCCTCCTTCCTGTGCAGGTTGGTTGTGGCAGGGGGCGTGGCTGGCTCTGGATGCTACAGACGAGACACACCTGCAATCAATCTCTACTCATCATCCACCCCATAAAGGCCTGGTCTTTCCACCACTTCAGTGCCGGATTATTCACTACTCTACGGTATCATGTGCGCTGCAGAAGCTCTCTCCTTTACTGCCTATGGATACCCCCTAACCTGTGTTTCCCTCCTACGCAGAATCTCCTGGTGACTCTCTGCTCAGCATCACTTCTTGGTTGCGTCCCGGATCACCCAGCCAGACAGCACCCGGCCGCTCCAACCTCCACCTGCCTTCACATTAATAAACTCTGTTCTTCCTCCAACTATTTACCCGTCTGTGTCTGCTTCGGGGTCCGAACCTGACTTCCACCTTAACACAACTGACCCATTTTGACATTTGACAGCAGTAAAAATACCCTAAATGTCATTTTTTTCGCCTGAAATTGTATGACTTTTCTTTAAATGCAATTGTTTTAAAATGTTATACCTGAAACTCTGAAATTGTTGAATCCATTTATTCTGAGCCAACTGAGATCAATACAGAGATCAAAAGACGGGGGGGGGGTCATAAGATAATGGGCCGGTTTCGGAGACAAGGCTTAAGCCTAGTCCCAGACTAAAATGCTGTTTGATCTGGTTTAACTGAAATTCACTTGCACAGACGTAGCTTAAAATAGTCGTGGATTAAGCCTGTTCTGGATTAAACAAAGCCGATTGCAAAATTGAGCATTAGAGCTACTCCAGGACTAAATTGGACTGAATTGAAGCTTAAACTAATCTGCCAAGGAGGCAGGTTTAACTCCCGCTTAGTAGGCTAGGCTACTGTTTGTGAAACTGAGCTTGGATTGTTTGGGAGCATGGACTATTTGGAATATCTAAATGAGGACCAACATGCACGACAAAGGCCAGCCAGACGAATACTGCTGGATAGGAGTGATCCATTGAATCAGTTTGATGAAATAACTTTTCGAGACCGCTTTCGTATGCACAAGGAAAATGCATTGGAGATAATTACTTTGCTTGAGCCTAGACTTTCCTCTCTGTCTCAAAGAGGAAGGCCTGTGTCCAATCAACTGCAAGTTCTGATCACTTTGAGGTTCTTGGCATGTGGAATCTTTCATCGTGAAACTGGTGATTTGTGTGGTGTCAGTGAACCAACTGTATGTAGAATAGTTCACAAAGTCTGCAGTGCCATTTGTGAACTGAGGAGTCTTTACATCAAGTTCCCTGATGCTGCTGGGCAAGCCAACTATAAAGTGCAATTCTATGAATATGGGCACTTCCCAGGAGTGATTGGCTGTATAGACGGATGTCATGTTCCCATCAAGTGTCCATCAACTCCTGATGCAGAGGAATACAGGAATCGTAAGAACTGTTTTTCAATCAATGTTCAGGGTGTATGCACTCCTAATTTGGAGTTTTCAAACATTGTTGCCCGTTGGAAAGGTGCAACCCATGATTCAAGGATTTTTCTCAACTCTTCATTGTGTGCACAATTTGAGAGAGGACAACATAGTGGACTACTACTTGGTGATAGTGGATATGGTCAGAGTAACTATTTATTCACACCACATCTAAATCCCACAACAGCTGAGCAGCAAAGGTACAACAGAGCTCATATCCGTACTAGAGGAATGATCGAGCGTATGTTTGGAGTATGGAAAACTCGATTCCAGTGCTTACGAAATATGCTTCGTTTCAAGCCAAGAAGATGCTGCAAAGTGATCATTGCTACAGCTGTGCTGCACAACTACCTGAAGCAGCATGGCTATCCTGATCTGCCAATGGAAGATCAGGATGATGCAGATGTGACCATGGTGGCAGAGGCAGCCAATGACCAGCGAGGACTTGCACACAGAGCTGCTTTCACAGTGCAGCACTTCAGCATTTAAATATGGAATGTATTCATTATGGTATAGTTTTGCTTGCATACTGTTTCTGTACAAAATTACAATAATGTAGCAAAATTAAACGAGTGAACCAAGGCTGGTTAAAATGTAGTTTGTGATGATTAATACTCACTCACACTCACATGCCAAATGACAATACATTTATTTTTATTTTTCACAATTCCTCATATTCACCATGGCTACTGGTATGCAGAATTATTTTTTGGAGCATAGCCCTCTCTCCCAATTTCATATCCAGTTCAACCTCTAGAATTCTCATTTTCATTTCATGTTCTTCTTTTAAATATTCAATTTTACGCTCATGAAATTCTCTGGCTAACTTTTCATGCATAGTTATCTTTTTTGGTCTCTGTTGGATGGTAGCAGCTTCATCTCCCAGGGGTGCCATAGCAGATGTGGAGGGTTCAGGCTCGTTGTGAACTGGCTCTTGATTGGTTTCCTCTGGAAAAAAAGACCACTGTTCCAAACTCAAATCAACTAATATGGTCCTGTAACCAATTTACTTCCTAAGATATATTTACCATTTGTGCTCAGTTCTCCATGTTCACTGTCCAAATGGTCATTGTCTGGTATACCATCCAGAGGTTGCTGGTGCTCTATTATACCAGACAGCAAGTCACCCAATTCATCACATGTGTCCTTTATTGGTGGTCCACCACCTGTAATAAATCGCTCTCTTCTGCTTGCTGCATTCTCTTTTTTTAATCCCAGTTTAATGTTCTTCCATAGAACCTATGAAGGCAGATATCATTCATTAGTTTTCTTTTTTGATGTCACAAAAATAGTAATATGGGAAATCTGAAATACTGGTACTGATAAGGCATAATAAAAATAAGTTTGTCTCCTGATAATTTAGGTCATGGTGGAGAAATGATTTCATTTTATACCCGGAAAGTCACTCGTGGTTGGCTGGTAGAAGTGTTGCCATTGGTCACCCTGGGTCATTGCAGCACACACGTGGGGTAAACCCCTCCCACACAATATTAATAATAAAAATTAATTTATAGTTGTTACTAATAATATATATAATAATATTTAATAATTTATTAGTAAGCCTTTACCAAAAGCAATGCAGTTAATTAAGACATTCATTCATGTGATGCTTGATGTAATATGTGAACATATTGTACAGGGAAAAAAACATGAACGAGGTATATGTTGAGTCAAAGCTTTATTTACATACAGCACAAATATTGTACAAACACAACTGGCCTAGCCAGTGAAAAGCTAATCAGGTGAAGCTTGAAATGTCTCTTTGCAGCCTCTGGGTCATATGTTCTTTGTGGGACTCTGTCCGAATCTGCCCCAGTGTGTAGACGTCTGTGGTGTGTAGACGTCTGTGGTGTGTAGCTGTGAGATCCAGTGTAGCTTCTAGTCTTATTTGAAGTGTGGCACACAGGTTGTTGAGCTCCTGGCTGTGGAAGGATGGATCCATGTCATCTGTCCCGCTTCAATCAGCTGTAGACACAATCAGTACAATTAGCACAGTTCAATGACAACATACACCTACACATGTATCTGAAAAATTATTTAATGAATCTAACCTTACCCTCTTTCTTCTCTGCCGTCTCCTGAACTCCTCAATGCTGAGGCAAGGTCCCGTTGGTTGTACTGGAAGCTCCTTCATACCGGCTCATAGTGGGTCTTAGGACGTCATAGTACAGGCAGCTGTAAAACAATATGAGTAACATGAGTTTATTATTAATAAACGGAAATAGCCTTGCTGCATCACCGTTGGAAGATCCACAGCAAAAATCCTAAACACCTACTTACGTACTGCAAATGCGGTCTTTCAGCGAGTCTCGGCGTAATGTGCAGTGACTGCGTCATTGTGTGCAGGAATCCGGCTGTAAAAAAAAAAACTATGAAATGGATCAGATAAAGTAAAGCTGGAGGATGTATTTTAAACAGAACAGCTCTTCTTTATTCATACCCTCGCTCCGCCGGCCATTTTCATCACAGCTCTGAAGAGGGAGAGTTTCCTACAAACAAACAAAAACTATGTAAAACTTAGTAAAACTACTAAGTTTATGAAAAATCTTACAGAGAACAAACTGTTCGATTTAAGTAGTTCATACATATTTAAACATGAACTAGTTCCACTAAAGCACTCGATGCTTTATTTCACTTTTAGCCACTTTCGCGCTAATGTTCACACGTTTTTAAAATCTGAGTTAGCTTAGCAGTTAGCAATGGCTTCGCTCGTTGGCTGGGTATCACCTTTGTTCAGGGACTGTGCGTACGTCTTCTCCGCTTCGACTCCTCTACACCGGGCCCTCGGCTTTGCTTTCCCACGCACTCATCTTCTCCTCCAGAGAAACAGTGTTGTGTCGACTTCAGCAAGTTATTAAAACCGAAAACAGAGTCACTTGTACGGAACAAACAACAGGAGCCTCGCATATCTGTGGCAGACAGACTCTGTATTCACGAGGCTGTGATTGGACATGCCGATCAGGTGATGACGCAAACGACTGATGTCCGCTTTTCAGAGTAAAGCTTCAAAACTGTCCTCTTCATCTTAAAGCAGCGGTTAAAACAGCTTTTAAATTTACATTTTATATGGGATGAGTATGTGACTGAGGACCCGTTTATGTTATCTGGTTTTACGTTATTGTACTTACATGATTTCTGCTGTTCTGTGTTTGTACCCTCATAGTTAAATGCACATATTGTAAGCCGCTTTGGATAAAATTGTTGAGTGTTTTAATTGAATACTGAGAAAGTTTAATAATAAGTTCAAATTATGAGGGAATTTCCAGTTTTTTGGGAGGACAGATACCTTTATGGAAAGCCAGTAGGGAACAGCGGGGTAATGTGAGACACCCTTGTATCTAGGCAGCGGAACACATTTGTGGTCATGTGACTATTAAGTTTTCAAGCCCCTCCCGTTCCCCCCTTGCCGTGAAGGAGAAGTTGGTGCTGGTGCTGTGGAAAGTATGTTTTTTCACAAAAATGTGTTTTTTGCATGTACAAGTAAATGTTCTTGCTTTGAACTTAATCAACTGTTGTGTCAAAACAAATTGAATAAGGTAGAAAAACTTATATCATACATGTCGTTGAACTTCCAACATATAAAACCATGTGATTGATGCTAACTGAAGATTAGCCTGAATTGATAAGAGTGTTTTCAAAAACGGTGGCTGTGGGGTAAAGTGGGACAAATGCTGTGGGGTAAAGTGAGACAGTGTCTCACTTTACCCCGCCATGAAGCACAAGTTAAGTTTAGTTTAAAACGCATTTTAGTGTTACATTACATTATAAATGTTTTATTTTTTTAATGTCATAAACATTGTAGAAAAGCCATCATGCCAAGAAACTATACACCAGGAAGACAACCTGGGGCCAAACACCCCTCGCAGAGATGGAGAGTGTAGCTGCAAGGAAAGAAGTCTTTAAGAAAAGCTGAAAGGGATAGAAATATTGACAAGAAAACCCTCAAAAGATTCATAAAGAAAAAAGAGAAAGGGAAAGTAACCTGGGGTGCAGTAGCTGAGGTAAAGAGAATATTCACAGATGAGATGGAGGAGGAGCCTGATAAACACTTGAAACAACTAGCTGACCAGTTCCATGGCCTTGCTCCAGTTAAGTGCCGTGAACTGACAATTGAATACGCAAAGAAAAACAATATCCCTGTCCCTGCTAGTTGGACAGAGATCACATGAATCATAATAATCACAAATGTGCTTAATTGACCAATCCCCATGATTCTATTACTAGTCCGATATTAGTGGTTGTCAATCTAGCTGTCAGGATTTTAACTATTACAACATGTGTTGTTATGGTAGTTTTAAAGTGGAAAAAGTAAGTGGACCACTTTATCCCGTAGCTGGGGTGAAGTGGGACACAAGACCACCTTTTTAAAACTATCATATTTTCACTGCCCTTTTTCCTGAAGACATTCTGATCATTTCCATTGCTAGGAAACATCCTGAATTAATGGGAAATGTGTAAATTTTACTGATATATCATTTTAGCTCGCCTAGAGGTGAGCAAATGTAAAAAATGTCCCACATTACCTCGCTCTCCCCTAGAAATTTGGAGCTTGCAGGGCACAGACACATCATATCCAGCTTCATTTCTTCCTGTTGAGCGGATTGGTGGTAGATGTGTGGTTAACACATCCACTGTGCATTTAACCAGCACAATTGAAAAAGTGACTGTAATCATGCCACTCTGTACAGTGGTTGAGATTTAGGATTGTGTTTTGGATAATAATAAAATGCTGAAATGTGCATTGTTTCAATTTTTTTTCATAGCATTGATTTTGCTCCGGGTATACGATGTAATTAATTATAGCACACTTACTTAACTTAAGATCAATTTACAATTTCAGGTTTTATATTTATTTTAAGCCTGGTGTACTAAGGCCAGACAGTTTAGAAAAAGGTGTTATCTGCTCCGAGGGAAACTATCCCGATTTGCATTTGTAAAGTGCAGAGCTTTGGCATTTGCATGTGAAAGCCTTCCCTAGGCTTAGGAGAAGGGGGGTCACCTCCAAACATTTTCAGGCTTGTAAAACGGCAAGACACTGATAACAGAAATTTCACCAAGAATTTCCTACGACATTAACTGGCACAAATTCTTCTTTTCATGCAGTGTCTTGCCATCGCTTGTGGGCATTAGAGAAATCAAAGTATTTCAATGAATTAAAATTATTATGTCATACTAAATATTGTATTTATTACCCATTGCCATCCCAGATAACGTAATAAGGATCAAACCAGCTCACCAACAAATGATAACAATTCAATGACACCAGAAATGAACTTACTGTTGTAGATATTTGTAAATAAATTATTTTAATGATATCAATGGATTCCTACATAAATTATTTTCTTCCTGACACTTATGTATTGATACATAGCTTATTTTACATTGACTTACAAAGGTTGGTCACCTGTCAATCTTTATAAAGCACTGTTAGCTCATTATTGATTCTTGAAGTCGACCACAGCAACTGAATCAACTCTGCTCCTTCGCTTATTTTATAAGTTGCCTCAGTATCTCTATAAAACTGTCTCTCAACTGCTTCGTGAATAGTTCTTAGGAAGAAACTCTTAGCTAGGAACTTTTAGGGCTACATTATAAAGACAAGTAAACTACTGATAACTTTTTAATTCTGCCAGTTGGTGAATCGGATTGAGATGGGGAGGAATTAATAACACCTCCTGTTTCTGTAGTAGTACTTTAAAATGTCCTAATGGATAACAAATGTACAATGCACAATGATTACTTACGTGACTTCACCAATCTTAGCAGCGTGCCAATAAGTACTGGGAGTTACTTGTATTTTGTGTCTTGACCTTCCCAAGACATACCAGGTGGGGAGATGAAAGAGATACAGATCACCTTCTTTATATTTTATATGTACTTCAACTTACATCATACCCTTTTAAGAGTTGATCTGTTGATTCCCCGAGGTAAACCATCAAACATTGAATGACAACATCTCTGGCCATGTTGATGCTTGGATTGCTTGGAGCCTGAAATTACAAAAATAACATTCAAGTTCCTAGTGTAACAATCTTCCACTGACCTAAGACTTCTTAAAGATGCCACTGTCAACACCGGGTGGCTTATATTATTGTTTAACAAGCCCCTATCAAGAATCCTTGATGTGTTGTCTCAGGTATCAGTATAATGAAACACTTTTTCTCATTACTGAGGTTCCTGTGGTGATTCTGTTGTTGGTTGTGTTGTCTTTGTCTCCCTCTCCTGTTCTGTTCCTGTCCTGCAGGTGGTGTCTGTGGCAGGGGGTGTGGCTGGCTTCCTCACTTCAGCAAACAAGGCACACCTGCAATCACTCACCCATCATCCACTCCATAAAAGCCTGGTTCCGACTCCACTACTCTGCCAGATAATTCCGTCTTGTTCGGTAGCGTACCCATGACGACCTCTGATTCTCGCCCTTCGTATTTTGTTTCGTATTTAACCATTAGTGTTTTCTTTTGTTACACAGACTCCTCGGTGTGCCTTGTTGCTGCTCCTCGGTTTTTTCGCTTTCCCTCCTGCGTTTTCCCCCCTGGATTATTCGGCCAGCCAGCACCCTGCCTCCACAGCCTGCCTGCTCTGTTTTCTGGTGTTAAAATAAACCTCACTAAACACTAGACTGCTCTCTGTGTCTGCTTTGGGGTCCAACCAAAGAACCACCCGTAACAGAATTATCTGGCCAAAATGGACCCCGCAGACGCAGATAAATTTAGACAAGCTCTTTCGAACCACGGAGTTCGCATGGGTCAGCACGAGACGGCTCTACAAGAGATTATGGAGACGCTCCAGAATCTCTCCTCTAATGTGGCACAAGTCGGGGGCCGCTTGGACCAGCTGTCTACTCACCTCACCACGACGGTTCCCGTCCACCTTCCAGCTCCGGTTCCAGCTCCTGCTCCTGTACCACCAGCTCTTCCCATCGCTCATTCTGCACAACCCCGGGAACCCTTCATCCCCACGCCCGTCAGGTATTCAGGAGAATTAGGGACATGTAGACAATTTCTTCACCAGTGCAGTCTCGTTTTTGATCAGCAGCCACTCACGTATTCCTCAGACCAGTCGCGGACCGCCTTTGTTATGAGCCTCCTGTCGGAGCGCGCCGCGGCTTGGTCTGTTGCCATATCACACGCTAACTCCCCCATCTGCGATTCCTTTCAGTCATTCTCCGCCGAATTTCTCAGGGTTTTCGACCATCCCCTACGTAGCAAGGAGGCCAGCAGTCGGCTCCTTTCGCTACGCCAAGGGCAAAATTCAGTTGCAACTAACTCCATAGATGTCCGCATTCTCGCAATCGAGAGCGGGTGGGATGAGCGGGCCCTACAGGCAGTTTTCCTCCGGGGTTTGCGGGAGGAGTTGAGAGAGGAGTTAGCGGCACGGGACGAGACCACCTCTCTGGATGAGTTAATTTCTTTAGCTATTCGTTTAGATAGCCGGCTCCGTGAGAGACGTAGGGAGAGATCAGAGAGAGAGAGACACGCCCCTCCCGTGAGACAGACAATGAGCTCTCACCATCGGGGTTCTCCGGAATCTTCTCGTCCGCCATCCCCTCCCCACGGGACTCCTCCGCGGACAGCCTCTTCTCCTCTCTGCCCCGAGGAGCCCATGCAACTAGGACGGATGAGGCTCACTCCCACGGAACGTCAGCGTCGTCGCCTCCAGAGGCTCTGCATGTACTGTGGGCAGGAGGATCATCAGATGGCTCATTGCCCTGCACTGCCAAAAGGGGGGGCTCATCAGTCACCGGAGGGGCGCTGGTGAGCCACTCATCTATTTCGTTGTCCTCTCCTCGCCTGCTAATTAAGGGCACCGTGTCATGGTCGCAGGGTTCCCTACCCCTGTCCATCCTTATTGACTCCGGTGCAGATGACAATTTTATTGACTCTGACTTGATTATGCAATCCCACATTCCCTCTGAGCCTCTTCCTCAGCCCAAGGATGTGTTTGCCCTTGATGGTAGGCTCCTGGCTCGTGTCACTCACCGCACTGTTTCCATTTCGCTACTACTCTCCGGTAACCATCATGAATCCATATCCCTGTACATTATCCCATCTCCCACGTCTCCGCTAGTGTTAGGTCTCCCTTGGCTAAAGCTCCATAACCCACACATAGACTGGTCCACTTCCTCCATAACCAATTGGAGTCTTTTCTGTCACTCCCACTGTCTGCATTCTGCCATTCCCTCCAGGCCAGCCACCACACCATCTCCACCCAAACCGGTCGATCTCACCTCTGTTCCCTCTGTTTATCACCATCTCCAAGATGTGTTTAGCAAAGATCGTGCCTTGTCCCTTCCCCCTCATAGACCCTATGATTGCTGCATCAATTTGCTTTCGGGCGCCCCCTATCCGTCCAGTAAATTGTACAATCTGTCCAAACCCGAGAGAGACGCCATGGAGGCTTATATCACAGACTCGCTCAAAACCGGCCTCATTCGACCCTCCTCTTCACCTATGGGAGCTGGCTTTTTCTTTGTAGCCAAGAAGGATAAGTCGCTCCGCCCCTGTATCGACTATAGAGGATTAAATGACATCACTATTAAGAATAAATATCCCCTTCCCCTGATTGACTCAGCCTTTGGGCCCCTACACGAAGCAACCATCTTCACCAAATTGGATCTTCGTAATGCCTATCATCTGGTCAGAGTCAAGGAAGGGGACGAGTGGAAAACCGGCTTCAACACTCCGTTGGGACATTTTGAATATCTTGTAATGCCTTTCGGTCTCACCAATGCACCTGCTGTTTTTCAAACACTTATTAATGATGTGCTTCGGGATATGTTGAATAGGTTTGTTTTTGTTTATCTAGATGACATTTTGATTTTTTCACGTAATTTCAAAGAACATGTTCAACACGTTTCACTGGTGCTTAAAAGACTTCTCGAGAACAAACTGTATGCTAAGGCTGAGAAATGTACGTTTCATGTTTCGTCTGTAAGTTTTCTGGGGTTTATTGTGGAGAAAGGGCAAATTAAGACCGACCCTGCCAAGGTTCAGGCAGTGGCCGAATGGCCCACTCCTACATCAAGGAAGCAACTACAGAGGTTTCTAGGATTCGCCAATTTCTACCGTAGGTTTATCCGTGACTATAGCAAAGTTGCCACACCTCTGACCAAGTTAACTTCAGTTAAGATCCCCTTTGATTGGTCGCCGGCAGCAGAGGCGGCGTTTGCTAAACTAAAGTTTTTGTTTTCCTCTGCACCAGTGCTTGTCCATCCTGACTCTGCTGTTCAGTTCGTGGTGGAGGTGGATGCTTCGGACTCCGGTGTGGGGGCGGTTCTTTCTCAGCGAACCGCCTCTGACCAGAAGCTCCACCCCTGCGCCTTTTTCTCCCGCCAGCTCTCCTCGGCGGAGAAGAACTACGATGTAGGAAACAGGGAGTTATTAGCGGTCGTCCTGGCCCTCCAGGAGTGGAGGCACTGGCTTGAGGGCTCTATTCACCCATTCATAGTCTGGTCTGACCATAAAAATCTCTCCTACCTTCGCTCTGCCCGTAGGCTGAACTCACGCCAGGCTCGGTGGGCCTTGTTCCTGGGACGCTTTAACTTCAGTCTAACCTTCAGACCCGGTACCAGGAACATCAAACCAGATGCTTTGTCCCGTCAGTTCGCCCCTCCGGTGGAGGATGCTGCGGGGAGTACCATCTTACCTTCCTCCTGTGTGGTTGGAGCAGCTGGGTGGGAGATCGAGGGAGTGGTCCAGGGAGCCCAGAAGGACCAACCAATTCCTCATGGGTGTCCACCTAACCGTCTGTTTGTTCCTCCAGCTGCCAGATCCGCAGTTCTCCAGTGGGGGCATTCCTCCAGGATTTCATGCCACCCTGGTTCCCACCGGACTTTGACTCTCATACAACAACGTTTTTGGTGGCCCTCGATGGCTGCAGACACTAAGCTGTTCGTTTCCGCCTGTTCTGTCTGCGCCCGGAGTAAGGCTTCCCATCAGGCTCCTGCCGGCCTGCTCCGTCCCCTGCCCATTCCCCACCGGCCGTGGTCCCACATCGCCGTCGACTTCATCACGGGCCTGCCGCCTTCGGAGGGAAACACGGTTATACTTACCATCGTTGACCGCTTCTCCAAGGCGGTACACTTCATCCCCCTGCCGAAGCTGCCATCCGCCCTCGAGACGGCCACTCTTCTGGTGCAGCATGTGTTCCGTCTCCATGGCATCCCGGTAGACATTGTATCAGACAGGGGTCCGCAGTTCTCCGCCCGTGTTTGGAGAGCCTTTTGCCAGGCGCTGGGGGCGTCGGTCAGCTTGTCGTCTGGTTACCACCCACAGACGAACGGCCAGACAGAACGGGCAAATCAGGACCTTGGGGCGGCTCTGCGTTGCGTCTCATCCCGCCATCCGGCTTCCTGGTCCACCCACCTCCCCTGGGTAGAATACGCCCACAACTCCCTGGTCTGCTCCGCCACAGGGATGTCCCCGTTCATGGCTGCCAACGGATACCAACCTCCACTCTTCCCAGCTCAGGAGACGGACGTGGCAGTACCCTCGGTGCAGGGGCATCTCCGGCGTGCTCGTCGAGTCTGGCGTGAGGCCCGGGCAGCCCTCATCCGTACCGCTGCTCGCAATCAGAGAGTAGCGGACCGTCATCGTACCCCGGCCCCGGATTACCAACCCGGTCAGAGAGTATGGTTATCTTCCCGGGATTTATCACTCCAAACAGAATCCCGGAAACTCACACCCAAATTTATTGGCCCGTATGAAATTGACCGGGTTATTAACCCCTGTGCTATGAAGCTTAAGCTTCCCCCCTCTCTTAATATCAACCCAGTTTTCCATGTCTCTCTCCTCAAGCCAGTGTCTACCAGCCCGCTAAGCCCTCCGGCCGAGCCCCCGCCACCCACCCGGAGCATTGATGACCACCCTGCCTATACGGTTACTAAGATATTGGACGTACGTCGGCGAGGCAGGGGGTTTCAGTATCTGGTGGATTGGGAGGGTTATGGTCCGGAGGAGCGGCAGTGGATTTCCCGCTCCCTCATTCTCGACCACACACTCCATGATTTTTATTCTGAGTTCCCGGACAAGCCGGGTAGGCCACCAGGAGGCGTCCCTTGAGGGGGGGGTACTGTGGTGATTCTGTTGTTGGTTGTGTTGTCTTTGTCTCCCTCTCCTGTTCTGTTCCTGTCCTGCAGGTGGTGTCTGTGGCAGGGGGTGTGGCTGGCTTCCTCACTTCAGCAAACAAGGCACACCTGCAATCACTCACCCATCATCCACTCCATAAAAGCCTGGTTCCGACTCCACTACTCTGCCAGATAATTCCGTCTTGTTCGGTAGCGTACCCATGACGACCTCTGATTCTCGCCCTTCGTATTTTGTTTCGTATTTAACCATTAGTGTTTTCTTTTGTTACACAGACTCCTCAGTGTGCCTTGTTGCTGCTCCTCGGTTTTTTCGCTTTCCCTCCTGCGTTTTCCCCCCTGGATTATTCGGCCAGCCAGCACCCTGCCTCCACAGCCTGCCTGCTCTGTTTTCTGGTGTTAAAATAAACCTCACTCAACACTAGACTGCTCTCTGTGTCTGCTTTGGGGTCCAACCAAAGAACCACCCGTAACAGTTCCCTGGAAATCAGAAGTGATTCTGGGAAAGTCCCAGTAAAGAAATAGTGCATATTGCGTTAAAAATAAATAAAACTTAACCATTTTAGACCTTGTTTTTTGTATGTATTAAACAAACATGACATAAAATGTTATTCAGTGAGCTTTAGATATGTTGGCAGGCAAGTTGTGTCACCTTTGGACAGAGCCAGACTAGAGGTTTTCCCCCATTTACAGTTTATAGCTGGTATTGTGAACCAGATAATACACAGAAGGGACATACATTCTAGATGTAAACACACATATGTAGCACTTTATTTGTGGATGATCACAGCAGACCGTCTTAATAATCAGAATCATCATATGCTTCAAAGGCTGTTGATCACAACCATTGCAGATTGATGGGTTTTGTGTCAAATCGACAAAGTAAGACAGAATCAGTCATCTCAAAGCAATACTTTAAGCAGAAGTCATTACTTTTGAAGATATTGTAAAGGACTATCCTATTGTAACAGGTCTCTTGGTCACCGGGAGTTCTTCGTAGGAATCAAGGGTAAACGGTAGGTGTGTCTCAAGCTTCTTTATTTCCAGGACACATACAATTCCCAATCACACAATTTCTTCGCACGCATATAATATTCAGTTCTCCAGCCTAGCCCCAGCGCGCTACTGCTGATAAGGGGGACAGAGTCATTAGTTAACCTGTAACACCTGTGTACCATTAGACTCTCTCCCTGGCACCGATCCGAGAACCTCATCTCCACTCCCTCCCTCCTGTAGCCGCCACTAACCATCCCCCACCAACACACCTATATTTGGAGGTTTTTCTTGACCCCCTAATGTATCTTGAAATGGACTAAAAAGAATTAGAAACAACTTTCAGATCAATGCAGTTTGTGATGGCCGCACCAGCAACCACACACTGAAACTCGGTAACATGGTGGTAACCTCTCTTAATTCCTAATTTGCTTAGTTTGTTTCTTTTTTGAGTTTTCTTTGAGTTACCAGTTGCTGCTGGAGTCATCTGGCCAATCATCTAAAGGAGGTCCAGTTGCAGCAGACAACCTTAAATGGCTTAAAGCACTAATTGGACTACACCATGTCTCCTGTAATCATGGGGAGGGACATTATTTCGATTTTTAGTTGTAAATCTTTGATTATTGTTTGATATTTATATTTAATTATTCTCCCTTAACGACACAACTCTGGTGGGTCTCATCACCAACAACGATGAGACCCACTACAGGAAGGAGGTCAACCTCTTGACCACCTGGTGCAGAGACAACAACCTCCTGCTGTATGTCAGCAAAACAAATGAGATTGTGGTTGACTTCACGAGAAGCCACACTGAACACCCACCACTGACCATCGATGGGGCTGCTGTGGAGCGAGTGAGCAGCATCAAATTCCTGGGGGTGCACATCAGCGAGGACCTCTCCTGGGCCACCAACTCTGCATCACTGGCGAAGAAAGCCCAGCGGCGCCTCTACTTCCTCCGCAAACTCAAGAGAGCGAGAGCTCCCATACCCATCCTGAAAACATTCTACCGGGGCACCATTGAAAGCATCCTGTCCAGCTGCATCACTGTGTGGGGCAGTAGCTGCACTGCACACAGCAGGAAAAAACTGCAACGCATAGTCAACACAGCTGGTAAGATCATTGGTGCCCCACTCCCTTCCTTGCAAGACACTTACACCACACGCCTCACCCGGAAAGTTACCTCGATTGTGAGTGACACCAGCCATCCCGCACACGGTCTGTTCAGCCTCCTACCATCTGGAAGAAGGTACAGGAGCCTCCGTTGCCGCACCACCAGACTCAAAAATAGTTTCATACACCAAGCTGTCAGGAAGCCAAATTCTCTCCCCTCACTCCCCCCAGCCATATCCTCCAGTCTGACTGGAAGCTGAAAACACTCAGGACTCTGCAACAACACTGTCTCTTGTACTTTTTGCACTTTAATCACTTAATCACTACGTTTACACTTTAGAGAACCTTATGCTGCTGTACTAAAAAATCGGTATGTTTACTTACTTATGCAACAAACTGTCTCTTGTACTGTTTGCACTTTTATCACTTTAATCACTACGTTTACACTTTAGAGAACCTTATGCTGCTGTATTAATAATCTGTATGTTTACTTAGTATTAGGAAATGTCTTGTTTTATCTGTTGTGCCTGTGCACTTTATATGTTTCACTGTGGGAGAGTGGGAAACGTCGTATCGATTCCTTGTATGTTTTAAACATGTTAAGAAATTGACAATATCTTTATCTTTAATATTATATGGTCTTATACTGGGCTGTTATTTTGTGGCTGTAGTTTGTTTTCAATGTTAGTATGTCTAATTCTATCCCCCCTTTTTTTTGAGTTGCTTGACCAGCCACCATATATATTTCCCTTTGTCAGTTGAGGGACAGTCTCTTGTTAAGTGGTCTCCCTCTGTTACTGGAGGCTAGTTTGATTAATTTAACTTTTTACTGGCCCAAGGGTTGTGAAGTTTATCTTTTTGCATTTTTGTTAATGGAAACTAAATTAAAAGACCATTTGTTCAAATAAACTATCTGTGGCTCTCTGGTCTTCCTGCTCGGACCTTGACACAGTTCAATAGAGCACCACACACCTCGGACCTCATTAATCAACATATAATTTAATGTAAACTTTTCTGACAATGTCAACAAAAACGGAACATTATAAACTTGAATAATTCTGGATCTAATAAAGTTGCCACTGAGTGCATACTATCTATTTTAAAAGGTATGCAAGTATTTCATATTCTTATTGTAGAGATAATCACAGGCCAACATTACATCCTGTAGAGTTTAAGTAATAAGCAAATTATATTTGCAGTTTGATCACAAAAGGCCTAAAATAGAATATCAGCAAATATTATACTAATTGAAGGATATCTTGAGTAGGATAGGCTGCAACCTCAAACCCATGGTTCCTCCTTTGGACTGGAAGAGGTTCAGAAGCTTGGGAGTATATTCATCCAGCTTGGACATGAACTTTGATTCAAAGTGCACTTGTGATTCTCTGAAACTCATCCTCGATCTAAAAGACAAATAATTAAACCAGCTTTAAAGTGTATGAGCATTTTTAAAAGCAAGAAGCCACCTAATAGGAATATTTGTTAATTTTCATGCTCCTGTAACTCACATGAGATGCCTCAAACAAAGCGGGCCATATGTCTTTTATGTCCTCTATGCTGGGCGATAGGTTGACGATTTTGTTTCTTCTGTGTGCAAATGTTTTGGACATTATTTCTTCGATCAGTTTGTTGTTGTCCTTTTTCTTTACTTCAGTAAGAAACTTAATCCTCTCTTGTTCTTGACTTTCTTCATCCTCTCCTGCAAGGTTTACACCGGAAGTGGAAGCGCCGCGCCGTTCTCAAAAGCACACCAGAAGCACATTTCTCTGCGCCGGTCATCATTGTTGCTGAATTGCTCCTTGACATAGATCGCCATATGAAGTAATTCAGAATGGAAGCTGAGAAGATGGATAATCTTCTGTCTTTGATAGGACCAGATATAACCAGGCAATCAACAAATTATCGAGAAGCCATCGAACCAAAGCAACGGTTGGCTGTAACACTGAGAACCTTTTTATGACTTATTCTCAAACACAAAACCAGGACACTGTTATTAGCATAGTGTATTGAAGCATACATGTATTGTACAAACATGGGGGCGGCTGTGGCTGAGGGACTAGAGTGGTCGTCCTCCAACCTGAAGGTCAGCAGTTCGATCCCCAGTCTGACCCATCTGCATGCCGAAGTGTCCTTGGGCAAGATGCTGAACCCTGAATGGCCCCCCATAGAATAACAAAGTGCTGAGAATAGATTCACTGTATGAATGTGTATGTGAAATGGTGAATGTAAAACTGTACTGTAAAGGGCTTTGAGTGGTCACCAAGACTGGAAAAGCAATAGAATAAACAAAATGTTGATATTTTCAATCACATGCTTAGAATGAATTAAATATAAAGCTGTAATAACAAAATAAACAATACAAAAATACACCGAAATATAAATAGCAGCAATACAGGTATATATACATATGTTGGTGACCTTTTTAACTTAGTTTTTTAATCAATCAACATCAAAGAATGTTGTTGGAGAAGAGGGGTCCTCCAGCTCTTTTCACACCTCCAAGCAGTTATTGTGGCATTGGGGGACAGAAGTGGCCTTGCTTGGGTTAGTTTATTGTTGGGGGTTGAGAAGGACATTGATATGTTGTCAGGGGTGGAGTGTGACCTCGTTGGTATTGTGAAAAATACGGATAGGCCTGAAAAGCTGATGTCTGTGGCTGGCTTGTATTAGGGTTGCTGCCAATGTTGGGTTTGTGATGAAGAAGTAGAAGGTGGATTTTTGGAGCGTTGGTCCTCTTTTTCATCTAATTAGGTGAGGTACTGGAGGATATGTATTTGTGCCCATGCCTGGGTCCTAACAGGCAGTTGTTTCAGATTGGGACAAAGTAAAACACGAACAAGGCATTGAGAATCAAAGTCCCATATTGTTTATACTGTTTGCTTTAGGATCCAGCAATGTTAATAAATACTATGTTTTTTATAATAGGTTTTTATATAAAAAGTTAAAATATCACACAAACCTCTTGATTTAAATAAGTTCCCTGGAAGGCATTCTTGCAGGCTAGCTCTAATCGATGAGCAAAACAATGAATGCCCATTAGCCATTGCTGTTATGAATGCAGTTTAGTTTGAGGATCCAATCGCATGACTCGGAGACAAAGGTATGTGCAATAGACAAACTTTACTGTTTGGGTTCGGTACACGGATAGGCAGTCCATACACAAGTACACCAATCCAAATGGGTACAGGCAGCAGAAAAATTCGTAGTAAGTACGGTCCAAGGTCGGTACACGGGCAGGCAGTCGATGATCGGGCAGATTATCCTGAAATGGAGAGACAGAGGCAGAGACGTAATCCGTTAGACAGGCGGTAGTCGCCAACAAGACAGCTATCAGAGCGGGTAATAGCTGGGATGCTAGAGACATAGAGAAACTAAGACGAACTGGCAACGAGACGACAGGGACACACAGACTATATACACAAGGTGATTAGAGACAGAAGAAAACAATCAAGGCGGAACAAACAATCAACAAGGCAGGGCACACACACATGGGAAGGGCATGACGTGTCTGAAACGAGAGGAGAGATGAGTAGGTAAACAGAACATAAATAATGACCACACAGGGGAAACAAACTATCGGACAGGACGAGACTTGACAATTGCATGTCATTCTTTAGCTTTGAGTAGATGCCCTGCCTGCATTGGAAGTTAACGCTGGCTCCATCTGTTCCAAATCCAACAAGATGATCAGTCCAGTTAGGGATACCCTTGGAGATTAGCAGTGACCGGATGCAATGCAGGATGCCGTCAGCTTTGGCGCTCTCAGTGTCCTCAATTCTATTAGGATGATAAACACACACAATGTTAAAAAAATAAATAATCAAAACACAAGCGAGCCACTTCAGAGAAATCCTCGTACTGTATGTGTGTAACTAACCTTTAGATTAATTGATAAACAATAAACTTGAGCAATATATAATTGATAAGAGATCATTGATCATAGATAATTACCCTAGAAATGCCATGTATGTTATGCAGGAATTTCACACAAAGGACCTCATTCTCCGCTGTTGACCTGTCTGTGCTCCCATCAACAAGGCCAATAATATATCTGGAAGCCAATACTTGCTTGCTAACCTTGTTTGGGGTTAAAGAAGGCATCTTCCAAATCAACTCCTTGCCGCTTCTCCAGATTCACAAGAGATGGATAATAAGCAAACGGCTTCTCTTGTTTAGCAATATGGTAAGCAATTACAGCTTGACCATTTTGCAGAACGCTGTCTTCTGCATCAGTTTGACAGCTTACACAATTGGGTCTCTGTAAGTGAGCTGATTATGCCATGCTTCTGTAAAAACAAAAATAGGATGTTACGTGTGATAAGAAACTTAATCTAAACATTTAAACCTCGAAAACCCCCAGTCAACTGCAGTCTCAACTAATTGTATTTTACGCAACTAGAGGATTGGTTGTCAACCACAAGATGGCAGTAACTAACTTATGAGGATGGGGGGGAAATCACTCACTGACTGCACTCTGTCTAACATTAGCTAGCTTGCAAGCAAGCCTTTGTAGCTAATGCACTATGAGAGCTAGCTAACGATAGCTAACTAACGTTAAACTAGCTAAAGCTAAAGCGAACTAAATAATTTCCAAATAATTATTACTAGTTATCACTCACCATAGGCGATGGCGTGTTGCTTGGTCGGCTGGTGACGAAAGGCCATGTATTTCTTGATGTCTTCGCTCCCCTTGATGAAGTCAGCAGAATAATTCACCTGTGCTGGATTCATAACGACTTTGGCAGCTTGTTGCCCACAATTTCGAAATGCCTTGCAAATATTCAAGTATTTTTCTATGGTCGCTGGGTGTGTACGTTAAATCTTTGGAACCTGAGATGGGGACGAAGACTGTGTTTGCTGATCCTCATCATTTCTCCTCACACTCGCAGCAGTCACAGGTCTTATTAAGAAGCGCTCCATTTTTTTATATTGTTTAGAACGTTTGGTTCTTCACGCACACACAACATCAGACAAGGCGAAAATCAAAAACATTCTATGGCAGCTGGACCGGGTCATATAGGCTACCATTTTTTATGACAAGTTCATTAAATATCATTATTATTAGAGGAAATTACGGGGGCATTTTTTGGTTTTTGGTTTTGCCCTCTGTCCTTGTGTATTTCCAACGCTGAGTTTCAGCCAGCTTCTTTAGAATGTCTGCCTCAACCTTTGAGGTAGTCAGAAGGGTTATATTCTTCTTGTAGTCTTCAGTGGCTCTTTTAAGGAACATTTCAGTTTCATATGCAAACTCTGGAATTGGGAACTGCTTTGGCCATGGCTGGTCTTGTTCTGTGGTACTTCACCTAGGCAGGATAATGGTGTCCTGTGAAGAAGGTGTTCCAGTAGATGAGTCAGCATTCGACTCTGCATATGCTGCAGTTAACTGTAGACCAAAGGAACTGTCCAAACTTTCATCAAGCGGAAGCAAGTTAAGAATAATTGGGGCAGCTTGAACAACCTTTATGTGTGACGTCCTGTCCTTTTAGTTTGTTAATTTCAGTCTCATCAGTGTATTTTCTGTTTCCTGTTTTATTTTGTAGTATCTGTACCTTGTGTGTGGTTTCTATCTTCACTTCCTTTCGGTGATTGTCTTCCCAGTCCTCATGTGTTTCACCTGTGGTTAATTGCTCCTGCCTTCCCTCTGTGTCTCTATTTAAGCCTCTGTGTTCCCCAAGCCCTTTGTCGGTTCGTACTCGTTGTTGTCTACTCGTTTCCACACGTGTCAGATATGGTTGTCTGGTTCTGCTGTCTCGACCAGCTTCTCCTGCTTCCTTGTTCTTCGCGCGCTTTGTCGCCAGAACTTACCTGCTAGTGTTAGTTTTTTGTTTTTGTCTTGTTTAAAGGCTTTTCTTATATTAAATACCTTTTTGTTTGTAACCTCTGCATCCTGGGTCCATCTCCTCCACCAAACAGTGACAGAACGAACCGAGTTTATTATTTGGATTTTCTGGTGTCTGAGCTGGAGTGGGGAGCCCCAGACCCTGCGGAGACCCTGGAGGAGATCTTGGTAGTGGAGGCCTGGCTGAAAGATCGACCGTGGGTGAGCCACACCGTGCCATACCTCCCAGAGGTGCAGGAGAGATTGAGGAAGCTGCGCAGCCATGCAGTCCGATCCGCTAACCCGTTTGTGGGAACCCGCCTGGCTTTTGGTGGACCCCGCAGCCTGCAGCGGAGGTCTGCGGTTGATGGCAGAGGTCGGAGCAGTGCCCCCGCATCTCTAAGGCCAGCTCGCAGGCACCATCCTCCAGCCCCAGCCGTAGTCCTGTATGCTGGAAGCGGAGGGGCCTTTTGGGGACCCCGCAACCTCAAGGGGTTTCCTGTGGCGGGTTGTGGACGTTGGAGAGGGGGGATCCCCAGCAGAAGCCAATCCCTCCAGCAGCATGCTTACAGGGACCAGCCACCTCCAGTCCCGACTGGGTCGCAGTCCCTGCTCCGCGCCGGAGGCTCTCAGCTGATGTCACTAGTTCTCCGACGTCAGTGGTCCTCACAGCGGCGTCTGCTCCAGCTCCAGCACCTGCTCCAGTCCCTGCTCCGCGCCGGAGGCTCTCGGCTGACGTCCCCTGTGTTTCGGCGTCGGAGATCCTCACACCGGCGTTGGCTCCAGTGCCTGCTCCGCGCCGTAGGCTCCCAGCTGATGTCTCGCGTTCTCCGACGTCAGTGGTCCTCACAGCAGCGGCTTTCCCAGTCCCTGCTCCAGTCCCTGCTCCGCGCCGGAGGCTCTCAGCTGACGTCCCCTGTGTTTCGGCGTCGGAGATCCTCACACCGGCGTTGGCTCCAGTCCCTGCTCCAGTGACTGCTCCACGCCGGAGGCTCTCGGCTGACGTCCCCTGTGTTTCGGCGTCGGAGGTCTTCGCGGTGCCAGCTCAAGCCCCTTCTCCAGTCCCTTCTCCAGTCCCTGCTCCAGTGCCTGCTCCACGCCGGAGGCTCTCGGCTGACGTCCCCTGTGTTTCGGCGTCGGAGATCCTCACACCGGCGTTGGCTCCCGTCCCTGCTCCACGGCGGAGGTTCCCGTCTGACGTCTCTTCTCTTCTGACGTCAGAGGTCCTCACCCCGGCATCGGCTCCAGTCCCTGCTCCACGGCAGAGGCTTCCGGCAGGCGTCTCTCCTCTGCAGGCGTAAGAGGTCCTCGAGGCACCTGCTCCGGTCCCTGCCCCATGCTGGGGGCTCCCGGCCGGCGTGTCACCTCTTCGGGCGTCTCAGGTCCCTGCAGAGTCTGCTCCGGTCCCTGTCCTGCGCCTGAGTTTCCCCAGCGACGTCACAGCGGTTCCGGCGTCAGATATCCGAGCTGCTGCAGCTCCGTTTTCAGCACCAAGTCAGGGGCTGAGGGCTGCGCCGCAGTGCTCAGTCCATGTGGAGCCTCTGAACCCGGCCCTTGAGTGGCTACGGTGCCGTCTTCCTGGGACTATGTACTCTGTCCCTGACCGGCCTCCGGGCCGCCCTCCCAAGTCTCAGAACTCTGTCCCTGAGCGGCTAAGGCGCCGCCCTTGCGAGCCTCAGAACTCTGTCCCTGACCGGCCTCCCGAGCCTAAGAACTCTGCCCTTGAGTGGCCACGGCACCGTCCTCCCGGGCCTCTGTGCTCAGCCCCGGAGCGGCCACGGAGCTGTCAGCCTGAGACCCTGGGCACCTGCCGGATTCCCTCCTTCGGTTCCCCCCTCCTCCCACCCGTCTCGGTTATGGACCATCTGGAACTCGGTCCTTGAGGGGGGGGGTACTGTGACGTCCTGTCATTTTAGTTTGTTAATTTCAGTCTCATCAGTGTATTTTCTGTATCCGGTTGTAGTGTCAAGCCTTGTGATTCTCAAAATGTTTTCATTTTCCAGATAGGACTTATGGTTTTTGAGTAACAAGTATTTGTTTGATGGCGGTGCTAGAGTGTGGAAATAAATCTGCTCAATAGAAACCTTTGTTAATCTTCGGAGGAGATTTATGAAATGAGAAGTACGTTTCTAAACTGCTCGCATGGCCCCATTTTTGGGCTCTAAACAATAATATAGATATGTACTTGTACGTCCAAACCTTGTGATTCTGACGGTGTCTTCATTTCACGGATAGGAGTTATAGATTTTGAATTAGAGCATTTTGTTCAGGACGTTCTCCCGAGCTGTGATGTCTGCCTCTCTCACGTCGCACTTGTCATAATTAGTGACTCACACACGCAGAGGGAGGGGGGCCAAAGGGGACAGTGATCTCTATTTTTAGACTTCACAGGTGGTAATCAGCACTGCAGGTAATTCAGTCAGTAGAGCAGAGGGACAGTAACCCAAAATGGCGTTTTGAAGTCCAAGTGTGGGTAAGACACAAACATTGAATTTTTTCATTGCCTTTCAGGGGGGAACTGTTGAATTCTTTAAATAATCAACTGTCAATGACATCTAAAGTCAATGTGACTGGATTAGTGGGTCTGCCGCTGACTCAGTGATCGTGACTTCAAAACCAACAGAAGCCAAAAATTACTTTTGAACAAAAATATATTAATATATCTGGTTGTAGTGTCAAGCCTTGTGATTCTCAAAATGTTTTCATTTTCCAGATAGGACTTATAGTTTTGAGTAACAAGTATTTGTTTGATGACAGTGTTATAGTGTGAAAAAATGTCTGCTCAATAGAAACCTTTGTTAATCTTCGGAGGAGATTTATTAAATGAGAAGTACGTTTCTAAACTGCTCACGGCCTAATTTTTTTACTTTAAACAATAATATAGATATGTACTTGTTCGTCCAAACCTTCTGATTCTCACTGTGTTTTCATTTCACGGACAGGAGTTATAGATTATATTTTTCAGGTACCCCGGGTGCACTAAAACTGCTCTCAAATCCCCAAACGGAGGTCCTCAGACATGAGTTTTAGATATTTTAGGTGGTGAGATTGTTTCCTTCGCAGACATGTCACACTCAAATCTCTCGGA
The DNA here is from genome assembly GCF_947347685.1 of Pleuronectes platessa. NCBI lineage: Eukaryota > Metazoa > Chordata > Actinopteri > Pleuronectiformes > Pleuronectidae > Pleuronectes > Pleuronectes platessa. The sequence goes on along the minus strand of NC_070634.1, from coordinate 2,997,550 downwards.
CCTTTGCTTATATCTGCATCGAAAAATCGAGGAATTATTTCTAGATCCTTCTCCCATTGGAGCCCCATGTTAATTCTGAAGATTTTTCTGAAAAGATAAAAACTGAAAAATAAAACATAAATTGCTCCCACAGAAGAGAGTTAGTAACTCAGAGGTTGAGGGTTCAAGTCCAACTGAGGGCAGAACTTTAACATTGTCATTTTCTGTGTCTTTCAGAAGGGGAACTTTAAACTCTTTAAATATACAATTGTCATTGATGTTTAAGGTCAATTCAATTGGATCAGTGGGTTGAGCTGCTGACTCAATGATCCACTGGTTGTGAGTTCAAAACCAATAGCAACCAAAAATTACTTTTGAACAAATATATTAATGTGTATGCAGGGATAGTGAGAGCGCCACCTAGTGGTCGGTCTGAAAATGAACTTTGTGCAATCGGTCCCAAATTGAACACTTCATCAGATTCCAGACCTGAACAGATATATTAGTGCATATGCAGTGATTGCACCACCTAGTGGTCGGTGAGAAAATGAAGTCTGAGCAATCGCCTACAAAATCCTGTCACATAATCTCTGTCTCTCTTAAAACAGTCTCTCTATCTCTCTGGGTCGCTCTTTTAAACCATCCAGTCTCTCTCTTTCTCTCTGAAACTGGTACATTTTCTCTCTCTCTCTTAAAGCAGCCAGTCTGTCTCTCTTCCCAAAAAAACTAAAAGTCTCTTTTCGACCCGGACGCAGAAGGCACCCATTCAAAATTTCTCGTCAGGAGGAATTTTCTAGTTTTGTTTGAAAGATTTGCCATAAAAAATTGACCTAATATATTCAGTACTGTTTGAATGTCGGGATAAAATTCCCTCTGCAATGTCTTTATTCTTCAAAACTTCCTGCAAAGTCTTGAGAACAGGCACATATTGAAAGGTCTTCTTCCTTTGAGAATCAAGAATATATTAAACAGGATCAACACACTGGAAATGCTCCTTAAAATACCTTCTTCTCTTAAAAGCTGAACCAAGTGGACCACCTTCTCCAAATGCTGTACTAATGGGATGTCATTTACACAACTGTTCTGCCAAGTCAGTTATGATGGCCTGGTCAACAATGCATCAACAAGCATCGCAATCAAAACACTTAAAAGCAGATCTGATTCCTGGCTCTCGACCTTCAGCTGCATGGTATCTGAACAAACAGGTGCAAAGGGCACTCTGTGTTTTAAATGTGCAAGGGCAGCTGTCATGGTCTTCCCCTTTGTGGCAGACCACACTAGGCGAAAAGCAGAATTAGTGTCATGGGAAATATTATGGAAGTTACCTGATCCCCGGAAGTTATTGCCTATTTACTGCACGTTAGCGCCGCGTTCTTCCGCGACATTAACCTAAGGGAAGCGGAGTAAACGTACCTTGGAGAGGGGGTCTGGAGAACAAAGGGGGAGAGCAGCGGAGCGAAGGTGTTATCTAATTAGCATATGACTCAGGTCGAAGCCGCTGCTGAGCCTCTCTTGATTCCCCATTGGAGGAAACCAACACTGAAAGTCACTCGTGATTGGCTGGTAGAAGTGTTGCCATTGGTCACCCTGGGTCATTGCAGCACACACGTGGGTTAAACCCCTCCCACACAATATTAATAATAAAAATGTATATATAGTTGTTACTAGTAATATATATATATAATAAATCATTATTTATTAGTAAGCCTTTACCAAAAGCAATGCAGTTAATTAAGACTATACATTCATTCATGTGATGCTTGATGTTATAAGTGAACATATTGTACAGGGAAGAAAAAACATGAACGAGGTATATGTTGAGTCAAATGTTTATTTACATACAGCACAAATATTGTACAAACACAACTAGCCTAGCCAGTGAAAAAATTCAGGTGAAGCTTGAAATGTCTCTTTGCAGCCTCTGGGTCATATGTTCTTTGTCCGTATCTGCCCCAGTGTGTAGACGTCTGTGGTGTGTAGCTGTGAGATCCAGTGTAGCCTCTAGTCTTATTTGAAGTGTGGCACACAGGTCGGTGAGCTCCTGGCTGTGGAAGGATGGAACCATGTCATCTGTCCCGCTTCAATCAGCTGTAAACACAATCAGTACAATTAGCACAGTTCAATGACAACATACACCTACACATGTATCTGAAAAATGATTTAATGAATCTAACCTTACCCTCTTTCTTCTCTGCCGACTCCTGAACTCCTCAATGCTGATGCAAGGTCCGTATGGATGAACTGGAAGCTCCTTCATACCGGCTCATAGTGGGTCTTAGTAAGTCATAGTATAGGCAGCTGTAAAACAATATGAGTAACATGAGTTTATTATTAATAAACGGAAATAGCCTCGCTGCATCACCTTTGGAGGATCCAAAGTAAAATCCTAAAAAAATCCTGAACAGATACTTACGTACAATGGCGTCGTTTTCCCGCACTGCAAATGTGGACTTTCAGCGAGTCTCGGCGTAATGTGCAGTGACTGCATCATTGTGTGCGGGAATCAGGCTGTGAAAACACAACGATGAAAAGATCAGATAAAGTAAAGCTGGAGGATGTAGTTTAAACAGCACAGCACATCTTTAATCATTCCCTCGCTCCGCCGGCCATTTTCACCAGAGCTGTGAAGAGACGGAAACTTCTTACAAAAATTAAAAAACGAGAAGTCACGTTTAAGAAAAAACTTACAGAGAACAAACTGTTCGATTTAATTAGTTCATACCTATTTAAACATGAACTAGCTCCGCTAAAGCACTCGATGCTTTATTCTACTTTTAGCAACTGTCGCGCTAATCCCACAGTGGTTCACACGTTTTTCAAATCTGAGAGTTAGCTTAGCAGTTAGCAATAGCTTCGCCTCACCTTAATTCAGGGACTGTGCGCCTGTCTTCTCCGCCTCGACTCCTCCACACCGGGCCCGCGGCTTTGCTTTCCCACGCACTCGTCTTGTCCTCCAGGGAAACAGTGTTGTGTCGACTTCAGCAAGTTATTTATCCCGAAAACAGAGTCACTCGTACGGAACAAACTTAGCACGATCCTCTCATGTCTGCAGCAGACAGACTCTGCATTCACGAGGCTGTGATTGGACAATCCTATCAGGTGATGACGCAAACGACTGACGTCACTTCTTCAGAGTAAAGCTTCACAACTGTCCTTTTCATCTTAAAGCAGCGGTCAAAACAGCTTTTAAATTAAATTTTTTATATGGGATGAGTATGTGACTGAGGACCGGTTTATTCTTTCTGGTTGTAAGTTATTGTATTTACCTGATTTTTGCTGTTCTGTGTTTGTATTCTCATAGTTGAATGCACATATTGTAAGTCGCTTGGATAAAATTGTTTAGTGTTTTAATGGAATACTGAGAAAGTTTAATAAGAAGTTCAAATTATGAGGGAATTTCCAGTATTTTGGGAGGACAGATATCTTTATGGAAAGCCAGTAGAAGTTTGGAGCTTACAGGAAAGACACATCATATCCAACATCATTTCTGCCTGTTGAGCGGATTGCTGGTAGATGTGTGGTTAACACATCCACTGTACATTTAACCAGCACAATTGAAAAAGGGATTGTAATCATGCCACTCTGTACAGTGGTTGAGATTTAGGATTGTCTTTTGGATAATAATAAAATGCTGAAATAATGTGCATTGTTTAAATTTTTTTTTCATAGCATTGATTTTGCTCGTGGTATACAACGTAATTAATTATAGCACACTTACTTACTTAAGATCAATTTACAATTTCAGGTTTTATATTTATTTTAAGCCTGGTGTACTTACTCAAGATAGTTTAGAAAAGGGTGTTATCTACTCCGAGGGAAACTATCCTGATTTGCATTTGTAAAGCGCAGAGCATTGGCATTTGCCTGTGAAAGCCTCCCCTAGGCTTAGGAGAAGGGGGGTCACCTCCCAACATTCTCAGGCTTGTAAAACAGCAAGACACTGTTAACAGAAATATCTCCAAGAATTTCCTACGACATTTACTGGCACAAATTCTTCTTTTCATGCAGTGCCAAGACTTGCAGATCTTACACTGCCATCCCATATGTGAAAACCTAAGGTCATAAGAAAAAAAAAGTAGCCTACATCACTAATAGATCTAATAATTAATTATTATTAATACTTTTTTTTGTTGGTTTTGTACAAATTAAGTTCAAATTTAATTTATAGACATTTCTGATATCAAAATAATTTTCCAACTAAACCTTTTTTCACTGTTACAACATTACAAGAAAAAGATAGATTGATAACTGTCAACGCAATCAATTTCACATAAATGGTTACTATGGTGTTTAAAAGTATTTACAAATAATGTGTCATCTTAGCTTAATTAAACGTTGAGTGATCAGTATATCTTTATCATCTGGTGCTTTAATTTCAAATTCAGGTTGGAGCTACAGGTTTGGATCATCACTGACAATCAAAACTGCAGCAAATCATTTTTTTCACCAGCAAAAAAGTAATAATCAAATGTTGTATTGCAAAACAAACGGTGTACAATCTTTTACACATGTATGTGAAATGTTATATCCAAGCATATTGTATCATGCATATAAGTGTGATAAATACCTCTTGATTGGTTTCAGTCAAAGATTCTTCATACAGCTGGAAAAAAATATATACATATTACCTTTAATTCAATTTGATAAATTAGTATTTTACACTCACACACAAGCAAGTCCAAAGAGGCAGTCCTGCTTGTCCAAAGGCGATACAAATCGATTACAGATTGCGGTCACTAATTTAACAGTTTTTGAAAGTTTATTATGCACATTTTATTGCAGCAGGTCACAATGAATGGTGTATGTAAGTTATAGATGAAGGAGAACCATGCTGCTAGACATGGTTGATTTATTTAATTGGTGGAAAAGGTGAGTCAGTAAACCTTAACTTTTAGGATATGCTGGTAGAAATGTTATGTTAATTATCTAAAAACTTTGAGCAAACATTCCTTCAACCTGAAAACATCTAACTTACTGAAGCAGATTCCCAAGTTAAGCTTTTATGTGACTGCATTTACTTAGAAGCAACACATTTAAATAGAGAGAAATCAATCAACAGCAAAAAAGCAGGAACAAGTTGGATTCATAGAAATTGGTGACAAACTGTAGAACCTGTTTTTCTCTTCTGCCCTCCCTCCTATTTCCTCTCTCTCTCCCTCTATTGACACATATGCTCTTCTGTCACCCTCCTGACGAGTGACATGCTGATTGCACCCATCCGTTCCTGTCATTACTGGAGCACAATGAGATGCTGAAAATAAAAGGCTCTCAGCTCTGTAAAGTACTACTTTTTCTGTAATGTCAAGTACACCACTTAACTATAACAGCTCTCTCTGTTTCTCTGCCTACATTCACTGTCTCCTTTTCCAAAGAGACTGAAACATGAACAGTCTCTCCTGTGCTGACAGAGCCTGCTTGTTAAAAAACAACTGATTCATTTTCACATAATGTATAATGAGGATGAGGGTGATGAATCGAGCGAGAAACTGGGAAAGTTACTCACAACTGTCTCTTTACATTCTACTTATAACTGCAATATATTGCATCCCATATACATAACCTCACCCATAAACATCTAAATCTAAAACAGTTAGATAAAGCCCCCTGGGTGAGACTATACCACTGTTATTGAAGACAGTATAAAAAACTCAAGAGTCATGTAATGATACTTTTCTAATAGGGTTTGTATCCCATTCCCTGTTTGTTTCTTTCAACTAGGTCTGCCAGATTCACACCAGACTTTTGTGTCTACCATGGTAGACGTCATCTTAACCCAAGTCAAAAACCTCTACCACCCTTGAGGCAGGTAATGACAGGCCAAGATGAATCATGTGAACTCGTCTGAGGTAAGAAAATTAAATTGGTTCTCATAAGGACTGGAAACAAATGTATATATAAACACACACACACACACACACACACACACAATCTTAAGAGCTAAGGCCAGTGCTACCCAACTACCCTGCGGCTAACAACAACAGGCAAACAGAATATATGAAACAAATATAAACAGCTATTTATATGCAACAGAAAACAGCGGCCAGGTTCTGACAAAGCTGCATGAGTGTTTCCACCACCTGCCATCATCCACTAATCTCTCTGTCCCTCTCCCCATTGTGCTGTGAGTTCAACATCTCTGACTCTGCTCTTTTCCTCCTCACTATCTCAACTTTATTCCTCATCTCTCTCTTCCCAACTGATTTGATGGCAGTTTCCTGTAGTTTGTGTTTCTAAGTTGAGCTTTCACTCAATTCACACCCACTCACACGCATTTATTCACATAAAGCTCCCATCGTAATGCAGTTCCTGTGAAAAAGGACTTAGAAAAAGAATGCAATTAAAACATGTCCTTCCAAAACTTTCCCATCTTCCAACATACAAGCATCACAAAAATTGGCATCAAGTGTGGACAATAGACATAACTGCACAGGTTATCAAAGATGAGAGTCAGCATACTGCTTTGATCATGATGAAAAACATGAATTTGTTTTTGAAAACCGCAGAATTCAGTTATTATGAATAGGCTACAATAATATAATAATAATAATAATAATACATTTTATTTGGAGGCGCCTTTCAAGTCACCCAAGGTCACCTTACAATACAATAGTACAGGATAAAAGATAAAAACATGAAAGATATAAACAACATTAAAACAGAACATCAACATAAAACAAGTGAAGTGCACAGGGTCCAGTTATAAAGAGTATGCCAGTTTGAACAGGTGAGTTTTGAGTTGAGACTTGAATGATGTGATGGAGTCTGATTGTCTTATGTGTGGGGGGAGGGAGTTCCAGAGCCTGGGTGCTGAGCAGCTGAAGGCTTGGGCACCCATGGTACTGAGGCGTGACGTGGGGATGGTTACCAGTCCAGAAGAGGATGAGCGGAGGTAACGGGAGGGAGTGTATTCCTGAAGGAGGTGGTAGAGGTAAGTGGGGGCTAGATTCTGGAGAGCTTTATAGGTGAGGAGAAGGTTTTTTGTAGTCGATGCGGTATTGTACAGGGAGCCAGTGAAGTTGGATGAGTACAGGAGTGATGTGATCCGATGATTTGGCACAGGTGATGATCCGGGCGGCAGAGTTCTGAATGATTTGCAGTCTGTTGATGAGTTTGGTGGGGAGTCCGGTGAGGAGGGCATTGCAGTAGTCGATGCGGGATGTGACAAATGAGTGGAGCAGGATTTCGGTGCTGGACTGGGTCAGTGATGGGCGGAGTCTGGAGATGTTGCGGAGGTGGAAGAATGCAGTCCGGGTGATGTTTTGAATATGGGGTACAAATGAAAGGGTGCTGTCCAGAATGACGCAGAGGCTCTTGCCTTGGGGGGAGAAGGGTACAGGGAATCCGTCGACGATGATGGGTGGAGCTGGGGTGTGTTGGGATTTGGTGATGATGGATTTTTGAGCCGATGAGCAGGGCCTCAGTTTTATTGCCGTTTAGCTTTAGGAAGTTCCTGCTCATCCAGCTCCGGATGTCATCAAGGCAGGTGATGAGGGAGGTAGGAGGGATGGCAGCGGTCGGTTTAGAGGAGATGTAGACCTGTGTGTCATAAATAATATAAGCGATACAGTAAGAACTTGCTCATAAGAAAAGAATAACTGTTGGTCGAAAGACAAAAGCGCTTATAGAGGAGGGGAGCTGACTGTAGTAAAATACTTATTTTCTGTTTGTAGAGACAGATCATTGTTGCACATGTTCTTAAAAAATATGATGTGATAAAAGAAAAAGCCCTAGTAGTTTGTTGGTTTTCTCTGCATTATAAATCAGGGTTTTGTCAGGGGAAGATCTGCTCCTTGGATCTTCTTTCGCCTTCTTCTTTTTCTGGGTTGGTTCCTGTCTTTCTCCTCCATCCGATCCTCTGTGTGCAGCTTGCTCTCTGTTGTATTGTCTATGAGCAGTTTGCTCTCTATAGTATTGTCTATGAGCAGTTTGCTCTCTATTGAATCGTCTGTGAGCATTTTGGTCTCAATTAACTCGTCTGTGTGCAGTTTGCCCTCTATTAACTCTTGGAGCTTCTTTCGCCTTCTTCTTTTTCTGGGTTGCTTCCTGTCTTTCTCCTCCATCCAAACCTCTGTGTGCAGCTTGCTCGCCATCCAATCTTCTTTGTGTAGTTTGCTCTCAATCAAATATTTTGTGTTCAGCTTGCTCTCCATCCAATCTTCTGTGTGTAGTTTGCTCTCAATCAAATTTTTTTGTGCAGTTTGCTCGCTGTTACCTCTTCTGTGTGCAGCTTTCTCACCCCTGAATCTTCTGTGCGCAGTGTGCTCCCGATCAAATCCTCTGTGTGCAGCTTGCTGTCTTTTAACTCTTCTGTGAGCATTTTGCTCTCCATTAACTCTTCTCTGTGAAGATTGCTCTCTATTAATTCTTCTGTGTGAAGATTGCTCTGTATTGTATTGTCTGTGAACAGTTTGCTCTCTATTGAATCTTCTGTGAGCATTTTGCTCTCTGTTAACTCTACTGTGTGCAGATTGCTCTCTATTGAATTTTCTATGAGCATTTTACTCTCTATTAACTTGTCTGTGTGCAGTTTGCTCTCTATTAACTCTTGGATCTTCTATCGCCTTCTTTTTCGGGGTAGTTTCCTGTCTTTCTCCTCTAACAACTCATCTGTGTGCAGCTTGCTCTCCATCCAATCTTCTGTGTGCAGCTTTCTCACCCCTGAATCTTCTGTGTGCAGTTGCTCTCAATCAAATCCTCTGTTTGCAGCTTGCTCTCTATTAACTCTTCTGTGTGCAGTTTGCTCTCTGTTAACTCTTCTGTGAGCATTTTGCTCTATAAACTCTTCTATGAGCAGTTTGCTCTTTGTTAACTCTTCTGTGTGCAGTTTGCTCTCTATTGTATAGTCTATGAGCAGTTAGCTCTCTATTGAGTCATCTGTAAGCATTTTGCTCTCAATTAACTCTTTTGTGTGCAGTTTGTTCTCTAATAACTTTTGGACCTTCTTTCGCCTTCTTTTTCTGGGTTGCTTCCTGTCTTTCTCCACCATGCAATCCTCAGTGTGCATTTTGCGCTCTATTAACTCTTCTGTGTGCAGTTTGCTCTCGATTAACTCTTCTGTGTGCAGTTTGCTCTCTATTAACTTTTGGACCTTCTTTCTCCTTTCTCTGGGTTGCGTCCTGTCTTTCTCCTCCATGCAATCCTCTGTGTGCATTTTGCTCTCTATTAACTCTTCTGTGTGCAGTTTGCTCTCAATTAACTCTTCTGTGTGCTGTTTGCTCTCCATCTCCACCTTCTGCACCGTTGTGCAGTAGCGTTTCTATGGCGCTGTGGTGCAGAAAGCTCTATACATCTGTACTTTGCGGCAAAATTTATTTTATTCTATTTTATATGCAAAGTAGCGTGAATGTGTGTGTGAATAAACTTGACTCACAAGCATTATAGTCTTGCTTTGGAGTCATTTGATTCGTGTGTGTTTCTGTCTGTGTGCTTGCTCTGTGAAACGCTCTGGGGCAACGACCCAAGCTTAAGACCGTTGCCATGGAAACACCAATGAGCGTGAACCACACAGGCCGAAGTTAACATTGGGAGATGGGCGGAGCTGGGGCACTTTCAGATGTGCCCCACGAAATCTGCCTAGCAACTCGACTCGAATAATGCGAAACGCGACTCCAGCTCCCACCCTGTTGTCTGCTCGGCTTCTCCGGAGCTAACAGGCTATCCCCCGTCAGTCTGTGGAGAGATTTCACTCACAGATAGGATGAATAATACGGTTTGATCTTCGGTTTGTTCTCCTGACAGAGAAGCTAGAGACGTCTGGGCTCCTGTTTCTGTGGTAAGTCAAGTTTAGTAGTGATGAGCAGGTACCTGTACATGGCTTGTTAGTTTAGCTCCGCTAGCCTGCAGGCGATGACCGTAACGGGACTGTACGGAGTTATTGACCCGACATGAACCGAAATGTGCCGTTCCAGCCAGCGAGGAAAAGCGTTAGAGTTCATGAGCATGAGATTTACTATGATCAACTGAAACGTGAGTATTTAAAGTCACATCTGCATTTTAAGAGCAGCTGTAGTATTGATGTTGACGTTGATGTGAAGCTATGTGTCTGTCTAATCGTTTTACTTTGTTGCAATCATTTTACTTTAATGCTGTATTATAGGCAATAGTGATGGGAAGTTCGGATCTTTTTACCGTGTCGGTTCTTTGAATCTCGTTCAGTAAAATGAACGAATCTCTTTTTGAGTCATTCGTTCGTTTCAAGGGGGGGGGGGGTGCAAACGATCCAAAGACTCGTACCCGGCAGATGAACGAATCGTTCAACTCCCGACCGTGTTTTTGGCCGACATGTCGGCCACACAGAGCGAGCTCATCTCGCCGGTGACGGGAAAATCGCTCCCCGGAAAAGCAAGCCGAGGTCCGGGGCGGCGGGGCTCCAGAGCCCCCCGGTCACCTACATGCACATCTGCGGGACGGAGGTGTTCAGCATGGGGGTGTTCCTGTTGAGGCCCGGCACCTCCATGCCGCTGCACGACCACCCGGACATGAACGGGAATCTAGGGAGCTGCTGATCCGCATGCTGCCCTTCCAGCACATCCAGCTGGCCCGCCGCATCCGCGGACACAGAGCTTAAACTGCTGCTGCTCCACTGACTATAACAACGCCGCATTCAAATAAAAATGTGGGAAAGAATATTGTACAGTATCTAATATTGTGTTGGTCATATTTAAATCATTCATTACGTTTTTTTTGGGGGGGAAAGAGAGGATAAAATAAAAGAATCGCATATTAAATCTTAATCGTTCAGCCCTATTCACAAGTCATAATGAGTGGATTTGTTATTTTCACTTTACACTTACAGTTTAGTGCAGTGTAATTATTTCCCGTGATAATTAAATGCCAGTGTGACAATAAATGACAATTTAAAACCATACAAACTGTCATGTTTTACTGTATTTAATAGAGGAGGTTTTCTTAAAAAATATATGATATGCCACACAAAGTCATGGCTACTTTTTAACAGCGGTCACGTGAAAGGGAATGAGGTAACTGTTTCCTCTTCTGAGCCTATGGAGGTCACGTAGAAAATGATCCAAAGACTCGTACCCGGCAGATGAACGAATAGTTCACCTCCCGACCGTGTCTTCAGATCAGTGATTCATTCTTCTGCCAACAGAGTCTTCGGATCAGTGATTCGTTCATCTGCCGGATACGAGTCTTTGGATCCTTTTTCACGTGACCTGCATCAGCCTATGCAACAGTCCCGATGCGCGGCCACGAGAAAATGAACGAATCTCTCTTTGAGAGGACTCGTTATTCCCGAGTCCTTGTAAGGATTCGTTCCGAACGAACGAATCGTTCACGACCGACACATCACTAATAGGCAACATATTTGCGCTGAGCGCTAAAGCATGTGAAATGTATATGAAATAGGATTTCTGCTCCTTGCTGGCACTCGAAGGCCATCGTGGTTTCCTGGCTTTTCTCAGTCTCTCTTGAGAAGCTGATGTGTTTGTTTCAGCTCCTCCTCAAGCTGGCTCTGTCGGCTTTTCAGCAGGTCAGCCTGCTCCTGGAGATACCTATTTTCCTCATCAAGAGACGGCACTTTTGTGCTTCAAATTAGCTCACTGCTCTTCAGCTCGTTCTCCTTTTGAGCAAGCTCAGTCAGGTAGCTGATGTGGGCTTTGGTGCGTGCAAGTCTTTTCTCAGTCTCTCTTGCAAGAAGCTCATGGGTTATTTTCAGCTCCTCCTTTAGCTTGCTTTGTTTGCTTTCATGCAAGTGAGCCCAATCCTCTACAGACTTAATCGTAGCCCTGCCTTTATAGAAGGACTCTTTGAGGCCATTCACAGTGGCCATGAGCTGTGTGCACTCAATGGCACTAAACAGGACTGGTTCACAAGTCTGAAAGATAGAAACATACATGAACTCATTATTATTCATACATATCACATGAAAAGCAAACCATGGCCTAATTAAAAGGATAGTTCACCAAAAACTGAAAATTCACTCATTATCTACTCACCCTTAGTGGTGAGTGAAGTATTTGAGTCCACAAAACGCTGCTGGAGTTTCAGGGGGTAAACAGTGTAACAACTGTTGAATCCAATACAACTGAAGATATTAGTGAGGTATCTTCAGATGTAAAAACACAACATGTCTCCATACTGCTACTGTTGTGTTATCCAAGCGTCCACAAGCCCCGACATTCATATTCAACTCGAAACGAGGACATTTCCATTCTTTTACACCAAATAGTCGACCAGAAAGCTATTGGACGTTTGCATTTCTGACGGTCCCTGAATGCACCTCGTCAGAAGATATCAGCGGACATTAATGCTTTAAAACAAGGTGCAAATGACCTCTTTCCGTGTCTTGTGGACACTTGGATGACACCACAGGAGCAGTATGGAGACATGACATGTATTTTTCTGTTGTGTTTTTACATCTGAAGATAGCTCACTAATATTTTCAGTTGTATTGGATTCGGCTGCTACACTGTTTACCCCTGAACCTCCAGCAGTGTTTTGTGGACTCAAACACTTCTCCCACTCCTCCATCGGCATAGGGGTGGGTAGATAATGAGTGAATTATCATTTTTGGGGGGGCTATTCCTTTAAAGTGTTGGGCTTCACATCTATTGAGTTTTTTGGGGGTAAGGATAAACTAAAATTAAAATTGTTCATGACATGACAGGGAAAAGCTTGCTGGCCAAGATTATTGAAAAAAGACAAACAATAAAATCTTACCAGGTTTCTTATTGAGTCCATTTTGGGTATTGTTTCAGGAAAATCTTCCTCAAGAGTTTGTTGTTCTCTTCTCAGTTGATGGTCCGTTTGGCTAAAGACAAGATACAGGTGAACTCTATTACAGATTCTTCTTCTTTGTTTTGTTCACTAAAGAGTGGCATCAATGTCAATGTAAAGGTATTTACATATACGATGATCAAAAACATGGCTTTTGTGGGTGCTTTTTGATGTTAACTGTCACCCGCCAATAAACAAAACAGTTAAAGACTCTGAGGGGTAATATAGCCTAAACAGTAAATAATTAAACACTGAAATTAGAAATGGACACACACACACACACACACACACACTCACACGCACGCAGACACAGTACAATTAAAAACAGAGCACTGAATATGAGTCGTTGAGAACTCTTGCTGTTTAGGTTAAGAAACGTCAAGTGTGATCAGCTTAAACTAGATTTTCAGGTCTCTGCAGAGGAGACCTTTGAGGTTGGCATTTGAGAATTGGATGTTAATTCTCTCTGAGCAACACCAGCCATGAAATAAAGTCCACTCCTCAGTTCCTGAGATCCTTGTCTCTTACTGATGTTGTGCTCATATACAATTGTTTGTAAAAATGTTCTTGCCCGAGCACAGTTTTAGAAACAAAGTATGTCAATAAATCAATCAAGTTCTCAACACACCCCAATTTTCACCATCACTGTGAGTGAACATTTATAGCACATTGAAAGAACTCATGTCATTCAAACATCCTTCTGTTCTGTCCTGTGATAATGTGACAATTGAAAGCTCTACACAAGCATACATGAGAGGATATGTTTCTTATATTTTGCACACAGATAATTAAAACACATTGGACAACCCCTCTGCAGCACAGCACAATTTATTCATTTTAACCCTTTGATACACAAGCTATGCAAACCCCTTCTAAGGCACAACATGGGTCAAAAATGACCCGTATTGACCTACAATGTTATTTCATGCACAGCTGAGTGTTTCTTTGCTATATTTTTGGAAATCAATTTATTTCATCATTTAATATTCAAAGTATTCATTAAATAGCTTGTTTTTGATTACCATAAATCATTATTTTAATGTTATCTTTCTCAATTTATGAACAAAAATATGTTTTGTGTTTTTACATCAAGGGGTCAACATGGGTCAAAAATGACCCGATGGAGTTTTAATAGTAAATATCTTTGCCATAAATTTACTTCATCATTCAGAATTCCAGGAGCTCCTCAATTAACTTGTTTTTATCATTACAAATTCTTATTTTCATTTGTCCTTTTTTACTTTTTTACTAAAGATCATTTTTGTATCACTAGGTTCAACATGGGTAAAAAACGACCCGTATTCATTTCACATGTTATTTCATGCATGGCTGTGCTTCTTTGCTATATCTTTTCAAATATATTTATATAATCATTTAATATTACAAAGTATTAATTAAAATATCTTGTTTTTGATTACCACAAATCATTATTTTCTCATTATTTTCATTACTCTGAAATAAAATAGTTTTTGTATTACCACATCAAGTTTACACACATGGGTCAAAAATGACCCAGGTATGCAAGTGTGAATTTAATAGGAACCTTTCATTTGTAAATATTTGTAGTTAGGAACATGTTTACTGTGGACAACTTTTCATATGCCAGACTATGTGCAGTTATCTTTTCACAGGATATCAAATACTTTCTTAGGTAAAACAATTGTAAAAGACTTACAAGATCAGATGTGCAAAAGCAGCCCGTTACGTTCTGAGAAGTAGTTCTGACAAGTGTGGCATATGAAAAGTTGTCAACAGTAAACATGTTCCTAACTACAAACATTTACACATCCTAGGTTCCTATCAAATTCACACCCGCATAAATGGGTCATTTTTGACCCATGTGTGTAAACTTGTTGTAGTAATACAAAAACTATTTTAGTTAAAAAATTAAGACAGAGAAATGAAAATAATGATTTGCGGTAATCAAAAACAAGATATTTTAATTAATACTCTGTAATATTAAATGATTAAATAAATAGATTTTAAAAGATATAGCAAAGAAGCACAGCCATGCATGAAATAACATTTGAAATGAATACGGGTCATTTTTGACCCATGTTGTGCCTTAGAAGGGTAGTGATACAAAAATGATTTTTATTAAAAAAGTAAAAAAGGACAAATTTAAATAAGAATTTGTAATGATAAAACACAAGTTAATTGAGGAATTCCTGGAATTCTGAATGATGAAATAATTGTATTGCAAAGATATTAGCAATTAAAACTCCATCGGGTCACTTTTGACCCATGTTGTGTATCAAAGGGTTAATATAGACATTGATGGCATGCTGTTATTTCTCACAATGCTTTTTACATAAAATAAATTTACTCTCAGTGAATACAGAGGTTTGCACATTGTGTAAGAAGATTTTTATGTTAAATCAATGAAGTAACACTACATTAATTTTGTTAATAATTTAAACATCACTTCCCACCATCACAATTCACCATCAGGATTGCCATTCACTGTCATGTTCTACGACGGACAAATACTAAATTCTAAGGCCAATGGCCTCCACCGGCCCAAGGTTCACTGTCCACTCTTCCCTTGCAATAATTTGTCATGGTCTATCATTGTTCTCCCAGTTAGCTTTTGTTATTACAAATTTTGTTGAAGTTGGCGTTTCTTTCCCATTCACAGGTTACAACAGTTGGCCTAGTCCACAAATGTGTCCTTGTCTTATATGTACAATGCCATCGTCAAGCCGCTGGACATCCACAGGTCCAGTGTTACAAAATGCTTATGTAATAACTGTTTCACAAGTCACGTAGTATGCAAAGACGCCTCTGTCATACAGAAATTCAATCTTGAAGAGGCCTCTTCCTCGGGTTCAAACCGATGTGAACTTCTCCTTCCTAAACGAAGTAGAAGTGAGATCAATGTGAAAAAGATCTGTTCAAGTAGGGGCTCTGATGTAGCATGACCAATTTTGTGTCAATTGGACAATGCTACAACAACTTAATTTTCACACTTCAGTTCTCCACATTTTCACACACACACACCTTTAGGAGCACCAGCATAGATACTAATTGTGCAATACGGTCCATGCTATCAATTGCAGATCACACAATGACAATTTTATGTGAATTTGACGAGAAATATTAGCCTGACGTTGTCAGACTCACAATTCTAGTCAGAATGTGAGTCTGAGACCGCTCCATTGGGCTGTGATTATGGGGCGTGTTTCAACTGACCAGGAAGTAAAATTCCTCTTCGCTCAATTGGATAGACCTACAACCAATCAGAGCAACGTAGTATGTGACGTATGCTAAGCAACGCATTGTGAGTTATTTACTAACGCCGGATTCACACCGGACGCTTCAGCGCAGCGCCAAGCCTTAAATAACAGCTGGCTCCCATCCACTCCCATGTTAAAACTTTGTGCCGGTCACACCGGAGGCTGAAGCACCGCGAGGCAGCCTTGGCGCAGCGCGGTGCTTCAGCCTCCGGTGTGACTGGCACAAAGCCGTGCAGCGATCTACTGGATCAACGGGTGATATTATTAGCGCTGCCCGGCGGTTCAGCGTCGCTTCAGTGTCCGTTGTGAACAGCCAAGCGCCGGGGCGATAGGGATTAGCGCGGTGCTTTGGCGTCGCCTCCACGTTCTGTGTTCCTCTTTCAAAATGAACGCGCTGTCGATGTCTTCTAAAACAGACTCAATGGCAGCATCTACACATCTCAGCTCGCCAGCGGCAGGCATGTTTGTTGAAAACGAATTCAACCCAAGGGCACTTTGATGACGTGGTTGATTACGTTACCGTTGATCATCTGTCAATCATCGTATAAAGCCCGCCCTGACAATCTGATTGGCCCGGTCGGGCATAATTTTTCCTCAACGGAGCGACTCCAGACTGAACTGCCCGACCAAAAATGTTGTGGGCGGGGCTAAGTTCGTCTGGAATCCAGGCTAGAGAAATATGCACATCAAAGCAAAATAACACTTAACAGAGTACTAATATTAAATATGGACTATGGTGTAGTAATGTGTCGTTCGTGAACGAATCTTGACAAGGACTCGGGAGTAACGAGTCCTCTCAAAGAGAGATTTGTTCATTTTCTCCTGGCCGCACATCGGGACTGTTGCATAGGCTGATGCAGGTCACGTGAAAAAGGATCCAAAGACTAGGGATGAGCGAGTACAGCATTATCTGTATCTGTATCTGTATCTGTTAACCATATCAATTATCTGTATCCGTATCCGTACTCGGAGTGGGCGGGGCCTAACCCGGAAGTTGGTGTGATTTAACCCGGAAGTGGGCCGGGTTGTCTTGAAATGGGCGGGGCTTTAACCAGTATGTTATTTTAAGCATGCAATTGATATGGGTTGATCAGAAATTGTTATATTTATTGCTGATTAGAAAACTATTACAGGACAGCATCGGCATTGAGCATCAGATCAATGATTTTGATCACAATAGCAAACGAACTATTTACAAAACAAGTTTTGTAACAATGAATACAACACATGCTGTTGCAATTATGAAGTGAAATGTAATAACAAGTGTTTTCATACTCAACATAACTTTCTTTTTTAACTTTGAATTTTTTTTAATTTATTTCCACACCAGGTGTGTGTGTGTGTGTATGTGTGTGTGTGTGTGTGTGTGTGTGTGTAAGAGAGACAGAGAGAGAGAGGGGGAGTGTGTGTGTGTGTGTGTAGCTTAATTTGTAATATTTTTTATACCACTACTACCTAGAACTTGTCAGACACTCAGTGCGTGAAGTAAAATAAAACTGGTTAGAGCCAACTGACGGTTTAAAAAAAAACAATAAACTCCAACGACCGGCAGAGAGAGGGAGAGAGAGAGAGAGAGAGAGAGTAGCCAGACACTAGAGAGTAGTCAGACACTCAATGCGTGAAGTAAAAAAATTAAAAATCTCCGACAGGCAGAGACGCAACGCGAGTCGCTTTCTACCAGCACCACGTCTGAACGAACCCACGTTTAACAGAACTCTACTGGTTAATAAGTAAGTACAAACTGAAATAAAAACAAACTTCAAGCTGAAGAAACCCTAAACGTTAACGGAAAAGACCCGCGAACCTGAGTGACTGAGAGACAGAGAGCTGTTCTTTGAGTGAGTGAGCAGAGCGGTGTGTGAAGGGGAGGAGCGCTGTGACGCTGTGTGAGGATTTTCATTCAGTCCGAGCACAGATATTGACTCGTATTACTCGTTTAATACTCGTGCTCGGCAAAAGTGCTTTATCCGTACCGGATACTCGTTTCAGCCGAGTATCCGGCTCATCTCTAGTAGGAACGTTACGGGAAAAAAAGTCAGAGCTCCCACCTCAGCTGCTGACTACGAAAAACAGGCCCGTTAACTCTTCCAAGTTTGTGTTCACAACCAACACATCCCTGGTGTCCCACATGCCAAAGAAAGCCAAAAATGTGGTACTCATGAGTACGCTGCATAAGGATGGGAGAATCTGTGGCCAGGAGCATCAGAAACAAGAAATCATCCTGGATTATAATGCCAAAAAAGGAGGGGTGGACAACATGGACAAGCTGGTGACTGGCTACAGCTGCAAAAGAAGGACCCTATGCTGGCCACTTGTGATATTCTTCAAAATCTTGGACATCTCAGCGTACAAGATTGTATGTGTCGTGTATTCATTAGACTAAAACATGTTGGTATGTGTGCTTAAAACATAATGACTTGGCTTAGATTGATGATGACTGCCTTTTGGACTCTTAGTCATTCTCAGAGAGTCCTCAAGATGGTTATCTTATTTATTCCCTAACTCTTGGGTATGACCTTTGATCTAGGGAATTGTTTCTGACCAGCTGATGAATGGATTCAGATGGACTGTCTTTTGATTAACTTATCTTGGTCCTCAGACACAAAAATGTGCCGTTATAGTCAGAAATCCCATGTGGGATGTGTTTAACCTGAAGTCATGGGTGGATCCAAACTCCCTATATATGTGTGCTTTAGACCACTGCAAATCAGATTCACTATTCGGCTTGTGAATCTCCGGGTATCTAGATGCTCGTTTTGACCTGTAGTTTCTTGTAATAAATTCTATTATACTGAAAGTATTTGGTCCTCGGAGTCCTTCCTTCATCATCTACAAACTTCAACAACACTCTACTGCTCAGGGATACGACATATGCAAGAGAGTGACATGTAGAGGCGTGTTCCCCGATAACTGTAAGTGTACTGCGTCATTTCGTCATTTCATGTTTTCCTGCCGCGGGTGGTGGTCGCGCTCTCTGAAAGAGCTTAACACAGCTGTTCCTCTGTATATTTAAACACCCACACATACAGTGGATATAAAAAGTCTACACACCCCTGTTAAAATGCAAGGTTTTTGTGATGTAAACAAATGAGACAAAGATAAATCTTGTCTGAACTTTTTCCACCTTTAATGTGACCTTTTACGTGAACAATTCAATTGAAAAAACAAACAAAATCTTTTAGAGGGAAAAATACAAATAAAAAACTAAAATAATGTGGTTGCATAAGTGTGCACACCCTCTTATAACTGGGGATGTGGCTGTATTCAAAGTTAACCAATCACATTCAAACTCATGTTAAATAGTAGTCTGTACACACCTACCATCATTTACAGTGACTCTGATTAATCCTAAATAAAGTTCACCTGTTCTAGTAGGATTTTCCAGACATTCTCTTAGTTGCAACTTACAGCAAGAGCCATGGTCCGCAAAGAGCTTCCTAAGCATCAGAGGGATCTCATTGTTGAAAGGTATCGGTCAGGAGAAGGGTACAAAATAATTTCCAAGGTATTAGATATACCACGAAACACAGTGACATTACCAAGAACTGGACATCCCTCCAAAATTGATGAAAAGACAGGATGAAAACTGGTCAGGGAGTGTCCAAGAGGCCGACAGCAAAATTAAAGGGGCTGCAGGAATTTCTGGCAAGGAATGGCTGTGTACTACATGTGACAACAATCTTCTGTATTCTTCGTATGTTTGGGCTATGGGGCAGGGTGGCAAGACAGAAGCCTTTTCTTACCAAGAAAACATCCAAGCCCGGCTAAACTTTGCAAAAACAAACATGAAGTCTCCAAAAGCATGTGGGGAAATGTGTTATGGTCTTGTGAAACCGAGGTTGAACTTTTCGGCCTTAATTCCAAAGGTATGTTTGGCGCAAAAACAACACTGCACATTCACCCAAAAAACACCATATCCACAGTGAAGCATGGTGGTGGCAGCATCAGGCTTTGGGGCTGTTTTACTTCAGCTGGAACAGGGGCCTTAGTCAAGGTGGAGGGAATTATGAACAGTTAAAAAATACCAATCAGTTTTGGCACAAAACCTTCAGGCTTCCGTTAGAAAGCTGAAGATGAAGAGGAATTTCACCTATCAGCACGACAACGACCCAAAGCACACATCCAAATTAACAAAAGCATGGCTTCACTAGAAGAAGATTCATGTTTTGGAATGACCCAGCCAGACCCCAGACCTGATTCCAATTGAACATCTGTGGGGTGATCTGAAAAGGGCTGTGCACAAGAGATGCCCTCGTAATTTGACAGGATTGGAGCCCTTTTGCAAAGAAGAGTTGGAAAATATTGCCAAGTCAAGATGTGCCATGCTATTAGACTCCTACCCCAAAAGACTGAGTGCTGTAATAAAATCAAAAGGTGCCTCAACAAAGTATTAGGTTAAGGGTGTGCACACTTATGCAACCAGGTTATGGTAAGTTTTATATTTTTTATTTTTCCTCATAAAAGATTTCAGTTTGTTTTTCAACTGAATTGTTCACCTTATAGGTCACATTAAAGTTGGAAAAAGTTTGGACAGGATTTATCTTTGTCTCATTTGTTTATATCACAAAAACCTTTAAAATTGAACAGGGGTGTGTAGACTTTTTATATCCACTGTACCAACCCCTACTCTTTGGTGCTTTAGCGATTCTGTGTCATTCCATCTGCGTGTCACCAGATTCTTCTGTTTGAGCTCACCCTCGTAGTCTAACACAGCAGCGATGGCTTCTCTCTTTCCCTCCTTCTCCGAGTGTCTCATATTTACTCACTCCTCTGCCTCCCTTAACAGTAGTGGTACATGTAATAAATGTAGTGTGTTGGTAGCAATGGAGGCGAGGTTTAGCGGCTCCGTAGCTTAGAACCTCCGTTAGCTGTAGTTAGCCTTAGCTTAGCACGTAACTTAGCCTCAACTAGCAGTCCCTCGACTTGTCCTGTGCAGCCGGGAGCCCAGGGCAGCTGGGTGACGGTCCGGAGGGGGCATAGTGCCACCCTTAAAAAGCCCACGATTAAAGACCCACCAGCTCACGTTTCAAATAGATACTCTCCACTCAGCGACGCTGACAAGCTAACTCTGGTAATTGGCGACTCGGTTCTGAGAAACGTGAGCTGACATCGAATCCAAACTGAAGCCGCTGGCTAAAACTAAACGTAAATACAGTAAAATCGTACGGCTTTCATTCCACTGGGGATGGAGCAGCTGTCTTATCTAGGAATATTACTCAGTCTATTACATGACAACCCTTATTTGGGACCAGGAATCAGAGCTGCAGTGCTAAAGACTTATCTGCGCTCCCTCTGGATCAGTCATACAAACCCATAGAGATTGTGTCTGTCCACTATCCGATTAAATTATTAAAATTAAACCATAGCAGAGCGAGAATTCCACACAAAAATCGAATACAAATTAACACAACCTCTGCAACAACTCAGGAAACAAAGACTTTTAAATGTGGGCTTTTAAACATAAGATCACTGTCATCAAAGGCTATTTTAGTTAATGAACTAGTTTCAGATTACAACATTGATTTATTGTCCCTCACTGAGACGTGGCTGCATCCTGATGAATATGTCAGCCTAAATTAATCTTTCCCAACCCCCCCCCCCCCCCCCCAGTCATATAAATTCACACCTTCCCAGAGAATTTGGCCGAGGAGGTGGAATTGCTGCTATTTTTAACTCCAGTCTATCAATTAATCCTAAACCTAAACTCAGCTACAAATCATCTGAATGTCTTGTTCTTAGTCTTCCACACCAATCAAAGAAACACCAACAGCCAATCATACTTGCTGTACTGTGTACCTTTCTTACCGTGCTCCTGGGGCTAATACTGAATTGTTTACGGATTTAAACCCGTATCATCAGTCGATATAAACAACAAATTCATTAAAAACCCGAGCTCCACTCAGAGTGACCATCTCATCGATAGCTCTGCAGACTCATTACGATTAACATTAGACTCAATAGCGCCTCTAAAAAAGAAACATGTAAAACATAGTAAATTAGCTCCGTGGTATAATTCCAGTATCTAGAAAACTAGAAAGGAAGTGGCACTCCAGCAACAGTGTTGAAAATCTCATAGACTGGAAGAGTAGCGTTAAAGCATATAAAAAAGCTTTCCTCAAAGTAAGAGCTGCCCACTATTCAAAACTAATAGAAGAGAATTAAAACAACCCCAGGTTTCTCTTCAGCACTGTAGCCAGGCTATCAGAGAGTCACATCTCCGCCGAACCCAGTATTCCTCGATCCCTAAATAGCAATATCTTTATGACCTTTTTTAATGATAAAATTCAAACTATTAGAAATAAAATCAACCATCTCCTGCCCTCAATTGGCACTAATACCCTACCAAGAACAGAAATCTCAGAAACGGCTGAGAATCCTTCACATTATTTAGACAGCTTCTCTCTGATCACCCTTGATCAGTTTACCAAAAATAATCCTAATTGATAGTTTGTTACTGATCACAATCAATCTTTGTCATTATCATCAGGTTATGTACCACAGTACTTTAAAATAGCGGTAATCAAACCCCTTCTCAAAAAACCCACCCTAGACCCAGAGGTTTTAGCCAATTACAGACCAATATTGGAGAATTGGAGGATTTTGTGGCCATAACAATGACATTGGAGATGGAGATATTCACTAGGGCACAACAACCTGACCAATATTTAGGCAGAAAAGGATACAGTATACCTTTCTCACATTGCCATGCAAAATTAGTGAGTATGGCTCTGCCGTTGTAATTGATTACCATTCCATTTGAGGAGACACCTTTATTACACAAATAAATGTTACAATAAGCATTTCCTAGGGATTGGCCTGTAGGAACTTGGCAATAACACATCTTATAATGTCGTGACTGTATATGTAATTGGTGTTTCATCGGGTATACAGATACATTTACTGGCTTATCATTATTAGAAGTTTGAGCATCACATTTACATACTGCAACCTGTTTGGGGAGGAGGATAGCATCAAGCATCAGAGACATTAGAGCATGATATACAATTGGTATGTCTCTGTTTCCAAATCGTGCAAAATGATGTATACTACACCACATGCATATCTACTGTCTATGTAGATCAGTGAATTTCAACCTTTTTTGAGCCGCGGCACATTTTTTACATTTACAAAATCCTGGGGCACACCACCAACCAAAATGACACTCTATGGACTAACACAGTACATATAATACATATAGTTAGTAATATAATTTCTAAATGTATTAAAAACCACTATTTTAAATTATTTCAGCCCTTTCTTACTCTTACCTTTTAATGAGCACAAATTGAATCAGATTTATGAAACAATCTTTGATTTAACTAAACTTTATTTAACAGAGACATATTATACCCATTTTATCACATTTGATATGGTTCCTTGGGGTCTTATTGAAATGTCTGTAACATATTTTGGTCAAAATACCACAAGGATCATTTAAAACAGGACCTTTTAACCCTGTCTAAAACAGATTGACCTGTTTTGAGTGCCAATAGTTACTCCCGCCGTTTACCCGCGCTTCATTGAATTTCTTCACTTTGACATTCAGAGCACTGGGCAGAAATCAAATCGCGTCAACACCCACCATGGGCCTTCGCGATGCTTTGTTTTAATTCCCCTGGTCCGCACCAGTTCTGGCTGCTAGGCGCCAGCCGAGGCGCACCCCCGGAAGGGGCTCCCCGCGCGAATGGAGGGTTCCCCCAGCGGGCGCCGTAGCTGAGGTGATCCGCGAGAAGGGCCCGACACGCGTCCAGAGTCGCTGCCGCCGACCGCCGTACCCGGTCCCCTCCAACGGCCCGCCTTCCGCACCGGCGATGGACACCGCCCCACGGTCCAAGAGAAAGAAAGCACCCCGCACCACTGACGCTGTGAGGCACAGCGGAATAGGACCTCCCCCCCCAAAAAAAAACGTTGAGGCGTGCCGCACGCCAAGTCTCCGGCGGCGTGGAGAGGAGGGCGACTGCTCCCCCAGCCGCGGCACCTGCCCAGCGGTTTAACCACAAATACCAATGATATCGGTGAAAGTCAAGTTTATTACCGATGTGCAGATGTCGGTAAACGAGGCAAATATCTGCCGCTACCGATGTTCGGCCGATACTTCGGTGCAACACTAGATATTAGATAATTTCCCATGGCACACCTGACGATCTCTCACGGCACACTAGTGTGCCGCGGCACACTGGTTGAAAATCACTGATGTAGATATTGACCCTTTTCCCTTCTGTCAATTTGCATGCTTCAATGAGAGCAGTGGGCTCTGGTGCCTGTGCAGAGAAGCAGAGAAGCAGGGAGTGGTCATGCAATCAATGTATCACTTGCTGTTACCACAGAGAAACCAACTTAATTAGTTATTGTTACTAAACAGTTGTTCACCATCTCCTTCTGTTTGAAGAAGAGTAGCTGCGTTTAGAACATTATATATTTTTTTTACAAGTGATGTTAAGCATTTCCAACAGAATAGCATGTTATCGATAGCATCATAAACATAGCATTTGTATGGAAGTCCATTTCCGCCACATTGATGAAGATTTTTTTTTTTTTTATCATTATTATGACTTAGTATCTCATAATTATGACTTAGTATCTCATAATTATGAGATAGTATCTCATTATTATGCCTAAGTGTCTCATAATTATGACTTATTATCTCATAATTATGAGATACTGACTGCAGGGTCGGTCGTGTGTGTTTGTGTTTGCGTGTGTGGTTGTGTGTGTGTATGCTTGTCTCTGTTCCTCTTCACTAAAACTGATAATCCAATTTTTTTGTTATTCAAAAAATTATGATGGCCGATGATGACTCCGGATCACTCCGTCACTTTAACCCTGAGAGTCCTGACTGTGCGCGTCACGTTACGTCTCGTATTGTGTCGAGCGGAGGACTACGTGCACACAGTGTTTAATGTGTTTCATGAACTCAAACAAACATAAAGTAAACGTCAGTCCTGTATGTGTCCTAATAACTTGTGATCAGTGCTGGGGTTTATTGTTAAAGTGTAACGTGAGCGCAGGACAGAGGGGAAGTGATGCGGAAGCAGACTCTGACACATACAGGACAACCGGACTTTAAATGAGCGTCTGTTCTGATCCTGGAGCAGCGCTGGTTATAATTATACAGCGGCAGCACATCGCTAAGACAATCAATGGAGCTTCCGCGAGTAAGGCGGCTGTCCCCGCAGCTGCTCAGCCAAGGCTTCCCTGCTCTGTTATGCCCCGCCCAAAATCCGTATCTCATAATTATGACTTAGTATCTCATAATAATGAGATAGTATCTCATAATTATGACTTAGTGTCTGACTGAGGGTGGGGTGCAGCAGAGCAGGGAAGCCGTGGTAGAGAGGCTGGGAACTCAGTGAAGTGAAGATAATATTCGAGTTAATGACAACTTCGCCGTCACTGTAACCGGAATACAACATTTGCAGGTAAAAGCATTTGAGGCTAATGGCCGTTCAACAACATGGATAAAAGCTATGTTTTCCACCACTTTGACTGTAGTTTTTACAAAACCACAGTGCGCTGGTTAAGCTAACAGCTAATTTTTGTAGCTTAAGCTGTCTGTATCAATCCTTCCTGTTAAGCTTACAGTTTGTAACATTAGAAAGTAGTAAATTATTGTAAATTTTGCTGAACAGTTTTTGTTATCATATTGACATTTTAGATTTGTTTCTGGTAAGATATTACTACGTTCATATTTTTTGCTGCTCTAGGAAGTGTTGGTTTAGTTATGCTTAAAATATTCTTTGGATCTCATCCAGTTATGAATTTAGTCTTTTTGTATACAATCATCCCTAGCTTGTTTTCAGGTTTAGGAGATGGTTGTTCATGCTTGCAAATGTAAATGGTACTATCATGAGCCATAAAAAATAGCATGGATTTTTTTTTATTGAAAGGTAATCTATAATCTCTGTGTCTTACAAAAAGACACAGAGATTATGAAACTTACTGTTACAAAAATGTATTTGACCAAGACTTTACTGCAGTTACAGCAGCAGTGTGTCCTGAAACCTACTAGTTAGAGCCAGTGCCTCAGATGTCAAAACAATATTTTGTGACCTGTCTTTTACCTAAGCTAAATTTGGGGATACATCTGTATGTTCCGGTGCCTTTGAAATTCATATCAATATTATCCATGGTGCATTGCAGAACACAGTAGTGGTGTCACAGATTTGATACAAAAAAAGTACAAATGCAAAGTTACAATGTCCCTACCATACCAAAAATCATATAGCTCATCTATAGCCAAAGACTCTTCTTGTGTATATATGATATATGGATGATGAGATCCTCCATAACTTTCCTTGTAATGCATGCTCACAGGATGGATGATCTAAGTGACTTCTTGAGAGAGAGAAATGTATCTGAGGAAAGAATAGAGACCCTTGAGCATGAGAAGGTACTTAACTTCAAAAGCAGAATATTTGAGTCAAACAACTGTTCTTTACATAATAATTTCTATTGCTTCTAAATTATTGTCTCTGAAAATGACAATGAGCTTTTTTTAGCATTTAATCTAAATATTATCAAAATGATTGGGTTATCAAACATGATTACTCATTTTTAAACAATTCTTTTGTCCATGTTTAGATTGATACCAGCACCATACAGCTGATGAAAGACATATTTGCCATCATATGGGGATCGCCTAGCAGTGGTAGGATTTTTGTAGGAGGAAAGAGAACAGCCACAACAACACTCGCAAATCATAGCTTTTTGAGCGACTGAAACAAAAACTGGCCAAAAGAAAACCTTGTGATGAAGGAGGCAGGAGCAGAAATCAAGGGGAGCCCTCACAACCATCTCAGAAAAGAAATGCTCTGAAGACAATAAGAAAAATAGAAATAGGATGGATGCATTCTGATGATGTAAAACAGCCTTTCAAGCAAGTGAGAGCCAAACGAGGAGGTGGAACAAGAAAAGTCGACATTTCAAAGGCGGGAGAAGTAGTCTGGGGCCCTTAACAGATTTTGAGTTAGATCTCAAAGATTATCAAGAGGTGACAGTTGACAATGTAATTACAGTTGGACTATTGTACACAGACACAAAACTCCCTCTTCTTAGGTTTTATTTGACCACACAGAAAAAAACGATAAACAGTCCACACAGCACAAGTTTGGCTCCATCTTTGGAGAGACAAGAGAGCTCTCAGAATCAGTCCTCCACTTCCTCTCTCAGTGTTTCTACAACACCGCCTCTGCTACATTTGAAACACTCAACCCTGAATTAATATTTGTAGGAGAATATTGTGATGACAATATTGACTTTGTATTATATTCCACACAGGATGGGCGTGAGGATGTTTTTGAGAGCAGCGCCGTTGTTTTTGTAGGAGACTTTTCTGAAAATGAGCCACAGAATTTGGATGACACACTGCCTTTTTCACCACAAACCACGCTATCCAGTGAAAGAGTGAAGAGAGTATTGGTTGTTCATCGAGGGAAGGTACTGCCAGAGCTGATGGCACATTTCCTTGATGATGGACTTCAAGATGTTGGCATCAAAATCCAACTTGTACTGCCAGATGGAACACATGAGATGGGGTATGATGATGGAGGAGTTGTGAGAGCTTGTCTCTCAGAATTCTGGAATGAATTCTATGAACAATGTGCAACAGGAAATGCTCTTAAAGTGCCTTTCTAAGGCATGATTTTGGACAGCAGCAGTGGGTGAATATAGGTCGAATAATTGATTTTGGATGGGCGAGGGAGAAATATCTTCCTTTGAAGATTGCACCTGTCATATTAGAGCAGGCTGCCTTTGGATATGCAAAGAGCAATGTAGTGGAGAATTTCCTCAAATACATGCCTGAGTCTGAGCGTACAGTGTTTGAATCATGGAGGTCAGATTTTAACAGTGTTGACCAAGAAGAATTATTTGACATCCTGGACAACCACAGCTGCAGAAGGATCCCAACAGCCAGCAATGTAAATGAAATCCTCCAGGAGCTTGCCCTCAAAAAGCTTGTCCAAGAGCCTGCCTACATCATTGAACAATGGGCAAAAATACTCAGCCCAGCGGTGCTGAGCCTTCAGGACCTTACAACTGTATACAAAGCCCTACAACCAACTGTGAGAAAGGTTGTTAAGTCTCTCACCTTCCCAGAGACAATGAATGTTCACCAGAAGGACATTCAAAAGTACCTTACCTCATATTTGAGGAATGCTGATATGCAGCATCTGTGTTGGTTCCTAAGGTTCTGCATAGGGGTCAGATCTATTCCTGGGAAAATAAATTATTATTGATTTTACTCAGATTCAAGGTTTTCAGATAAAACTTGTTGCCCATACTTGTGGCTGTGTCACGGATTCGCCTTCTTATTAATATTTTCAGTTTGTCTGTTAAGTATTGTTTACTAATTATTTTCTCTTTTCAGAACTCTGCCATTCCCCTCCTGCTCTGCACCTTCCTCATTCTTCTGATCCCTTCACCGGCTCCACCCACAGACACACCTGTCTTCCATTCTCTCATTAGTCTCCCCTCTATATCTGCATGCCTGTTCCCCTTGTCCTCTGCCAGATCGTTTAGTGTGTTCGTGCCTAATCTTTCCAGCGTTACTTTCCTGATTCCTTTCCTGCCTGATCGCCACTGTGACCTGCCTGCTTTTTCCCTGGACTCCTCATCTGCCTGCCCCTTGTCGGTTTTGTTTGCTTCGGATTGACTGCCTGGTATCTGACACCTGCTTCGTTTCAATAAACCAAGAACTCTGCTAATTCCCACTCTGCCTCATTGTCGTCGCTTTTGGGTTCACGCCTGCCATTCTGCCAGTCCTGACAGGCTGTGTCCTGGAGTTGTCAGTCCATTATGACAGCAACCCTGACTTCAGCTCCGAAATGAACAAGGTGTTGGAGTCTAATGTGCGGGTCATGGACGTAATCTAATCTAGTCCAGGAGTTTGTGTGTGGTTATCGTATTCACACACAATATCAATGTAAAATCTTGTTATTTCAGTCACCATGCATCCTCATGTAAAACCTAGAATAAGATTGAAACAGTTCAAAAGATAGCTCTAAAGACCAACTGTCCTGTTTGTTACCTATATAATTTGTTAAGGATAACACCATAAATCATAATAGCATCATGCCATTGGAGATCAAGGAGGGCAAAGATTTACGTTTAAACAATTTGTTTTGGCCCTTTTAAATGTCAAGGTCTATGCTTTTTTTTTTACTTAAAAATTGTTTATGTAAAGTTAAGACTACAAAATTAACATTCTGGCTGGCATTAGTTTATGTCAATTAAGTTTAAGGGTTAATGTCTTAATCCCAACAACCATTTTGTCTTAAAATATCTTGGCTATGTCGTCAGACAAATCCAGTTACACACCTACAGCATGGTCATCATTTTCTCATAAGTTTATACGGTACATTTGTTCTTACACAGTTTGGATACTGAATAATATTTTTTGTTGACACATAAAGGCATAAAGGGAAGATAGGAATATGTGTCCGAATATATACACAAAATTTGTTGGGAGCTGTGAATTCACTGGTACTATGTAGTCATGTTCTTTTATTGTCAAAGTTTTGACAAATGTTGTACTTTTACCATATGGTACATACTTTTAAAGATGCGTCTATATGTAGCTATATATATTGGTTACGCCAATGATGCTCTTCTTTGTGCTCTTTGCATTTTCAATTAAGAAGCAGGAGGCAGCCCTGTATCTCATGTCTTTAGTTTTGATCTGGTTTAAAAAAAAATCCTCATTCGCTGGAGTGTGTGTTTGTCTACTTGGCTCTCTGTCAGTTTGAATCAGTCCCCCCGCGCAAGAGAACGACATTGTGCGGCTATTCACCTATTTAAGACCAGGGTGCTACTGACATTAACATATAGATTTATAACAGCTGATGACTCACATGGGTGTTGAATAACCAGCCCAAAAATGTACTATAGGTCTATGTATTAATTAATAATGAATAATACGATAACAGGATGTCTATATCAGCTTGCCAAGTGACAATCAGCAACATGGACAGGTCAGGTAATACAACTTTGGAAAAGCCTGCGGTGTACAACATTCAGCTGCATGGACAGCGGCCTGCAAACGCAGACACCTGAAGTGCGTTCAGAATGGGAGTGTGATTTTATTCCTTTTGTTACATTTAGCAGGAGCGCTGAAACCTAATCTAGTCACATTTAGAAATTAATTACATTTAGTTAATAACAAGTAACATCATCCACCATTGTTGACTTTTCTTAAAAATGTGTTCTTTACATGCTAGCATTGCAAGAATTTCAAAATCAGGTTTGAAAAAGAAGTTGAAAGTTTTTCCCTCGTGTGTGTCATTCATGTGTTATTGCGTCTCGCTCATCTTTCGACCAACGATTGAGTTTTCCTTCAACCCACCAGGTGACGCAAGGTTTCACCTATAGGCTAGATCTTCACACATAGCACAGTCTTATTTACAAAATGGCTACATCAGCAACATAATAATTATAAAAGTAATGACTAGAATGTAACTCTAACAGATGTAACATTTGGGCATGAACATGCTCAAAATGAAAAATATGAATGTTTTCATAATCTGCACATGCTCTTTGCATAGTATTACGCCTGGGCCAAACTGCCTATACCTCTCTACCTGTGTGTCGGCTACCTCGCTGAACTGCAGCAGATCGCATGTGTTGCGGGTGGAAAATCAAAGGAGAGGAGTCGTCGTTCTCAAGTTGAAATTAAGCAAGTTTATTCAGAGGTCACAGGTCAGGAAAACGCGGTGTCCAGCAATTGAACATGCATGGGTCTCTAGTTCTACGCAGGAGCCTGCACAGGAAAAGAGACGCTTAAACAGAGTGCGCACATAGGTTATATATTGATATATTGGGCGTGACTGGGGTTCTTCTTGGATTGGTCAAAACTAGATGGAGGCCACTGCATCTAAACGGGGCAGTGCCTCATCCTCTTGGAATGTCGCGTGATGAAGATATCGTACGTGCAATCCATTGTCGTGGTTACCAGAGGTCATAATGTTCCTGTCTCAACGCAGCTGCCTTAGTTGTTATGGCCAGCCCAGTTTATTAAGTTAAGTTGGCTGGAGATTTATAACTTATTCTTGTTATGTGTTGTTATTGTTTACTCACCTCTCCTCTCGTTTCAGACTCCTCACTCCCTCCCTCGTGTGTGTGTTCCACCTGGGTGATTGTCAGCTCCTCCCTGATTGTTTGCACCTGGTCCTCATCACTCGGTGTATTTAGTCTGTGTGTTCCTGTGTGGTGTTGCCAGTTCGTCTTTGTTTCTTAATGTTCCTAGCGTTCCAGCAATTCCTCCTGATAGCCTTCCTGTTACCGATCCCTGCCTGCTTAACGGTTTACGTCTCTGCCTTTTCCCTGCCGGATACCCTGCCCTGTGT
Organism: Pleuronectes platessa; assembly: GCF_947347685.1. Lineage (NCBI taxonomy): Eukaryota > Metazoa > Chordata > Actinopteri > Pleuronectiformes > Pleuronectidae > Pleuronectes > Pleuronectes platessa. The sequence goes on along the minus strand of NC_070634.1, from coordinate 2,966,256 downwards.
TCGACTGCCCTCCCGTGTACCGACCTTGGACTGGAACGATTACGAACTCTGCCGCTGCCTGTCTCCTGTGGAATTATTGTACCCGTGTTTGAACTGCCGTGACGTGTACCAATATTCTACAGTAAAGCTGGTTAATTGCACCTTCTTGTGTCTCCGAGTCGTGCGATTGGATCCACACACCTGTCTGCACTCCTTACAGTACGAACTGGCCAATAAGATGGATTCAGCCGACTCCGGTTCCGGGCGCACTGTCCTGCCGGCACCATTACTGCAGCAGACGGAGGAACAATTTAATGCAGTTCACCTCAAGATGCAGGGAATGTCGGAGCGCCAGGAGAGCATTCACGGCCAGGTTAGTTTCTTGACTACTCAGGTCCAAAGGCTCATGGATCGCCTGGACACCTTCATCACTCCGAGTGCTGTTCCTGCTCCGGTCCCAGCTCCAGCTCCACTTCCCGCTGCTTCCCCGCCTGCTGTCCCGCCACGTCTCTCACGTCCCGAAAGATTTTCCGGGGACTCTGGCGACTGTCGGTCATTTCTGGTTCAGTGTGGGCTTCATTTCGAGTTGAATGCGCCAGCTTTCCAGACGGAACGTTCCAAGGTGGCGTACGTGATTTCGTACCTCTCTGGCAGAGCAGAGAGATGGGCGACAGCTGAATGGGCAAGAAACTCACACATCTGCTCCTCGGTTCAGCTGTTTACAGAAACTCTAAGCAAGATCTTCAACTCCACTAATCCCGGTCGAGAGGCGGCGAGAGCACTGATGGGATTTCGCCAGGGCAATCGGCGTGTCTCGGATTACGCCATTGAATTCCGCACATTGGCAGCCGATAGCGGGTGGAATCAGGAGTCCTTGTTCGATGCGTTCTTATATGGGTTAGCAGAGCCCATTAAAGATCAACTCATCAACTGTGAGTTGCCAGAAGATGTGGACTCGCTCATTGCTTTGGTGGTCAAGATCGATAGACGTCTCCAGGACCGTGGGAGATCCAGACCGGAGTATTCTGCTCCTGTCCAGAGGGGGCAGTCGACTTCCGCTCAGCAGACCTGGCAAGCTCCGGCGCGGTTCACACCCATGGCCGGCACAACAGCGCCCTATGCTGGAGCGGAGGAGCCAATGCAGCTGGGACGCACAAAGCTCAGTCCAGAGGAGCGTCAGCGTCAACTCCGTGAGGGTAGATGCATTTATTGTGGGCAGAAGGGTCACTACCTCTCAAACTGTCCAGTGAAGGACCAGGCAACGGCAAGATATACACTGGTGAGTCACACTACTGTGTCTTCTGTTCGACCTGTCATGCAAGCCAAGCTTATCACACCTTCTCAGACTGTCAGTTATCCTTTCTTGGTTGACTCTGGGGCTGATGAGAATTTTATGGACTGGAGGTTAGCGAAGAAATTAAATTTAAAATTAATTCCTCTGCCAAAGCAATTGGAGGCTCACGCCCTAGATGGACGTTTATTATGTAAAATAACGCACCGGACTGATCCAATTCAGATGATTATTTCCGGGGAACATTCTGAAGTTTTGAGTTTTTTTCTTTTCGACTCTCCATCACACCCTCTCATTTTGGGTTTTCCATGGCTTTCTAAACACAACCCCCACATGAACTGGGTCACAGGGGAAATAAAAAATTGGGACAGAAACTGTTCTGTAACCTGCATTCGCGCTGTGTCTATATCCAAGATATTCCACTCTTCTGATGTTTCTTCTCCCAAGTATCTAGAACTTCCTGCGTCTCGATCTGCGGTCAACTCTCCCCGCACGATTTCATCGGACGCTGATTTCCCAGATCTCTCCCGAGTTCCCCCATGTTATCTAGATCTCAAGGAGGTCTTCAACAAGACACGGGCTACCTCTTTACCACCTCATCGACCTTATGACTGCGCCATTAACCTGCTACCAGGTACTTCACCCCCTAGGGGGCGCCTCTATTCCTTATCTTCACCGGAGGTAAAAACTATGACAGAATATATTGACTCCTCCCTGGCGTCAGGACTCATTCGGCCATCTTCATCTCCTGCTGGAGCTGGGTTCTTCTTTGTGGCCAAAAAGGATAAAACGCTCCGTCCATGTATTGATTATCGGGGATTAAATGGGATTACCATCAAGAATCGATATCCTCTGCCCCTCATCTCCTCTGCGTTTGAGCTTTTGAGGAATGCTAAGGTCTTCACCAAGCTGGACCTGAGGAACGCCTATCACTTGGTGAGGATAAGAGAGGGGGATGAGTGGAAGACAGCCTTTAATACCCCAAGTGGTCACTATGAGTACCTGGTAATGCCATTTGGTTTATGTAATGCGCCAGCGGTATTCCAGGCGTTAGTTAACGACGTACTTCGGGATATGTTGAACCAATATGTCTTTGTTTATTTAGACGATATCCTCATCTTCTCCCCAGATGAGGAGACTCATGTCCAGCATGTTCACCAGGTTCTTCAGCGCCTTCTCACCCACCAACTTTTTGTTAAAGCAGAGAAATGCGAATTTCACGTGTCCTCTGTCGCCTTCCTAGGGTTCATCGTCTCTCAAGACAACATCCAGATGGATCCGGCGAAGGTTAGCGCAGTGACAGAGTGGGCTACTCCCACTTCTCGCAAACATCTCCAACGCTTTCTGGGGTTTGCAAATTTTTACAGACGTTTCATTAGGAACTTTAGCACTATTTCATCTCCATTGCATAAACTGACCTCCTCGAACATAAGGTTTCAGTGGTCACTACCGGCTGAGAGAGCCTTTCAAAGATTAAAGGAGAGATTTACTACTGCCCCAATCCTCACGCTCCCGGACCTTAATCTTCAGTTCGTCGTGGAGGTTGATGCCTCAGACGTAGGAGTCGGGGCCATACTCTCGCAAAGGTCAGAGGTGGACAAGAAGCTCCATCCCTGCGCTTTTCTGTCTCGGAAACTTTCGCCCGCTGAGCGAAATTATGATGTTGGGAATAGGGAGTTACTAGCTATTAAAGTGGCTCTGGAAGAATGGCGTCATTGGTTGGAGGGGGCAGAACAGCCGTTCCTGGTTTTGACTGATCATAAGAATCTCGAGTACATCCGATCCGCCAAACGACTAAATTCCAGACAGGCCAGGTGGGCCTTATTTTTTTAATCGCTTTAATTGTTCACTGTCCTATCGTCCTGGTTCAAAGAATACGAAAGCAGATGCACTGTCTCGTTTGTTTGACCCTGGTTCTGCCCCGAGATCTCCCTCTACTATCTTGCCTCCATCCTGTGTGATAGGGGCCGTTACCTGGGATATTGAACAGAGGGTCAGACAGGCAAATGTTAATGGTCAGGTGCCGGACGGATGTCCCCCGAACCGGTTGTTTGTGTCGATTCTACTTCGTTCCCAGGTCATCCATTGGGCCCATACCTCTCTGGTTTCTTGTCACCCTGGGATACGGCGGACTCTCTTTGTGGTCAAACAACGATTCTGGTGGCCATCCATGGAGAGAGAGGTCAGGGAATATGTGATGGCCTGTCCTGTTTGTGCTCGGAACAAGAGTTCGCGACGGCCACCCTCTGGTCTCCTGCAGCCACTTCCTGTGCCCAATCGCCCCTGGTCTGACATCTCTCTGGACTTTGTTACCGGGTTGCCTCCTTCGAAAGGTAACACCACTATTTTAACAGTTGTTGATAGATTCTCAAAGATGGTTCATTTTATTCCCTTGCCCAAGCTGCCTTCAGCCAAAGAGACTGCAGAGGCTGTTCTGTTGCATGTTTTTCGCATTCATGGATTTCCGAAGGATGTGGTGTCAGACCGGGGTCCACAGTTTGTTTCTCAGTTCTGGAGGGCGTTCTGTTCCCTCCTCGGTGCCACAGTCAGTCTCTCCTCCGGATACCATCCCCAGTCAAACGGTCAAGCGGAGCGGATGAACCAGGAGTTGGAGACCGGACTACGATGCCTGGTCTCTCAAAACCCGGCCACCTGGAGCAATCATATCATCTGGGTGGAGTATGCACACAACACATTACCCAGTGCATCTACCGGCCTTTCTCCATTTCAGTGTGCCTATGGCTACCAACCTCCACTGTTCCCCGACTTAGAGGAGGAGGTCAATGTTCCCTCTGCCCAGAGGTTCGTCCATCGGTGCCGTAGGATCTGGAGTGGGGTCCGGGAGGTCCTTCTAAGAAGCTCCGTCCGTACAAAGGGGGCGGCGGACCGACGACGGACCCGTGCACCCACGTACCAACCAGGCAATAGAGTCTGGCTGTCTACTCGTGACATTCCCCTACGTGTGGAGTCCCGCAAGTTGGCTCCCCGGTTTATTGGTCCGTTCCCCATCTCCAGGATTATCAACCCCGCTGCAGTGCGACTCCAGCTGCCCAGTTCTATGAGGGTGCATCCCACTTTTCACGTGTCCCGGATCAAGCCTGCATTGGAGAGCCCGTTGGTTCCTCCCACCAAGCCTCCTCCTCCTCCCAGGATCATCGATGGAGGGCCGGTGTACAGAGTCAAACGCCTCTTGGCTGTTCGTCGCCGCGGTCGCAGTCGCCAATACTTGGTTGACTGGAAGGGGTATGGCCCTGAAGAGAGGAAATGGGTGTCTACAAAGAACATTGTTGACCCGGACCTCATTCTAGACTTCCACCGTCTACATCCTGACGAGCCTGGGACGTCCAGTGCCGTCCCTAGGAGGGGGGGTACTGTTATGGCCAGCCCAGTTTATTAAGTTAAGTTGGCTGGAGATTTATAACTTATTCTTGTTATGTGTTGTTATTGTTTACTCACCTCTCCTCTCGTTTCAGACTCCTCACTCCCTCCCTCGTGTGTGTGTTCCACCTGGGTGATTGTCAGCTCCTCCCTGATTGTTTGCACCTGGTCCTCATCACTCGGTGTATTTAGTCTGTGTGTTCCTGTGTGGTGTTGCCAGTTCGTCTTTGTTTCTTAATGTTCCTAGCGTTCCAGCAATTCCTCCTGATAGCCTTCCTGTTACCGATCCCTGCCTGCTTAACGGTTTACGTCTCTGCCTTTTCCCTGCCGGATACCCTGCCCTGTGTTCGACTGCCCTCCCGTGTACCGACCTTGGACTGGAACGATTACGAACTCTGCCGCTGCCTGTCTCCTGTGGAATTATTGTACCCGTGTTTGAACTGCCGTGACGTGTACCAATATTCTACAGTAAAGCTGGTTAATTGCACCTTCTTGTGTCTCCGAGTCGTGCGATTGGATCCACACACCTGTCTGCACTCCTTACATTAGTGTGTTGTGGGGGAGAGATTTTAGGCCAAGGTCTGCTCATTATCTGCTGTTGTTCTACTTTGTGTGTGTGTGAATTGAAACAGGGAGCTGGGATGTGTGGTAAAAAGTGTTGACTGTTCTGCAGAGTGTAATAAAGAGGTCAAAGGAATGTATGTGGTGTAGTCAATAAATGTATGTGTAATGTATGTGGTATATGTCAATATTACCATGGTGGAAGATGCTGCTTTCCCACTGAAAAAGTATTTGATGAGGCCATTTCCAGGAAGGCACCTTCCAAGATGGAGGAACATTTTCAATTACAGACTGTCCAGGGCCAGAATGGTTGTAGAGTGCGCTTTCGGGATTTTGGCAGCGAGATGGAGGGTGCTGTACACCAGGATTAACATGAAGCCAGAGAATGTGGATTCAGTTATAATGGCTGTGTGTATTTTACACAATTACCTCCTGGACCCATCAGAAAACCAAAGATGGTTGGATGAGGCTGATGAACAAGGGGAGCACCTGCAGGATGCGAGGAACATTGGGGGAAATAGAGGAAGCAGAGAAGCGTATGATGTCAGAGAGAAGCTCTGTGTATTCTTCAGATCCCCTGAAGGAAGAGTGCCCTGGCAGGACCGCATGGTGTAGTCTGTGAGGCTTGAAGGGACTGAAAGACCTGAGTCGTTGTATGTGGAAGCCTTGTGTATACATACTTTTTTTATTAAACCAAAATTGAACTTTTATTTGGCACGGTTTCCTCTTTGTTTATGTCTGCTTTCAATAAAAGTTTTTGAAAAACCTCATTGTTATTTTATTTTTAATAATAAAGTACAGGTAGAGACTTGGTTGTAAAGTATAATTATTCAACATAACTTTCATTAAGGAGGAGGACAAAAATATTTGCTGATTTTGATGCGTACTCCAAAACTATAACTGCCAACATCACATCACAAATCTGGAACAGTGTTATTTGATTACCAAAATCATCAAAATACATTCATATATATTTATTTATTGTCTTGTACTGACGCATTCAAACATTTAAATAACCTGATAGACAGATTATGTGGTTAATATGGAGACTATGAATAAACAGTGCACAGAAGTACTACTTTAACTGAATGACTCCATATTTATAAAGAAAATAGTTTCACTTATGGCTTCATATGTTACATTATCACATACTTTTGCTGTTATCAGCCTACAGTAAAAACGGCAATTCATCTTTTTTTCTAGAGTTGGAGAGTGAGTTTTTAGGTGACCACATTTTTCCTTACAAAGTGGTAATGGCAGTGGGGGAGGGAGAAAAGAGGGGTCTCTATGGGCCCTGTAGCCTTCTGTTAACGCTGTAAATTTGATTACACAGGGTTGATACTGAGGCCGTATGTTTAACAAATATACCATCAGCTATGTGTCATTTGTTTGGTATAATTTTGGAAAAATGGAAAACGTAGTATAGTATAAAAGCATATACTTACTTCTTGCTCCAACAACGGCTGCAACAGCATCCCAACATTTGTCCTTTTTAATGTTGTCTTTATACAAAATATTCCTTGGATCATACAGCTCACTGTACTTCTCAACCTCCATTATTAACTTAATGTCATCCATGTTGACGAACTTCTCCGCTGCTTGCGCCGTTCAATGTCGGGTGTCGAGGGTGAGTGACGTATTCTCCACTCAAGCCTATTTGGAGAATACGTAGCCGCCCCCCCACTCTCTATCTCTCTTTTTACATATATGACATGTGTGGCTGTAGTGGATGGGCAGAGGGGGACATTAAATAATGTGGTTGGTAAAAGTGCTAAAATTAAAACTCCAAGACAACACAAGGTGAATACAAAGTATGGGATGCATATTTGATCATTTATATCATATAAAATATCGTTTAAAATCATTTTTTCAGTGTGTTTCCGGTCGCGATACGCTCGCGTCAAGCGGAAAAAATAGACTCGACGCCGAAACGATCGCTTCACGGCGCTAGGCAGCCGCGGCGTGCCGCGGCGCTTCAGCGTCCGGTGTGACCGGAACAAAGGTTTAACATGGGAGTGGATGGGAGCCAGAGGCCTGGTGTGAACCCGGCGTTATACGCTTGTGTACTTTGAACTGCATGATTGGTTGATTGGATAATTGCACGAATAAGATATAGAAAGTCCCTGATAAAGTGCTCAGTGTGTGTTGTCACTTGGCAGCCATCTTAGAAACAGCCTTAGGCAGTTAATTTAGGATAAAAAGAGTCAGGCCCTTATAACAGAAAGATAGATAGATAGATAGATAGATAGATTACTTTATTCATCCCCGAAGGGAAATTAAGTCGTCATAGCAGCCGGTACATTTGAATACAATAAAATACAATACAATAGAATAAAAAATAAAATATAAAATATAAAATATTGCGGTAGAAAGAATAAAAACAGAAACACAAGATAAATGGGTAGATAAGGTGCAGTGGCAGATGATTGTAATAGTACTGATGATATGATGGTAATGTTATTGTTAGACAGTATATAAAAAATAGTACAGTATATATAGTATATAATATATATTTATATATGAAAGTAATTATACCAATATAATAGCAGTATATAGTAATAATAGCAGCAACAGTATATATAATAATAATAATAGTAAAAGTAAAATATAATAATAATAACAACATGTACACATGTATAAATATGTGTATATAGACTTATATATACAAAGAATATATAAAGAGTATGATATAATATATGATATATAGTACGGGTATAAATATAAGTATTTGGCGATACAATAGATATATAATATACTATGAGTGTAAGAATATGTAGACTGAGTGTGCAAAAGACAAGATTATTGTATAAAGTGATGAATTGAGACGTATGTTTTGTGCAGTTCTGTGATGGTGGCTCTGACAGCGGTAGATGCGTTGTACAGTCTTATTGCGGTTGGGAGGAACGATTTCCTGTATAGTTCCTTAGAGCAGCAGGGTTGAATGAGTCTGTGGCTGAAGCTGCTCCTTAGCTTGTCATGTGGAGGGGGTGAGAGGGATTATCCATGATTGCTAGCAGTTTTGCCAGCATCCTGTCCTCCACCAACTCCTCCAGGGTGACAAGCTTAGAGCCAACCACAGACTCTGCCTTCCTAATCAGTTTTTTCAGTTTGTTGGCGTCCTTAGCCTTGATGCCCGCACCCCAGGACACCACAGCAAAGAAGATGGTGCTCGCCACAACAGACTTATAGAACATCTGCAGCATCTTGTTGCAGACATTGAAGGACCTGAGCCTCCTCAGGAAATAAAGCCGGCTCAGGCCCTTCTTGTAGACGGCCTCTGTGTTGGTGGACCACACCAGTTTATTGTCCAGTGTGACACCCAGGTACTTGTATGCAGGGACCACCTCCACAGCCGTCCCACCGATGCAGACAGGAGAGGGCAGGGGCTTGTTCCTCCTGAAATCCACCACCATCTCCCTAGTCTTCGCCACGTTGAGCTGCATGCAGTTCTCCCCACACCACTTCACAAAGCAGTCAACCAGGTCCCTGTACTCAGCCGCCCCTCCGCCCTCAACACACCCCACAATGGCCGTGTTGCGGGTGGAAATCAAAGGAGAGGAGTCGTCGTTCTCAAGTTGAAATTAAGCAAGTTTATTCAGAGGTCACAGGTCAGGAAAACGCGGTGTCCAGCAATTGAACATGCATGGGTCTCTAGTTCTATGCAGAAGGCTGCGCAGGAAGAAAGACGCTTAAACAGAGTGCGCACATAGATTATATATTGATATATTGGGCGTGACAGGGGTTCTTCTTGGATTGGTTGAAACTAGATGGAGGCTGCTGCATCTAGACGGGACAGTGCCTCATCGTCTTGGAATGTCGCGTGATGAAGATGTCGTACGTGCTCTCCGTTGTCGTGGTTACCAGAGGTGATAATGTTTCTGTGTCAGTGCAGCTGCGTCAGTGTGCTGTCTGGGAGAGATTGTGGGCCAAGGTCTACTCACTATCTCTGTGCTAGCTGAATCAGGGAGTTGGGATGTGTGCTATAAAGTGTTGACTGTGCATCAACAGAATGTAATAAAAAGGTATAAGGAATATATGTGGTATATCAATATGAGTATGTATTATGTGTTTGGTGTATGTCAATATGTGTATGTGTTATGTGTTTGGTGTATGTCAATAGCCGTGTCATCAGAGAACTTCTGCAGATGACACGTCTCAGTGCAGTGCTTAAAGTCAGCAGTGTATGTGGTGAAGAGGAAGGGGGACAGCACAGTTCCCTGGGGGGCCCCGATGTTACTGATCAGACGATCAGACACACAGTTCTGTAATCTCACAAACTGCGGTCTGCCCGTCAGATAGTCATCGACCCAAGTGATGAGGGGAGCACTCACCTGCGTGCCCTCCAGTTTGGCCTTCAGCATTCTGGGCTGGATGGTGTTGAAGGCGCTGGAGAAGTCGAAAAACATGATCCGGACTGAGGTGTTGGGTCTGTCCAGGGAGGAGTAAGCCTTCTGCAGCAGGTAGATGATTGCATCATCAACCCCAACATGGGGCTGATATGCAAACTGCAGGGGGTCTTGTGATGGGCACACCAGCGGTCTGAGGTGGGCCAGGACCAGTCTTTCCATGACCTTCATGATGTGAGAGGTCAGTGCCACCGGCCTGTAGTCCTCCAGTGCAGCAGGACATCCTTTTTTGGGCACTGGGACCAGGCAGGATGTTTTCCAGAGCACTGGGACTCTCTGAAGGTGTAGGCTCAGGTTGAAAAGGTGCTGGAGAACTCCACAGAGCTGGCTGGAACATGCCTTCAGCACACGAGGGCTGATGCGGTCCGGCCCCGCAGCTTTCCTCGGTTTGAGCCTCTCCAGCTCTCTCCTCACCTGGCTGGCTGTGATGTGGAGTCCAGACTGGGGGGTGGGGGATGTCAGTGGTGGGTTTGAGGGTGGTGCAGAGATGTGTGTGTTGCAGGAGGTGGTGGGGGGCTGTGGGGGATGTGAGGATGTCCTAGGGGTGGGAGGTGTGAAAAGGTCTGTGGTAAAGGCCAGCGGAGGGGTGGGGGTAGATGGTGACGGGGTTGGTGGGGGGAGTTGGGGGGTTGTTGCTCAGAGATGCAGTAGAGGCAGTCGTAGAGTCAGTGGAGGGTCCGCTGGGGGTGGGGGGGTTGGAGTTGAACCTATTGAAGAACGTGTTCAGCTCGTTCGCACGTCGTTCATCCCCAGCTGCTCCCCCATCTCTCCTCTTGAAACCAGTGATCTCCTTCATACCACTCCAGACGTCCCTGGTGTTGTTTTCCTCCAGTTTGTGCTCCAGTTTTCTTCTGAAGTTGTCCTTGCTCTCCCTGATGCTGCGCTTGAGCTCCCTTTGAACCCGTTTGAGTTCTGTTCTGTCCCGTGATCTAAAGGCCCTCTTCTTCTCGTTGAGAAGGGCCTTCAGGTCGCTTGTAACCCACGGCTTGTTATTTGGGTAACAGCGGACCTCTTTAGTGGGGATGGTGTTATCGATGCAGAACCCAATGTACTCAGAGACACAGTCAGTCAGACCATCAATGTCCTCATCATGTGGCTCATACAGAGCATCCCAGTCTGTGGCCTCCAGCGCCCCACGCAGTGTTTCCATGGCCTCATGAGACCATTTCCTCACTGTCCCCACTGTGACTGGGTGCTGCTGAACCACAGGCTTGTATGATGGTGAGAGCAGGACTAGGTTGTGGTCTGACCTGCCCAGTGGTGGCAGGGCAGTGGAGCTGTATGCATCCTTAACATTTGCATACAGCAGGTCCAAAGTCTTATTTTCACGGGTGGCACATTTGACAAACTGGAAGAAGGTTGGGAGTGTGGATGAGAGGGAAGCATGATTAAAGTCACCTGTGATGATGATGAAGGCCCCTGGGTGTTGTGTCTGTAATCCTGCAGTCACAGTGTGGATGACGTCACACGCTGCTTCTGCGTTCCCAGATGGAGGAATGTAACAGAAACAGTTGCTCCTTCAACAGTCAAGGACACATAAAAAGTATAGAGATCACCAGTCAAATCGGATTTTTTTAAAACTGCTCTCCAAGTTGGAATATTGATTTCTAAAAAATAATGTTTAAAACACTTAGGTTACACTTTGACATCACAGGTGCAAAAATTAACAAGAACTCTTACCTATTCGTGGCTTAATCTACAGCACCATGATTTTTTTGATTTTTTAAGATAAAAATTTACTCTGAAACTGCTGTTCAATCTCTAACCTCACCTCTCTAAGACAGATTTTCAAGAATGTTGTATATGATCAAATGGAACTACAGACTACAATATCTGTGATCAATTCTATTCAGGCTTCTGCACATTAACGAGAGCAGAACTGCACTGGATCATAGGATACTGCTGTACAAGCTAAGAACTGCAATTTGTGTTTTTAGTACTTTAGTAAAAATTACAACTTATCAAAAATCCGCTGCACAAGTTCAGGACAAACAGTTCTGATCAACCTTCAGGGATTCCCTGTTGTTGTCAGAGTACAGTTTAAAGTCCAAGTAGATCTCAGGTGACAAGTTGGAAATCTCCAAGTTTTCTCAGTTTTAGCATTTATACACCTTAAGAATGGAACAGTTTGTGGGTGAATACTCAGTCTCTGAGAAACTGCCAACTCTAACAATAATAATATACTGATAGTGCTAGGTGGACAGGGAGCAAAACAAGTCTGCAGTGCAATCCTGATTCAAATATGCTGGACAGAATAAGACACGTGTTAAGCTTCAGTTTTTCTGAAGTGAACAAGTTATTTTATCCTATACAAGACAGTTTAATGAATTCTGTATTCTGAACAGACTCTACAGTGTGTGTGTTTCTGTGTTTGTTCTGTCTATTTAAAGTATGACGCATTGCCTGTTTAACAGTGTCAGTGACATGGCAATGTAGCTGCCTAGCTACTACAAAACGTTAATTAACTTTGAAAAAGTAAAGACATTCATCAACAACAGTTTTATTTGACATTAACTCCAACTTATCCGATGTAGCTAATTAGCAAACAAATATTGCCATTATCCACTGGGTACATGTGTTGTGGTACTTTTGTGACAAAATATGATAAAGTAGAAAAGGATTACAAATGCCTGAAGTGTAATTTTACCCATCACATATGGCATATGCTATTATATCAATTAAACTGCAAAATGGTATACTGCTTATTTTGTCCCCCCAAATAACAGACATTTAAAGAGAAAAATTACCCGAGTGGAAGGCACTTGCTCTTTTTTAAGACCATTGAAGAGGAGGTGGATTGAACAGGTCATCTGCAGGTTTTCTGCTACTGGATGTGCACATCTTAAATGTAACCGAATTCTGGTTTAAAGGAAAAATGTTGTTGATGACGTTGTTGATGATGTTAACAGGTAAGACCAGAACAGAGAAATATGTACAGAAAGAGGCAAAATAAGTCAATGCAGAGTTGAATTTTTTTTCCGTTGATGACACCAGTCCAATTCACATGAAATGGGATACAGATTTCATGTATGACTGAAGAGTGGACTTTAGTGTAGGTCCTTTAGGGTGAAAGCTGGACAGGTCAGGCTTTGAGGCAACGCATGGGCGAAAAGGTTCTGAATTCGTGGAATTTAAATCGGACGATAAAATTTGGTTTCTTGTTGGGTTTGAACTGTGTGCCTTTTTTTCTTGTTACTCCAGCAACCTTGACAATATTCAGTTGTTTCCAATGAGCATTTCAATTTGATGTGCATCTTTTTGAAACCCCCATCATCAGGACTTTCAGAAGATAAATCAAAGAAAGAAAAATTTGGGTTTTAGGCGTTATTTGAAGTATTCAATGCTTAATCCACAGTCTGATAAATGATAGTGCCAGTACTAAAGATGTAGAAAGTTGTTATTGTATTTTAATGTGTAAAACCATTGATATTGTTATTAAGTTTTGCATTGGCTGTCAATGTACACATTCCTGGTTGTGTCTATATCTTCAACCAACATCATGACTGATGGATGATAATTTGAGGGGTACATGAAAAGACAGAAACCACTGGACATGTGTACCTCAGGAAGCCTGTTCTTGTAGAAACTAAATCATTTAATGTCCCAGTAAAGAAAGAACCAAGCTATGGGGCCTCACGAGTTGCATCCCACTCGCTTGTATCTAACCAAAAAGAGCTATATCAACTCTGATCATATTTTTGACTGTGTCTGACAAATGCCAGCTTCTACTTACTCATTCATGCATCCTTTGAGAAAAGAGAATGCAAGGATTGTGTCAAACTAAGTATTTTTTTCTGGAACTGGTCCGATTCAACTTTCACTTCCTTTCCTTCACCTCACTTCCTGCTGCTCTCATCTTGTCCTTCAGTCTCTCTGTCATGTCGGTCGGTGCTGACAGAGCATGGCCTGTCTCTCCGTCCATCTGTCCAAACCTCTGTGTCAGCAATCCCACAGCCACCATCTCTCCCTCATCTCTAGTTCATCCTCGATAAGCTTTGCTCAGTGGTAAGTTCTGTCACACGCTGGAAATGCAGAGAGTTGGATGAAATCCAAACTCAAGCTGGATATAGAAAGACACACACAAAGTTTTGGTAAACTATCATATTAATAATGACAATATCTCAATTTATTGCCAATACAGTGATTAAACTGATGTCAATAAATTGCAATAACAGAATCAAAACCCCAACTGAATCAGTGTTAATTTCGTTGACGAAAACGATAACGAAAAATATTCGTTAACGACCCTTTTCCCATGACGAAGACGAGACGAAGACGTAACGAAAACTGATCTTTGAAAATAAAACTTTGACTAAATCTATTTTAACTTTCGTTGATGAGACGAGACGAGACGAAAATGTTGGTGGTTGACTAAGTCACAATCATTTTTAAAACATCATCGTATCAGGCCGTCATGAAGTATCAGTAGCGGGCGAGTGAGTCTGTGTGTGTGTTTGTGTGCCTGTGCGCTCCCAGATAGCGCACCGGTCCGTAGCTCCGCCCTCCGCCCCCGCTCAGGGAGACACAGTGAAAGCAGAGCTCGTTCTCGTGGAGCAGCCGCTCAGTGACTGACTCCTTCTTAACTATGGAAACAGTGAAAACACAGAGTTTCTCTGGTCTCAGCTGCTCAGAGATCAGCGCCACAGCTTCTTGATCAGAACAGAAGCTGCAGTTGGTTTGAACCGAGCTGCAGTTTCGGTGTTCGCCTCCAGTCTGACCTGCTCTCACTTTTGGTTTTCACATTTAAAACTAAATATATATTTTTAAGCTATTAGGCTGCAGCTATATGTTTTTATAGAAAAGGCATTTAATGTGGCTATTAAATGTGACTAAAACTAGACTAAAATGTAATTCGTTTTCGTTGACTAAAACTAGACTAAAACTAAGAAGGATAAAAATGACTAAATGTGACTAAAACTAATTTTCATTTTCGTCAAAAGACTAAGACTAAATCAAAAATATTGCCAAAATTAACACTGAACTGAATAAAGAAACAAATAAATTGAATAGTTATGTCTTTTTTTAAGATGGAATATGGCTTGAATAGGCATGGGTCCCTGTTTCTTATCACCTTTGAATTATGTGCATATTCTGCCGCATTTGCAAATCAGGTAAAAAAAAATATCATAACAAATGATACTACACTTAACAGCTTTATTGCATTTTGCCCACACAGCGAAGAACCAGCCTGTACTCAGATTCCAGGAATACAGCCCCGGACCCATTATCACTGTGTCAGCTTGTCGATGATAATTTGAACATATGTTCATGTTGAAATATTTAAGTGAATGGGAAAGTGGTCCCAGACTTGTGGACCTCACTCTGTAATGTGTTAAGAATTTGTTCTCAGAATGAGGATGTACATGACTGCTTGGATTCAGTTTATAGGTATAGATCTCGGGCATGCTATTTTGAATAGCATGTTTGTCACTGTGAAGCGACAACGACCTGTTGACCTTGTGTATTTGTGGTCTGTTCATTTGCATACTGCATATTACACTGTGGATTTCTGAGGACATGCACATCTGGTGCTGCAAACGGACACATGTGATATGTGTCATCATATGTATGTAGCAATTATAAGATGTAACAGTCAGTCACCACCTAAACCTGATGAAACTGTAATTTTATCATACTGTAACAAGTGTCAGTGTCAGAGTACATTAAAAGGGTATTTCCTGGAAACAGTAAGTTAATGTACCCATGTTATAGCTACTTGGTTGGATTAGCAAGCCCACTAAGCATAGACCTACAAACATAATCACAGAATCTAAGGCAGAAAGCTCAGAAGTAAGAGGAGCTTTCAAAGGGATTCACACGTCTTCATCTTTTGTCCCAGTTTGACTCAATACATCCATTGACTGGCCAGTGGTGGACTTTTTAATTCAGGTGCCAGGTTCTTACCTGGAAAATATGCAAGGATTAAAAAAGACAACCTGGTTCTGGAGCAACTATTATTAAAAAACAACTATATATTGTTTGTCTGACCATGTTATAAGTGTGTAAAGTGATGTATACAGTTACTAAACACTTTAAGTCCTCTAAGTGCTTCTACTCTGTCCTCTCCCGATGGACGGTAGTAATCATCTTATGTCTACTGTTTAATAAAAGTCCAACATTGGCCCAGTTAAAGTCTACTACATCCTAGTGAATCAGCTGAGAGAGAACAATACATAATAAAACACCTGATCTGACTTAACATGCTGCTTTATTAGAAGAGGTTTGCCCGAGGCAGGAAGCTGCAGGGGTTGCTAAATGATCATGTGCCCTTCTAATTGTTCAGTCTCATTTTGTTTTCTTGTCATTCAAATGAGTTATTTCCTTCTTGTTACTGTCCTAATTTGTGATCAGTCAAAGATAATGAGAAATATCTTCAGTACACCCATAATAAACTCCAATGAGAGACCGATAGAGGGAAAATTTGATCAGACTGGCAGGAGAGAGAAGGGCAGTTTTCTCTTGTTAACCTCCGGTTCTCATCTCTCACCTTGCTCCATTTTTTCTCTTCATTCCTTCTCTTTCCTGTTTTGTATGCACATCCCTTTCTTCCCTTTCTTTCCTTTGTCATAATGGAACAGGCCCCTCCACTGTTCCGCCAACCTCTCCTCCCTCTTCTTCAGGTCTCCCTCGCCTGTCATCTCTCAGCTCTTCTTGTTATTGCCGTATTGCAAGCAAACCCTTTACTCTTGTTTATGTGTGTTGGTTTGTATGTGTGTGGGGATGAAGAGTGCTGACACTGGGAAAAGGACAATGAATGCAGATTGGCTGGCCACAGTGCCTTCCAATCCCCCTGCCTGCTTGCCTGCATGGAGTATATTTCAGGGGGTGTTTCTGACTGACAATATCATAAACAACAGGCTCCACTGAGCCTTTCTGCCCAGGCTCTCCTAATGATACAGGCCATGTAGCTGACACCCCCATTTTATTTGCAGAACAGAGTGAAGTCACTTTCCTTCACTCTTGTTTTTCTAAATTAAAGTTCTTTTGATAGAGTTTTTTATTTCAGGAGATAATTCATTGTTGGCTTTATTGTCAATAAACTCTGTACTGATAGTTATATTGTTTACATCTTGATCTTTAAGAAATAGTTACGATTTTGTTTTCTGCTCTTGACCAAAGTTAGATGAAAAGATTTACATCATGTTTTTGTCAGACACTTAAAGGGACAGTTCACCGAAAAATTTAAATTTATTCACTCACCACTATGCCGATGTAGGGGAGGGTGAAGTGTTTGAGTCCACAAAACACTTTTGGAGTCACAGGGGTAAACAGTGTTGCAGCCAAGGTGACCCCTTTTTCACCTCTGATATCGTCCTCTTAAGCCATGTTTGCGTGTGGATCACAGTGGACACATTAAAAACTTGATGTAAAGTATGCCGTTTTGAGTTGAATTTGAATGTCGCATCTTGGAAGACACCACACAAGCAGTATGGAGGCATTTAAGTTGTTTTTACTGTAGTTTCTTTACATTTAAAGTGGTCACCATTTACTTCAATTGTACTGAATTTGTCAGCAACACTGTTTGCCCTTAAAACTACAAAGGGTTTTATGGACTTAAACACTTCTCCTATCCCTCCATCGGCATGGTGGCAAGTAGAAAATGAGTGAATTATACTTTTTAGATAAACTCCCCCTTTAACAAGGTGCAACACCGTCTGCCCTTAACAAGATTAAGGCAAAGCTACCAAAAAAAACATTTTAACAGGATAAAAAACATAGAAATAGCCACATGTGAGGGATCCCTCTCCCAGGACAGAAGTGCAATAGATGCCACGTGTAGCTGAGAACGTGAGCAACATATATAGAATTTACTAAATTTATTAGAAGAAACAGTTGGTCACACAATAGAAAGTGTGTATGATTAAAGACACAAACAATAAAGTACAAGGACTGCTGGGAAGAAGTCAAGTCAGTAACATGTGTTGATGAGACATTAATGTGATACAGAAGGAGAAGAGGAAAGAGAAGCTCCATGTGTCCCTTGACATTCTAGACCTATAGCAGCATAACTAAGAGCAGGTCTAAGACAAGCCTGGACTGGCTCTAACTATAACCTTTATCGTAAATTAAGGTTTTAAGTCTACTCTTAACAGATGGTGTCTGCCTCCCGAACTGAAAGTGGGAGATGATTCCACAGGAGAGGAGCTTGATGGTTGAAAGCTCTGGCTCCTACTCTACTTTTAGAGACTTTAGGGACGACAAGTAAGCCTGAATTCTGGGAGCGGAGTGCTCTAGTGGGTTGATAAGGTACTATGAGCTCTAAGGTATAATGGTGCCATATTATTATGGGCCTTGTAGTGAGGAGTACAGCTTTAAATTCTATTCGAGATTTAACAGGGAGCCAGTGTAGTGAAGCTAAAACAGGAGAAATGTGGTCTCTTTTCTTGGTACTTGTCAGGGCACGTGCTACAGCATTTTACTGCAGAGTCTTAAACGACTTACTGCTTGAGCCTGATAATAAGGAATTACATTTCTCTAAAGTGTTTAGGGCGAAGTATTATAACCTCTGTATGACTGAGTGTTGTTGCTACTTGCAGGGACACAAAGATCCCCAAACATAAACCACGCATTATTTTCAAGAGGAATTTAAAAATGTTTAATGAACAGGCTTTTCATCATGATTTGTCTTTGGTAAATTGGGGACACATAGGTCTTTTGCCGGACGTGGAGTTAGCTTGGACATTCCTTAAGGAACACTTTGTGAAAATTGTAAATAAACATGCCCCCATCGGGAAATTCAGGGTTAAGGGACGAGATAATCCGTGGTTTTCCCCAGAGTTGTCAGATACCATCCATCGACGTAATGTGGCATGGGCCAAAGCCAGAAAAAGTGATTTTGCCTCTGACTGGTCTATTTTCAGGCAACTAAGGAACAAATGCACTACTCTTATTAAAAAGGCTAAATCTGAATATTATTTATCTGTCACAACTGAGAACCTTAATAATCCACCGAAATTTTGGAAAGTAATTAAATCTATATCTGTAAGTAAAAGTCCTCCGGCTCTTCCGATATTTGTTCTAAAAGACTCGGTCCCAGTCTATGATAGAACTGAGGTTCTAAATTGTTTTAACAATCATTTTGTATTATCTGGTTCTTTGTTTGATTCTACGGGAGCTGCCCCTGTGTTTCCCTACACAGAAGCTCCAAGGTTTTCAGGAGAACCCTTTAATTTCTTAAATTTTACTGTGCAGCAAGTGCATCGAGCCCTCAAAACGTTGGCTAGCAGAAAATCCCCTGGACCTGATTCAATAGAGCCCTACTTTTTAAAAACAGCAGCTGATTTTGTAGCACAGCCTCTTACAATCCTTTTTAATCTCTCAATTGAAAACAAAGAAATTCCATCTGTTTGGAAGTCAGCTTTTGTTACCCCCTTATTAAAAGGAGGTGATCCAGCAGCTTTAACCAATTACAGGCCAATATCAAATCTGTGTGCCTTGTCAAAAATTCTTGAATCTCTTGTGTGTGATCAGTTAAAAGAGTTTCTAACATTTAATGATCTTCTCTCAAAACTGCAATCAGGCTTCAGGAAAAAACACAGTACCATCACTGCAGCTACAAAAGTGATCAATGATATATAAGTTGCTCTTGATAAGAAGCAGCACTGTGCTTCACTTTTTATTGATCTGTCAAAGGCTTTTGATACTGTGGACCATGCTGTTTTAAAGCATAGGCTTTTTTGCTTGGGTTTGTCAAATCATGTAGTTTCCTGGTTCACAGATTATTTGAGTGACAGGACTCAGTGTATTAAATATGATGGTCTGTGTTCTGAATTTGTGAGTGTCCACAAGGGCGTGCCACAGGGTTCAATATTAGGACCCCTCTTGTTCATTATGTACATTAATGATTTGGGAAAAAACGTGTCAGATGCTAACATGCATTTTTATGCAGATGACACAATTATTTACTGTTTTGGATCAACTCTTGCTAGAGCTGTTGAATCTCTGCAGAAAGCTTTTGATGTAGTCCAGCACACACTCCTGCAACTAAAATTAGTCCTCAACACTGAAAAAACTAAACAAATGTTGTTTTTAAACTCTAAGAAAGTACCTCAAACTGTCCCCACAGTGTCCACTCTTGAGGGAAATGTCATAGAGGTGGTTCATATCTATAAATATCTTGGTGTCTTGATTGATGATTCCCTTTCCTTCAAACCCCACATTGACAATCTTGTGAAGAAATTGAAACTTAAATTGGGCTTCTTCTTCAGGCACAAATTTTGTTTCTCTTTTGAGGTGAAAAAGCGGCTTGTCACTGCAACGTTTTTATCCAGTTTAGATCATGGAGATTTGATTTATATGAATGCCTCAGCTAAATGTCTAAGTAAGATTGATGCTGTTTACCATGCTTCTCTGAGGTTTATTACTAACTGTAGAGCCCTGACCCATCACTGTGAATTGTATTCTCGAGTGGGTTGGCCCTCTTTGTCCACCAGGAGGCTGGGACATTGGTGTACTTTTATTTATAAGGCCATGCTTGGGCTACTGCCATCATATATTTGTAATTTAATCACACAGAAAAGTGTTGCTTCTTACAGTCTGCGCTCAAACAATCAGATGCTTCTGTTAGTTCCATTTGCCCGCACTGAATAAGGAAAAAGGGCATTCATCCACTCTGCTCCCACCACATGGAACTGGCTGCAAAAAGATTTTAAATTAACAGAAATGATTTCTTTGAACGCTTTTAAATCTACGATGAGAGCATTTCAGACCACTTCTTTTACTTGTAGATGTTTTTTATCATTTTAATTTCTGTCTATATGTTGTGAGTGTAATATTGTGAGTGTAAATATGTTATTTGTTGCTGCCTCTTGGCCAGGACTCCCTCGGAAAAGAGGTTTTTAATCTCAATGGGACTTTCCTGGTTAAATAAAGGTCAAATAAAAAAAATAAAAAAAAGGAGAAAATTGCAGGTCATCCAGGTTTTTATGTCCTTGAGACATGCTTGGACTTTAGTTAATACATTGCATTGGAAACTTACAGAGTGTGTCCTGATAATGTTACGAAGTCGAAGTATATATAATGAGAATAATATATGTCCGACCACAGAATCCTGAGGAACACTGTGGTTAACTTTGGTGCACACGGATGACTCATCATTACTTTGCAGAAATTGGAATCGTTCTGAAAAATATGATTTAAACCAGGTTAGGGCGGTTCCTTTAATGCTAATTAAAGAAGCTAAGAATATGGGGATTGAGTTTCACGACACATACAATATGGGATTTATGCTGCTGTAACGTTCTTTACAGTGGATTACACAGCAGAACTTTACTATTTTAACAGTCTTTTTAGTGATTTTCTTAATCATCACTGGAAAGTAGATCATGACTTGCTCATGTTTGCCAGTCAAGGGAGAGTGACATGTGGAGTTACATTACATTACATTGAACCCACTACATCCAGAACACTGGATATCCAGGATATCTTAGGCAGGAAACAAAAACAAGCAGGTAATAGACAGGTGAGGCGTGACAGGTTCAGTGCCACATAAACAAGACAGACCCCAACTGTCTGAGAGTCTGTTTGTAAACTGTGTCAATTAGTAGTCTGTGACCCACTCCAATTTACACTACTTTGTACTAAGCAACACATTTTAAATCTGTTTCGTGATATTCCCCACATTTCTGTCAGCGATCGTCCCCCCTTCGTCTATCCCTCATCAATTTTTCTATCCAGACAGCTGTCAGAAGGCCACCAGGGCTATTATCTTGACATGAGATACACCATGTCAGCCTTGGGCATCTCCCTTCCTCTCTCACAC
Organism: Pleuronectes platessa; assembly: GCF_947347685.1. Lineage (NCBI taxonomy): Eukaryota > Metazoa > Chordata > Actinopteri > Pleuronectiformes > Pleuronectidae > Pleuronectes > Pleuronectes platessa. The sequence continues at coordinate 2,944,880 of NC_070634.1, read as the reverse complement.
ACTGCAGCCTCTTCCTATCTCATCCATCCCTTGCTCCTCTTTCTTTCTCTTCTTAAATAATAGGTGTACTGATCTCTGGCCACCTCTGTTGCCGGGTGACAGAAGAACCACAGTGTTCAATCTGCATTATTGACACACTTACCTTCTTATATCCCTTTTCTCTGTGTGTGTGTGTTTGTGTGTGTCTCATAGTGACTTTCTCCTTTTTTAAAGTTATCATGGAGTCCTCAAGATTGCTCCAGTGCCATTGGAAGTTCAACAGCATCAACAGCCCATGGCTGAGCAAGGTCGCAGTGCTTGGAGGGATTGAACTGTTTGCCCCTCCTTATAGGGGATGGTTGGGTGAAGCCTCCGAACCATCACATTCCTGACCTTGTCCAGACTGAATTTCTCCTGGATCTGGAACTGCTGCAGTCTTGTCTGAGATATGCCCCCAAGGCTCATTGCCTGTATGAATTCCTTCAGGTGGACAAAATCAATATAGGCACCATTCTGGGTCAGCCCCACACAGGAGACGAAGGTCAGTGTGTTGAGCAGCAAACTTCCTATCATCCCCTGTGGGAGCCTTTGGCTTCAAGTTCATCCCTTGATTCCTGAACAGCTCCGGGTGTTTCGAGAAGCAAAGAGAGCGCCGCTCAAGCTCACTGAGGACCTGGAGTTACTGGTTTCTGCCCTTGGAGCATAACAGAGAGCAGAGTGACCGCAAGTGCGAAGCAAAATTGAATGCCATGGATTTGGAAGTGTTACTGGCAGAGGAAAACAAATAGGTTGTTGAGCTACAGCAGATAAATATAAATATTATTCAAAGAAATGCGATATGGGAGAGTATCAGTGAGAAAGTGAATGCTCTGGGTAAAACAAAAACAACAACCGATAATATTGAGAGAAGATGGAAGGAAATAAGAACAAAAGAAAAAATAGCTTATAATAAAACCTCAGTAAATAAAACCAGATGGTGGGCTAGTTGACGAGATGCCTGTGACCAATATTGAGCCACAGGTGCATTTCACTTTCTGCGATGAGCAGATAATTTAAATTCCAGGGTATGACACCCTTGAGCCAACTGCAGAAGAAGGCAGGTTCACAATAAGAAAAACGTTTTGTTCCTGGATATATTTATTTAATTAATTACCAAATCAAAAATTGGAAGAGGCAACGTTCTAAAGAATATAGTTGTCCTCACGATTTAATCTTCAAATATATATATGTAAATTTTCTTTTTTCATGTGGAAAATCTTCGTCAGAAGTTCGACAATCCCTGCCGCAAACCTCAACTCACCCAAAATCAGCAAACCCTCGAAAGCACCCAGATTATGGGGAAACAGTCTCACCCCAAATCAGTCTGAAGCTCTTCATCCATTGTGCAGGAGGTGAGAGCTGTGTCCTCTGTGGCACGAGCGCTCAGTGGCAACACTTGGGCCATTGTAGCCCACACCAGGCAGCTGGTCAGCACTGTATTTGGTCTGACGATGGCCTTCAGTGACATGGCAAGAGGGATTGAAGATGGGATACATGCTGTAGTGGCCACTCCACTAAGTTCCAATATGATGGCCACTTGCTTGTGTCTGAGGAGTAATTTCACAGCTGACTCGTGTCCAAACATCAGACCCCGTCCCGTTGTAACCCAATGTTAAACGAATCCAGGAGGCTGATTACACTTGAAGTGATTGATTTTATTTTCCTTTCCAGCTGACTTCAGTAACACCGTTCAACCGATCCATTATCGATGATTGGCGTGCCTTAATTCCATACTGGTCGCAATGTCACTTTATCTATCATCACTGACGTCAACAATCACTTTCCCATCATCTTCACGTAAATGCCATTCACATTTTACGCACAGTCCACATAAATGTCACGTATATTTCAGGTATATTTAACAGTCAAAACTTGTTTGAGTCTACTCCTACAGACTCCTCACTCACCACTCTTCATGCACGTCACTAACCAACCCGCGCTGGCTCCACCACGCACCTATATGAAGAACCGCCTTACGGCCTCTTCAAACTGTTGCAAAAAAGACGCAAACAGCGCTCAAAACAGAATATACTTGAATATAGAAAACACAATATACAAAATATAATTCAACTGGACAAAACTTAAACTACAAAAACTGGACAATATAAGAAAATATCAAAACAACATAAATATTTAACTATACACACACACTTGCTGCATAATGGCTCTTACACATGCAGTGGTGAGGTTTCTCAATACAAGAGATCCAACAATGGGCAGCTGGGGAGTGGAGAGGGACTGGAGCACACCGGATGAGATGAACGATTGGAGAGAAGAACAAAGACAAAAAAAACAATGGTTAAAAATGTAATGTTGGCAAAAAAAAAGAAAATAGGAAGACATAATGAATGTCAATGTCAATTTTTCTTTAGGCTTGAGGTATATTTTCTGTTCTTTAGTGGCTGTTAATGCTCAGGTTTTTTTGGCAGAATAAATGTATGTTTAATATTTGTATTTTCTATTACCTGCTTGAAAATAAAAATAAATTCATACCTCCAACAGCTCATTAGAAAATTACTTTGAATTACATTGATGCATGCTCACAATCACGCAGCATTGGATTGTTTCCCCACACAGCCAGTGGCCTCCTCCTTAATGTCCATGGCATCGTGCTCCAACCCATGATGTTTGGCAATTTAATACAGCCATTGCCCTGTTTGGTTTCATTCAGGACAGCACACCTGACAAACTGCTTTGGGATACAATAGCAGAATTAGCTACAGTGCACCAGTGTTAATTTCGTTGACGAAAACTATGACGAAAAATATTCGTTAACGATCTTTTTTCCATGACGAAGACGAGACGAAGACGTAACGAAAACGGATCTTTGAAAAATAAAAACTATGACTAAATCTATTTTAACTTTCGTTGACGAGACGAAAATGTTGGTGGTTGACTAAGTCACAATAATTTTGTTAAACATCGTATCAGGCCGTCATGAAGTATCAGGAGCGGGCGAGTGAGTGTGTCTGTGTGTGTCTGTGTGTATGCGCCCAAGATAGCGCACCTGTCCCGAGGCTCCGCCCACCGCCCCGTTCAATCGCTCAGAGACACAAGACCAGTGCTCGTTCATGTGAACCGGCTGCTTCTTAACAGTGGAAAGAGTGAAAACACAGAGTTTCTCTGGTCTCAGCTGCTCAGAGATCAGCGCAGCAGCTTCTTGATCAGAGCAGAAGCTGCAGGTGGTTTGTACCGAGCTTCAGTTTCTGTGTCCGCCTCCAGCCTGAACTGCTCTCACTTTTTGTTTTCACATTTAAAACTAAATATGTATTTTTAAGCTATTAGGCTGCAGCTATATGTTTTTATTTATTTCAAAATAGGGTACTTCTTATTTCATACATTTCCCACAAATATTGGGAGGACTCAAATAGCCCTACAAAGTTCTGTGTTTAATTTATTTCAAAGTAGCTCGACACTTGCCTGTGTATTTTCTTCTCTTCATAAGTGTTCGGTGTTTTCCTTTATTGTAACAGGTACAAATAGCAATAAAATGTCAAGGGTTTTCTTTATTGTCGTTCTATAATTTTGTAAATGCAACAAAGTATAGTTTAGTATAGTATAACTTTATATAAAACTTTATTAGCTTTGTTATCAAATATGTTTTACGGCTCCAGACACATTTTATTTGGGGGAAGAAGGGGCAAAATAAGTAAGTAAAGGTTGCCGACCCCTGCTATAGACCTTTCTGGTAGGGATATCTAATGGACAACCTAAGTACTGCAAGCTAGCCTATTATGCAGTTTTAGACACAACACAGGGTCCCTGGGCTTGAGAAGGGAAGAAGAGGAGTTAATGTGGCTACTAAATGTGACTAAAACTAGACTAAAATGTAATTCGTTTTCGTCGACTAAAATTAGACTAAAATGTAATTAGTTTTCGTCGACTAAAACTAGACTAAAACTAAGAAGGATAAAAATGACTAAATGTGACTAAAACTAATATGCGTTTTCGTCAAAAGACTAAGAGTAAGACTAAATCAAAAATAGCTGCCAAAATTAACACTGCAGTGCACTGGAATTTCCCAGACGCGAGAAAATGCAGAGTGGCAAGAAGTATTGCATGACTCCTTCTTGTGGGTGCCTCCGAATCACCTTTAGCTCATCCAAAATTTCTGAAATGGCATTTCTGGATAGTTGATAGGTCTGGATTACTTTTGCTTCTGTCAATCCAAGCGTGAATACGAGCAGAAAAAACTTATTGTCTCCGTCTTCTTCCATGCCGTCGCCTCCTCGGCACAATAAATGCAGCCATCTGTGGGAAATGCTGTGCTGATTAGAGACTACTCAAACGTATTAAATATTGACGAAGTCACAATTATCACAATTATTTTCAGGCTTTGTAAATCTCAATACGTGTGCTCAATTAAAGTATTTGCATCACCTTCTAATATTTTGCACATTTGTGTAGAAATGCACGATATTGCATATTCATTAAGGCAAACGTACTAAATGGACAGCGCCTGTTATTATACATTCATTCCTCAGTGCACAACGTTAGTAGATTAGCTGACCTGCCCACACCCTCGCTGCTTCGGAAAGTCTCAGTAAGGGTACCAACTAGGTGTTCACAACAATCCGGAGTTTGGACAGGAGACCCTGGCCATCCCTGCAGTCCTTGAAGGGGATCAGCGGGGCATTGTCCTGGAACAGCCTTCTGAGGGCATCCACGTCAAAATAATCCCTAGGATCAAGTTGGAAGTTAACATATTTACCCTTGAACCGCACCACCTGTTCTATTCAATCCGGCATAACACCTGACACACCAGGAGGTAGCTTAAATTGGCTGTAGAGGTGTGGACATTTCTTGATCTTAGATACATCGCAATGGGGATTTGGACGACTCTGCATCAATGCAGAGACAGAAGATAATCGATTCATGTTTTCTGCTACGTTATTTTTTTTAGCGCTGTCCCACCGCTGCATAATAATCTCCAACGCTGCTCCAGGATCAGACAGATGCACATTAAAGTTCCAGTAAAGTGACGCACAAAGTCAGGACTTCATTGTTAAAGTGAGCCGAACGATCACAAGTTATGATCCGACATCATCGATTAATAACTAAATAAAAGTTATCAGTTCGTGTGAAGAGTAACAGAGACGAGCAGACACACGCACGCACGCACACACACAGACTCCTGCAGAGAGAAGTTCTTCCCACAGATTATGATGCAGCGTGGTGCGTCATAATCTGTGGTAACTTTCCTGGAGTGGGGCATCAGCGTACAACTGTACGTATGTGACCAGGCTGTTTCTGGACAACACATTAATAATGTCCTGGCTCACATCCATACAGAGATGTTGAGGTTCGATTGAATATGCATGTCTTTTAGATTCCCAATGTAGACAATAATGAGCCCCTCACACCTACCAGGTCCTGCAGACCATAACGTGAAAGGAGGAGGAGTTAGTCTTCCTCTCCTGCCAGCACCTTCACAGCCAAGTTGGCAGAGATGAAGTCCACATCAGCAGGGTTAACAACATCGGAACCTTCCAGGACCACCTCATCTTGCTGCCCAAACTGCTCGAAGGTACAGGAGCTTGTCCTCTCCACAGCCTGATCCAAGATGCTGAGAATGAACATCTGATCCTTCCTTAGCACTCTGCAACTGCCCATGTTCATAGTCCCCTGCATCTGGACAGTGGGGCGACATACAGTTAGGTCCATAAATATTTGGACATTGACACAATTTTCATAATTTTGGCTCCACAATGGATTTTGAATGAAACAACTCTAATTTGAGAGTATTTACATTGAAATCAGGTGAACGTTGTAAGAATTACAACACGTTTTATATATGGCCGTCCGTTTTTAAGAGACCAAAAGTAATTGGACAAACTAACATAATCATAAATGTAAATGTCACTTTTAATACTTGGTTGCAAATCCTTTGCAGTCATTGACAGCCTGAAGTCTGGAACACATAGACATCACCAGACGCTTGGTTTCGCTCTGCCAGGCCTCTACTGCAACTGTCTTCAGTTCCTGCTTGTTCTTGGGACATTTTCCCTTCAGTTTTGTCTTCAGCATGTGAAATGCATGCTCAATTGGATTCAGGTCAGGTGATTGACTTGGCCATTGCAGAACATTCCACTTCTTTGCCTTAAAACAACTCTTTGGTTGCTTTCGCAGTATGCTTCGGGTCATTGTCCATCTCCACTGTGAAGCACCGTCCAATGAGTTCTGAAGCATTTGGCTTAATATGAACAGACAATATTTCCCGAAACACTTCAGAATTCATCCTACTGTTTTTGTCAGCAGTCACATCATCAATAAATACAAGGGAACCAGTTCCATTGGCAGCAATACATGCCCACGCAATAACACTACCTCCACCATGCTTCACTGATGAGGTGGTATGCTTTGGATTATGAGCAGTTCCTTCCCTTCTCCATACTCTTCTCTTCCCATCATTCTGGTACAAGTTGATCTTTGTCTCATCTGTCCATAGGATGTTGTTCCAGAACTATACAAGCTCTTTTAGATGTTTTTTGGCTAACTCTAATCTGGTCTTCCTGTTTTTGAGGCTCACCAGTGGTTTACATCTTGTGGTGAACCCTCTGTATTTACTCTGGTGAAGTCTTCTCTTGATTGTTGACTTTGACACAGATACGCCTACCTCCTGGAGAGTGTTCTTGATCTGGCCAACTGTTGTGAAGGGGTTTTTCTTCACCAGGGAAATAATTCTTCTGTCATCCACCACAGTTGTTTTCCGTGGTCTTCCGGGTCTTTTGGTGTTGCTGAGCTCACCAGTGCGTTCTTTCTTTTTAAGAATGTACCAAACAGTTGATTTGGCCACACCTAATGATTTTGCTGTCTCTCTGATAGGTTTGTTTCGATTTTTCAGCCTAATGATGGATTGCTTCACTAATAGTGACAGCTCTTTGGACTTCATATTGAAAGTTGACAGCAACAGATTCCAAACACAAATATCACACTTGAAATTAACTCTAGACCTTTTATCTGCTCCTTGTCAATGAAATAACGAGGAAATAACACACACCTGGCCATGGAACAGCTGAGCAGCCAATTGTCCAATTACTTTTGGTCCCTTAAAAAGAGGGCCACATATGAAATCGGTTGTAATTCCTATACTGTTCACCTGATTTGGATCTAAATACCCTCAAATTAAAGCTGAAAGTCTACACTTAAAGCATATCTTGATTGTTTCATTCAAAATCCATTGTGGTTGTGTACAGAGCCAAAATGATGAAAATGTATTTATTTATGGACCTAACTGTTTGTTCTTTTGTGGCAGTGAATTAAGCAGTTCTTTGATCCCATAGTTCAGAAGATCTGCAGCCAGGGTGCCATACAAGTTTTACCTACTACTTACTTTCCTAAAGAGGCTATGTGGCTTCTAGGTGGTTCTATTTTCCTCTGTACTATTTAACAACTACACCCTCTACACTTGAAAGTTTTCCAGTAATTTTACATTGAGTATAAAATAACACACACCGAGCGCTTCACACAAACCTACATTTTTTGAATGCCTCTGTGTACTCTCTGTAAGTAGTGTTGAACATAACAGACTAGGCTGGACTCATAACTGAAATTCAATTTCAATAAATATATTAGTTGTAGCTTTTACCAACAACTGACATGAAACATGTTAGCAAATGTTTTTCCATCTACTTAGCATAGTTAAATTATCTATGTAGTTGCTATTTTCAGAGGATAGTTTGGAGGTTGGTGAATGTGTTTTACAGACAAACTATCCTGGACATCATGTCTGACGAGAGTGGAGTGGGAGAGCGCACCGACCATGATAGTGTAAAGATACCTGAAATGACTTCAATATATTTTAAAGAATCATTGTTTTTACACCACATGTAAAAATCATTCCATGTCAATATAGTTTATTGATGCCGTTTTTCCCCAGGTGTCAACCTTTCTGCTTCTCCATAATTTATATTTGTCTATGAGCATATGTTACAAGCTGTTTATATTGTATATTTTGCAGGACAATAATTTCTGGGTCCCCTCCTCTGATGAGAAGGGCCTGATGGATGTTCATCCTCCTCCTATTCTTCATCTTCCCCCTCCTCTTCCTCCTCCTCTAGAGGAGGATGCTGAAGATAATGGATATACCTTTTTATAAGATCTATACAAATCAGATGTAAACATGCAATTTTTTAATTTTAATTTTATCTCTCAATTATTTTGCCAAATGACGATGAGACGGAGGAGTTAAGTGGTGAGAAAGATTTAATTCCTTGTTGTTCATTGTCATTTTTCTGGAGAGCATTTTTTCACAGCTGTCTTTATTAGTCCTATAGGAATCAGACTTGCTCTGTGTGGTCTTTTTGACACCCCAAACACCTGTACAGAGTCTGGAAGTTATGTGTTGTTAAGACTTTGCATTGACAAAGCTGTCATAGACTCCAATTCTCTCTCTCTCTCTATATATATATATATAAGTTTAGTTTTCTCAGGCTGTGCGTAGTGGACTCTTTGGTCTGGACTTGAGAGTCCCTATGATCACTGAGACATGCATTCCCCCAGTCACATCAAGGCAGCACGTTGAGGATTATTTTTAATGAACTATCCTATTCTACTAAGAACTACTTCCTTACTACAATGAACTAACAACCTAACTACAATGAATCATCTGCTGAACTGGCAACGACTAAAAAAAATTTTTGTGTTCGTGCGTGCGTGTGTGTGTGTAAGAAAGACATTGTCACACATGTGTACATATGCATTCTTAGATGTGTTTATGTTCACATGACAGCATGGAAACATATACAATTATTTTTCCATTACTCCTTAAAGAAAAATTAAGGAGTATATTTATAGTCAAGGCCTAGCCACACACATAGACTGGACGGCCCACTGATTGATCTGGAGGAAATTAAAACTGGAGGCTCTCCATAATGAGAACAAGGACGCTTATGTCAGCTTGAAACATCCTGACCAATTTGGAGAGATACACAATGAGTGTTGTTTGCATCAGCCCTGCAGTACACTGGGAAGCTCTTTACAATGTTGACTTAATTCCTCTCCTTGTTTACCATGTAACGGACAAACTGATGACAGCTCTGAGGGCAGAGCGTGTTCCCAAAGTGTTGAGGCTTCAAATTAAAATGATATTTATTTCGGATTGAACAAAAGATTGCCCTGCTTTTAACTTGTTTTTTTAGTACTTGGCTTAGCAACAGCAGGGGCAGTGATAAGTAAAGTGGAGATGTTTTGATGGAGGTGTTTTGCTAGTGCCAGCCCTCATTGTGCAACGCATTTTTTTTAAACTGCAAAACTGAAATGCCCTGACCAACTCTGGGTCCTCAGCAGTGGCGGTGCGTCAATACAGGGCGCTGGGGCGCCGCCCACCCTACAATTTTGAGATGAAAAAAAAAAAAATGACATGTCAAAAAACATTATATATCAAATAATTGAATAAGAAATGTACTGTTTTAAAGCGTTAAATGTGTGCCGGAGACCGTAAGCCCCTGTCAAAAACCACTTAAATGTGACCAAATATAATATATTGCCATTCGTTGAATGATAACATACGATAACGTCACTGAGAGAGAAGCCACTCCTCCCTGTGGGCGCCGGTCAAGTGGAAGTCTATGGAAGCCAAAAAAAGGGGCAGGAACATTTGAGCAAGGACAGTTCTCATTGGCGGATGACAGTTCGAGCCATGGGCGCACGTACCTTGCACCCACAGCCAATGAAAGGGTTTCTTATATATCATGCTGACAGGACTGTCCAATCAGAGACCTTTTGTGATTCCCTCACATCACATATCTACAGGTGCAGCATAGTTAGCACTTAGCAGATACTTGTTTTAATCTGAGAGTATGGCGAATGAAAACTCTATTGTAGCTATTCACAGAACACCATTCAATCGACGATCGGATGTCGATAAAAAGAAACTAAAAGAAATGGGACCTGACCGTCCGGATTTAAAACTTGAACAGATAAGCACTGACCGCGGAAGAACCTACAAGCGGAGCTTCTCCTCCAGCCTTGACTGTATGCTGGCTGTTGTTAGGGAAAAGATCGTAAGCGAGATTCAAAGCAGCGATTTTCTGTCGATCCAAGCAGATGAGACCACGGATATTAGCACACAAACCCAGCTTGTGCTTGTGCTTCGCTACTTAAATGGTGCTAACCTGGAGGAAAGATTCTTTGAGTTCATCCCTCTGCAGTCAGCTACAGCAGCGACCATTGCCATGGCATTAAAAGAACGCCTTGCTGCCATCCTCCCAGGTGAGCAGAAAGTTAAACTCATCTGCCAGGCATATGACGGTGCCAGTGTAATGAGGGGTACCTCTTCAGGTGTTCAGAAGAGAATCCAGGACGACTACCCAACTGCCCACTATATCCACTGCTATGCCCATCAGCTCAATCTTATAATGCAACAGGCCACCTCTCACATTGTTAAAGTCAAGAACTTTTTTTCTGACTTGGGTGGATTAGCTGCGTTCTTTTCAAGATCGCCGAAGCGGACCGTTGTCCTTGATAAAACAGTGGCCCGTAGACTGCCAACGGCCAGCAATGTGAGGTGGAACTTTCACAGCCGTGCCGTCAATACTGTGTTTGAGCACAGAGATGACCTCATTGACTGCTTTGAAAGAATTCGAGCATCAGATGGCTTTGATGACAAGACCAGCCACGAAGCAGGAGGCCACATCAGGCTACTGGAGGATCCTGATTTCAACTTCTTCCTTAAACTGTTTCATCGGATAATGCCACACGTGGACATTCTCTATGCCAAGCTCCAGAACAGAAACATAGATTCAGTCCATATAAATCGCTGCATCCAGCAGTTCCAAGAGGACAGTGTTAATTTTGGCAGCTATTTTTGATTTAGTCTTAGTCTTAGTCTTTTGACGAAAATGCATATTAGTTTTAGTCACCTTTTAGTCATTTTAATCCTTCTTAGTTTTAGTCTAGTTTTAGTCGACGAAAACAAATTCCATTTTAGTCTAGTTTTAGTCGACGAAAACTAATTCCATTTTAGTCTAGTTTTAGTCACATTAAATAGCCACATTAAACTCCTTTTCTATAAAAACATATAGCTGGAGCCTAATAGCTTAAAAATATATATTTAATTTTAAATGTGAAAACAAAAAGGGAGAGCAGGTCAGACTGGAGGCGAACACAGAAACTGCAGCTCGGTTCAAACCACCTGCAGCTTCTGCTCTGATCAAGAAGCTGCTGCGCTGATCTCTGAGCAGCTGAGACCATAGAAACTCTGGCTTTCACTGTTTCCATAGTTAAGAAGCAGTCGGTCACTGAGAGGCTGCTCCACGAGAACGCGCTCTGCTTTCACTGTGTCTCTCTGAGCGAGTGCGCGAGGCGGGGGGCGGAGCTACGGACCGGAGCGCTATCTGGGGCGCACACACACACATACACAGACACACACAGACACACTCACTCGCTCCTGATACTTCATGACGGCCTCATACGATGATGTTTTAAAAATGATTGTGACTTAGTCAACCACCAACATTTTCGTCTCGTCTCGTCTCGTCAACGAAAATTAAAATAGATTTCGTCGTAGTTTTTATTTTCAAAGATTCGTTTTCGTTACGTCTTCGTCTCGTCTTCGTCATGGAAAAAAGGTCGTTAACGAATATATTTCGTCATCGTCTTCGTCAACGAAATTAACACTGCAAGAGGACATACAAAAAATCAGGTAATTTCATTATTGTTATTATTCTGTAAGCTTAGTCATAACATTCTTATTTTACATTAACCATAGTAATAAGACAAATGTGATTTTTAAATTATTATTATTTTTATTTACAGAGATTCCGTCCATGCAATGGTGGTGGAGCACAGAAGTGGCTCTGAGCAGCCGAGGAAGCGCCGGGCTATCGATCAAGATGAGCTTAAAAGGATTGCCTCAGAGGTGAGTGTCAAAATCAGCAGATGCCTGTGTTAAAGTTCAATGTTTTGTCTTTCCCACAGCAGAACACATGTTGGAAATTGTGAGATTTGTGTGGATATCATATCAGACTATACTTTATCTAAAATACCAATTCGAAATGTTGATGATGAGCCATCAGACGTAATTCCTGGCTTTTGTGTGTCATGGAGTGGGGGTGTGTGTGTTTCATAGCACCAGGCTAGTTCCTGGCTTTTGTGTGTCTAGAGCCAGAGCTGTTAGACTCTGATTGTTGGCTTTTGTCTGCAGCCAGGACAAGATGGTTGAAGTCAAAGGTTATTAGCATCTAAATGCCCCACACCTTATCTGTCTGTCTCTCTCTATATTTATCTGTAGGTATGCGACACCATACTTGGACACACCAAGGAACGCTTTGCCTTCAAGGACCACCTCATCAGTGCCACCTTACTGGACAGCCCCCAGTTTGACCACTACCTCGATGCATTCCCTGAAGTTGCTCTGGCCACAACATTGAAGGCCTATCCTGTGCTCGATGGAAGTAGGCTGAAGACAGAGCTTACCCTCATCTATGGCTCAGAAGAATTCCGAACCTGTCGTGGTGCTGTGGATCTTTACCAGTTGTTCAAAGACAATAACCTTTCTGAGGTATTTTCAGAGACAGAAACACTGCTTAAAATCATCATCACAACTCCCATGGCCACTGCTGAGGCTGAGAGGTGTTTTTCAACACTGAAAAGGGTTAAAACCTTTCTCAGGAACACAATGACTCAGGACAGACTGAATGCCTTAGCCATGCTCTCAATGGAAAAAAGGCTTGTCACAGACATGATTGACTTTAACCAGAAGGTGATAGAGAGATTTGCCAGCTTGAAAGAGGGGAGGGCTAAGTTTCTTTACAAGTAGTGGGGCCTACTCTTGACAAACAACAAATGTAAAATGTTATGTCTCTTCTGCTCTAAACCTCTTTCGTGTGAGGGTGTGGGCACCTTTTTTATTCTGTTCATCTCTGAAACCCTACCCAATGTCTCTTACCTATGTCCCTACCATTCTGCTCTGAACTGTCATGCCCAAAGTAACAGGTTATTGTTGTTGGATACTAGTGTTGAGCACTGTATGTTATTGAAATAAAGCTATGTTTTTTTTAATATTCTAATCAAAACCTCAGTTTTTTTTTCTCATTGCGGTGGGCTATTTAAACCGCGCCGCCCAAGTGCGCCCCCCCCAAAAAAAATGTCACCAGCCGCCACTGGTCCTCAGCACCTAACCCTAACCCACAATTATTTTACATGAAAGCTTTTTGCTAGCCTCACGCCCAACATGAACATGTAAAACATCAGTGTAGTGAAAACAGAACAGAAGTTTAAGTAAGTACAGTGAAAAGAGACAAAAAAAAGTTAACTTGACCAGAAATAAAAGAAACTACAAACTAGTAGCATTCATCCTTGAGTCAGAGGTGAATGCACAGTGCAGATGAATGGTAATATATGTCGCTGCAAAATAAATAATCTCCAGTCTAGACAGAGACTGATCCTCTCTCCTATTTAATAGGTATAGGAGCTGATAGCTCTATATTCGTACTTTAACATACTCAACTGCAAGTGAAGCACAAGGTTCTTTTATGATTAATTTTCCTGCTCAGGATGTCTTTTGGTTGGCGCCTCTTCATATGCGCAATACATGCTCGAGCTGCCAGTGCCCGGGGATATAACTAATATCTGGTCATATGTGATTGGCAAACACTGTAGTGATGTGTGATGTGTCAGATGATAGGTGTCGTTTATGTCTTCGAACTGACTTGTTGCATGAACGCGTTTAAAAAAACATGCCATTATCTGCATTTAGGGAGGGGGGGAATTCAAACAGCCCTGCTAGGTTACAAACATCACACTTACTGCAAATGATAAATATTCTTTGTTGGATTTTGCACTGAGAATGAACATGCAAATAAACTGAACATAAGGAGGATAGGGAAGGACATCATGGTGCAAAGAGCTCACAGAATGACATTCAGACATTGACCAATGACATGCTAAAACTCTCAGTCCTTGTTTTTGGTAAATTGTAATGTGGCTTTACTGAGGAAGGCAGCTTTAAATTTGTGACTGAAGATAGGTTGTATGCAAAAGCTTCAAAGCTATTAAGGTATATTCAAAGTTATTGTTTTGTGGGGCTGGTTTTCATCCAGCAGTGAAACAAATGCACTTATATTTCAATACACCTATACATCTATAAGGTAAGGTGTTTTTTTAATAGTTCCATCGCATAACATTATCACTTGTGACCCAGGGAATCTACTTAAAAAACTGTGTCATGGGGGGAAAACATTTTGGGGGCTGTAAAAAATATATTACATTTCCAGATGATTCTCTACTGAAATTCATTGTTTCTTCTACCAAGTCCTTTATATCATCCTATACAAATCCACCCCAAAAAAATCTAGAAATGTGCTGCAAATAAACACGACACAAAACACTTCAAGTAGAACAGACAAAGGATGGCTGTAGCTCAGGAGGTAGAGTGGGTTTTAAGTGGTTCGATCACCAGCAACTTCCGTCTAAAAGGGTCCTTGGGCAAGTCACTCAACCCAAAATTGCCCCCATGCTGTGCATCCATTGTGTGAGTGATGTGTGGTAACGTGTGGTATATAAAAGTTCTGTACAAATGTGTGTGAATGTGACCACTCAAGGCTCTTTACACAAAGAATAGAAAAACATGACATAAATACAGTCCATTCACGTTTGACGACAATGTTTTCAGGGGATTTGGGGGGGAAAAGCGGAAACTTGGCTGTGACACATTTATTCAATGGTCAGTTATAAGCTGCTAAGATAGTAGGATCGAGGCATTTCATGGGTTAACTGAAAACTACACAAGAAGTCAATTAGAAGAAAAGCAGAAGGTTAACCAAAGTCATTAGGGGTCATCCTCTGGAAAACGTGAATATATGTAGCAAATTTGATAGCAAGAAAGAATAGATTTTCTAGTGAGGTGTGACGGACGTGTAGGGGCACTGCTGAACATAGTACAATGATATACGCTCTCCCATCCTCAATGTGTTTATCTGTCATGTTCCACCCCTATCCTCAACACTGATCAGCACACACCCACCTCCACATCACACACGGCCGTTGGCCTTGTTTGCTGGGACACACACTCAGCTGGTAAACAGGGCCTGGAGCGGCTCTTACCATGACAAACAATGGCCGACCTTGGATGGCTGGTTGTCATTTAAACAGCCATGTTGTTGGTCCCACTAGTGTTTACTGGGACATTTGAGAGTTTTGCCACCAGTCTCTCATCCTTGTACTACCAATACTAATTATACACTTCCATTGTGCCCAGTAGAACATAATAGAGTGTTAACGTCAGGAGAAATCATGGGCAGAGTCTCCTTCATATACTGTAATAGGGAAACACACTCACATACATGGAAATATATATAAGTATAGCTGTGTAAGCTCCGAGCCGTGGAGACACAATTCACGTTCACACAGAATGACAGAATGTTGCTTTAAAGCTTCACCATGTCAAAGGAGATCCGCGTCTTTGCTGCATGCTCCAATCATGGAACACACATACATATAAACACATTCAGCCCTACAACCCTTTCCACACACACTCATGCACACACGCACGTTTGCATTAAATTCTAACACACATGCAGCTAGTGACAGCACAGACATTAAAGCGTTTTGACTGGCAGGAAGCCAAGGCTATATGCTCTGCCCCCACCCAGCCTGACAAATATCAACCCCTACACAACAAAGAACACAAGGACAAGCTGGGTTTATCCCTCTCTCTCGATGTCCAGTGAGGGCTGATGGTGACTGCAGATGGAACAGTGGTTGCCCTCACAAGGAGGGGTTCAGATTTTGTTAATGGATACATCAGTCTGGCTTGAAGGTCAGCGATACTTTGTAAACAGAGCGGCTACGACAGGGATCGTCTGGTTTTCTCTGGATTGACTCTTTTGCCCAGATGGAGATCAGGCAACTGCTCTCATTTGGACCCAAGACGGATATCAGTGCCTCTTTTTTCAAGGTCGGCGCACTGTCAACAAGTCTAACATCATGTGATAATGATGTTTTCAAATATGTCAACTACAACAATGGCTGTTTTGGTTTTGAATCCCCTTTTGTGCTATTTAGAGGGGCATTGTTAACACATTTTGACAGGGTTGTTGACTTGTTGACTAAAACTAAGCACATCAGCTGCTATAAAAACAACCCCAGGTTTCTCTTCAGCACTGTAGCCAGGCTGACAGAGTCACACCTCCACCGATACCAGTATTCCTCGATCCCTAAATAGCAATATCTTTATGACCTTTTTTATTAATAAAATTCTAACTATTAGAAATAAAATCAACCATCTCCTGCCCTCAATTGGCACTAATACCCTCCCAACAACAGAGATCTCAGAAACGGCTGAGAATCCTTCCCATTACTTGGACAGCTTCTCTCTGATCACCCGTGATCAGTTTACCAAAAATAATCTCAGGTTCTAAACCAACAACCTGTATCTTAGATCCCATTCCTACAAAATTACTTAAAGAAATTCTGCCTCCAATTGATAGTTTGTTACTTAACACAATCAATCTGTCATTATCATCAGGTTATGTACCACAGTTTTTTTAAATAGCTGTAATCAAACCCCTACTCAAAAAAAACACCCTAGACCCAGAGGTTTAAGCCAATTACAGGCCAATATCTAATCTTCCCTTCATGCCTAAAATCTTAGAAAAAGTTGTAGCCAATCAGCTGTGTGAGTTTCTCCAGGAAAATAATATGTATAAAGACTTTCAGTCTGGGTTCAGAGCCAATCACAGCACAGAGACAGCCTTGGCAAAAGTCACTAATGACCTTTTAATAGCCTCAGATCAGGGACTTGTGTCTGTCCTCGTTCTGTTAGATCTCAGTGCAGCATTCAATACAATTGACCATCAAATTTTATTACAAAGACTTAAACGGTTAATTAACAATAATGGGACCGCCCTTAACTGGTTTAAATCTTATTTTTCTGATCGCTCCCAATTCGTGCAAATTAATGATGAGTCATCTGTGCGCACCAAAGTTAACCATGGTGTTCCACAGGGCTCTGTGCTCGGCCCAATTTTTTTCTCATTATAGATGCTTCCACTAGGAAACATTATCAGGACACACTCTGTAAATTTCCACTGCTATGCGGATGACACCCAGTTATACTTGTCAATAAAATCTGAACAAAGTAATCAATTAATTAAACTTGAGCATGTGTCAAGGACATAAAAACTTGGATGACAAGCAATTTTCTCTTATTAAACTCAGATAAAACAGAGGTTATAATACTTGGCCCCAAACACCTTAGAGATAAATTATCTCAAGATATAGCTGCGCTAGACGACATTGCCCTTGCTTCCTGAAACAGTCAGGAACTTGGGATTGATCTTCGATCCTGATTTATCCTTTAATAGTCACTTAAAACCTCTTAAGAGGCAGGTGAGATTCCCCTAAAACGCCTGTTTGAGGACACCCAAATTAAATTGAAAGCTGTTCTTGAACCATTTGGAGTACATGCATGATCTTGGTCTCTTTTGAAAGGTAACATTCTGAACTAACCCCCAATAGTCAGAATCACTTTAAGTGCTACTGGCATTGAGTAATAGCAGTTGGCACACAGTGAAGTAGAAGGCTTTTATTTTCGCCTGAATATTTTTGGTAAACAGATGCCTGCAGATGACTCTAGCTGGGACTTATGAGCTGGAAAACACAATGGGACCCTAGCATGAAGCCTTGACTAGCCCAAGTTTAAATTTGAACACAATACCACAGAAAATGACGATTTTACAGATGTTTTACTAAGGGCATGTCTAGGTGTTTTCCAAAAAGGTAATTTGGAGACTCCAAAGGACCCTTGGTAACCATGGTGACCTAATAACCTAAAAAGACTTATTTTACACAAAAAATCATACTTTTATATAAAGGAGACAAAACTGGTCATCTGGTTTAAAATGTATTAAAATGTACATCTTACATTTTTTGGGTTACATGCCAGCCATTGTCACAGTCACGACAGGGGACTAAACACAAAGGCACATCGCAGGAGGAGGCTTGTGGAGGACTTTGTAGTGCCCTATCGGGATGTCAGCACCCATGCACCTCGATGGACCTATATGGGAAAAGAAAAATAAGTCGGGAGCTATTAGAAAAGCTGTACAGATGCGGTAAATATCTAATAATGATAATACACATAAATAATACTTAGATTTCACATGTTATTGGCAACATGCCAGCCATTGTAGCAGTCACCCATGGGCCTCGATGGACCGTGTTGGGCAAGAGTCCCTACTGAACTAACCATGTGGTGGGGTCCACACAATAGGTTATAAAAGTGAGGTCTGTGAGCCAAGATGAAGCCAGCTAAAGTTTCCCTCTAAGATCAAGCATGGAGATTGTATCTTCTGGTGGTAACTTAATCCCTGGGGTTTCCCCAGAAACCCCTGCTCTGCTCCTGGCCGTTCCCACTCTGATCTGACCTCTGACACGCAATTGGCTTAAAGCCAGCATCATCCCATGACCACACCTCAAGGAGGCTGGCCCTCCTCAGGTTAATAAGAGGGGCTGCTCATCAAAAATCGCAGCCATTCTCCCTGCTAAGGACTTCGACCAGGGCCCTTCCGGGCCTCCCAGATGTTCCAGCTCTAAAGGGGGCAACTTTAACAAAAGTTTGTTTTATTTTTCATATCTAGCTTCTATTTTCTTTTATCTTAAGTCAACACTTATTTTGAAAGACTATTTTTGTTTTTAACTTGAAAAGGCCGCGCAACAGGAAGCTCATTCGCCGGCCGAGACAAAGACTTTTCTTTTCCACGATCTCCAAAACAACTGTGCCACCGCTGTTCATCACTGCAGAAGAGAGACGTCATCCCGTTGAGGAGCAAGAAGAATCCGCTCCTATTCGGCCAGCCGACGCCGCTGCAACAGAGGAACCAGCGCCACCGAGCATTCACTGGACTTCCGGAATATCCGCGCGACACGCGCATGCAACACTGTGAAGGTCACAGTAAGAGGCTTATTAATTGTCTGGGCAGAGAACTAGTTTAAATACTTAGCGTGTCATTTATTTGATTGAATGTTTGTTTGAAGATTGCGGATCTATTTTTCAGTCCGTGTTTGAACGCGGCGAAATGATACGTCACTTCCGGTTCCTTTGTACCGTGTTGAAATGTTTTAAAGTGCTTCGCGCCATTATGGAGAGTCTACGGCAGCACTGTTATCGATCGACTGGGTTTGCAGAGACTTCTACGTACTTTTACCCTGTTAAATAGGTTTTTAGTAGTTTTTCCTTATTCTTGCTGAGGGTTAAGGACAGAGGATGTAACACCATGTTAAAGCCCTATGAGACGAATTGTGATTTGTGAATATGGGCTATACAAATAAAATTTGATTGATTGACAAACATGTGACTTGATTTAGATTTCCCTGACACATTATTCTCTCTCTCTCCCTCTGTCATCGAGAGCGTGCTGACTGGCTGTATTGTCTGCTGGGTGGCACTAAGCACCGTATCAGCACGCAGCTCAAACTCTATTGGCAGGTGAGTAGGACAGATGGGTGCTCAGCGGACAAGATGGTGCGTGAATGATTATTGGTTAGGGACTTGCCAAGTGAGGTCTTCACCAGCCCATCAATCAGGGCTGCTTAGCGTCCTCTGGCTGCTAAGTAAGGCCTGATAAAGTGTTTATAATGAACCAACAAGGGCAAGATGGGGAGTTGGTCTGTGTCCTGACCACGACTTGACCTAAACTTTAAAACAGAACAGTAATGGACACTATTCATAACTAGGCCAGCATGGCTTCCAATCAATAGCTAACACCGAACTCTCAGTGAATGTGAAAAAACATTCCAAGGGCCTGGTACTCAGTTAACTGAGTTAACTAAGTGTTATCAATACTAGTTTATGACATCAGCCGAATAGCAAAATCAAGTTGATGATTTAGAGCAGGGGTTTTCAACAGGTTTTGTCCCAGGGGCCACCATTCTGACTAGATAGTAATCCGTGGCCCACTGATGTGCCTACGTGTGTGTGTGTGTGCGTGCATGTGGATAGAAGGAAGTTTTAACATTTGGTTTTCCATGTTGGTTTTATTTAAAAACCTCAAACAAATCTAGAAAAATCTGTGTAAGAAACAACAAAAACGGTTGATTTTCAGTGCATAAGAATTGAAAACAAAATTAAAATGCAGTTTGTAGTTGTACTGCATCTCAGAACCATATGTACATCAATATATAACGTTCATGAATTAAAAGTACAAACATATAGCTGACATGTTGAGAGAACGTTAAAGTAACGGTGATCAATAACAATCAACATAAACTGGGGCTACAACTGAAGAGGGAAGATGAAAAAGTAATGCAGAATATGTCAAATGATAATCATACAATATCACACAAACAATTGAGGCCTACTTAAGTTTAACCTCATGATCACCAGCAGCAAATCCCACCTACTGCTAGTGTTGGGGGGAGGGTGGTGGGTGAGTAGTACTTCTGTGTGTGGAGAGAGGAGACCTATCAGTGTGATGTCTATTCGTGGCGAAATGGTAGGCAGCGACAGTCTCATGTCATTCTCTGGTTCAAACCTTGCCCTGTACTTTTTCAAGTACGCCAGTGTAGAAAAACCGCTCTCACACAGGTAGGTTGTTGGAAAGGGCAAAAGACACCTCATTGCTTTTGGAGCAAGCTGTGGAAATTCTGTCTGGCAACTTATCCGGAAGTTAACAAGGGGCTGTATGTCATACTGTGAGTCTCAGAGCTCTCCTTAGAAATTGTTTCTCAACCAGCGAACATGTTAAAGTTGACTGTTATTGCAATAAATTGTTTTGGCTATTATGCCAATTTATTTGTCTTATTACAAGACATTTGTGTTATTTCATATTTTCATTATTAATTCTGCCCTTTTGGGCCTTCTTTTGGGGAAAATAAAAATTCCCATCATGCAAACTACATCTCCAAGACCTCCTGAGAGTTCTTCTACCTAGCTCTACTGCTCTTCTACATCTAGCTTTAACACGCATGCACAGGGGAAAACTACTGGCAGTTTCTAGCCCCAAGCCAGTTTAAAGGTTCCCCTCTTCACCTTTATATTATTAGGGCCCGAGCACCGAAATCGGTGAGAGGCCCTATTGAATCTGTAAGGATTTTTATTATTAGGGCCCGAGCACCGAAATCGGTGAGAGGACCTATTGAAATGATTATTATTATTAGGGCCCGAGCACCGAAATCGGTGAGAGGACCTATTGAAATTGAAAGGATTATTAGGGCCCGAGCACCGAATGGTGAGAGGCCCTATTGAAATTGAAAGGATTGTTATTATTAGGGCCCGAGCACCAAAATCGGTGGGAGGCCCTATTGAAATTGAAATGATTATTATTAGGGCCCGAGCACCAAAATCGGTTGGAGGCCCTATTGAAATTGAAATGATTATTAGGGCCCGAGCACCGAAATCGGTGGGAGGCCCTATTGAAATTGAAATGATTATTAGGGCCCGAGCACCGAAATCGGTGGGAGGCCCTATTGAAATTGAAATGATTATTAGGGCCCGAGCACCGAAATCGGTGAGAGGACCTATTGAAATTGAAATGATTATTATTAGGGCCCGAGCACCGAAATCGGTGGGAGGCCCTATTGAAATTGAAATGATTATTATTATTATTTTTCTTAGCTTAAATGAATTGGCTTTTTGAGGGCTTTAATGTGCTCAAAAAGTTGTAGGAGTTTGCAGTAAATTCGAAGGCGGCGAAAATTTACGTATTCTGGAGTATTTTGAAAAGGGCGTGGCAAAATGGCTCAAGAGCTCCACCTACGGAAAAGCCCCTCATTTAGCATTCACCGATCCTCAAAAAAAACAAAGACTATTGTGTATCATGACTAGATGCACAAAAAAGTCCATCAGTGCATTATGAATAACGCAACAGGAAGCCCGCCAGTTTGACTTTAGTGGCCATTTTGGTCATATTCGATATTTTTTGTTTTAAGTACTCCTCCTACAGCTTTCATCAAATCAACTTACACTTTAGACGATCGTCATCACAACAAAAAAGTCCCTTCTGATAAAAGTACTGAAAGAAATACACATTGTACAAATAGATAAAATGTCTTTCTACCTCATCAGTAATATTCAAGGTGATAATCTCCCACAGAGCTATTGATAACAGTCCACATCAAGTCTCTCCACTTCCCTCAGTGTGAAAACATAATTATATAATTAACTGGAGAAGTGTTTACAACACTGATGTGTGGACATTATAATCTTATCTATACTGTCTAATTGACTCTACAACTCCATGACAGACTAAATTAACGATGTGAAAATAGTAATGGTGGATATATCAGCCTGTATCAGAATAATGGTGAAACATAGTTATTATCACATGCAACTTACACATGTAGCGTATTGATATTAACTTATTAAAATAAAACATAAAGTCACAGCCAAACATACGACTCTGCAGTTAACTTGCTTCAATGTGTTCATTAGACGTGTTAAATAAACTGTAACTTTTATAACAATTTTATATTAAAAAAGCCTTGAGGCATGTAAGTATATGGTGATAGTTAAAGCAATAGGTTTGGTTGTATGGTTTCAAGGTTACTTACCTCTAGTTCATAGAGCCTCCTGCTGGCTACAGGAAGTGAAGCAATAATCCTTGCCGCAGTGCACAAACGCATGCAACGCAGAGACGAGCGCTTGGTCATTGAACGTTCTCTCTTCACCGACCGCAACAGAATAGAAATTGCCTGTGCTCGGGCCTGTTAGTGCTACAACGTAGCCCTAGTTAGGGCCCGAGCACCGATGGTGAGAGGCCCTATTGAATCTGTAAGGATTTTTAGGGCCTGAGCACCGATTTCGGTGAGAGGACCTATTGAAATTGAAATGATTATTATTAGGGCCCGAGCACCGAAATCGGTGGGAGGCCCTATTGAAATTGAAATGATTATTATTATTATTATTATTATTATTATTATTATTATTTTTTTCCGATTAAACTTATTGGCTTTTTGAGGGCTTTAATGTGCTCAAAAAGTTGTAGGAGTTTGCAGTAAATTCGAAGGCGGCTTAAATTTACGTATTCTGGAGTATTTTGAAAAGGGCGTGGCAAAATGGCTCAAGAGCGCCACCTACGGAAAAGCCCCTCATTTAGCATTCACCGATCCTCAAAAAAAACAAAGACTATTGTGTATCATGACTAGATGCACAAAAAAGTCCATCAGTGCATTATGAATAACGCAACAGGAAGCCCGCCAGTTTGACTTTAGTGGCCATTTTGGTCATATTCCATATTTTTGTTTTGAAGTACTCCTCCTACAGCTTTCATCAAATCAACTTACAATTTAGACGATCGTCATCACAACAAAATGGAGATCTAAAGTTATTGAAGGATTAAGTTTTAGCAAAACCGTCTGACCGTGGTGTGGCCTCAAAGTTTGATTAAACGCCATCAAAACACGGGCTCCTGTATCTTTTACATATTTTGTCCAATCGAGTCCAAACTATACACATAAGACAAGAGTCGCGACCTGAAGACATCGGTACAGAAATCGTGACTTAAAATCACAGCGTCCCCTGGTGGCAACAGCAAATGTCTTGTTTTTCTATGTGTTACAGTTTGATTCACTACTCGTAGGGCCTTCATTAAATCAACGTAAAAATTTGATGCATGTGTTCAAAACAAGATGAAGATCTAAAGTTAACGAAATTGCAACTTTTCATAATACTGTGTGACCGTGGTGTGGCTTCCAGTTTGAGGAATGAAAACATCTATATCTGGCAGATGTGCTGCAATATTTAGTCACTAGATGGCAGTGTCAGACCATGCTTTGTGTTATCTATGCATTAACAGACTGTGTTTACAGGGTGGCCAACTTTAGAGGAGAATTAAACCTTTTACAGCATTGCTCAAACTTTGGTTTTAGTCTCAATCGCTAAGTTCTTCCTTCATGACAACTCTGAGGGGGGTGTATTTTATTTTAACTCCCTCGTTTAAGCGATATAGATGTTTGAAATTCACGTGACGTCACAGGGACGCGCGCCCACTTCCTGGTGCCATGCTGCGGTTTCAGCTCAATAGAGTGAGCAGCACACGCCTCATCAGACTGTCCGCGGCTTCCACTCCCATATCGTATGAGAAACACGGTTTGAAGTTCTGCTTGTTCTCCTGAGGGACACGTCAAAGACGTCTGCGCTCTGTGGTAAGTCACATAGAGTATTTTATTTAGATGTATTCGCAGGGTGCCTTTGAATCAGGCGTGCTAGCTTAGTAGCGCTAATCCGGACGCTACATACCAGCTGCGATCGGGTTAGATGCGAATGCCAGCTGTTACTGACACAGCACCATGAACGCAGGTCCACAAAGCAGAGACAAGCGTTACTTTATGAGGATGACTCTGAGACAGGAGACTGTGTGTCGGCTTGTAAGTTAGTTTCGCTAGCGGGCTAGCGATGCTAACTGAAACCTGAGAAACCTGAGTGTTTAAAGTCACATCTGCATTGCAAGAGCAGCTGTTCAAAGGAGCATTACGTGTCCTAAAGCTCTTTCTTCAGAGTAGTGTTGTAACGTGTTACAGTGAAAAGTAACCGTGTCTCCCACCTTCAGTATTTAAATCGTTAATCTCAGACAGACTTCACTGAATTCTTTTGTTAAATATGAGTAAATCATAGCCTTGTAACTTTACTAGAACAGACAGTGTCATACAGAATTGTAGGCTAATATGCACTACCTATTTCCTAAGCTGAAATGATTATGATCTGATTAACTTTGAATTAATATTTTATTATTACCATGTAAAAGTCTGTTAAGCAGATAACATGGCACATGTATGACTTAACATATCTGTATTTGTGTTCAATGTTCCTCTAGGATGTCCAGCGTGAGACACAACTTGAATCCAACCAGACTGAACACTGACTCCAGGTACAGACCTGTTTTCATTACTTACAAAGTATTGCACATAATACATAATGTGTTAAATTATAATGCAATACTTTTAATGTGAAATAGCTCCATACTAAACATTCATTGTCATGGTAGTGCACGTTTTAATCCAAAAGCATATTCAAATACATAGTTGAATATCCACCGAAAATAAGAATACACACTTTGTTCATATGTAACTCTTTCTCTATAATTATGACATACTTTCATGTTTCCTATCATTTTATTAGGGATGGACGAGCCTGAAGGACACAGCTGTGATGACCATGTTCTGTCTCTTATGACAAAGCAGAAATATAAAACACTGGGTTCTTATCTAAAGTGTATCAAATCAGATCTCCACCATGTTGCTGCTGAGGACATCAGGCGCTGCAGTTCTTCATCTATGAAGATGAAAAAACTCACTGTTAAAGAATGTTTTGTGTTGTGTATGAAGCACAACAGATTTCAGATAGAACCGTTGTACTGTGGTCTTGGTTTGTATCCTCATGGTTAAAAGTACTGAAAGAAATACAACATTGTACAAATAGATAAAATGTCTTTCTACCTCATCAGTATTATTCAAGGTGATAATCTCCCACAGAGCTATTGATAACAGTCAATCAAGTCTCTCGACTTCTCTCAGTGTGAAAACATAATTATATCATTCATTTGAGAACTGTTTACAACACTGATGTTTGGAGATTAAAATCATATCTAAACTGTCTAATTCACTGTAAAACTCCATGACATTCGCAGGCCATCTGTAGTTAAAAGACGAACCTGGATTGATCTGTCCAAAAATCCAAAAGTCTCCCTACCCTCTCTAGTGCCCCTGAGCAAGGCACCTCACTCCCCAAACATCTGCTCCCCGAGCGCCGTACATGGTCGCTGACTGCTCTGTGTGTCCTGCACCAGATGGGTAAAAAGCAGAGATTAAATTTCCCTACCTGCATGAGTGTGCCTTTGCATGTCTGTGCATTTGTTTGGGACGAATAAATGGATCTTAATCTTAATCTTTTAATCTTGATCAGTTGTCTTCCAGTTGACCAGCATGACGCTGCAGATCTCCACCATGTTGCTGCTGAGGACATCAGGAGCTGCATTAATGAGGAGCAGAAGCGCACTGTTATGAATGTCTTGTGTTGTGTATGAAGCACCACATATTTCAGATAGAACCAATGTACTGGGGTCTGGGTTTGTATCCTAATGGTTAAATGCACATACTTTAAATCGCTTTTGTTAAAACGTGAGAAAGAAATACAACATTGTACACATAGATAAAATGTCTTTCTACCTCATCTGTAATATTCAAGGTGATGATCTCCCACAGAGCTGTTGATAACAGTCCACATCAAGTCTCTCCACTTCCCTCAGTGTGAAAACATAATTATATAATTAATGTGAGAACTGTTTACAACACTGATGTGTGGACATTATAATCTTATCTATACTGTCTAATTCACTCTACAACTCCATGACAGACTAAATAAACGATGTGAAAATAGTAATGGTGGATATACCAGCCTGTATCAGAATATTGGTGAAACATAGTTACTATCACATGCAACGTACACGTGTAGCGTATTGATAGTAACTTATTAAAAAAAAAATAAAGTCACAACCAAAACAAGACTGTGGAGTTACCTTGCTTCAATCTGTTCATTAGACGTGATAAATAAACGGTAACTTTTATAACAATTACATATTACAAAAAACTTGTGGCATGTAAGCATATGATGATAGATAAAGCAATATGTTATGTTGTATAGTTTGAAGGTAACTTACCTCTAGTTCAGCACCAGCGGCTGGCTACAGGAAGTGGAGCGATCATCCTTGCCGCAGAGCGCAAACGCATGCAATGCGGAGACTAGCGCTTGGTCATCGAACGTTCTCTCTTCACCGACCGCAACAGACTAGAAATTGCCTGTGCTCGGGCCCGTTAGTGCTACAACGTAGCCCTAGTTAGGGCCCGAGCACCGAATGGTGAGAGGCCCTATTGAAATTGTAGGCATTATTAGGGCCCGAGCACCGAAAGGTGAGAGGCCCTATTGAAATTGTAAGGATTTTTATTATTAGGGCCCGAGCACCGAAATCGGTGAGAGGACCTATTGAAATTGAAAAGATTATTATTATTATTATTTTTCTTCGCTCAGTGAATTGGCTTTTTGAGGGCTTTAACGTGCTCAAAAAGTTTCTAAAGTGTACAGTAAATTAGAAATGTGCGCAAGTTTACGTATTCTGAAGTATTTGGGAACGGGTGTGTCAAAACCGCTCAATAGCGCCACCTACGGAAAAGCCCCTCATTTCGCATTCACCGATCCTCAAAAAAAACAAAGACTATTGTGTATCTTGACTAGATGCACAAAAAAGTCCATCAGTGCATTATGAATAACGCAACAGGAAGCCCGCCAGTTTGACTTTAGTGGCCATTTTGGTCATATTCGATATTTTTTCTTTTAAGTACTCCTCCTACAGCTTTCATCAAATCAACTTACAATTTAGACGATCGTCATCACAACAAAATGGAGATCTAAAGTTATTGAAGGATTAAGTTTTCGCAAAACCGTCTGACCGTGGTGTGGCCTCAAAGTTTGATTAAACGCCATCAAAACACGGGCTCCTGTATCTTGGACATATTTTGTCCAATCGAGTCCAAACTATACACATAAGACAAGAGTCGCGACCTGAAGACATCGGTACAGAAATCGTGACTTAAAATCACAGCGTCCCCTGGTGGCAACAGGAAATGGTTTTTTTTTATACGTCTTACACTTTGATTTACTTGTCGTAGGGCCTTCATCAGGTCAACTTAAAAATTACATGAGTCTCCTCAAGACAACATGAAGATGTAAAGTTATCAAAAAAAACACTTTTCACCACACCGTCTGACCGTGGCGTGCCCTTAAAATTTGATGAATAACATTAAAACACGGCCTTCTGTATCTTGGACATATTTTGTCCAATCGAGTCCAAACTATACACATAAGACAAGAGTCGCGATCGGAAGACATCTACCTAGAAATCATGACTTAAAAGGACAGCGCCCCCTGGGGGCATTAGGAAATGTCTTGTTTTGGTAGGTGTTACTCTTTGATCTATTTCTCCCCAGCCACTGTGCTAAACCATGTCAAACTTTGTCACATGGGTCTCAAGATATTGATAATGTAGGCATAATATTACTGTGACTTTTCATCATGCGGATTGTTAATGGCGGGGCATCAAAGTTCATCAGCTCACCATGACAAACGAAATTCATTTTAACGGAGTTACCATGAACGCATCATTAGACCGCATTGTTTTGGTCAACTCACACCTGGAGTTATTTCTATTCAGCCACTTTGCGAAACCATTTCAAACTGTGTGAAATGGGTCTCAAGATATTGATAGTGTAGGCATAAGATTGCTGTGACTTTTCATCATGATGATTAACTGCTTGGCAGCTGAGGTCATCATCTCGACATGAAAAACGAAACGCAATTTAACACAGCTGCAAGTGAACGCATCATGACAATCTCCTTCAGTAAGAGCTGAGTCTGTGGTGACGGTCCACTCACACATCGAATCAGTAGCACAGTTTGCTGTTCTGCTTGTTCATCTGACGGACACGTAAAAGGCGACTGCTCTCTCGTTTCTGTGGTAAGTGAAGTTAACTATTTTGTTTCGATCTGTTAGAAGTGATTTGCAGCGTGTGTTAAAGCAACTTGTTAGCATAGTTGCGCTAGCCCCGAGGCTAAACAATATCTTCGCATGGGTGCAGTAACTGTCCTGCGATTCGATTGGGGTTATTACCGACAAACACCGACATGAAACGACATGAGCGGGTCCACCCAGCAGATATAAGCGTTACTTTATGCGGATGACTCTGAGACAGGAGACTGTGTGTCGGCTTGTAAGTTAGCTGCGCTAGCGGGCTAGCGATGCTAACTGAAACCTGAGAAACCTGAGTGTTTAAAGTCACATCTGCATTGCAAGAGCAGCTGTTCAAAGGAGCATTACGTGTCCTAAAGCTCTTTCTTCAGAGTAGTGTTGTAACGTGTTACAGTGAAAAGTAACCGTGTCTCCCACCTTCAGTATTTAAATCGTTAATCTCAGACAGACTTCACTGAATTCTTTTGTTAAATATGAGTAAATCATAGCCTTGTAACTTTACTAGAACAGACAGTGTCATACAGAATTGTAGGCTAATATGCACTACCTATTTCCTAAGCTGAAATGATTATGATCTGATTAACTTTGAATTAATATTTTATTATTACCATGTAAAAGTCTGTTAAGCAGATAACATGGCACATGTATGACTTAACATATCTGTGTATTTGTGTTCAATGTTCCTCTAGGATGTCCAGCGTGAGACACAACTTGAATCCAACCAGACTGAACACTGACTCCAGGTACAGACCTGTTTTCATTACTTACAAAGTATTGCACATAATACATAATGTGTTAAATTATAATGCAATACTTTTAATGTGAAATAGCTCCATACTAAACATTCATTGTCATGGTAGTGCACGTTTTAATCCAAAAGCATATTCAAATACATAGTTGAATATCCACCGAAAATAAGAATACACACTTTGTTCATATGTAACTCTTTCTCTATAATTATGACATACTTTCATGTTTCCTATCATTTTATTAGGGACAGACGAGCCTGAAGGACACAGCTGTGATGACCATGTTCTGTCTCTTATGACAAAGCAGAAATATAAAACACTGGGTTCTTATCTAAAGTGTATCAAATCAGATCTCCACCATGTTGCTGCTGAGGACATCAGGTGCTGCAGTTCTTCATCTATGAAGATGAAAAAACTCACTGTTAAAGAATGTTTTGTGTTGTGTATGAAGCACAACAGATTTCAGATAGAACCGTTGTACTGTGGTCTTGGTTTGTATCCTCATGGTTAAATGTACATATTTTACGTCCCTTCTGATAAAAGTACTGAAAGAAATACAACATTGTATAAATAGATAAAATGTCTTTCTACCTCATCAGTAATATTCAAGGTGATAATCTCCCACAGAGCTATTGATAGAAGTCCACATCAAGTCTCTCGACTTCTCTCAGTGTGAAAACATAATTATATCATTAATTTGAGAACTGTTTACAACACTGATGTTTGGAGATTAAAATCATATCTAAACTGTCTAATTCACTGTAAAACTCCATGACATTCGCAGGCCATCTGTACTTAAAAGACGAACCTGGATTGATCTGTCCAAAAATCCAAAAGTCTCCCTACCTTCTCTAGTGCCCCTGAGCAAGGCACCTCACTCCCCAAACATCTGCTCCCCGAGCGCCGTACATGGTCGCTGACTGCTCTGTGTGTCCTGCACCAGATGGTAAAAAGCAGAGATTAAATTTCCCTACCTGCATGAGTGTGCCTTTGCATGTCTGTGCATTTGTTTGGGACGAATAAATGGATCTTAATCTTAATCTTTTAATCTTGATCAGTTGTCTTCCAGTTGACCAGCATGACGCTGCAGATCTCCACCATGTTGCTGCTGAGGACATCAGGAGCTGCATTAATGAGGAGCAGAAGCGCACTGTTATGAATGTTTTGTGTTGTGTATGAAGCACCACATATTTCAGATAGAACCAATGTACTGGGGTCTGGGTTTGTATCCTAATGGTTAAATGCACATACTTTAAATCGCTTTTGATAAAACGTGAGAAAGAAATACAACATTATACACATAGATAAAATGTCTTTCTACCTCATCTGTAATATTCAAGGTGATGATCTCCCACAGAGCTGTTGATAACAGTCCACATCAAGTCTCTCCACTTCCCTCAGTGTGAAAACATAATTATATAATTAACTGGAGAAGTGTTTACAACACTGATGTGTGGACATTATAATCTTATCTATACTGTCTAATTGACTCTACAACTCCATGACAGACTAAATTAACAATGTGAAAATAGTAATGGTGGATATATCAGCCTGTATCAGAATAATGGTGAAACAGTTATTATCACATGCAACGTACACGTGTAGCGTATTGATAGTCACTTATTAAAAAAATAAATAAAGTCACAACCAAAACAAGAAGTTAACTTGCTTCAATCTGTTCATTAGACGTGATAAATAAACGGTAACTTTTATAACAATTACATATTACACAAAACTTGAGGCATGTAAGCATATGATGATAGATAAAGCAATAGGTTATGTTGTATAGTTTGAAGGTTACTTACCTCTAGTTCAGCACCAGCGGCTGGCTACAGGAAGTGGAGCAATCATCCTTGCCGCAGAGCGCAAACGCATGCAATGCGGAGACTAGCGCTTGGTCATCGAACGTTCTCTCTTCATCGACCGCAACAGACTAGAAATTGCCTGTGCTCGGGCCCGTTAGTGCTACAACGTAGCCCTAGTTAGGGCCCGAGCACCGAATGGTGAGAGGCCCTATTGAATCTGTAAGGATTTTTATTATTATTATTATTATTTCCCTTTGGGGGGCTTTTTCAGGGTCTAGACATGCTCAAAAAGTTATGAAACTTTGCAGGAAATTCAAGGTCTGCGGATATTTTAGTATTCTGGAGTAATTGGAATTGGGCGTGGCAAAATGGCTCTACAGCGCCCCCTGGAACCAGCCCCTAGGTTTCCACATAACGGATTTTCATCAAAATCTGGATATAGGTGTATCGTGACCAGTCATGAAAAAAAGTCTCATGGAGCATTATGAAAAACGCAACAGGAAGTCCGCCATTTTGCTTTTAGTGGCCATTTTGGCAATATCCCACATTTTTACTTTTACGTACTTGTCCCAGGGCTTTCATCAGATCAACTTCAAATTCAGATGAGTGTCATCACAACAAGATGGAGATAAAAAATGATTGAGGGATTTTTTTTTTATCACACCGTGTGACCGTGGCATGGCGTTAAAAATTGGTTACACGCCATCAAAACACGGGCATCTGTATCTCGGACATACATGTTCCAATCAAGTCCAAACTAGACATGTAAGACAATAGTCCCCGCCTGATGACATCTATGCATAAATGATGACTTAAAACCGCAGCGCCCCCTGGTGGCAACAGGAAATGTCTTGTTTTTTGCTTGTCTTACACTTGGATGAATTTCTCCTCATCCACTGACCTCAACCATGTCAAACTGTATCAAATGGGTCCCAAGACATTGACAATGAAGACATAAGATTACCGTGACTTTTCGTCAAACGCCATATGAATGGCGTGGCATTAAAGTTCATCAACTCGCCGTGAAACACGAAATTGCTGTAACTTCAGTGTTCATGATTCTATCTCTCTCAAACTACATGTGTGTAACAACAGCCCCCCCCTGAAGATATTCATATGGTTTTAAGAAATGGGCATGGCAAAAAAACTGACCAGCGCCCCCTATAGGGCAACCCCGGCACTACGATGGCCGACATTTATACAAATCTATCGGGACATGTGTCGTTTCATAACAAACAAAAAAATATCTTGGATAGGTATGCTTGACCAAACAGGGAGGCCGCCATTTTGGATTAAGTGGCCATTTTTTTTCCATATTCCACATTTTTACTTGATGCACTTGTCCCAGGGCTTTCATCAGATTAACTTCAAATTAAGATCAGTGCCATCACAACAAGATGGAGATAAAAAGTGATTAAGAGATTGACCTTTCGTCACACCGTGTGACCGTGGCGTGGCGTCTTAAGTTTGATTAAACGCCATCAAAACACGAGGTTCTGTATCTCGGACATACATTGTCCAATCGAGTCCAAACTAGACATGTAAGACAAGGGTGCCATCCTGATGACATCTACACAGAAATTATGACTTGAAATTACAGCGCCCCCTGGTGGCTACAGGAAGTGACATGTTTTATACTTTGATGAACTGCTCCTGGCTGATTTACAATATACAGCTCAAATCAGATCAGTCAAGTCATTAGATCATGGTCAGAATTGTGACGTTTCCTCAAACCGTGTAAACATTGATGTGCGGCGAAGGATTTTCCTTCGCCAAAGGACACGATGTTATCATAACTCCACTGTGCATTGTCCTATCACTACAAAACTTCTGTCACATGGTCAGAGTCCAAGCCTGAACAGCTCTATGTGTCAATATTTCCTCAGTGTCATAGCGCCACCTACTGATTCGCCAGGAAACAGGAAGTACTTTGTTAATCCACTCTGCATTATCCAACCGGCTCCAAACTACTGACCTATGATCACAATCCTGAATAGAACAGCTCCATATATGAATATTAGTTCAGGATCATAGCGCCACCTATTGATCAGTGTGAAAATTAAGTTGCGGAAACATTGTCCAATTGACACAAAATTTCTCACGCTACATCAGAGCGCCTACATGAACAGATATATATGTCTGTGCGTAATAATAGTGATGGCGCCACCTACTGGCAAACCTACTGCCGCAGAGCGCAAAACGCATGCAACGTGGAGAAGTGCATGCTCGATCGATGATGTGCGCTTGGTCATCGATCGCTCTCTCCACCGACCGCAACAGGCTTCAACGTGCGGGTGCTCGGGCCCGCAAGTGCTACAACGTAGCCCTAGTTATTATTATTTCCCTTTGGGGGGCTTTTTCAGGGTCTAGACATGCTCAAAAAGTTGTGAAACTTTGCAGGAAATTCAAGGTCTGCGGACAATTTTGTATTCTGGAGTAATTTGAATTGGGCGTGGCAAAATGACTCAACAGCGCCCCCTGGAACCAGCCCCTAGGTTTCCACATAAGCGATTTTCCCCAAAATCTAGACACTGGTGTAACGTGACTAATCATAGAAAAAAGTCTATTGGAGCATTATGAAAAATGCAACAGGAAGCCCGCCATTTTGGATTTAGTGGCCATTTTGGCCAAATTCCACATTTTTACTTTAATGTACTTGTCGTAGAGCTTTCATCAGATCAACTTAAAAATTAGACGGGTGTCATCACAACAAGATTGAGAAAAAAAATGATCAACGGAATTTTTTTCCGTCACTTCGTGTGACCGTGGCGTGAAGTCAAAATTTGGTTCCACGCCATCAAAACACGTGCATCTGTATCTCGAACATACATGGTCCAATCAAGTCCAAACTAGACATGTAAGAGAAGAGTCCCGGCCTGATGACATCTACACAGAAATAATGACCTTAAAATCACAGCGCCCCCTGGTGGCACCAGGAAATGTCTTGTTTTTTGCTTGTCTTACACTTGGATGTATTCCTCCTCATCCACTGACCTCAACCATGTGAAACTGTACCAAATGGGTCTCAAGACATTGATAATGAAGGCATAAGATAACTGTGACTTTTCGTCAAACGCCATATTAATAGCGTGGCATCAAAGTTCATCACCTCGCCGTGAAACACGAAATTGCTTTAACTTCAGTGTTCATGGTTCTATCTCACTCAAACTACATGTGTGCAACAACATCCCCCCCCTGAAGATTTTCATATGGTTTAAAGGAATGGGCGTGGCAAAATAACTGACTAGCGCCCCCTAACGGGCAGCCCGGCACTACGCTTGGCCGACATGTACAAAAATCGATTTGGGCATGTGTCTTTTCATAACAAACAAATAAGTCTCTTGGATAGATATGCTAGACTAAACAGGAAGCCCGCCATTTTGGATTTAGTGGCCATTTTGGCCCTATTCAACATTTTTACTTTGATTTACTTGTCGTAGAGCTTTCATCAGATCAACTTCAAATTCAGATGAGTGTCATCACAACAAGATTGAGATAAAAACTGATTAAGGGATTTTTTCCCCTTCACACCGTGTGACCGTGGCGTGGCGTTAAAGTTTGGTTACACGCCATCAAAACACGAGCATCTGTATCTCGAACATACATGGTCCAATCAAGTCTAAAGTAGACATGCAAGACAAGAGTTCCGGCTTGATGACATCTACACAGAAATTATGACTTGAAATCACAGCGCCCCCTGGTGGCAACATGAAGTGACATGTTTTATACTTTGATGAACTGCTCCTGGCTGCTTTAAGATATACAGCTCAAATGAGCTCAGTCAAGTCATTGAATCAAGGTCAGAATTGTGACATTTCCTCAAACCATGTAAACATTGATGTTTGGCGAAGGATCATCCTTCGCCAAAGGACACGATGTTTTCATAATTCCACTGTGCATTGTCCTATCACTACCAAACTTCTGTCACATGATAAGAGTACAAGCCTGAACAGCTCTATGTGTCAATATTTCCTCAGTGTCATAGCGCCACCTACTGATTCACCAGGAAACAGGAAGTACTTTGTTAATCCACTCTGCATTATCCAACCGGCTCCAAACTACTGACCTATGATCACAATACTGATCTGAACAGCTCCACATATAAATATTAGATCAGGGTCATAGCGCCACCTACTGATCAGTGTGAAAATTAAGTTGTGTTAACATTGTCCAATTGACACAAAATTGCTCACGCTACATCAGAGCGCCTACATGAACAGATATATATGTCTGTGCGTAATAATAGTGATGGCGCCACCTACTGGCAAACCTACTGCCGCAGAGCGCAAAACGCATGCAACGTGGAGAAGTGCATGCTCGATCGATGATGTGCGCTTGGTCATCGATCGCTCTCTCCACCGACCGCAACAGGCTTCAACGTGCGGGTGCTCGGGCCCGCAAGTGCTACAACGTAGCCCTAGTTAGGGCCCGAGCACCGAATGGTGAGAGGCCCTATTGAATCTGTAAGGATTTTTATTATTATTATTATTATTAGGGCCCGAGCACCGAATGGTGAGAGGCCCTATTGAATCTGTAAGGATTTTTATTATTATTATTATTATTATTATTATTATTATTTCCCTTTGGGGGGCTTTTTCAGGGTCTAGACATGCTCAAAAAGTTATGAAACTTTGCAGGAAATTCAAGGTCTGCGGATATTTTAGTATTCTGGAGTAATTGGAATTGGGCGTGGCAAAATGGCTCTACAGCGCCCCCTGGAACCAGCCCCTAGGTTTCCACATAACGGATTTTCATCAAAATCTGGATATAGGTGTATCGTGACCAGTCATGAAAAAAAGTCTCATGGAGCATTATGAAAAACGCAACAGGAAGTCCGCCATTTTGCTTTTAGTGGCCATTTTGGCAATATCCCACATTTTTACTTTTACGTACTTGTCCCAGGGCTTTCATCAGATCAACTTCAAATTCAGATGAGTGTCATCACAACAAGATGGAGATAAAAAATGATTGAGGGATTTTTTTTTTATCACACCGTGTGACCGTGGCATGGCGTTAAAAATTGGTTACACGCCATCAAAACACGGGCATCTGTATCTCGGACATACATGTTCCAATCAAGTCCAAACTAGACATGTAAGACAATAGTCCCCGCCTGATGACATCTATGCATAAATGATGACTTAAAACCGCAGCGCCCCCTGGTGGCTACAGGAAGTGACATGTTTTATACTTTGATGAACTGCTCCTGGCTGATTTACAATATACAGCTCAAATCAGATCAGTCAAGTCATTAGATCATGGTCAGAATTGTGACGTTTCCTCAAACCGTGTAAACATTGATGTGCGGCGAAGGATTTTCCTTCGCCAAAGGACACGATGTTATCATAACTCCACTGTGCATTGTCCTATCACTACAAAACTTCTGTCACATGGTCAGAGTCCAAGCCTGAACAGCTCTATGTGTCAATATTTCCTCAGTGTCATAGCGCCACCTACTGATTCGCCAGGAAACAGGAAGTACTTTGTTAATCCACTCTGCATTATCCAACCGGCTCCAAACTACTGACCTATGATCACAATACTATTCTGAACAGCTCCACATATAAATATTAGTTCAGGGTCATAGCGCCACCTACTGATCAGTGTGAAAATTAAGTTGTGTTAACATTGTCCAATTGACACAAAATTGCTCACGCTACATCAGAGCGCCTACATGAACAGATATATATGTCTGTGCGTAATAATAGTGATGGCGCCACCTACTGGCAAACCTACTGCCGCAGAGCGCAAAACGCATTTAACGTGGAGAAGTGCATGCTCGATCGATGATGTGCGCTTGGTCATCGATCGCTCTCTCCACCGACCGCAACAGGCTTCAACGTGCGGGTGCTCGGGCCCGCAAGTGCTACAACGTAGCCCTAGTTATTATTAGGGCCCGAGCACCGAATGGTGAGAGGCCCTATTGAATCTGTAAGGATTTTTATTATTATTATTATTATTATTATTATTATTATTATTATTTCCCTTTGGGGGGCTTTTTCAGGGTCTAGACATGCTCAAAAAGTTATGAAACTTTGCAGGAAATTCAAGGTCTGCGGATATTTTAGTATTCTGGAGTAATTGGAATTGGGCGTGGCAAAATGGCTCTACAGCGCCCCCTGGAACCAGCCCCTAGGTTTCCACATAACGGATTTTCATCAAAATCTGGATATAGGTGTATCGTGACCAGTCATGAAAAAAAGTCTCATGGAGCATTATGAAAAACGCAACAGGAAGTCCGCCATTTTGCTTTTAGTGGCCATTTTGGCAATATCCCACATTTTTACTTTTACGTACTTGTCCCAGGGCTTTCATCAGATCAACTTCAAATTCAGATGAGTGTCATCACAACAAGATGGAGATAAAAAATGATTGAGGGATTTTTTTTTTATCACACCGTGTGACCGTGGCATGGCGTTAAAAATTGGTTACACGCCATCAAAACACGGGCATCTGTATCTCGGACATACATGTTCCAATCAAGTCCAAACTAGACATGTAAGACAATAGTCCCCGCCTGATGACATCTATGCATAAATGATGACTTAAAACCGCAGCGCCCCCTGGTGGCAACAGGAAATGTCTTGTTTTTTGCTTGTCTTACACTTGGATGAATTTCTCCTCATCCACTGACCTCAACCATGTCAAACTGTATCAAGTGGGTCCCAAGACATTGACAATGAAGACATAAGATTACCGTGACTTTTCGTCAAACGCCATATGAATGGCGCGGCATTAAAGTTCATCAACTCGCCGTGAAACACGAAATTGCTGTAACTTCAGTGTTCATGATTCTATCTCTCTCAAACTACATGTGTGTAACAACAGCCCCCCCCTGAAGATATTCATATGGTTTTAAGAAATGGGCGTGGCAAAAAAACTGACCAGCGCCCCCTATAGGGCAACCCCGGCACTACGATGGCCGACATTTATACAAATCTATCGGGACATGTGTCGTTTCATAACAAACAAAAAAATATCTTGGATAGGTATGCTTGACCAAACAGGGAGGCCGCCATTTTGGATTAAGTGGCCATTTTTTTTCCATATTCCACATTTTTACTTGATGCACTTGTCCCAGGGCTTTCATCAGATTAACTTCAAATTAAGATCAGTGCCATCACAACAAGATGGAGATAAAAAGTGATTAAGAGATTGACCTTTCGTCACACCGTGTGACCGTGGCGTGGCGTCTTGAGTTTGATTAAACGCCATCAAAACACGAGGTTCTGTATCTCGGACATACATTGTCCAATCGAGTCCAAACTAGACATGTAAGACAAGGGTGCCATCCTGATGACATCTACACAGAAATTATGACTTGAAATTACAGCGCCCCCTGGTGGCTACAGGAAGTGACATGTTTTATACTTTGATGAACTGCTCCTGGCTGATTTACAATATACAGCTCAAATCAGATCAGTCAAGTCATTAGATCATGGTCAGAATTGTGACGTTTCCTCAAACCGTGTAAACATTGATGTGCGGCGAAGGATTTTCCTTCGCCAAAGGACACGATGTTATCATAACTCCACTGTGCATTGTCCTATCACTACAAAACTTCTGTCACATGGTCAGAGTCCAAGCCTGAACAGCTCTATGTGTCAATATTTCCTCAGTGTCATAGCGCCACCTACTGATTCGCCAGGAAACAGGAAGTACTTTGTTAATCCACTCTGCATTATCCAACCGGCTCCAAACTACTGACCTATGATCACAATCCTGATCTGAACAGCTCCATATATAAACATTAGTTCAGGGTCATAGCGCCACCTACTGATCAGTGTGAAAATGACATTGTGGTAAAATTTTCCAATTGACACGAAACCGCTCACGCTACATCAGAGCGTCTACTTGAACAGATCTATAAGTCTGTGTGTAATAATAGTGATGGCGCCACCTACTGGCAAACCTACTGCCGCAGAGCGCAAAACGCATGCAACGTGGAGAAGTGCATGCTCGATCGATGATGTGCGCTTGGTCATCGATCGCTCTCTCCACCGACCGCAACAGGCTTCAACGTGCGGGTGCTCGGGCCCGCAAGTGCTACAACGTAGCCCTAGTTATTAGGGCCCGAGCACCGAAATCGGTGAGAGGACCTATTGAAATTGAAAAGATTATTATTATTATTATTTTTCTTCGCTCAGTGAATTGGCTTTTTGAGGGCTTTAACGTGCTCAAAAAGTTTCTAAAGTGTACAGTAAATTAGAAATGTGCGCAAGTTTACGTATTCTGAAGTATTTGGGAACGGGTGTGTCAAAACCGCTCAATAGCGCCACCTACGGAAAAGCCCCTCATTTAGCATTCACCGATCATCAAAAAAAACAAAGACTATTGTGTATCATGACTAGATGCACAAAAAAGTCCATCAGTGCATTATGAATAACGCAACAGGAAGCCCGCCAGTTTGACTTTAGTGGCCATTTTGGTCATATTCGATATTTTTTCTTTTAAGTACTCCTCCTACAGCTTTCATCAAATCAACTTACAATTTAGACGATCGTCATCACAACAAAATGGAGATCTAAAGTTATTGAAGGATTAAGTTTTAGCAAAACCGTCTGACCGTGGTGTGGCCTCAAAGTTTGATTAAACGCCATCAAAACACAGGCTCCTGTATCTTGGCCATATTTTGTCCAATCGAGTCCAAACTATACACATAAGACAAGAGTCGCGACCTCAAGACATCGGTACAGAAATCGTGACTTAAAATCACAGCGTCCCCTGGTGGCAACAGCAAATGTCTTGTTTTTCTATGTCTTACAGTTTGACTCACTTCTCGTAGGGCCTTCATCAAATCAACGTAAAAATTTGATGCATGTGTACAAAACAAGATGAAGATCTAAAGTTATCAAAATTTAAACTTTTCATCAATCTGTGTGACCGTGGTGAGGCTTATAAATTTGATAAACAAAATGAAAACACCATGTCTGTAGTTAATGGTCCAACACTGCTCTCTAGTGACTTAATATTGAATTACACCTGTAGTGCCAATATTAAGGCACCAGAGGTCAGTGTAACACCATGGTTTGATCAAGACACAAAATGTAACTATTGAAAAAGCCATTTCGTCCCCTCTTCCCCCAATTTAAATCTGTCTGGAGCCGCACAACATATTTGATAACACAGGTTATAA
Source organism: Pleuronectes platessa (assembly GCF_947347685.1). Taxonomy (NCBI): domain Eukaryota; kingdom Metazoa; phylum Chordata; class Actinopteri; order Pleuronectiformes; family Pleuronectidae; genus Pleuronectes; species Pleuronectes platessa. Next base: position 2,904,715 of record NC_070634.1, on the reverse strand, counting down.
AGTTATATATATACATATATATATATATAGTTATACAATATATATAAAAACTATAGTTTGTTGCATTTATTAAATAACAGAACGACAATAAAGACAACTGTTGACATTTAACTGGTATTTTACCTGCTAAAAAATAGGAAAACACCATACTCTGACCATGGCGTGGAGTCAAAGTCTGATCACATGCCATCAAAACACGAGCGTCTGTATCTTGGACATATTTGGTCCAATCAACTCCAAACTAGACATGTAAGACAAGAGTCGCGATCTGATGACATCTACAAGGACACCATGACTTAAAATCCTAGCGCCACCTGCTGGCTACAGGAAGTGAAGCGTTTATTGTTGCTGCAGAGCTTAAAACGCGCGCAAGGCAGAGACATGTGCTTGGTCATCGATCGTTCTCTCTTCCCCGACCGCAACAGACTTGAAATTGCCTGTGCTCGGGCCTGTTAGTGCTACAACGTAGCCCTAGTTATTATTATTTCCCTTTGGGGGGCTTTTTCAGGGTCTAGACATGCTCAAAAAGTTATGAAACTTTGCAGGAAATTCAAGGTCTGCGGATATTTTAGTATTCTGGAGTAATTGGAATTGGGCGTGGCAAAATGGCTCTACAGCGCCCCCTGGAACCAGCCCCTAGGTTTCCACATAACGGATTTTCATCAAAAACTGGATATAGGTGTATCGTGACCAGTCATGAAAAAAAGTCTCATGGAGCATTATGAAAAACGCAACAGGAAGTCCGCCATTTTGCTTTTAGTGGCCATTTTGGCAATATCCCACATTTTTACTTTTACGTACTTGTCCCAGGGCTTTCATCAGATCAACTTCAAATTCAGATGAGTGTCATCACAACAAGATGGAGATAAAAAATGATTGAGGGATTTTTTTTTTATCACACCGTGTGACCGTGGCATGGCGTTAAAAATTGGTTACACGCCATCAAAACACGGGCATCTGTATCTCGGACATACATGTTCCAATCAAGTCCAAACTAGACATGTAAGACAATAGTCCCCGCCTGATGACATCTATGCATAAATGATGACTTAAAACCGCAGCGCCCCCTGGTGGCTACAGGAAGTGACATGTTTTATACTTTGATGAACTGCTCCTGGCTGATTTACAATATACAGCTCAAATCAGATCAGTCAAGTCATTAGATCATGGTCAGAATTGTGACGTTTCCTCAAACCGTGTAAACATTGATGTGTGGCGAAGGATTTTCCTTCGCCAAAGGACACGATGTTATCATAACTCCACTGTGCATTGTCCTATCACTACAAAACTTCTGTCACATGGTCAGAGTCCAAGCCTGAACAGCTCTATGTGTCAATATTTCCTCAGTGTCATAGCGCCACCTACTGATTCGCCAGGAAACAGGAAGTACTTTGTTAATCCACTCTGCATTATCCAACCGGCTCCAAACTACTGACCTATGATCACAATACTATTCTGAACAGCTCCACATATAAATATTAGTTCAGGGTCATAGCGCCACCTACTGATCAGTGTGAAAATTAAGTTGTGTTAACATTGTCCAATTGACACAAAATTGCTCACGCTACATCAGAGCGCCTACATGAACAGATATATATGTCTGTGCGTAATAATAGTGATGGCGCCACCTACTGGCAAACCTACTGCCGCAGAGCGCAAAACGCATTTAACGTGGAGAAGTGCATGCTCGATCGATGATGTGCGCTTGGTCATCGATCGCTCTCTCCACCGACCGCAACAGGCTTCAACGTGCGGGTGCTCGGGCCCGCAAGTGCTACAACGTAGCCCTAGTTATTATTAGGGCCCGAGCACCGAATGGTGAGAGGCCCTATTGAATCTGTAAGGATTTTTATTATTATTATTATTATTATTATTATTATTATTATTATTTCCCTTTGGGGGGCTTTTTCAGGGTCTAGACATGCTCAAAAAGTTATGAAACTTTGCAGGAAATTCAAGGTCTGCGGATATTTTAGTATTCTGGAGTAATTGGAATTGGGCGTGGCAAAATGGCTCTACAGCGCCCCCTGGAACCAGCCCCTAGGTTTCCACATAACGGATTTTCATCAAAATCTGGATATAGGTGTATCGTGACCAGTCATGAAAAAAAGTCTCATGGAGCATTATGAAAAACGCAACAGGAAGTCCGCCATTTTGCTTTTAGTGGCCATTTTGGCAATATCCCACATTTTTACTTTTACGTACTTGTCCCAGGGCTTTCATCAGATCAACTTCAAATTCAGATGAGTGTCATCACAACAAGATGGAGATAAAAAATGATTGAGGGATTTTTTTTTTATCACACCGTGTGACCGTGGCATGGCGTTAAAAATTGGTTACACGCCATCAAAACACGGGCATCTGTATCTCGGACATACATGTTCCAATCAAGTCCAAACTAGACATGTAAGACAATAGTCCCCGCCTGATGACATCTATGCATAAATGATGACTTAAAACCGCAGCGCCCCCTGGTGGCAACAGGAAATGTCTTGTTTTTTGCTTGTCTTACACTTGGATGAATTTCTCCTCATCCACTGACCTCAACCATGTCAAACTGTATCAAGTGGGTCCCAAGACATTGACAATGAAGACATAAGATTACCGTGACTTTTCGTCAAACGCCATATGAATGGCGCGGCATTAAAGTTCATCAACTCGCCGTGAAACACGAAATTGCTGTAACTTCAGTGTTCATGATTCTATCTCTCTCAAACTACATGTGTGTAACAACAGCCCCCCCCTGAAGATATTCATATGGTTTTAAGAAATGGGCGTGGCAAAAAAACTGACCAGCGCCCCCTATAGGGCAACCCCGGCACTACGATGGCCGACATTTATACAAATCTATCGGGACATGTGTCGTTTCATAACAAACAAAAAAATATCTTGGATAGGTATGCTTGACCAAACAGGGAGGCCGCCATTTTGGATTAAGTGGCCATTTTTTTTCCATATTCCACATTTTTACTTGATGCACTTGTCCCAGGGCTTTCATCAGATTAACTTCAAATTAAGATCAGTGCCATCACAACAAGATGGAGATAAAAAGTGATTAAGAGATTGACCTTTCGTCACACCGTGTGACCGTGGCGTGGCGTCTTGAGTTTGATTAAACGCCATCAAAACACGAGGTTCTGTATCTCGGACATACATTGTCCAATCGAGTCCAAACTAGACATGTAAGACAAGGGTGCCATCCTGATGACATCTACACAGAAATTATGACTTGAAATTACAGCGCCCCCTGGTGGCTACAGGAAGTGACATGTTTTATACTTTGATGAACTGCTCCTGGCTGATTTACAATATACAGCTCAAATCAGATCAGTCAAGTCATTAGATCATGGTCAGAATTGTGACGTTTCCTCAAACCGTGTAAACATTGATGTGCGGCGAAGGATTTTCCTTCGCCAAAGGACACGATGTTATCATAACTCCACTGTGCATTGTCCTATCACTACAAAACTTCTGTCACATGGTCAGAGTCCAAGCCTGAACAGCTCTATGTGTCAATATTTCCTCAGTGTCATAGCGCCACCTACTGATTCGCCAGGAAACAGGAAGTACTTTGTTAATCCACTCTGCATTATCCAACCGGCTCCAAACTACTGACCTATGATCACAATCCTGATCTGAACAGCTCCATATATAAACATTAGTTCAGGGTCATAGCGCCACCTACTGATCAGTGTGAAAATGACATTGTGGTAAAATTTTCCAATTGACACGAAACCGCTCACGCTACATCAGAGCGTCTACTTGAACAGATCTATAAGTCTGTGTGTAATAATAGTGATGGCGCCACCTACTGGCAAACCTACTGCCGCAGAGCGCAAAACGCATGCAACGTGGAGAAGTGCATGCTCGATCGATGATGTGCGCTTGGTCATCGATCGCTCTCTCCACCGACCGCAACAGGCTTCAACGTGCGGGTGCTCGGGCCCGCAAGTGCTACAACGTAGCCCTAGTTATTAGGGCCCGAGCACCGAAATCGGTGAGAGGACCTATTGAAATTGAAAAGATTATTATTATTATTATTTTTCTTCGCTCAGTGAATTGGCTTTTTGAGGGCTTTAACGTGCTCAAAAAGTTTCTAAAGTGTACAGTAAATTAGAAATGTGCGCAAGTTTACGTATTCTGAAGTATTTGGGAACGGGTGTGTCAAAACCGCTCAATAGCGCCACCTACGGAAAAGCCCCTCATTTAGCATTCACCGATCATCAAAAAAAACAAAGACTATTGTGTATCATGACTAGATGCACAAAAAAGTCCATCAGTGCATTATGAATAACGCAACAGGAAGCCCGCCAGTTTGACTTTAGTGGCCATTTTGGTCATATTCGATATTTTTTCTTTTAAGTACTCCTCCTACAGCTTTCATCAAATCAACTTACAATTTAGACGATCGTCATCACAACAAAATGGAGATCTAAAGTTATTGAAGGATTAAGTTTTAGCAAAACCGTCTGACCGTGGTGTGGCCTCAAAGTTTGATTAAACGCCATCAAAACACAGGCTCCTGTATCTTGGCCATATTTTGTCCAATCGAGTCCAAACTATACACATAAGACAAGAGTCGCGACCTCAAGACATCGGTACAGAAATCGTGACTTAAAATCACAGCGTCCCCTGGTGGCAACAGCAAATGTCTTGTTTTTCTATGTCTTACAGTTTGACTCACTTCTCGTAGGGCCTTCATCAAATCAACGTAAAAATTTGATGCATGTGTACAAAACAAGATGAAGATCTAAAGTTATCAAAATTTAAACTTTTCATCAATCTGTGTGACCGTGGTGAGGCTTATAAATTTGATAAACAAAATGAAAACACCATGTCTGTAGTTAATGGTCCAACACTGCTCTCTAGTGACTTAATATTGAATTACACCTGTAGTGCCAATATTAAGGCACCAGAGGTCAGTGTAACACCATGGTTTGATCAAGACACAAAATGTAACTATTGAAAAAGCCATTTCGTCCCCTCTTCCCCCAATTTAAATCTGTCTGGAGCCGCACAACATATTTGATAACACAGGTTATAAAGTTATATATATACATATATATATATATAGTTATACAATATATATAAAAACTATAGTTTGTTGCATTTATTAAATAACAGAACGACAATAAAGACAACTGTTGACATTTAACTGGTATTTTACCTGCTAAAAAATAGGAAAACACCATACTCTGACCATGGCGTGGAGTCAAAGTCTGATCACATGCCATCAAAACACGAGCGTCTGTATCTTGGACATATTTGGTCCAATCAACTCCAAACTAGACATGTAAGACAAGAGTCGCGATCTGATGACATCTACAAGGACACCATGACTTAAAATCCTAGCGCCACCTGCTGGCTACAGGAAGTGAAGCGTTTATTGTTGCTGCAGAGCTTAAAACGCGCGCAAGGCAGAGACATGTGCTTGGTCATCGATCGTTCTCTCTTCCCCGACCGCAACAGACTTGAAATTGCCTGTGCTCGGGCCTGTTAGTGCTACAACGTAGCCCTAGTTATTATTATTTCCCTTTGGGGGGCTTTTTCAGGGTCTAGACATGCTCAAAAAGTTATGAAACTTTGCAGGAAATTCAAGGTCTGCGGATATTTTAGTATTCTGGAGTAATTGGAATTGGGCGTGGCAAAATGGCTCTACAGCGCCCCCTGGAACCAGCCCCTAGGTTTCCACATAACGGATTTTCATCAAAAACTGGATATAGGTGTATCGTGACCAGTCATGAAAAAAAGTCTCATGGAGCATTATGAAAAACGCAACAGGAAGTCCGCCATTTTGCTTTTAGTGGCCATTTTGGCAATATCCCACATTTTTACTTTTACGTACTTGTCCCAGGGCTTTCATCAGATCAACTTCAAATTCAGATGAGTGTCATCACAACAAGATGGAGATAAAAAATGATTGAGGGATTTTTTTTTTATCACACCGTGTGACCGTGGCATGGCGTTAAAAATTGGTTACACGCCATCAAAACACGGGCATCTGTATCTCGGACATACATGTTCCAATCAAGTCCAAACTAGACATGTAAGACAAAAGTCCCCGCCTGATGACATCTATGCATAAATGATGACTTAAAACCGCAGCGCCCCCTGGTGGCAACAGGAAATGTCTTGTTTTTTGCTTGTCTTACACTTGGATGAATTTCTCCTCATCCACTGACCTCAACCATGTCAAACTGTATCAAATGGGTCCCAAGACATTGACAATGAAGACATAAGATTACCGTGACTTTTCGTCAAACGCCATATGAATGGCGTGGCATTAAAGTTCATCAACTCGCCGTGAAACACGAAATTGCTGTAACTTCAGTGTTCATGATTCTATCTCTCTCAAACTACATGTGTGTAACAACAGCCCCCCCCTGAAGATATTCATATGGTTTTAAGAAATGGGCGTGGCAAAAAAACTGACCAGCTCCCCCTATAGGGCAACCCCGGCACTACGATGGCCGACATTTATACAAATCTATCGGGACATGTGTCGTTTCATAACAAACAAAAAAATATCTTGGATAGGTATGCTTGACCAAACAGGGAGGCCGCCATTTTGGATTAAGTGGCCATTTTTTTTCCATATTCCACATTTTTACTTGATGCACTTGTCCCAGGGCTTTCATCAGATTAACTTCAAATTAAGATCAGTGCCATCACAACAAGATGGAGATAAAAAGTGATTAAGAGATTGACCTTTCGTCACACCGTGTGACCGTGGCGTGGCGTCTTGAGTTTGATTAAACGCCATCAAAACACGAGGTTCTGTATCTCGGACATACATTGTCCAATCGAGTCCAAACTAGACATGTAAGACAAGGGTGCCATCCTGATGACATCTACACAGAAATTATGACTTGAAATTACAGCGCCCCCTGGTGGCTACAGGAAGTGACATGTTTTATACTTTGATGAACTGCTCCTGGCTGATTTACAATATACAGCTCAAATCAGATCAGTCAAGTCATTAGATCATGGTCAGAATTGTGACGTTTCCTCAAACCGTGTAAACATTGATGTGCGGCGAAGGATTTTCCTTCGCCAAAGGACACGATGTTATCATAACTCCACTGTGCATTGTCCTATCACTACAAAACTTGTCACATGGTCAGAGTCCAAGCCTGAACAGCTCTATGTGTCAATATTTCCTCAGTGTCATAGCGCCACCTACTGATTCGCCAGGAAACAGGAAGTACTTTGTTAATCCACTCTGCATTATCCAACCGGCTCCAAACTTCTGACCTATGATCACAATACTATTCTGAACAGCTCCACATATAAATATTAGTTCAGGGTCATAGCGCCACCTACTGATCAGTGTGAAAATTAAGTTGTGTTAACATTGTCCAATTGACACAAAATTGCTCACGCTACATCAGAGCGCCTACATGAACAGATATATATGTCTGTGCGTAATAATAGTGATGGCGCCACCTACTGGCAAACCTACTGCCGCAGAGCGCAAAACGCATTTAACGTGGAGAAGTGCATGCTCGATCGATGATGTGCGCTTGGTCATCGATCGCTCTCTCCACCGACCGCAACAGGCTTCAACGTGCGGGTGCTCGGGCCCGCAAGTGCTACAACGTAGCCCTAGTTAGGGCCCGAGCACCGAATGGTGAGAGGCCCTATTGAATCTGTAAGGATTTTTATTATTATTATTATTATTATTATTATTATTATTATTATTATTTCCCTTTGGGGGGCTTTTTCAGGGTCTAGACATGCTCAAAAAGTTATGAAACTTTGCAGGAAATTCAAGGTCTGCGGATATTTTAGTATTCTGGAGTAATTGGAATTGGGCGTGGCAAAATGGCTCTACAGCGCCCCCTGGAACCAGCCCCTAGGTTTCCACATAACGGATTTTCATCAAAATCTGGATATAGGTGTATCGTGACCAGTCATGAAAAAAAGTCTCATGGAGCATTATGAAAAACGCAACAGGAAGTCCGCCATTTTGCTTTTAGTGGCCATTTTGGCAATATCCCACATTTTTACTTTTACTTACTTGTCCCAGGGCTTTCATCAGATCAACTTCAAATTCAGATGAGTGTCATCACAACAAGATGGAGATAAAAAATGATTGAGGGATTTTTTTTTATCACACCGTGTGACCGTGGCATGGCGTTAAAAATTGGTTACACGCCATCAAAACACGGGCATCTGTATCTCGGACATACATGTTCCAATCAAGTCCAAACTAGACATGTAAGACAATAGTCCCCGCCTGATGACATCTATGCATAAATGATGACTTAAAACCGCAGCGCCCCCTGGTGGCAACAGGAAATGTCTTGTTTTTTGCTTGTCTTACACTTGGATGAATTTCTCCTCATCCACTGACCTCAACCATGTCAAACTGTATCAAATGGGTCCCAAGACATTGACAATGAAGACATAAGATTACCGTGACTTTTCGTCAAACGCCATATGAATGGCGTGGCATTAAAGTTCATCAACTCGCCGTGAAACACGAAATTGCTGTAACTTCAGTGTTCATGATTCTATCTCTCTCAAACTACATGTGTGTAACAACAGCCCCCCCCTGAAGATATTCATATGGTTTTAAGAAATGGGCGTGGCAAAAAAACTGACCAGCGCCCCCTATAGGGCAACCCCGGCACTACGATGGCCGACATTTATACAAATCTATCGGGACATGTGTCGTTTCATAACAAACAAAAAAATATCTTGGATAGGTATGCTTGACCAAACAGGGAGGCCGCCATTTTGGATTAAGTGGCCATTTTTTTTCCATATTCCACATTTTTACTTGATGCACTTGTCCCAGGGCTTTCATCAGATTAACTTCAAATTAAGATCAGTGCCATCACAACAAGATGGAGATAAAAAGTGATTAAGAGATTGACCTTTCGTCACACCGTGTGACCGTGGCGTGGCGTCTTGAGTTTGATTAAACGGCATCAAAACACGAGGTTCTGTATCTCGGACATACATTGTCCAATCGAGTCCAAACTAGACATGTAAGACAAGGGTGCCATCCTGATGACATCTACACAGAAATTATGACTTGAAATTACAGCGCCCCCTGGTGGCTACAGGAAGTGACATGTTTTATACTTTGATGAACTGCTCCTGGCTGATTTACGATATACAGCTCAAATCAGATCAGTCAAGTCATTAGATCATGGTCAGAATTGTGACGTTTCCTCAAACCGTGTAAACATTGATGTGCGGCGAAGGATTTTCCTTCGCCAAAGGACACGATGTTATCATAACTCCACTGTGCATTGTCCTATCACTACAAAACTTCTGTCACATGGTCAGAGTCCAAGCCTGAACAGCTCTATGTGTCAATATTTCCTCAGTGTCATAGCGCCACCTACTGATTCGCCAGGAAACAGGAAGTACTTTGTTAATCCACTCTGCATTATCCAACCGGCTCCAAACTACTGACCTATGATCACAATCCTGAATAGAACAGCTCCATATATGAATATTAGTTCAGGATCATAGCGCCACCTATTGATCAGTGTGAAAATTATTTTGCGAAAACATTGTCCAATTGACACGAAACTGCTCACGCTACATCAGAGCGGCTACTTGAACAGATCTATAAGTCTGTGTGTAATAATAGTGATGGCGCCACCTACTGGCAAACCTACTGCCGCAGAGCGCAAAACGCATGCAACGTGGAGAAGTGCATGCTCGATCGATGATGTGCGCTTGGTCATCGATCGCTCTCTCCACCGACCGCAACAGGCTTCAACGTGCGGGTGCTCGGGCCCGCAAGTGCTACAACGTAGCCCTAGTTCTTATTATTGTTCTTATTATTCTCCGAACAATGAATTGGCTTTTTGAGGGCTTCAACGTGCTCAAAAAGTTTTTAAACTTTCCAGTAAATTAGAGAGTGGTGAAAATTTACGTATTCTGGAGTATTTGGAAATGGGCGTGGCAAAATGGCTCTACAGCGCCCCCTGGAACCAGCCCCTAGGTTTCCACATAACGGATTTTCATCAAAATCTGGATATAGGTGTATCGTGACCAGTCATGAAAAAAAGTCTCATGGAGCATTATGAAAAACGCAACAGGAAGTCCGCCATTTTGCTTTTAGTGGCCATTTTGGCAATATCCCACATTTTTACTTTTACGTACTTGTCCCAGGGCTTTCATCAGATCAACTTCAAATTCAGATGAGTGTCATCACAACAAGATGGAGATAAAAAATGATTGAGGGATTTTTTTTTTATCACACCGTGTGACCGTGGCATGGCGTTAAAAATTGGTTACACGCCATCAAAACACGGGCATCTGTATCTCGGACATACATGTTCCAATCAAGTCCAAACTAGACATGTAAGACAATAGTCCCCGCCTGATGACATCTATGCATAAATGATGACTTAAAACCGCAGCGCCCCCTGGTGGCAACAGGAAATGTCTTGTTTTTTGCTTGTCTTACACTTGGATGAATTTCTCCTCATCCACTGACCTCAACCATGTCAAACTGTATCAAATGGGTCCCAAGACATTGACAATGAAGACATAAGATTACCGTGACTTTTCGTCAAACGCCATATGAATGGCGTGGCATTAAAGTTCATCAACTCGCCGTGAAACACGAAATTGCTGTAACTTCAGTGTTCATGATTCTATCTCTCTCAAACTACATGTGTGTAACAACAGCCCCCCCCTGAAGATATTCATATGGTTTTAAGAAATGGGCGTGGCAAAAAAACTGACCAGCGCCCCCTATAGGGCAACCCCGGCACTACGATGGCCGACATTTATACAAATCTATCGGGACATGTGTCGTTTCATAACAAACAAAAAAATATCTTGGATAGGTATGCTTGACCAAACAGGGAGGCCGCCATTTTGGATTAAGTGGCCATTTTTTTTCCATATTCCACATTTTTACTTGATGCACTTGTCCCAGGGCTTTCATCAGATTAACTTCAAATTAAGATCAGTGCCATCACAACAAGATGGAGATAAAAAGTGATTAAGAGATTGACCTTTCGTCACACCGTGTGACCGTGGCGTGGCGTCTTGAGTTTGATTAAACGCCATCAAAACACGAGGTTCTGTATCTCGGACATACATTGTCCAATCGAGTCCAAACTAGACATGTAAGACAAGGGTGCCATCCTGATGACATCTACACAGAAATTATGACTTGAAATTACAGCGCCCCCTGGTGGCTACAGGAAGTGACATGTTTTATACTTTGATGAACTGCTCCTGGCTGATTTACAATATACAGCTCAAATCAGATCAGTCAAGTCATTAGATCATGGTCAGAATTGTGACGTTTCCTCAAACCGTGTAAACATTGATGTGCGGCGAAGGATTTTCCTTCGCCAAAGGACACGATGTTATCATAACTCCACTGTGCATTGTCCTATCACTACAAAACTTCTGTCACATGGTCAGAGTCCAAGCCTGAACAGCTCTATGTGTCAATATTTCCTCAGTGTCATAGCGCCACCTACTGATTCGCCAGGAAACAGGAAGTACTTTGTTAATCCACTCTGCATTATCCAACCGGCTCCAAACTACTGACCTATGATCACAATACTATTCTGAACAGCTCCACATATAAATATTAGTTCAGGGTCATAGCGCCACCTACTGATCAGTGTGAAAATTAAGTTGTGTTAACATTGTCCAATTGACACAAAATTGCTCACGCTACATCAGAGCGCCTACATGAACAGATATATATGTCTGTGCATAATAATAGTGATGGCGCCACCTACTGGCAAACCTACTGCCGCAGAGCGCAAAACGCATGCAACGTGGAGAAGTGCATGCTCGATCGATGATGTGCGCTTGGTCATCGATCGCTCTCTCCACCGACCGCAACAGGCTTCAACGTGCGGGTGCTCGGGCCCGCAAGTGCTACAACGTAGCCCTAGTTAGGGCCCGAGCACCGAATGGTGAGAGGCCCTATTGAATCTGTAAGGATTTTTATTATTATTATTATTATTATTATTTCCCTTTGGGGGGCTTTTTCAGGGTCTAGACATGCTCAAAAAGTTATGAAACTTTGCAGGAAATTCAAGGTCTGCGGATATTTTAGTATTCTGGAGTAATTGGAATTGGGCGTGGCAAAATGGCTCTACAGCGCCCCCTGGAACCAGCCCCTAGGTTTCCACATAACGGATTTTCATCAAAATCTGGATATAGGTGTATCGTGACCAGTCATGAAAAAAAGTCTCATGGAGCATTATGAAAAACGCAACAGGAAGTCCGCCATTTTGCTTTTAGTGGCCATTTTGGCAATATCCCACATTTTTACTTTTACGTACTTGTCCCAGGGCTTTCATCAGATCAACTTCAAATTCAGATGAGTGTCATCACAACAAGATGGAGATAAAAAATGATTGAGGGATTTTTTTTTTATCACACCGTGTGACCGTGGCATGGCGTTAAAAATTGGTTACACGCCATCAAAACACGGGCATCTGTATCTAGGACATACATGTTCCAATCAAGTCCAAACTAGACATGTAAGACAATAGTCCCCGCCTGATGACATCTATGCATAAATGATGACTTAAAACCGCAGCGCCCCCTGGTGGCAACAGGAAATGTCTTGTTTTTTGCTTGTCTTACACTTGGATGAATTTCTCCTCATCCACTGACCTCAACCATGTCAAACTGTATCAAATGGGTCCCAAGACATTGACAATGAGGACATAAGATTACCGTGACTTTTCGTCAAACGCCATATGAATGGCGTGGCATTAAAGTTCATCAACTCGCCGTGAAACACGAAATTGCTGTAACTTCAGTGTTCATGATTCTATCTCTCTCAAACTACATGTGTGTAACAACAGCCCCCCCCTGAAGATATTCATATGGTTTTAAGAAATGGGCGTGGCAAAAAAACTGACCAGCGCCCCCTAAAGGGCAACCCCGGCACTACGATGGCCGACATTTATACAAATCTATCGGGACATGTGTCGTTTCATAACAAACAAAAAAATATCTTGGATAGGTATGCTTGACCAAACAGGGAGGCCGCCATTTTGGATTAAGTGGCCATTTTTTTTCCATATTCCACATTTTTACTTGATGCACTTGTCCCAGGGCTTTCATCAGATTAACTTCAAATTAAGATCAGTGCCATCACAACAAGATGGAGATAAAAAGTGATTAAGAGATTGACCTTTCGTCACACCGTGTGACCGTGGCGTGGCGTCTTGAGTTTGATTAAACGCCATCAAAACACGAGGTTCTGTATCTCGGACATACATTGTCCAATCGAGTCCAAACTAGACATGTAAGACAAGGGTGCCATCCTGATGACATCTACACAGAAATTATGACTTGAAATTACAGCGCCCCCTGGTGGCTACAGGAAGTGACATGTTTTATACTTTGATGAACTGCTCCTGGCTGATTTACAATATACAGCTCAAATCAGATCAGTCAAGTCATTAGATCATGGTCAGAATTGTGACGTTTCCTCAAACCGTGTAAACATTGATGTGCGGCGAAGGATTTTCCTTCGCCAAAGGACACGATGTTATCATAACTCCACTGTGCATTGTCCTATCACTACAAAACTTCTGTCACATGGTCAGAGTCCAAGCCTGAACAGCTCTATGTGTCAATATTTCCTCAGTGTCATAGCGCCACCTACTGATTTGCCAGGAAACAGGAAGAACTTTGTTAATCCACTCTGCATTATCCAACCGGCTCCAAACTACTGACCTATGATCACAATACTGATCTGAACAGCTCCACATATAAATATTAGTTCAGGATCATAGCGCCACCTACTGATCAGTGTGAAAATTAAGTTGTGTTAACATTGTCCAATTGACACAAAATTGCTCACGCTACATCAGAGCGCCTACATGAACAGATATATATGTCTGTGCGTAATAATAGTGATGGCGCCACCTACTGGCAAACCTACTGCCGCAGAGCGCAAAACGCATTTAACGTGGAGAAGTGCATGCTTGATCGATGATGTGCGCTTGGTCATCGATCGCTCTCTCCACCGACCGCAACAGGCTTCAACGTGCGGGTGCTCGGGCCCGCAAGTGCTACAACGTAGCCCTAGTTAGGGCCCGAGCACCGAATGGTGAGAGGCCCTATTGAATCTGTAAGGATTTTTATTATTATTATTATTATTATTTCCCTTTGGGGGGCTTTTTCAGGGTCTAGACATGCTCAAAAAGTTATGAAACTTTGCAGGAAATTCAAGGTCTGCGGATATTTTAGTATTCTGGAGTAATTGGAATTGGGCGTGGCAAAATGGCTCTACAGCGCCCCCTGGAACCAGCCCCTAGGTTTCCACATAACGGATTTTCATCAAAATCTGGATATAGGTGTATCGTGACCAGTCATGAAAAAAAGTCTCATGGAGCATTATGAAAAACGCAACAGGAAGTCCGCCATTTTGCTTTTAGTGGCCATTTTGGCAATATCCCACATTTTTACTTTTACGTACTTGTCCCAGGGCTTTCATCAGATCAACTTCAAATTCAGATGAGTGTCATCACAACAAGATGGAGATAAAAAATGATTGAGGGATTTTTTTTTTATCACACCGTGTGACCGTGGCATGGCGTTAAAAATTGGTTACACGCCATCAAAACACGGGCATCTGTATCTCGGACATACATGTTCCAATCAAGTCCAAACTAGACATGTAAGACAATAGTCCCCGCCTGATGACATCTATGCATAAATGATGACTTAAAACCGCAGCGCCCCCTGGTGGCAACAGGAAATGTCTTGTTTTTTGCTTGTCTTACACTTGGATGAATTTCTCCTCATCCACTGACCTCAACCATGTCAAACTGTATCAAATGGGTCCCAAGACATTGACAATGAAGACATAAGATTACCGTGACTTTTCGTCAAACGCCATATGAATGGCGTGGCATTAAAGTTCATCAACTCGCCGTGAAACACGAAATTGCTGTAACTTCAGTGTTCATGATTCTATCTCTCTCAAACTACATGTGTGTAACAACAGCCCCCCCCTGAAGATATTCATATGGTTTTAAGAAATGGGCGTGGCAAAAAAACTGACCAGCGCCCCCTATAGGGCAACCCCGGTACTACGATGGCCGACATTTATACAAATCTATCGGGACATGTGTCGTTTCATAACAAACAAAAAAATATCTTGGATAGGTATGCTTGACCAAACAGGGAGGCCGCCATTTTGGATTAAGTGGCCATTTTTTTTCCATATTCCACATTTTTACTTGATGCACTTGTCCCAGGGCTTTCATCAGATTAACTTCAAATTAAGATCAGTGCCATCACAACAAGATGGAGATAAAAAGTGATTAAGAGATTGACCTTTCGTCACACCGTGTGACCGTGGCGTGGCGTCTTGAGTTTGATTAAACGCCATCAAAACACGAGGTTCTGTATCTCGGACATACATTGTCCAATCGAGTCCAAACTAGACATGTAAGACAAGGGTGCCATCCTGATGACATCTACACAGAAATTATGACTTGAAATTACAGCGCCCCCTGGTGGCTACAGGAAGTGACATGTTTTATACTTTGATGAACTGCTCCTGGCTGCTTTAAGATATACAGCTCAAATGAGCTCAGTCAAGTCATTGAATCAAGGTCAGAATTGTGACATTTCCTCAAACCATGTAAACATTGATGTTTGGCGAAGGATCATCCTTCGCCAAAGGACACGATGTTTTCATAAGTCCACTGTGCATTGTCCTATCACTACCAAACTTCTGTCACATGATAAGAGTACAAGCCTGAACAGCTCTATGTGTCAATATTTCCTCAGTGTCATAGCGCCACCTACTGATTCGCCAGGAAACAGGAAGTACTTTGTTAATCCACTCTGCATTATCCAACCGGCTCCAAACTACTGACCTATGATCACAATACTAATCTGAACAGCTCCACATATAAATATTAGTTCAGGGTCATAGCGCCACCTACTGATCAGTGTGAATATTAAGTTGTGTTAACATTGTCCGATTGACACAAAATTGCTCACGCTACATCAGAGCGCCTACATGAACAGATAAATAGATGTCTGTGCGTAATAATAGTGATGGCGCCACCTACTGGCAATCCTACTGCCGCAGAGCGCAAAACGCATTTATTGTGGAGAAGTGCATGCTCGATCGATGATGTGCGCTTGGTCATCGATCGCTCTCTCCACCGACCGCAACAGGCTTCAACGTGCGGGTGCTCGGGCCCGCAAGTGCTACAACGTAGCCCTAGTTATTATTATTTCCCTTCGGGGGGCTTTTTCAGGGTCTAGACATGCTCAAAAAGTTGTGAAACTTTGCAGGAAATTCAAGGTCTGCGGACAATTTAGTATTCTGGAGTAATTTGAATTGGGCGTGGCAAAATGGCTCAACAGCGACCCCTGGAACCAGCCCCTAGGTTTCCACATAAGCGATTTTCCCCAAAATCTAGACACTGGTGTAACGTGACTAATCATAGAAAAAAGTCTATTGGAGCATTATGAAAAATGCAACAGGAAGCCCGCCATTTTGGATTTAGTGGCCATTTTGGCCAAATTCCACATTTTTACTTTAATGTACTTGTCGTAGAGCTTTCATCAGATCAACTTAAAAATTAGACGGGTGTCATCACAACAAGATTGAGAAAAAAAATGATCAACGGAATTTTTTTCCGTCACTTCGTGTGACCGTGGCGTGAAGTCAAAATTTGGTTCCACGCCATCAAAACACGAGCATCTGTATCTCGAACATACATGGTCCAATCAAGTCCAAACTAGACATGTAAGAGAAGAGTCCCGGCCTGATGACATCTACACAGAAATAATGACTTAAAATCACAGCGCCCCCTGGTGGCACCAGGAAATGTCTTGTTTTTTGCTTGTCTTACACTTGGATGTATTCCTCCTCATCCACTGACCTCAACCATGTCAAACTGTACCAAATGGGTCTCAAGACATTGATAATGAAGGCATAAGATAACTGTGACTTTTCGTCAAACGCCATATTAATGGCGTGGCATCAAAGTTCATCACCTCGCCGTGAAACACGAAATTGCTTTAACTTCAGTGTTCATGGTCCTATCTCACTCAAACTACATGTGTGCAACAACATCCCCCCCCTGAAGATTTTCATATGGTTTTAAGGAATGGGCGTGGCAAAATAACTGACTAGCGCCCCCTAACGGGCAGCCCCGGCACTACGCTTGGCCGACATGTACAAAAATCGATTTGGGCATGTGTCTTTTCATAACAAACAAATAAGTCTCTTGGATAGATATGCTAGACTAAACAGGAAGCCCGCCATTTTGGATTTAGTGGCCATTTTGGCCCTATTCAACATTTTTACTTTGATTTACTTGTCGTAGAGCTTTCATCAGATCAACTTCAAATTCAGATGAGTGTCATCACAACAAGATTGAGATAAAAACTGATTAAGGGATTTTTTTCCCTTCACACCGTGTGACCGTGGCGTGGCGTTAAAGTTTGGTAACACGCCATCAAAACACGAGCATCTGTATCTCGAACATACATGGTCCAATCAAGTCCAAACTAGACATGCAAGACAAGAGTTCCGGCTTGATGACATCTACACAGAAATTATGACTTGAAATCACAGCGCCCCCTGGTGGCAACATGAAGTGACATGTTTTATACTTTGATGAACTGCTCCTTGCTGCTTTAAGATATACAGCTCAAATGAGCTCAGTCAAGTCATTGAATCAAGGTCAGAATTGTGACATTTCCTCAAACCATTTAAACGTTGAGGTGCGGCGAAGGATCATCCTTCGCCAAAGGACACGATGTTTTCATAAGTCCACTGTGCATTGTCCTATCACTACCAAACTTCTGTCACATGATAAGAGTACAAGCCTGAACAGCTCTACGTGTCAATATTTCCTCAGTGTCATAGCGCCACCTACTGATTTGCCAGGAAACAGGAAGTACTTTGTTAATCCACTCTGCATTATTCAACCGGCTCCAAACTACTGACCTATGATCACAATACTGATCTGAACAGCTCCACATATAAATATTAGTTCAGGGTCATAGCGCCACCTACTGATCAGTGTGAAAATTAAGTTGTGTTAACATTGTCCAATTGACACAAAATTGCTCACGCTACATCAGAGCGCCTACATGAACAGATATATATGTCTGTGCGTAATAATAGTGATGGCGCCACCTACTGGCAAACCTACTGCCGCAGAGCGCAAAACTCATTTAACGTGGAGAAGTGCATGCTCGATTGATGATGTGCGCTTGGTCATCGATCGCTCTCTCCACCGACTGCAACAGGCTTCAACGTGCGGGTGCTCGGGCCCGCAAGTGCTACAACGTAGCCCTAGTTATTCCTATTATTATTATTTTGCTGTGTCGTTAATGAATTGGCTTTTTGAGGGTTTTACCATGCTCAAAAAGTTGTAAAAGTTTGCAGTAAGTTAGAAAGTCGTGAAAATTTACGTATTCTGGGGTATTTGGAAATGGGCGTGGCAAAATGGCTCAACAGCGCCACCAACGGAGAGCCCCTCATTTACGGAGATGCACCTCATTTAGCATTCACTGATCCTCACGAAATTGAAGACAGTTGTGTATCATCACCAGATGTACAAAAAAGCCTCTTGGAGCATTATGAAAAACGCAACAGGAAGCCCGCCATTTTTGATTTAGTGACTATTTTGGTCATATTCCATAATTTTTTACTTTAATGCACTTCTCGTAGAGCTTTCATCAGATCAACTTAAAATTTAGACGACTGTCATCACAACAAAATGAAGATCTAAAGTTATCAAAGAAAAAACTTTTCGCCACACCGTCTGACTGTGGCGGGGCGTCAAAGTGTGACGAAACGCCATCAAAACACGAGCTTCTATATCTCAGACATATTTGGTCCCATGGACTCCAAACTACACATGTAAGACAAGAGTCGCGACCTGAAGACAACAACATAAAAATCTTGACTTAAAATGACAGTGCCCCCTGGTGGCAGCAGGAAATGTCTTGTTTTTGGTACATGTTCTATTTTTATGTACTTCTCGGAGAGCTTTCATCAGATCAACAAAAAATTTAGATGAGTGTCATCACAACAATATGGAGATAAAAAGTTATCAAAGAAACAACTTTCTGACACACCGTCTGACCGTGGCGTGGCGGCAAAGTGTGATGAACGCCATGAAAACACAAGTTTCTATATCTTAGACATATTTGGTCCCATCGACTCCAAACTAGACATGTAAGACAAGAGTCGCGACCTGATGACATCTACAAAGACACCATGACTTAAAATCATAGCGCCACCTGCTGGCTACAGGAAGTGAAGCGTTTATTCTTGCTGCAGAGCTTAAAACGCACGCAAGGCAGAGACGTGCGCTTGGTCATCGATCGCTCTCTCTTCCCCGACCGCAACAGACTTGAAATTGCCTGTGCTCGGGCCCGTTAGTGCTACAACGTAGCCCTAGTTATTATTATTTTTATTCGCTCAATGAATTGGCTTTTTGAGGGCTTTAACATGCTCAAAAAGTTTCTAAAGTGTGCAGTAAATTAGAAATGTGCGCAAGTTTACGTATTCTGAAGTATTTGGGAATGGGTGTGTCAAAACCGCTCAATAGCGCCACCTATGGAAAAGCCCCTCATTTAGCATTCACCGATCCTCACCAAAAAAAAGACAGTTGTATATCATGACTCAATGCATAAAAAAGTCCATCAGCGCATTATGACAAACGCAACAGGAAGCTCACCATTTTGACTTTAGTGGCCATTTTGGTCATATTCCACTTTTTTAATTGGAAGTACTCGTCGGAGAGCTTTTATCAGATCAACAAAAAATTTAGATGAGTGTCATCACAACAATATGGAGATAAAAAGTTATCAAAGAAACAACTTTCTGACTCACCGTCTGACCGTGGCGTGGCGGCAAAGTGTGATGAACGCCATGAAAACACAAGCTTCTATATCTTAGACATATTTGGTCCCATCGACTCCAAACTAGACATGTAAGACAAGAGTCGCGACCTGATGACATCTACAAAGACACCATGACTTAAAATCATAGCGCCACCTGCTGGCTACAGGAAGTGAAGCGTTTATTCTTGCTGCAGAGCTTAAAACGCACGCAAGGCAGAGACGTGCGCTTGGTCATCGATCGCTCTCTCTTCCCTGACCGCAACAGACTTGAAATTGCCTGTGCTCGGGCCCGTTAGTGCTACAACGTAGCCCTAGTTATTATTATTTCCCTTCGGGGGGCTTTTTCAGGGTCTAAACATGCTCAAAAAGTTGTGAAACTTTGCAGGAAATTCAAGGTCTGCGGACAATTTAGTATTCTGGAGTAATTTGAATTGGGCGTGGCAAAATGGCTCAACAGCGCCCCCTGGAACCAGCCCCTAGGTTTCCACATAAGCGATTTTCACCAAAATCGAGACACAGGTGTATCGTGACTAATCATAGAAAAAAGCCTATTGGAGCATTATGAAAAACGCAACAGGAAGCCCGCCATTTTGGCCATATTCCACATTTTTACTTTGATGTACTTGTCATAGAGCTTTCACCAGATCAATTTAAAAATTAGACGGGTGTCATCACAACAAGATTGAGAAAAAAAATGATCAACGGAATTTTTTTTTGTCACTCCGTGTGACCGTGGCGTGTCGTCAAAGTTTGGTTCCACGCCATCAAAACACGAGCATCTGTATCTCGAACATACATGGTCCAATCAAGTCCAAACTAGACATGTAAGACAAGAGTCCCGGCCTGATGACATCTACACAGAAATAACGACTTAAAATTACAGCGCCCCCTGGTGGCAATATTACATATTGTGTCCAATGGAATCAGTGATACAGAGTCCAGTAGGATGAGATACATGAGTTGTCAGTTAAGAAAGCACAAGCCTCTAACAAGTAAACAAAAGCACAAGGACTAAGTGTTTCATCTTGAACTGTATTCATGTTTTTTATAGATTAAAAAGCCTTTAAAGCAGTTTCCATGAATTTAAAGTCTCCAAAATGTCTTAAGAAATATTCTTTCAGTCTAACATGAACACGGTGAGCTTCACAGTAATTGCTCTTTTAAATACCTTTTGTGAAGTATCAGTGATTTTTCTTCTTCTTTGAGGGAAACTTTGTGTCTTTCAGACGAACTGTCTCTGATTTAAGGTGTGTGAGGATTTTTCCATTCATTACAGCACTCTGGTTTGCAAATTAAGGATTCAACTTCTTTACATATACAGTGTAAACTGCAGCTGACTGTTTTGTTTTTCCTCTGTTTCCTTCATGACAGAGATGCTGTTTGAAGCAGAAGACCAAGGCAGACACAATGTGTTGCGCTAGTGAAAACTGTGCTAGGCTAGTAATCATTCCAAAATCCCTCAATGTGTGCTACACTCTACACAACACTCTGAAAATCCCTTCCAGCTGTTACCACGAGTGACCACTAATAACACATAAAAATAGCAAATTATGGTTAATTATGCATTATTCTTAGTATTATTATCAGGCTAATATATATAAAATTGGATTTTTATTTAATTTTGCGTCAATGTGATCACTGATCTGTGAGGCACTTACATGATTAATATTCTACTATTTTATATTTAACAGCAGATTTGTTCTGCAGGAATTGGCAGAACAAATCTTTAATTGGTGTGGGCTGTCCAGCACACATTCTCAACAATTGTGTTCACCATGGAGCAGACACACTGGATGTTGACATTGAGAACATCATATTTAAAATGTATCAACATTTTCATATCTATACTGTGCGCACAGAGAACCTGAAGGAGTACTATGAGTTTGCTGATGTGGAGTTCAGAACTCTCCTCTCTCACAGCAAGACACGGTGGCTTTCATTATTCCCAGGTATCGAGAGATTGCTGCAGATGTATCCAGCCTTGAAAGCCTTCTTTTTGTCTCAGGAAAAACCACCCATGCTGCTCAAAAAGTTTTTTGAAGAGGAGTTCAGTGAGATTTACCTATGGCAAATGCATTCTCTCATGTGTATATTTCAGACGCACATTCAGGAGATGGAGAGGGAGAACAATTCAGTTGTGGAAGTTAAAAAAATTCTTGACAAGGTCCACACCATGCTTCATGAACGGAAGACAAACAACTTCATGCCTCTTAAAGTCAAGGGCATGCTGGCAGAAAAGCAAAAGAATGGATTTGGTCAAAGGTGTGACCATTTCAGTGCTGAAGTACAGGGCCTGTACAGTGAGTGTCTTGGTTACTTAGAGAGATGGATGGCGCCCATGGAGGAGTTCTCCACTTTCATGTGGATGGATCTGAGTGAGATACCTGACTGGAATGATGTTGAGGGCTGTATCAGGCACCTAGCTGAAAAGGGGGTGGCAATTGATAATGCAAAGTGCTTCGATCAGGTCACCAATCTTAAGAGATTCATTGATAGAAGTAACAGCGATGAAGAATTCAGTGAACTTCAAGCACACCAGAGGTGGACCAAATTCTTGGAAAAATCCACAAGTGTAGATTTTTATTCAGAGCTGCTCAAGATTGCACAGTTTTTTTTTGCAATACCTGCTCACAATGCAAATGTCGAGCGAATTTTTTCACTGATGCAAGCCCAATGGACCAAGGAGAGGAATCGGTTGTCTGTTGAATCACTGAAGGGGATTCTGTGCACCCAGTACAATTTCAAAAACATGACCTGCAAGGACTTTCATACCTATTTGATAGGCAATCGCCAACTCCTGGGTAAGATTCAGTCTTCAGAGAAATATGGCCAACCACATGAGGAGGACTGAAAAGTGTCTTAATTTTCTTATTTTAATATGTGGCCATATAAGTAATTTATTATTTGGAATATTGCTTTAATATATGAGGAGGACTGAAAAGTTTCTTAATTTTCTTATTTTAATATGTGGCCATATAAAGAATTTATTATTTAGAATGTTTTATTTGTTATCATTATTGACACATTTAAATGCCACAAAAAAGATTTGTTTTACATTTGCACTATGCAATTTTGTTAAAGTTCAATAAATAGATGTTCATATAGTCATTTGTGTCATTTTTGTCATTTCATTTGTGACATTTGTATGCATTCACATGTTCATGGTGCGGCATGCTATACACTACACCTCCCCACGCCAACCCCCCCCCTCCCCCCCCCGCGACAAAGTGTCCTCTTTTTTACAAACTCAAATCTGGTCACCCTATCTTACCCGTCTTGGAACACGGACCTAGGAGTCTGACGCGTGCATTGAAAGTGAATGGTGAGGGCCGGGGCACGCCGGCTTAGCTGGGATTCCAGCCCCCAAGGGCTACGTGCACACCACCGCGTACCCCCTGAACCACTTTGCGTACCATGTACCCCAGTTTGGGAACCGATGGTCTATGGCAGGGGTCACCAATCTTTTTGAAACTGAGAGCTACTTCAAAAAGGTACTGAGTAGTACGAAGGGCTACTTGTTTGATACAAACTTCATGAATAACAAAGTTGCAAAGATCACCTTTTAATAATAATAATAATATATGTGAAGAGACTGTCTGATCCCGTCAATGTTAATGATTTCCACAACAACGATGGTAGGAAACAGATACAGTGGGCATGGAAAGTATTCAGACCCCTTTAAATTTTTCACTCTGTTTCATTGCAGCCATTTGCTAAAATCTAAAAAAGTTCATTTTATTTCTCATTAATGTACACTCAGCACCCAATCTTGACAGAAAAAAAGAGAAATGTAGAAATGTTTGCAAATTTATTAAAAAAGAAATTCCTGACTGTTTCATTGGAAGCAAGGGCAATGTCGTCTAGCGCAGCTATATCTTGAGATAATGTATCTAAGGTGTTTAGGGCCAAGTATTATAACTTCTGTTTTATCTGAGTTTAATAAGAGAAAATTGCGGGTCATCCAGGTTTTTATGTCCTTGACACATGCTCGAAGTTTAGTTAATTGATTACTTTGTTCAGGTTTTAATGACAAGTATAACTGGGACAAGTATAACTGGGTGTCATCCGCATAGTAGGAGCCAGAGCTTTTAGCTCTGGCTCCTACTCTGTGATGAACACAACTGACTCCAGTTGGTTAATCACTCCCCTGCTAAAAGGTGGAAGAGAATCTGAAAATTGGAAGAGCTGCTACCAACAGAGACTGAAAGATAAGTCTGTGCACATATTTGAAATTGTTCAAGAACAGAATGGTACTGTTGAGTGCACATGGTCTGGTCTGTGTTGGGAAACCCACATATGCAGAAGACTCTGCTACACCCTTGGGCTGTTTTATGAAGATTGTGACCTTCGTGAATGTCTTCTTATCTAGGAAATGTGGTAAGAACAGAATCTACACACTCACAAGAGAACAACACATGATGGTCTTTTGTATAATATACTGTTCGGTTTACATCAATTTTGGGACCTGGGACCATGCCCTCTAGCAATCAGTGACTAATCAGTCAACCAAATAGGCCTGTTTCTGCACCTATGAGGTCACTTCTGTCTCAGGAGGTTGCAGATTGCACCCCGAGTAAGGAATGCATCTTTCCAGACCCTGTGGATTTACTTGCAAATAGTGATTAATGCTAGGGCTGCAACAAGTAACTGATTAACTTGTTTTAATGTATAAACAAATAGTAGGCAAATCATTTCATAATCGATTAGTCAGGACCAGATAATGCACGGCACACACTGTGGCAACGTCTCCTGACGTAGGGCAGTAAACAATCCAATGCTGCACCTTGTGTAGCTCACATGACGACGCAGTTTCCTCTCTGGAGTATACATTTTAACAATGGCGGAGACGAACCTCACTAATGATACAGTGGAGAGGAGTCGAAGGTGGAGGAACACACATTAGTACAGCGTTAAATAAGGCTGTTAGCTGCAAATGGTCAAAGCTGATATAATATGGAACAGCAGCACAACATCACTGTGGTACGAACCTAACAAAAAAACATCCTTCTTCTCGGTTTAATGGTAGATTGTAAACAGCTTTTGCGGTTCATATTTATGGTTCACACTTTGGTGTACTTTACATTACTTTGTTTAAGTGTCTCAGATATTGTGTTATCTGTTGATTCTTATTGCCTGAGGGCTATTTTGTCATATCGTCGAGGACAGTACAAGAGATTTGATAGTTGAACAGGACTGCTGAAAGACATAAATGCTGCAAGGTGCCAGGTTTCGGAATTCATCTTTACATAGAAGCAGTGGCGGCTGGCCAATAGGGGGCGCTAGGGCGCCGCCCCACCTGATTGAAAGTGATTTTTAAAAATTATTTTTATTTTTTTATTTTTTTCAAAATAATAATTTAAGTACTGCTTATTCTACAAATAAATATGTTTTGAATCATCAAGAACCAGTCATACATATAATATAAACCATTAGTTAGGGGATAATTTGTGTCCATGGTTATTTCTCCTCCCTCCTGGGGCGCTGGGAAAGTCGCCCCAGCACTGCAGCAGCTCAGCCAATGGTAGGCTGTTGCTGAGGCAAAAAAACACATAGCAACGGGTAAATTAGCCAATGAGCGTCATCAAATTTGATAAGCTTGGGGCGCTAAAAATACCGCCCCAAGCTTTAAGTATCCTAGTGTGGCCAGATGCGGGTGCCCTCCCCGCCACTGGGGGCGCTGTCAGCCCCTATTTAAGGCAGCAGCCCACTCTTACTTGGGTCTCCCTGGTGCTGTTGTTTCGTTCCGGGACCTTGGTCGGCACACTTGACTGAGACACCTTGTCACATTGCCGGACTGGCTTACAGCGTGGAGTCGCTCCACCGGGGAAGACGAGTGCGGTAGCGCGCGCCAGCGGGGTGAGTAACGTTGTCTGCCACCCTTGCTTCTATCATGCCATAGCTGACACTGATTCCACCTTACAGCTAATGCTACAGGACTAAGCGGCGGCTAACAACACTCCCTCTCTCCGGGTTACGGAGAAACTGCCTTGGCCTGACACGGTGGTTGGGGTCCTGCCCCCTCATTGGCGTCCTGCAGCCCCGTGTACACAGATGTGGAACCTGCTGTTCTGGCACCCCTGGAGTTTGGGGTTCACTGGCTGAAACTCTGGTTTTATATTGTTGATTTTAATATCACAGAAACTATTACATGAACTGACCAGCTCCGTGTCCTTGTTAAACCAACACCCTTGATCCATACTCCACGCTACGCCTTCACGGCACGTGGAGGGAACACGTGCAGGGGGACGTCCATATTTTATAGTTACATTTAACTTAGTTTTATTGTGTTTGTCTGTGTTATTTTGTTTGTTTGTTCAAAAGTGTTTTAACCCTGACTTGTTTTGATAATATTTTTGTTGTGGTCAGGTGCTGTGGCCCGGAGGCGGCGACCCAATTCCTGGTGGAGGGAGTTTTCTTCACAACCCGTTTTGTTTGGTGTGCTGTGTCACGGGTGGTTTGTTTTATTATCCCATTACCCCTTTTGTTTGGTTCTCGTCGCTGCGGTAAGTCACAGCCCTGTCCAGTTAGTTATTCATTTTAACTAAAGTGTTTGGTTTGTTTTGTGTTTCGATTATGTGTATTTGTGTTTATTAAAGTTGGTTTATTATTGATTTAAACACGTCTCTTGCCCCGAGTGATTTAAACGAACCTGTGCTGTTGCAAAGTTCATGTACAAACTAGGGCTACGTTGTAGCACTTGCGGGCCCGAGCACCCGCACGTTGAAGCCTGTTGCGGTCGGTGGAGAGAGCGATCGATGACCAAGCGCACATCATCGATCGAGCATGCACTTCTCCACGTTAAATGCGTTTTGCGCTCTGCGGCAGTAGGTTTGCCAGTAGGTGGCGCCATCACTATTATTACGCACAGACATATAGATCTGTTCAAGTAGGCGCTCTGATGTAGCGTGAGAAATTTTGTGTCAATTGGACAATGTTTCCGCAACTTAATTTTCACACTGATCAATAGGTGGCGCTATGATCCTGAACTAATATTCATATATGGAGCTGTTCTATTCAGGATTGTGATCATAGGTCAGTAGTTTGGAGCCGGTTGGATAATGCAGAGTGGATTAACAAAGTACTTCCTGTTTCCTGGCGAATCAGTAGGTGGCGCTATGACACTGAGGAAATATTGACACATAGAGCTGTTCAGGCTTGGACTCTGACCATGTGACAGAAGTTTTGTAGTGATAGGACAATGCACAGTGGAGTTATGATAACATCGTGTCCTTTGGCGAAGGAAAATCCTTCGCCGCACATCAATGTTTACACGGTTTGAGGAAACGTCACAATTCTGACCATGATCTAATGACTTGACTGATCTGATTTGAGCTGTATATTGTAAATCAGCCAGGAGCAGTTCATCAAAGTATAAAACATGTCACTTCCTGTAGCCACCAGGGGGCGCTGTAATTTCAAGTCATAATTTCTGTGTAGATGTCATCAGGATGGCACCCTTGTCTTACATGTCTAGTTTGGACTCGATTGGACAATGTATGTCCGAGATACAGAACCTCGTGTTTTGATGGCGTTTAATCAAACTCAAGACGCCACGCCACGGTCACACGGTGTGACGAAAGGTCAATCTCTTAATCACTTTTTATCTCCATCTTGTTGTGATGGCACTGATCTTAATTTGAAGTTAATCTGATGAAAGCCCTGGGACAAGTGCATCAAGTAAAAATGTGGAATATGGAAAAAAAATGGCCACTTAATCCAAAATGGCGGCCTCCCTGTTTGGTCAAGCATACCTATCCAAGATATTTTTTTGTTTGTTATGAAACGACACATGTCCCGATAGATTTGTATAAATGTCGGCCATCGTAGTGCCGGGGTTGCCCTATAGGGGGCGCTGGTCAGTTTTTTTGCCACGCCCATTTCTTAAAACCATATGAATATCTTCAGGGGGGGGCTGTTGTTACACACATGTAGTTTGAGAGAGATAGAATCATGAACACTGAAGTTACAGCAATTTCGTGTTTCACGGCGAGTTGATGAACTTTAATGCCACGCCATTCATATGGCGTTTGACGAAAAGTCACGGTAATCTTATGTCTTCATTGTCAATGTCTTGGGACCCATTTGATACAGTTTGACATGGTTGAGGTCAGTGGATGAGGAGAAATTCATCCAAGTGTAAGACAAGCAAAAAACAAGACATTTCCTGTTGCCACCAGGGGGCGCTGCGGTTTTAAGTCATCATTTATGCATAGATGTCATCAGGCGGGGACTATTGTCTTACATGTCTAGTTTGGACTTGATTGGAACATGTATGTCCGAGATACAGATGCCCGTGTTTTGATGGCGTGTAACCAATTTTTAACGCCATGCCACGGTCACACGGTGTGATAAAAAAAAAATCCCTCAATCACTTTTTATCTCCATCTTGTTGTGATGACACTCGTCTAATTTTTAAGTTGATCTGATGAAAGCTCTACGACAAGTACATTAAAGTAAAAATGTGGAATTTGGCCAAAATGGCCACTAAATCCAAAATGGCGGGCTTCCTGTTGCATTTTTCATAATGCTCCAATAGACTTTTTTCTATGATTAGTCACGTTACACCAGTGTCTAGATTTTGGGGAAAATCGCTTATGTGGAAACCTAGGGGCTGGTTCCAGGGGGCGCTGTTGAGCCATTTTGCCACGCCCAATTCAAATTACTCCAGAATACTAAATTGTCCGCAGACCTTGAATTTCCTGCAAAGTTTCACAACTTTTTGAGCATGTCTAGACCCTGAAAAAGCCCCCCGAAGGGAAATAATAATAACTAGGGCTACGTTGTAGCACTTGCGGGCCCGAGCACCCGCACGTTGAAGCCTGTTGCGGTCGGTGGAGAAAGCGATCGATGACTAAGCGCACATCATCGATCGAGCATGCACTTCTCCACGTTGCATGCGTTTTGCGCTCTGCGGCAGTAGGTTTGCCAGTAGGTGGCGCCATCACTATTATTACACACAGACTTATAGATCTGTTCAAGTAGCCGCTCTGATGTAGCGTGAGCAGTTTCGTGTCAATTGGAAAATTTTACCACAATGTAATTTTCACACTGATCAGTAGGTGAGGCTATGACCCTGAACTAATGTTTATATGTGGAGCTGTTCAGATCAGTATTGTGATCATAGGTCAGTAGTTTGGAGCCGGTTGGATAATGCAGAGTGGATTAACAAAGTACTTCCTGTTTCCTGGCGAATCAGTAGGTGGCGCTATGACACTGAGGAAATATTGACACATAGAGCTGTTCAGGCTTGTACTCTTATCATGTGACAGAAGTTTGGTTGTGATAGGACAATGCACAGTGGAATTATGAAAACATCGTGTCCTTTGGCGAAGGATGATCCTTCGCCAAACATCAATGTTTACATGGTTTGAGGAAATGTCACAATTCTGACCTTGATTCAATGACTTGACTGAGCTCATTTGAGCTGTATATCTTAAAGCAGCCAGGAGCAGTTCATCAAAGTATAAAACATGTCACTTCATGTTGCCACCAGGGGGCGCTGTGATTTCAAGTCATAATTTCTGTGTAGATGTCGTCAAGCCGGAACTCTTGTCTTGCATGTCTACTTTAGACTTGATTGGACCATGTATGTTCGAGATACAGATGCTCGTGTTTTGATGGCGTGTAACCAAACTTTAACGCCACGCCACGGTCACACGGTGTGAAGGGGAAAAAATCCCTTAATCAGTTTTTATCTCAATCTTGTTGTGATGACACTCATCTGAATTTGAAGTTGATCTGATGAAAGCTCTACGACAAGTAAATCAAAGTAAAAATGTTGAATAGGGCCAAAATGGCCACTAAATCCAAAATGGCGGGCTTCCTGTTTAGTCTAGCATATCTATCCAAGAGACTTATTTGTTTGTTATGAAAAGACACATGCCCAAATCGATTTTTGTACATGTCGGCCAAGCGTAGTGCCGGGCTGCCCGTTAGGGGGCGCTAGTCAGTTATTTTGCCACGCCCATTCCTTAAAACCATATGAAAATCTTCAGGGGGGGGATGTTGTTGCACACATGTAGTTTGAGTGAGATAGAACCATGAACACTGAAGTTAAAGCAATTTCGTGTTTCACGGCGAGGTGATGAACTTTGATGCCACGCTATTAATATGGCGTTTGACGAAAAGTCACAGTTATCTTATGCCTTCATTATCAATGTCTTGAGACCCATTTGGTACAGTTTGACATGGTTGAGGTCAGTGGATGAGGAGGAATACATCCAAGTGTAAGACAAGCAAAAAACAAGACATTTCCTGGTGCCACCAGGGGGCGCTGTGATTTTATGTCATTATTTCTGTGTAGATGTCATCAGGCCGGGACTCTTGTCTTACATGTCTAGTTTGGACTTGATTGGACCATGTATGTTCGAGATACAGATGCACGTGTTTTGATGGCGTGGAACCAAATTTTGACTTCACGCCACGGTCACACGAAGTGACGGAAAAAAATTCCGTTGATCATTTTTTTTCTCAATCTTGTTGTGATGACACCCGTCTAATTTTTAAGTTGATCTGATGAAAGCTCTACGACAAGTACATTAAAGTAAAAATGTGGAATTTGGCCAAAATGGCCACTAAATCCAAAATGGCGGGCTTCCTGTTGCATTTTTCATAATGCTCCAATAGACTTTTTTCTATGATTAGTCACGTTACACCAGTGTCTAGATTTTGGGGAAAATCGCTTATGTGGAAACCTAGGGGCTGGTTCCAGGGGGCGCTGTTGAGCCATTTTGCCACGCCCAATTCAAATTACTCCAGAATACTAAATTGTCCGCAGACCTTGAATTTCCTGCAAAGTTTCACAACTTTTTGAGCATGTCTAGACCCTGAAAAAGCCCCCCGAAGGGAAATAATAATAATAATAAAAATCCTTACAATTTCAATAGGGCCTCTCACCTTTCGGTGCTCGGGCCCTAATAATAAAAATCCTTACAGATTCAATAGGGCCTCTCACCATCCGGTGCTCGGGCCCTAATAATAAAAATCCTTACAGATTCAATAGGGCCTCTCACCATTCGGTGCTCGGGCCCTAACTAGGGCTACGTTGTAGCACTTGCGGGCCCGAGCACCCGCACGTTGAAGCCTGTTGCGGTCGGTGGAGAGAGCGATCGATGACTAAGCGCACATCATCGATCGAGCATGCACTTCTCCACGTTGCATGCGTTTTGCGCTCTGCGGCAGTAGGTTTGCCAGTAGGTGGCGCCATCACTATTATTACACACAGACTTATAGATCTGTTCAAGTAGCCGCTCTGATGTAGCGTGAGCAGTTTCGTGTCAATTGGAAAATTTTACCACAATGTAATTTTCACACTGATCAGTAGGTGGCGCTATGACCCTGAACTAATGTTTATATATGGACCTGTTCAGATCAGGATTGTGATCATAGGTCAGAAGTTTGGAGCCGGTTGGATAAGGCAGTGTGGATTAACAAAGTACTTCCTGTTTCATGGATAATCAGTAGGTGGCGCTATGACACTGAGGAAATATTGACACATAGAGCTGTTCAGGCTTGTACTCTTATCATGTGACAGAAGTTTGGTAGTGATAGGACAATGCACAGTGGACTTATGAAAACATCGTGTCCTTTGGCGAAGGATGATCCTTCGCCGCACCTCAATGTTTAAATGGTTTGAGGAAATGTCACAATTCTGACCTTGATTCAATGACTTGACTGAGCTCATTTGAGCTGTATATCTTAAAGCAGCCAGCAGCAGTTCATCAAAGAATAAAACATGTCAATTCATGTTGCCACCAGGGGGCGCTGTGATTTCAAGTCATAATTTCTGTGTAGATGTCATCAGGATGGCACCCTTGTCTTACATGTCTAGTTTGGACTCGATTGGACAATGTATGTCCGAGATACAGAACCTCGTGTTTTGATGGCGTTTAATCAAACTCAAGACGCCACGCCACGGTCACACGGTGTGACGAAAGGTCAATCTCTTAATCACTTTTTATCTCCATCTTGTTGTGATGGCACTGATCTTAATTTGAAGTTAATCTGATGAAAGCCCTGGGACAAGTGCATCAAGTAAAAATGTGGAATATGGAAAAAAAATGGCCACTTAATCCAAAATGGCGGCCTCCCTGTTTGGTCAAGCATACCTATCCAAGATATTTTTTTGTTTGTTATGAAACGACACATGTCCCGATAGATTTGTATAAATGTCGGCCATCGTAGTGCCGGGGTTGCCCTATAGGGGGCGCTGGTCAGTTTTTTTGCCACGCCCATTTCTTAAAACCATATGAATATCTTCAGGGGGGGGCTGTTGTTACACACATGTAGTTTGAGAGAGATAGAATCATGAACACTGAAGTTACAGCAATTTCGTGTTTCACGGCGAGTTGATGAACTTTAATGCCACGCCATTCATATGGCGTTTGACGAAAAGTCACGGTAATCTTATGTCTTCATTGTCAATGTCTTGGGACCCATTTGATACAGTTTGACATGGTTGAGGTCAGTGGATGAGGAGAAATTCATCCAAGTGTAAGACAAGCAAAAAACAAGACATTTCCTGTTGCCACCAGGGGGCGCTGCGGTTTTAAGTCATCATTTATGCATAGATGTCATCAGGCGGGGACTATTGTCTTACATGTCTAGTTTGGACTTGATTGGAACATGTATGTCCGAGATACAGATGCCCGTGTTTTGATGGCGTGTAACCAATTTTTAACGCCATGCCACGGTCACACGGTGTGATAAAAAAAAAATCCCTCAATCATTTTTTATCTCCATCTTGTTGTGATGACACTCATCTGAATTTGAAGTTGATCTGATGAAAGCCCTGGGACAAGTACGTAAAAGTAAAAATGTGGGATATTGCCAAAATGGCCACTAAAAGCAAAATGGCGGACTTCCTGTTGCATTTTTCATAATGCTCCAATAGACTTTTTTCTATGATTAGTCACGTTACACCAGTGTCTAGATTTTGGGGAAAATCGCTTATGTGGAAACCTAGGGGCTGGTTCCAGGGGGCGCTGTTGAGCCATTTTGCCACGCCCAATTCAAATTACTCCAGAATACTAAATTGTCCGCAGACCTTGAATTTCCTGCAAAGTTTCACAACTTTTTGAGCATGTCTAGACCCTGAAAAAGCCCCCCGAAGGGAAATAATAATAATAATTTTCACACTGATCAATAGGTGGCGCTATGATCCTGAACTAATATTCATATATGGAGCTGTTCTATTCAGGATTGTGATCATAGGTCAGTAGTTTGGAGCCGGTTGGATAATGCAGAGTGGATTAACAAAGTACTTCCTGTTTCCTGGCGAATCAGTAGGTGGCGCTATGACACTGAGGAAATATTGACACATAGAGCTGTTCAGGCTTGGACTCTGACCATGTGACAGAAGTTTTGTAGTGATAGGACAATGCACAGTGGAGTTATGATAACATCGTGTCCTTTGGCGAAGGAAAATCCTTCGCCGCACATCAATGTTTACACGGTTTGAGGAAACGTCACAATTCTGACCATGATCTAATGACTTGACTGATCTGATTTGAGCTGTATATTGTAAATCAGCCAGGAGCAGTTCATCAAAATATAAAACATGTCACTTCCTGTAGCCACCAGGGGGCGCTGTAATTTCAAGTCATAATTTCTGTGTAGATGTCATCAGGATGGCACCCTTGTCTTACATGTCTAGTTTGGACTCGATTGGAAAATGTATGTCCGAGATACAGAACCTCGTGTTTTGATGGCGTTTAATCAAACTCAAGACGCCACGCCACGGTCACACGGTGTGACGAAAGGTCAATCTCTTAATCACTTTTTATCTCCATCTTGTTGTGATGGCACTGATCTTAATTTGAAGTTAATCTGATGAAAGCCCTGGGACAAGTGCATCAAGTAAAAATGTGGAATATGGAAAAAAAATGGCCACTTAATCCAAAATGGCGGCCTCCCTGTTAGGTCAAGCATACCTATCCAAGATATTTTTTTGTTTGTTATGAAACGACACATGTCCCGATAGATTTGTATAAATGTCGGCCATCGTAGTGCCGGGGTTGCCCTATAGGGGGCGCTGGTCAGTTTTTTTGCCACGCCCATTTCTTAAAACCATATGAATATCTTCAGGGGGGGGCTGTTGTTACACACATGTAGTTTGAGAGAGATAGAATCATGAACACTGAAGTTACAGCAATTTCGTGTTTCACGGCGAGTTGATGAACTTTAATGCCGCGCCATTCATATGGCGTTTGACGAAAAGTCACGGTAATCTTATGTCTTCATTGTCAATGTCTTGGGACCCATTTGATACAGTTTGACATGGTTGAGGTCAGTGGATGAGGAGAAATTCATCCAAGTGTAAGACAAGCAAAAAACAAGACATTTCCTGTTGCCACCAGGGGGCGCTGCGGTTTTAAGTCATCATTTATGCATAGATGTCATCAGGCGGGGACTATTGTCTTACATGTCTAGTTTGGACTTGATTGGAACATGTATGTCCGAGATACAGATGCCCGTGTTTTGATGGCGTGTAACCAATTTTTAACGCCATGCCACGGTCACACGGTGTGATAAAAAAAAAATCCCTCAATCATTTTTTATCTCCATCTTGTTGTGATGACACTCATCTGAATTTGAAGTTGATCTGATGAAAGCCCTGGGACAAGTACGTAAAAGTAAAAATGTGGGATATTGCCAAAATGGCCACTAAAAGCAAAATGGCGGACTTCCTGTTGCGTTTTTCATAATGCTCCATGAGACTTTTTTTCATGACTGGTCACGATACACCTATATCCAGATTTTGATGAAAATCCGTTATGTGGAAACCTAGGGGCTGGTTCCAGGGGGCGCTGTAGAGCCATTTTGCCACGCCCAATTCCAATTACTCCAGAATACTAAAATATCCGCAGACCTTGAATTTCCTGCAAAGTTTCATAACTTTTTGAGAATGTCTAGACCCTGAAAAAGCCCCCCAAAGGGAAATAATAATAATAATAATAATAATAATAAAAATCCTTACAGATTCAATAGGGCCTCTCACCATTCGGTGCTCGGGCCCTAACTAGGGCTACGTTGTAGCACTTGCGGGCCCGAGCACCCGCACGTTGAAGCCTGTTGCGGTCGGTGGAGAGAGCGATCGATGACTAAGCGCACATCATCGATCGAGCATGCACTTCTCCACGTTGCATGCGTTTTGCGCTCTGCGGCAGTAGGTTTGCCAGTAGGTGGCGCCATCACTATTATTACACACAGACTTATAGATCTGTTCAAGTAGCCGCTCTGATGTAGCGTGAGCAGTTTCGTGTCAATTGGAAAATTTTACCACAATGTAATTTTCACACTGATCAGTAGGTGGCGCTATGACCCTGAACTAATGTTTATATATGGACCTGTTCAGATCAGGATT
The DNA here is from genome assembly GCF_947347685.1 of Pleuronectes platessa. Taxonomy (NCBI): domain Eukaryota; kingdom Metazoa; phylum Chordata; class Actinopteri; order Pleuronectiformes; family Pleuronectidae; genus Pleuronectes; species Pleuronectes platessa. The sequence goes on along the minus strand of NC_070634.1, from coordinate 2,869,494 downwards.
GTGATCATAGGTCAGAAGTTTGGAGCCGGTTGGATAAGGCAGTGTGGATTAACAAAGTACTTCCTGTTTCATGGATAATCAGTAGGTGGCGCTATGACACTGAGGAAATATTGACACATAGAGCTGTTCAGGCTTGTACTCTTATCATGTGACAGAAGTTTGGTAGTGATAGGACAATGCACAGTGGACTTATGAAAACATCGTGTCCTTTGGCGAAGGATGATCCTTCGCCGCACCTCAATGTTTAAATGGTTTGAGGAAATGTCACAATTCTGACCTTGATTCAATGACTTGACTGAGCTCATTTGAGCTGTATATCTTAAAGCAGCCAGCAGCAGTTCATCAAAGAATAAAACATGTCAATTCATGTTGCCACCAGGGGGCGCTGTGATTTCAAGTCATAATTTCTGTGTAGATGTCATCAGGATGGCACCCTTGTCTTACATGTCTAGTTTGGACTCGATTGGACAATGTATGTCCGAGATACAGAACCTCGTGTTTTGATGGCGTTTAATCAAACTCAAGACGCCACGCCACGGTCACACGGTGTGACGAAAGGTCAATCTCTTAATCACTTTTTATCTCCATCTTGTTGTGATGGCACTGATCTTAATTTGAAGTTAATCTGATGAAAGCCCTGGGACAAGTGCATCAAGTAAAAATGTGGAATATGGAAAAAAAATGGCCACTTAATCCAAAATGGCGGCCTCCCTGTTAGGTCAAGCATACCTATCCAAGATATTTTTTTGTTTGTTATGAAACGACACATGTCCCGATAGATTTGTATAAATGTCGGCCATCGTAGTGCCGGGGTTGCCCTATAGGGGGCGCTGGTCAGTTTTTTTGCCACGCCCATTTCTTAAAACCATATGAATATCTTCAGGGGGGGGCTGTTGTTACACACATGTAGTTTGAGAGAGATAGAATCATGAACACTGAAGTTACAGCAATTTCGTGTTTCACGGCGAGTTGATGAACTTTAATGCCGCGCCATTCATATGGCGTTTGACGAAAAGTCACGGTAATCTTATGTCTTCATTGTCAATGTCTTGGGACCCATTTGATACAGTTTGACATGGTTGAGGTCAGTGGATGAGGAGAAATTCATCCAAGTGTAAGACAAGCAAAAAACAAGACATTTCCTGTTGCCACCAGGGGGCGCTGCGGTTTTAAGTCATCATTTATGCATAGATGTCATCAGGCGGGGACTATTGTCTTACATGTCTAGTTTGGACTTGATTGGAACATGTATGTCCGAGATACAGATGCCCGTGTTTTGATGGCGTGTAACCAATTTTTAACGCCATGCCACGGTCACACGGTGTGATAAAAAAAAAATCCCTCAATCATTTTTTATCTCCATCTTGTTGTGATGACACTCATCTGAATTTGAAGTTGATCTGATGAAAGCCCTGGGACAAGTACGTAAAAGTAAAAATGTGGGATATTGCCAAAATGGCCACTAAAAGCAAAATGGCGGACTTCCTGTTGCGTTTTTCATAATGCTCCATGAGACTTTTTTTCATGACTGGTCACGATACACCTATATCCAGATTTTGATGAAAATCCGTTATGTGGAAACCTAGGGGCTGGTTCCAGGGGGCGCTGTAGAGCCATTTTGCCACGCCCAATTCCAATTACTCCAGAATACTAAAATATCCGCAGACCTTGAATTTCCTGCAAAGTTTCATAACTTTTTGAGAATGTCTAGACCCTGAAAAAGCCCCCCAAAGGGAAATAATAATAATAATAATAATAACTAGGGCTACGTTGTAGCACTTGCGGGCCCGAGCACCCGCACGTTGAAGCCTGTTGCGGTCGGTGGAGAGAGCGATCGATGACCAAGCGCACATCATCGATCGAGCATGCACTTCTCCACGTTGCATGCGTTTTGCGCTCTGCGGCAGTAGGTTTGCCAGTAGGTGGCGCCATCACTATTATTACACACAGACTTATAGATCTGTTCAAGTAGCCGCTCTGATGTAGCGTGAGCAGTTTCGTGTCAATTGGACAATGTTTTCGCAACTTAATTTTCACACTGATCAATAGGTGGCGCTATGATCCTGAACTAATATTCATATATGGAGCTGTTCTATTCAGGATTGTGACCATAGGTCAGTAGTTTGGAGCCGGTTGGATAATGCAGAGTGGATTAACAAAGTACTTCCTGTTTCCTGGCGAATCAGTAGGTGGCGCTATGACACTGAGGAAATATTGACACATAGAGCTGTTCAGGCTTGGACTCTGACCATGTGACAGAAGTTTTGTAGTGATAGGACAATGCACAGTGGAGTTATGATAACATCGTGTCCTTTGGCGAAGGAAAATCCTTCGCCGCACATCAATGTTTACACGGTTTGAGGAAACGTCACAATTCTGACCATGATCTAATGACTTGACTGATCTGATTTGAGCTGTATATTGTAAATCAGCCAGGAGCAGTTCATCAAAGTATAAAACATGTCACTTCCTGTAGCCACCAGGGGGCGCTGTAATTTCAAGTCATAATTTCTGTGTAGATGTCATCAGGATGGCACCCTTGTCTTACATGTCTAGTTTGGACTCGATTGGACAATGTATGTCCGAGATACAGAACCTCGTGTTTTGATGGCGTTTAATCAAACTCAAGACGCCACGCCACGGTCACACGGTGTGACGAAAGGTCAATCTCTTAATCACTTTTTATCTCCATCTTGTTGTGATGGCACTGATCTTAATTTGAAGTTAATCTGATGAAAGCCCTGGGACAAGTGCATCAAGTAAAAATGTGGAATATGGAAAAAAAATGGCCACTTAATCCAAAATGGCGGCCTCCCTGTTTGGTCAAGCATACCTATCCAAGATATTTTTTTGTTTGTTATGAAACGACACATGTCCCGATAGATTTGTATAAATGTCGGCCATCGTAGTGCCGGGGTTGCCCTATAGGGGGCGCTGGTCAGTTTTTTTGCCACGCCCATTTCTTAAAACCATATGAATATCTTCAGGGGGGGGCTGTTGTTACACACATGTAGTTTGAGAGAGATAGAATCATGAACACTGAAGTTACAGCAATTTCGTGTTTCACGGCGAGTTGATGAACTTTAATGCCACGCCATTCATATGGCGTTTGACGAAAAGTCACGGTAATCTTATGTCTTCATTGTCAATGTCTTGGGACCCATTTGATACAGTTTGACATGGTTGAGGTCAGTGGATGAGGAGAAATTCATCCAAGTGTAAGACAAGCAAAAAACAAGACATTTCCTGTTGCCACCAGGGGGCGCTGCGGTTTTAAGTCATCATTTATGCATAGATGTCATCAGGCGGGGACTATTGTCTTACATGTCTAGTTTGGACTTGATTGGAACGTGTATGTCCGAGATACAGATGCCCGTGTTTTGATGGCGTGTAACCAATTTTTAACGCCATGCCACGGTCACACGGTGTGATAAAAAAAAAATCCCTCAATCATTTTTTATCTCCATCTTGTTGTGATGACACTCATCTGAATTTGAAGTTGATCTGATGAAAGCCCTGGGACAAGTACGTAAAAGTAAAAATGTGGGATATTGCCAAAATGGCCACTAAAAGCAAAATGGCGGACTTCCTGTTGCGTTTTTCATAATGCTCCATGAGACTTTTTTTCATGACTGGTCACGATACACCTATATCCAGATTTTGATGAAAATCCGTTATGTGGAAACCTAGGGGCTGGTTCCAGGGGGCGCTGTAGAGCCATTTTGCCACGCCCAATTCCAATTACTCCAGAATACTAAAATATCCGCAGACCTTGAATTTCCTGCAAAGTTTCATAACTTTTTGAGCATGTCTAGACCCTGAAAAAGCCCCCCAAAGGGAAATAATAATAATAATAATAATAATAATAAAAATCCTTACAGATTCAATAGGGCCTCTCACCATTCGGTGCTCGGGCCCTAAATATATCTGTTCAAGTAGGCGCTCTGATGTAGCGTGAGAAATTTTGTGTCAATTGGACAATGTTTCCGCAACTTAATTTTCACACTGATCAATAGGTGGCGCTATGATCCTGAACTAATATTCATATATGGAGCTGTTCTATTCAGGATTGTGATCATAGGTCAGTAGTTTGGAGCCGGTTGGATAATGCAGAGTGGATTAACAAAGTACTTCCTGTTTCCTGGCGAATCAGTAGGTGGCGCTATGACACTGAGGAAATATTGACACATAGAGCTGTTCAGGCTTGGACTCTGACCATGTGACAGAAGTTTTGTAGTGATAGGACAATGCACAGTGGAGTTATGATAACATCGTGTCCTTTGGCGAAGGAAAATCCTTCGCCGCACATCAATGTTTACACGGTTTGAGGAAACGTCACAATTCTGACCATGATCTAATGACTTGACTGATCTGATTTGAGCTGTATATTGTAAATCAGCCAGGAGCAGTTCATCAAAGTATAAAACATGTCACTTCCTGTAGCCACCAGGGGGCGCTGTAATTTCAAGTCATAATTTCTGTGTAGATGTCATCAGGATGGCACCCTTGTCTTACATGTCTAGTTTGGACTCGATTGGACAATGTATGTCCGAGATACAGAACCTCGTGTTTTGATGGCGTTTAATCAAACTCAAGACGCCACGCCACGGTCACACGGTGTGACGAAAGGTCAATCTCTTAATCACTTTTTATCTCCATCTTGTTGTGATGGCACTGATCTTAATTTGAAGTTAATCTGATGAAAGCCCTGGGACAAGTGCATCAAGTAAAAATGTGGAATATGGAAAAAAAATGGCCACTTAATCCAAAATGGCGGCCTCCCTGTTTGGTCAAGCATACCTATCCAAGATATTTTTTTGTTTGTTATGAAACGACACATGTCCCGATAGATTTGTATAAATGTCGGCCATCGTAGTGCCGGGGTTGCCCTATAGGGGGCGCTGGTCAGTTTTTTTGCCACGCCCATTTCTTAAAACCATATGAATATCTTCAGGGGGGGGCTGTTGTTACACACATGTAGTTTGAGAGAGATAGAATCATGAACACTGAAGTTACAGCAATTTCGTGTTTCACGGCGAGTTGATGAACTTTAATGCCACGCCATTCATATGGCGTTTGACGAAAAGTCACGGTAATCTTATGTCTTCATTGTCAATGTCTTGGGACCCATTTGATACAGTTTGACATGGTTGAGGTCAGTGGATGAGGAGAAATTCATCCAAGTGTAAGACAAGCAAAAAACAAGACATTTCCTGTTGCCACCAGGGGGCGCTGCGGTTTTAAGTCATCATTTATGCATAGATGTCATCAGGCGGGGACTATTGTCTTACATGTCTAGTTTGGACTTGATTGGAACATGTATGTCCGAGATACAGATGCCCGTGTTTTGATGGCGTGTAACCAATTTTTAACGCCATGCCACGGTCACACGGTGTGATAAAAAAAAAATCCCTCAATCACTTTTTATCTCCATCTTGTTGTGATGACACTCGTCTAATTTTTAAGTTGATCTGATGAAAGCTCTACGACAAGTACATTAAAGTAAAAATGTGGAATTTGGCCAAAATGGCCACTAAATCCAAAATGGCGGGCTTCCTGTTGCATTTTTCATAATGCTCCAATAGACTTTTTTCTATGATTAGTCACGTTACACCAGTGTCTAGATTTTGGGGAAAATCGCTTATGTGGAAACCTAGGGGCTGGTTCCAGGGGGCGCTGTTGAGCCATTTTGCCACGCCCAATTCAAATTACTCCAGAATACTAAATTGTCCGCAGACCTTGAATTTCCTGCAAAGTTTCACAACTTTTTGAGCATGTCTAGACCCTGAAAAAGCCCCCCGAAGGGAAATAATAATAATAACTAGACCCTGAAAAAGCCCCCCGAAGGGAAATAATAATAATAATAAAAATCCTTACAATTTCAATAGGGCCTCTCACCTTTCGGTGCTCGGGCCCTAAAAAAATCCTTACAGATTCAATAGGGCCTCTCACCATCCGGTGCTCGGGCCCTAATAATAAAAATCCTTACAGATTCAATAGGGCCTCTCACCATTCGGTGCTCGGGCCCTAACTAGGGCTACGTTGTAGCACTTGCGGGCCCGAGCACCCGCACGTTGAAGCCTGTTGCGGTCGGTGGAGAGAGCGATCGATGACTAAGCGCACATCATCGATCGAGCATGCACTTCTCCACGTTGCATGCGTTTTGCGCTCTGCGGCAGTAGGTTTGCCAGTAGGTGGCGCCATCACTATTATTACACACAGACTTATAGATCTGTTCAAGTAGCCGCTCTGATGTAGCGTGAGCAGTTTCGTGTCAATTGGAAAATTTTACCACAATGTAATTTTCACACTGATCAGTAGGTGGCGCTATGACCCTGAACTAATGTTTATATATGGACCTGTTCAGATCAGGATTGTGATCATAGGTCAGAAGTTTGGAGCCGGTTGGATAAGGCAGTGTGGATTAACAAAGTACTTCCTGTTTCATGGATAATCAGTAGGTGGCGCTATGACACTGAGGAAATATTGACACATAGAGCTGTTCAGGCTTGTACTCTTATCATGTGACAGAAGTTTGGTAGTGATAGGACAATGCACAGTGGACTTATGAAAACATCGTGTCCTTTGGCGAAGGATGATCCTTCGCCGCACCTCAATGTTTAAATGGTTTGAGGAAATGTCACAATTCTGACCTTGATTCAATGACTTGACTGAGCTCATTTGAGCTGTATATCTTAAAGCAGCCAGCAGCAGTTCATCAAAGAATAAAACATGTCAATTCATGTTGCCACCAGGGGGCGCTGTGATTTCAAGTCATAATTTCTGTGTAGATGTCATCAGGATGGCACCCTTGTCTTACATGTCTAGTTTGGACTCGATTGGACAATGTATGTCCGAGATACAGAACCTCGTGTTTTGATGGCGTTTAATCAAACTCAAGACGCCACGCCACGGTCACACGGTGTGACGAAAGGTCAATCTCTTAATCACTTTTTATCTCCATCTTGTTGTGATGGCACTGATCTTAATTTGAAGTTAATCTGATGAAAGCCCTGGGACAAGTGCATCAAGTAAAAATGTGGAATATGGAAAAAAAATGGCCACTTAATCCAAAATGGCGGCCTCCCTGTTTGGTCAAGCATACCTATCCAAGATATTTTTTTGTTTGTTATGAAACGACACATGTCCCGATAGATTTGTATAAATGTCGGCCATCGTAGTGCCGGGGTTGCCCTATAGGGGGCGCTGGTCAGTTTTTTTGCCACGCCCATTTCTTAAAACCATATGAATATCTTCAGGGGGGGGCTGTTGTTACACACATGTAGTTTGAGAGAGATAGAATCATGAACACTGAAGTTATAGCAATTTCGTGTTTCACGGCGAGTTGATGAACTTTAATGCCACGCCATTCATATGGCGTTTGACGAAAAGTCACGGTAATCTTATGTCTTCATTGTCAATGTCTTGGGACCCATTTGATACAGTTTGACATGGTTGAGGTCAGTGGATGAGGAGAAATTCATCCAAGTGTAAGACAAGCCAAAAACAAGACATTTCCTGTTGCCACCAGGGGGCGCTGCGGTTTTAAGTCATCATTTATGCATAGATGTCATCAGGCGGGGACTATTGTCTTACATGTCTAGTTTGGACTTGATTGGAACATGTATGTCCGAGATACAGATGCCCGTGTTTTGATGGCGTGTAACCAATTTTTAACGCCATGCCACGGTCACACGGTGTGATAAAAAAAAAATCCCTCAATCATTTTTTATCTCCATCTTGTTGTGATGACACTCATCTGAATTTGAAGTTGATCTGATGAAAGCCCTGGGACAAGTACGTAAAAGTAAAAATGTGGGATATTGCCAAAATGGCCACTAAAAGCAAAATGGCGGACTTCCTGTTGCGTTTTTCATAATGCTCCATGAGACTTTTTTTCATGACTGGTCACGATACACCTATATCCAGATTTTGATGAAAATCCGTTATGTGGAAACCTAGGGGCTGGTTCCAGGGGGCGCTGTAGAGCCATTTTGCCACGCCCAATTCCAATTACTCCAGAATACTAAAATATCCGCAGACCTTGAATTTCCTGCAAAGTTTCATAACTTTTTGAGCATGTCTAGACCCTGAAAAAGCCCCCCAAAGGGAAATAATAATAATAATAATAATAATAATAATAATAATAATAATAATAAAAATCCTTACAGATTCAATAGGGCCTCTCACCATTCGGTGCTCGGGCCCTAATAATAAAAATCCTTACAGATTCAATAGGGCCTCTCACCATTCGGTGCTCGGGCCCTAATAATAAAAATCCTTACAATTTCAATAGGGCCTCTCACCTTTCGGTGCTCGGGCCCTAATAATAAAAATCCTTACAATTTCAATAGGGCCTCTCACCTTTCGGTGCTCGGGCCCTAATAAGAGCACTCACTCCCTCTCAAACTCACTCACTCACACTTTCAAACTCACACACTCACTCACAAACTCACTCACACTCTCAAACTCCCTCACTCACACACAAACACATACACTCACACTCTCAAACTCACTCACTCACAAACAAACTCACACATAAACTCACTCACTCATACAACTCAATATTTACACACAGTCTCCAGGTTTCAAGGGAGTGAGACATAAATGCTGATTAGACTCCAATTGGTACATTTTATGTTCCTATACCAGTTTTTCTGTATATAGTTAACTTTAATCATCCACCTGTAAATATTACAATGATATTGTAATTTGTACTAAGAGTATTCACTAATATATGTAATCCAATTGGTACAGTTTTTCTTTGTATATAGTTATTTTTAATCATCAACCACTTGTAAATGTCTCAAGAACTTGAATTTTGTATTAAGAGTATTCACTAATATACATCTCATATCATTGTCATACATCATCACATCATCTGTCAAACTGTTGTTTTTAAAGGGCAATTAAATATTGTTTATCCCTAAAACAATGGTATCTTTTGGGTTCTTTTATTGGGATAGTTACCGAAAGCTTCTGGCACCTACAGCCCCACCTAGGATAATTTTCACCAGCCGCCACTGCATAGAAGATACAAAATAAAACCATGGTAGGGACCTTTTATTTGGGGTTTTTTCAATTTTGCAAAGCTTGATCTATTCAGTACACTTTTTAACGTAAAAGGTGAACATGGATAACACTGTTTAAACACATGAACATGTAAAGGAGAATACTTACAACAAAATAGTCACCCATCTTTCTGTTTCACATATAAAAAGTCACATGTTCCATTGTTTTCAGCAGGAGTTTTATGGTAAAGATGGGAGGGGAAAGAGGGATCAAATAAAAGTCAAGTTCCTCCCTGTGTTGTGGTTAAGCTTCATACATGATGTTTCTAAAGGTGATGTTGAACTCTGCCAAGGTTTTTGTTTGTGACAGGCTAGGGTCGCTGTCTTCAGAACTACTGAACAATCCGAACAACCCACAAATCTTTTATCAGCAGATTCTGAACCACACGCCAGAATCTTCACGAGGTTAACATAATGACCTGCTGGAATTTGCCAAAACAGGAATTGCTGCTGCAGAACCCATGGTTGGAGCTGGGAATGCTGTTCCCTGAGTTCTGTGGGGAATGTTATCACCAGGAATTGTGTAAAATTGCATTGGCCAAGGTAACAGAGGATGATTGGGGGTTGTTTAAATGATATGTTGGAAGATGGCATTGTATTTAAAAGATGAATTGAATTTTTGCATTCATGACATTAAACACTGATTTCCTTTTGTTGAGAGACGACAGAATGGATGCTTCAGCAGAGGGGACTTTATTTGAGGGGGTAATGTCTGCAGATCTAGATGAAGTTGATGGAGCAGCAAAGCTATTCTATGCGTGAACTTTGCCTTTACCCTAAAGAGGAGCCATGATTGCCTTAATGATTGTCCAGGTTTTCTTGAATCAGGAGGTAATCGGAGTGTTATTCATTGTTGAGGCCTGAATGAACTTAAATGTGGTGGGCATACAACTTTTCTAAAATGCAGTGCACAGGCCAGCTGACAAGACATTTGTGGGTGACTCTTGAGCTACAGTGCAGATGCAAGGCTTCAGATTCATTCTGAAGGTAAACCTTGATGGACCGGGCCTTAGTTTGGGGGATGTATCAGAGGATTCTCTGAATCGTAGATGGCAAGAGACATGGCTAACAACAGAACCATGAGGTAGGCATGCTAACTAGCTGAATCAACCGGCCGCAATACCGACACAAGGGCAGCAGGGACAAAATAATTGATGGGAAATTTTGTAAATAGATTGGAGGTTGTGAAATATCATGGTGTGAAAATACATAATGGCAAGTAAAAGTTTCTATTTATTTTTTAGCACTGTGAGTAAACATATATAAAGTACTACTGATCACTGTGGCAATAGACAATGCCATCGGGGTCTCCACCCACAGCCAGAGACAAGGTGTTGCTTTTCAGCATACTTTTTATTAACTCGGAAATAAACTCACAACAGTGAACCTAAACACTTCAGCAGTTTCTGCTTGGCATTTAGCTTTGGAGCTCAGCATCGTCATCCCATGTGTGTCCCCACCACTGCTGCCTTTTGAATCCAGGGAGAGTTGATTGGCCAACTAGTCTCAGCTGGGCCAAGGCCCTCTCCCTGGTTCACCCAGAGCTTCTCTGAGCCACCTCCACCTCCACAATAACTCACTTCTTTTGGAATTATCAGATGAGGAAAATTTAACTTTGACAATGAGAGCTTCACATTCTGCGAATTAAGTGAAGAAATAAGACTGAACGCAAGAAAATTCAGGAACCATCGTCATTGTTGCAGCATATGTGCTGCCCCTATACAAAATACATGTAAAATGTTTGACATGTATTTTGACTTTATAGTTATGTCCATGTCCACTATCGTGCAAGGAGGTGGGGTTTATGACCTATACCAGCCACTAGGCCAGCCACCAGGGTGTTGTGTTATTTTTGTGTTGTTCATCTTTAAGTCTAAGCTTGAACAGGTCCTTCTGGGGCATGTTTTACTGCGACAAATTAACAAATGAAGGCATTGGCCCTCTGCTTTAAGTATCGATATTCTTGGTCTCTCTGCATTACTACATAATATTATCTGCTGATGAAATTCTCAGAAGTGAAGCTATTGAATGCATCAGCAGAGTCCTCTGAAATGGCATCTCTACCTCGGGATTCTCAAACACGAATGAAACTTGTAATGAAATTATAGTGGGTGAAGTGTCCGCCTCACATCCAGAGATCATAAATAACCCAGTATGAACTACAGACTTCCTCCTCGTCCTCGTCCCCTCCTCCCTTTTGTCCTGTCCGACACAACACCAATCCATCTCTTCTTAAAAAAAAAAAAGGCCAATATGATATTTTCTCTCCTCTCCTCTTGCCCTCCAGCGTCCTTCACTCTACTCCTTTGAACTGTCCTCCAGACCTTAACATTAACTTTCTCCTAAGGTACCATTTATCACAGATTGGATACTATCTAGTTCCTCTGGAGGGTACTCCATCTGAGTCCGCACTGGAGCAGAATCTCGGAGCTCTCAACAATTTCTTTCTGGTTATCTCTTTCACTATCATAAGACCTCTGATGCTAACTGATGCACACATAGTCAGGGTGGTCAGAGAAGGACAGAATAACATCACAGAGGGTTCAGCAGTCACTTAAGCAGTGAAATAAGCATAGAAAAGCATACAGATTGTTAATCAAGATCCTCTATCTCTGCATTTCTATTAACTTTAATAGTTACTAAACAATAACAAATCCATCCAGACCACATAAGGTAAAACTATGGCTGGATCAAAGCATGTTGTGTTAAAGATTGGTCCTACATTATGAAAATAAAACAGTGGTTCAAATAACATAGTGCTGCATTATATTGTTTCTGGCCACTTTCATTAATTCTGCGCTCTAAAGTGAAGAGAAGCAAGCCTGACCCGACTTGGTTCACAAATAACAGTCAGCAGCAAACTGGGAGCTGTATAGTTAACTATTCATATTGAATGTTAATGAGGTAGCTTCCCCCGTGGCAAGTCAACACGCTTGACTCTTAAAATACATTCAGACCCAACACCAACCATCCTGACATGTGCTTATCGTTCTCCACTTTCATTATCCTCAGACCCCAGAGGTGACCACGTCCTCCACCACTGATTGGCTGTCTGCTCCCAGCATTACCTCATCACCCTAGGCCTTAGAAGGATAGAGGATGGCTTTTTTCTCAAGGATCTGCCCCTCTCTCCCAGGTGTGTGCACAATGTGAGTGTTTTCATTGAATTATTCTTATCTTCTCATGCTGAAGATACAACAATACAGGTAGTTAAGTTAAGCAATCCGTTGCTGTTTGAGGTTTGATGGTATTTAAACATTGACTGAATATAGTCGTTAACAACTCAACCTGCATTGAGCTAAGTTGATTTAACACTCTGTTGAACTTCAGTTAGAACTGTTGCTTTAATGCTGTCTGAACTGTAAGAGAAAGGTGTGTCGTGCTGAGTTACTCCTTTGATGAATCATATGTTAAACCACCAGAGGAACATAAATAATTCTGGGCTCTATGCAACAGATGATTGTTGTGTGGACCATAAGCCAGGTAGCATGGATCACCAAATCCCACCAGATACAATTATACAGTCATGACTTTAACACATATTTTTTACCTGCACATTTGCATGGGCATGATGGCTACCTCACATATCCTGTGTACACTTGGTTGTGCGAGTTCTCAGAAATAAAGGCTACAAGTATAATAGACGCATCAAACACATGAACAGTGTAGGGGCAGTGCGACATAAAGTTTAAATTTTCTATACTGTTTGAGTCGAGCTAAACAACCAAGTTCACAATCTCCTGCACGTGTATGATGTGTCATTGCTGATTTGCTGCAACAAACATGCTTGTCAAAATAGCAGGCAACGAACCAGTATCAAAAACTAATGGATACACATCAGAGACTGTGTATCCATTAGTCAGTGGCAGCAGTGCAGATGGCTTGTTTTGCTATTATTACTGATAACATCATGCAAACCAGTAGTGTTTCAATCTGAGGTCTCAGGTTGTAGCGTTAGACATCTCTGCAGCAGTCTATCGTTTGACAGTCACCAGAGTGGTTAGCTAATAGCTTCCAGTAGCTAACATTCACGGGGGAAAAAGCACAGCACACCTGCGTCTCTCTGGTCTGTGAACTCAAGAGACCATTTATTCTGCGCATGCGCACAACAGCATCCCGATGCGTTCAGGCACAACAGGTTCTTATTTGACATCACTGCATGGGCTATTTAACATGACATTGATACTCATATTATCAAATATGCTCAACACTCCCACTCAAAGACATGTGTATAGCTCTCTATAGTGGTAAATAAAAACCAAAAATACATAACTTCAAAACATTTACATCTGCCAGTTCACATTACTCTCCAAACAAATACCCCTTGAAACTCTCAAACTTAGCCTTTGTCACTGGCTTGGTAAAGACATCAGCTACCATGTTTGCAGTAGGACAGTATTCTATAGATATTTGCCCTTCTGCGTGTGCAGACCGTACAAAGTGATACTTTATATCAATGTGTTTGCTTCTCTGTCTGCATACTGGGTTCTTAGATAAAGCTATCGCACCCTGGTTGTCCTCGTATATCTTGACTGGTACATGCTGGTTACTACTATCTATTCCTCTAAGTAGTTGTACAAGGTACATACTCTCTTGAGTAGTAGCTGCTAGTGCCATGTACTCAGCTTCGCAGGTGGATAATGCCACCGTTGGCTGTTTTCTACTCTTCTAAGATATAACTGGACCATTCTCAGTTAAGCTGAAACAGTATCCACTTGTGCTCCTCCTATCATCTCTATCGGCTGCCCAATCAGCATCACTATATCCCTCCAACTGTAGTAGGCTTCCCTCACATTTCTGATAGTGTAGTGCTTTATCTATAGTACCCTTTAAATACCTCAGTAGGTGTTTTGCTGTAGCCCAATCCTGTTGTTTTGGTTCTGCTAGGTATTGAGATAATTTACTAACAACCCAGCTCAGGTCGGGTCTGGTACATGTCATAATGTATATCAAGCTGCCTATTATCTCTCTATATCCTGTTGAATCAATAACTTCACCCTCACTGTCAAAGTTTAACTTTTGCTCACATGGGGTGGATCTCGGTTTGCATTCGGACATTCCAAATTTTGATAATATCTTTTCTATGTGTCTCTTTTGAGTCATTTTGATCTCTCCCTCACTCTGTCTGAAATCGATACCCAGGAAGTGATTAAGTGGACCCATATCTTTCATCTTAAACCTTCTCTTCAACATTTCTTTTACATCATGGAGTAAGGTGTCGTTACTCGCTGCTATGATTAAGTCATCTACCCATACTAACAGAATCACTTTCTCATTCTCAGATTTTCTGCTGTAGACACAATGATCAGCATCATTTTGCACAAAACCATTCACTGTAAGGTGATCATGCAGTAACATGTTCCAGTTACGCCCGGACTGTGTTAAACCATACAATGACTTGTTGAGTTTACACACTAAGTGTTCTCCTGTTTTTGACTTGATCTCAAAACCTTCCGGTTGCTCCATATATACCTCACAGTCCATTGGAGCATGGAGGTAAATGGTTTTCACATCCATTTGGTGTAGGGTAAGATCTTCCTGTACAGCCACCTGCATTAATGCTCGCACAGAGGTCATGTTGGCTGTTGGTGAAAAAGTCTCTTTATAGTCTATCCCTTCCACTTGACCATATCCCTTTGCGACATATCTGGCTTTACAGGTCTCAGATCCATCTGGGCTCTCTTTCACTGCATATACCCAGCGACCTCCCAAAAAATTGCCTCTTGGCAGTGGGGTCAGAGTGAAAGTGTCATTCTCTGTCAAAGAGTTCATCTCCTCTTTCATCGCGTCAGCCCACAACGTCCTCGGCCGCGTCCCGTTCCTCGCTGCGGTGCGTCCCATTTTCGTTCCTCTCTTCTCACCTGGTATCCGTCAGGACATGTCCTGGCCATGTGTCCCTTTTTACCGCACGTGTAACACTCGACATCAGCCAGGTCCATTTTCTTTCCTCTTCCTCGTCCACTCGTTGCCCCGCTAATCTTCATCACGTTGTCATCTTCAACATTTACGTCACTCTTCCCATATTTTTCAGTGCTCTCGTAACTGCGCAGTTTGGTTTTAAACTCGCCGAACGTGACAGTGTCATTTGTCTGGGTGATGTTCACGACGAATGGCTTGTAAGATTCAGGTAGCCCCTTTACCACCATAGCAATCTGAAGCCCGTCGCTAATATGCTCGTCTGCTCTTCTCAATGACGTGAATATAGTCTCTGCTCGAATAATATAGTCAGTTACCGTTTCATTGCTGGCCTTATGGGGCGAGGAAAGTTCACAATACAAACTCACAACACAGGGTTTGTCCTTTCCCGCGTAGTGCTCGCGGAGAATTCCCAGTGCTTTTCTTCCGTCACGTTTCGCGTCCCTCATTACCAGTGATAAGCTCTTGTTGTCCAGACATTGCACAAGCTCTGCATATGCCTCACCGTTCTTTTCCTCATCTTCCGCGAGTGCTGCTTCGTCCTCCTCGTCTATCAGCGGGTCCACCAGGATAACTTCTCTGAGGCGACGTAACTCCATATGGGCGAGGAATCTCGTTTCCCAGAGCTCGTAACTTTTCTCATCTCTGTCGAATAAAAGTCTGAACCACCTCTGGCCTGAATGACTGGGCCCATAACCTGTAGCGTTAGACATCTCTGCAGCAGTCTATCGTTTGACAGTCACCAGAGTGGTTAGCTTCCAGTAGCTAACATTCACAGGGGGAAAAGCACAGCACACCTGCGTCTCTCTGGTCTGTGAACTCAAGAGACCGTTTATTCTGCGCATGCGCACAACAGCATCCCGATGCGTTCAGGCACAACAGGTTCTTATTTGACGTCACTGCATGGGCTATTTAACATGACATTGATACTCATATTATCAAATATGCTCAACACAGGTGCGATCTCTAGAGGTAACTGCCAGTAAAACATATTGCACATAAAATGTATGCCTAACTCCGGGTTCACACCGGACGCGGAAGCGACGCCAAAGCGTGGCGTAAGCGCAGCGCCAAGCCTCTGGCTCCCATCCACTCCCATGTTAAACCATTGTGCTGGTCCCACGGACGCTGAGGCGCCGCGCCACGCCGCGGCTGCCTAGCGCCGTGAATTGATCGTGTCGGCATCGAGTCTTTTTTTCGCGACAGGAAACACTGACGCTCAGTCATTTATGTTTATGGTTTTCTATTTCCTGTTTTATTTTGTAGCCCCGCTGTCACTGTCTTGTTTCAGCTTCTCACTTCCTGTCTTTAATTGTCTTCTCAATCCTCATGTGTTTCACCTGGTGTAATTGCCCCGGCCTTCCTGCTTTGTATTTAAGCCTCTGTTTCCCTTTGTCTGGTGTCGGGTTGTACTCGTTGTTTTCTCCACACGTCGTAAGAGATGGTTTGTTTGTTCCTGCTGTTTCGTCCAGCTTCTCCTGCTTCCTCGTTCCTTGTTCTCCGTGCGCCTTGTCGCCAGTGTAACTTTTGTTAGTATTCCTGTTTTGTTTTTGTCTTATTTAAGACCTTTTTGGATATTAAATCCCTTTTTGTTATAACCTCTGCATCCTGGGTCCATCTCCTCCCTCAAACCGTAACAAACACACTGAAAAATGATTTTAAACGATATAGATGACATATTTTATATGATAAATTATCAAATATGCATCCCATACTTTGAATTCCCCTTCTGTTGTCCTGGAGTTTTAATTTTACCACTTTTACCAACCACATTATTAAATGTCCCCCTCTGCCCATCCACTACAGCCACACAAGCAGTCATACAGATAAAAAGAGAGAGGGGGGGGGGGCTACGTATTCTCCACATAGGCTTGAGTGGTGAATACGTAATTTACCCTCGACACCCGACATTTAGCGGAGAACTTCTTCAACATGGATGACATTAAATTAATAATTGAAGTGGAGAAGTAACTTGAGTTGTATGATTCTCAGCATATGTTTTATAAAGACAGCACCAAAAAAGACACATGTTGGGACGCTGTTGCAGTTAATGTTGGAGCAACAAGTAAGTATATGCTTGAAAAAAATGATTAAATTTCATCAAAGTAAAGGTACTTTTACTTGAGTACAACATTTCAGTTCTTTTTACACCTCTGTTGGTTTATTGGAAAATGTGGTCTTGCCCCAGTTCAGTCAGACAACTCACGTTCGATCATGTAATATATTTATTACAACAGATTTAGTGTTTGGCGTCTAGGCTCCAACTTAATCACTTCCCCATATGATTACACAGGAATGATGGGAGTGATGAGCAAATACTTGTAACCCCCCCAAAACTGCACATATTCGGAGCCTGACGTACGGATCGGTATCTGCTATGTGTGCGCCATTCGACGCCGCGGCGTGGCCATTCTCCGTAGGGGCATTAGCCTGAAGGAGAATATGCTACCTAGTGAAACTGTTATGTGTGCCATTCACCGCCGCGCTGTGGTCATTCGCTGTAGGCACATTGTCTGCGGGGGAATATACTACCTAGTGAGGTTCCCTATACAGGAATATAGTGAACTTGGCACATGGCAACATATGCACCGGAATTTCAGACTTTAAGCCCAGCAAACCACCTGAAATGCAATAATATAATCAGTCTGCAAAGCACATACAAATTATTCACTCACATGTTTTGTTTGTATAGCCAATATTCAAAAACATGATTCGTTTCATCAGGCTTAACGAGTGCGACATCCTGTCCTTAACCCTCGACAAGAGTAAGGAAAAACTACCAAAAAAAAACCCCATAAACAGGGGAAAATGTAGAAACCTCAGAGAGAGCCACATGTGAGGGATCCCTCTCCCAGGATGGACAGGAACGGATGTATGCCACGACAAGGGTGCAATGAATCCCTTGGCATCGTTCGCATTGTGTCGTCATGGATACTTTATTAATCTGAATTTCCCTCGGGATTAATAAAGTATCCATCTATCTATCTATCATCATTTGAGGGGATGAAGGCGCGCCGAAACACGCCTGTGACTACCCCGGACGCGGAGACGTGATGGATCCCGAGATCTGACATGCAACAAAGGAATTATGCAGCGGAGATTACATTTTAAAACATCAAGGCTGCAGATGATGTTTGAGAGTCAATATCCCTTCTTGTGGTGTCCAACCTTGATGATGGAGTGTTGCAGTCATAGCAGTGCCACATCTTAGGGAGTGCGGGGAACAGCATCCAGGTGTTAGGCCTCAGCTCTGGCAGGGATGGCGAAGCTTTGAGGAGATCTCGTCATGCATTTTCAACCATTGTTGGTAGGCAAGGGTGTCGTCAGATGGGTTGAAGAGGGATGCAAGCGTTTGATCATAGAGGAGAAAGAACAGAAAGCAGTATTATTCTTAGCAATGATAATTCAGAAGTCCTGACAAGATCTATCAGACTTGTCGTGAACATATGTTCTTCTACGACTAGAGAGGATAAGGTCATGTAGAGGATTAAATGAGGCAGATTCTTGGCAGATTTCCTATTAAACTGCTTCTGTTATCGTATACTCTGACTCACCTTGACAACAATTCAGTAATATGTAAATATAAAGCCAAGGTAAATGTTAGTTAAGACTTCCGTTATCGTATACTCTGACTCACCTTGACAACAATTCAGTAATATGGAAATATAAAGCCAAGGTAAATGTTAGTTAAGACTGTCATCATTGAGGCTTCATAGATTTTCTATTGTATTAGCATTGACGCATGATAAAGTTATTGGTTATTGATCTATTCACTGCTCTGTAGGAATTGGATGAATACCATGGGGTCAAGACGCTCGGGTTTGGTTGGACAGACATTAATGAAGACTCCCCCAAAACGGCTGTGGTCTAAACTTCCTCTCTATGGGCAGATATTTAATTTATTTATATTGTGATTAATTAAATTTATTTATATCAGGGTATCCACGGGGTCTTGAAAAGTATTAAAAGTGGATAAATCCATTTAGACCTCTACAGACCAAAGAGTATCTGTTATGTGTGAGCCATTCGCCGCCGCGGCGTGGCAATTCTCTGTAGGCGCATTGGCCTGCAGGAGAATATACTACATAGTGAAGTGTTACGTGCCCCTTTTTGCTTTGTTTTTTCAATGTGAATAGCATATTTGTCCAAAGATTGTTTAAAGTTGAAGTGAATTCATTTATTGTAGTCCTCACGACAGCGCAACAAAATATCTGGCATTCAATATATATAATATATAATGTGTGTGAGTAGCTTAATTTGTAATATTTTTTATACCACTACTACCTAGAAAGTGTCAGACACTCAGTGCGTGAAGTAAAATAAAACTGGTTAGAGCCAACTGACGGTTTAAAAAAAAAAAAAAAAAACTCCAACGACCAGCAGAGAGAGAGAGCGAGAGAGAGAGAGTAGCCAGACGCTAGAGAGTAGTCAGACACTCAATGCGTGAAGTAAAAAAAAAAATCTCCGACAGGCAGAGACGCAACGCGAGTCGCTTTCTACCAGCACCACGTCTGAACGAACCCACGTTTAACAGAACTCTACTGGTTAATAAGTAAGTACAAACTGAAATAAAAACAAACTTCAAGCTGAAGAAACCCTAAACGTTAACGGAAAAGACCCGCGAACCTGAGTGACTGAGAGACAGAGAGCTGTTCTGTGAGTGAGTGAGCAGAGCGTTGTGTGAAGGGGAGGAGCGCTGTGACGCTATGTGAGGATTTTCATTCAGTTCGAGCACAGATATTGACTCGTATTACTCGTATAATACTCGTGCTCTGCAAAAGTGCTTTATCCGTACCGGATACTCGTTTCAGCCGAGTATCCGGCTCATCTCTAGTAGACAGTCACGGTATCGTGTGAAAGGTAAATCAAATATCAGGAGCAGAAGGCAAGGAGCTAGTCCTTCAAAAAGGATCATCATCCGTTGTTTGGAAGTTTTGGAATTTGGTTATCATCAATTTAAAAGTGATGATAACCAAGAACAAATCATGCACAGAGTGCGTTTACACCGCGTTCCACATTATTATGCAAATTGGATTTAAGGGTCATAAACATTCATTTTTTAGTTTTTGAATTAAACTCATGGATGGTATTGTGTCTCAGGGCTATTTGGATGATTGAAATCAATCTCAGACACCTGTGATAATTAGTTTTCCAGGTGAGCCCAAATAAAGGAAAACTACTTAAGAAGGATGTTCCACATTATTAAGCAAGCTACATGTTTCAGGCAAAATGGGGAAGAAAAAGGATCTCTCTGCTGCTGAAAAGCAGCAAATAGTGCAATACCTTGGTCAAGGTATCACAACATTGGATATTTCCAAAAGAATTGCGCGTGATCATCGGACGGTGAAGAAATTTGTCACTGATTCACAGCACAAGCGGGTTCGTTCAGACAAAGGCAAAATAAGGAAGATTTCTGCCAAACAAATGCGTAGGGTTAAGCAAGCAGCCATTAAAATGCCATTGAATAGCAGCAAACAGGTGTTTGAAGACGCTGGTGCCTCTGGAGTCTCGCGAACTTCAAGATGTAGGATGCTCAAGAGGTTTGCAAGTGTCCTGTTATTCGGCCACCCCTAAACCAAGCTCACAAGCAAAAAAGGTTGCAGTGGGCTCAGGACTACATGAAGACTAACTTCCAAACTGTTTTGTTTACGGATGAGTGCCGTGCAACCCTTGATGGTCCTGATGGATGGAGTAGAGGATGGTTGGTGAATGGTCACCATGTCCCAACAAGGCTGAGACGTCAACAAGGAGGTGGCAGAGTCATGTTTTGGGCCGGAATCATGGGGAGAGAGCTGGTAGGCCCCTTCAGGGTCCCTGACGGTGTGAAAATGACCTCGGCAAAGTACGTAGAGTTTCTGACTGACCACTTTCTTCCGTGGTACAAAAAGAAGAACCATGCCTTCCGAAGCAAAATCATATTCATGCATGACAATGCACCATCTCATGCTGCAAAGAATACCTCTGGGGCATTGGCTGCTATGGGCGTAAAAGGAGAGAAACTCATGGTGTGGCCCCCATCTTCCCCTGACCTTAACCCTATTGAGAACTTTTGGAGCATCATCAAGCAAAATATCTATCTATGGCAGTTCACATCCAAGCAGGTGCTCTGGGAGGCTATTATGGCATCCTGCAAAGACATTAAAGCAGAAACTATCAAAGAACTCACAATTTCAATGGATGCAAGAATTGTGAAGGTGATATCAAAGAAGGGGTCCTATGTTAACATGTAACTTGACCTGTTAAGATGTTTTTGATTAAAACTTTTTTTGATTTCAGTAAATATGACCTCTTAATGCTGCAAATTCAACAAATGACAATTTTTAGTTCTTTACAACATATAAAATATCTTGAAACTTTGAAACTCAGAAACTCTGCATAATAATTTGGAACACTGCATTTTGAGTTTTTTATTTTTGAAAAAAATACTGTTATCATTGGGAGGTTTGTTCAATAAAATTTGAATTATACTCTAACAGTTGATGACTTGAAAATTATACTGACTGGCTGTGCATTACTATTTAGGAAAATCGGAGCAAAGTGTAATTTGCATAAAAATGTGGAACGCGGTGTAGAGTTGTGTCTGCGCCGCATAGCAATACAACTACCTCGTTTAACCACCTGAAAAATCCCCACAAATCATAGTACGACGAGTGCATTAAGGCTAAAGCTAACGTTACTTCACTGAATCTCCGTCCATTTCCAACGTCAACAGAGAAAACCATAAACGACCATACATAGCGCGACGGCGTATCCATCCACCTCACGAAGACACACTGAAATAACGGATGCGATCACATTTCATTTGGCCAAAGACATGTGTCCAATAAATACTGTGAGCAATGAAGGTGCAATTATTTCTCCAAACAGGCCTTACCTGCACTAAAATAAAAAACGGGGTAAATACAAAGGGATGTCACAGCTGTCGAGTATTTTCGCGACTACGACTGACCTATGGTCAATCACAACAATGGAGCCGTACATGTCCCTGACAATTCACTGCATCGATTGTAATTTGCAATGAAGAGTCGATGCTTACAGACGTCATTTTTTCCCATAAGAACCCACTGGAGAGTCGATTGCCCAGGAACTGATTAAAGATGTGTACATTAGCTGGAATGTAGCACAACATGGAAGTGAAAGCAGTATTTATGTGCATTTAAACATGAAAATGCAATAAAAGATATTGTTCCTAAAATTTATGAATAATCATGATCTTAATATTGATCTAAATCAGAGGTCTTCAACAGGGGGTCCGCGGTGGTACTGCAGGGGGGTCGCGAAATGTGATTGATTAGACAATTTTTAAAATTTTTTATATATTTTTATTTTCGAACCAATTTTTTCCCAACATCTTAAATATCTTTAAATACACATTTACATTCATCCAACATATTGTGAGGCTGATTTGACCCTCTGCCTGACAACCTCCATCCGTCCAAGATTAGATAAGTTGTGTGCTACCCATCAGGGTCCGACATCTCACTAATGTGGGCGTATGTGTGCCATCCACAGATGGCTTGAGGATTCACTGTCTCTTCTACATGCATGTTTGAAATAAAACATGAATCTGTGAATTACTTTAATAGCTCAGTGTTGTATGCAAGATGTATATTTATAAATGGCAGTGGCATGGCCACACTGTACCTTGCACATGTTTAAATTAAAAACATGAATAAATGACCCCTTGTAATATTTGATAAGCTTAGTATTGATTGCACAATAACAGGGTAGCTTTGTTTATACAAGGCACTAGGCCCAGTTTAATATAAAACACAATTTTATAGGGGAGAGCGGGGTAATGTGGGACATCAGGTAATGTGAGAAACCCCCTGTATCTAGGCAACGGAACACATTTGTGGTCATTTGACTATTATGTTTTCAAGCCCCTCCCATTCCCCCCTTGCCATGAAGGAGAAGTTGGTGATGGTGCTGTGGAAAGTATGTTTTTTCACAAAAAATTGTTTTTTGCATGTAAAAGTAAATTCTCTTGCTTTGAACTTAATCAACTGTTGTGTCAAAACAAATTGAATCAGGTAGAAAAACTTATATCATACATGTTGGTGAACTTCCAACATATAAAACCATGTGATTGATGCTAGCTGAAGATTAGGCTGAATTGCTAAGAGATGTTGTTTTTTCTAAAACGGTGGCTGTGGGGTAAAGTGGGACAAATGCTGTGGGGTAAAGTGAGACAGTGTCTCACTTTACCCCACCATGAAGCACAAGTTAAGTTTAGTCTTAAACATATTCTAGTGTTATATTACATTATATATGTTTTATTTTTAATGTCATGAACATTGTAGAAAAGCCATCATGCCAAGAAACTATACACCAGGAAGACAACCTGGGGCCAAACACCTCTCGCAGAGATGGAGAGTGTAGCCGCTGAGGTCATGCAAGGAATAACCTTAAGAAAAGCTGGAAGGGATATAAATATTGATAAGACAACCCTCAAAAGATTCATAAAGAAAAAAGAGAAAGGGAAAGTAAAATCAGTATCCTGGGGTGCAGTAGCTGAGGTAAAGAGAATATTCACAGATGAGATGGAGGAGGAGCTTGCCAAACACTTGAAACAACTAGCTGACCAGTTCCATGGCCTTTCTCCAGTTAAGTGCCGTGAACTGGCATTTGAATACGCAGAGAAAAAAAATATCCCTGTCCCTGCCAATTGGACAGAGAAACAATGTGCAGGTAAGCTAGGGTCTGCAAGAGATCACATGAATCATAATAATCCTAAATGTGCTTAATTGACCAATCCCTATGATTCTGTTACTAGTCCTATATTAGTGGTTGTCAATCTAGCTGTCGGTATTTGAACTATTACAACATGTGTTGTTATGGTAGTTTTAAAGTGGAAAAAGTTAGTGGACCACTTTACCCCGTAGCTGGGCTAAAGTGGGACACAAGACCACTTTTTTTAAAACAATCATATTTTCACTGCCCTTTGTCCTGAAGACATTCTGATAATTTCCATTGCTAGAAAACATCCTGAATCAATGGGAAATGTGTACATTTTACTGATATCAGTTTAGCTCGCCTAGAGGGGAGCAAATGTAAAAGATGTCCCACATTACCCCGCTCTCCCTTACTGTATATATATATACAGTGCCTTGCATAAGTATTCACCCCCTTTGGACTTTTCTACATTTTGTCATGGTATAACCACAGATTAAAATTTATTTCATCGTGAGTTTATGTAATGGACCAACACAAAACAGTGCATCATTTGGAAGTGGGGGGAAATATTACATGGATTTCACAATTATTTACAAATAAAAATCTGAAAAGTGTTGAGTGCATATGTATTCACCCCCTTTACTGTGAAACCCCTAACAAAGATCTGGTGCGACCAATTGCATTCACAAGTCACATTTGCAAGTCACATAATTAGTAAATAGGGTCCACCTGTCTGCAATTTAATCTCAGTATAAATACACCTGTTCTGTGACGGACTCAGAGTTTGTTGGAGATCATTACTGAACAAACAGCATCATGAAGACCAAGGAGCTCACCAAACAGGTCAGGGATAAAGTTGTGGAGAAATATGAAGCAGGGTTAGGTTATAAAAAAATATCCAGAGCTTTGAACATCTCTCTGAGCACCATAAAATCCATCATAAGAAAATGGAAAGAATATGGCACAACCGCAAACCTACCAAGAGGAGGCCGTCCACCCAAACTGAAGAGTCGGACAAGGAGAAAATTAATCAGAGAAGCAACCAGGAGGCCCATGGTTACTCTGGAGGAGTTGCAGAGATCCACAGCTTAGGTGGGAGAATCTGTCCACAGGACAACTATTAGTCGTCTACTCCACAAATCTGGCCTTTATGGAAGAGTGGCAAGAAGAAAGCCATTGTTGAAAGGGATCCATAAAAAATCCCGTTTGGAGTTTGCCAGAAGCCATGTGGGAGACACAGCAAACATGTGGAAGAAGGTGCTCTTGTCAGATGAGACCAAAATTGAACTTTTTGGCCTCAATGCAAAACGCTATGTGTGGCGAAAACCCAACACTGCCCATCACCCTGAGCACACCATCCCAACAGTGAAACATGGTGGTGGTAGCATCATGCTGTGTGGATGCTTCTCTTCAGCAGGTACAGGGAAACTGGTCAGAATAGAGGGAAAGATGGATGGAGCCAAATACAGGGAAATCCTTGAAGAAAATCTGGTGCAGTCTGCAAAAGACTTGAGACTGGGGCGGAGGTTCATCTTCCAGCAGGACAATGACCCTAAACATACAGCCAGAGCTACAAAGGAATGGTTTGGATTAAAGAATGTTAATGTCTTAAAATGGCCCAGTCAAAGCCCAGACCTCAATCCAATAGAGAATCTTTTCTCTATTGGAGACTTGAAGATTGCGGTTCACAGACGGTCTCCATCCAATCTGACTGAGCTTCATCTTTTTTGCCAAGAAGAATGGACAAACCTTTCCATCTCTAGATGTGCAAAGCTGGTAGAGACATACCCCAAAAGACTTGCAGCTGTAATTGCAGCGAAAGGGGGTTCTACCAAGTATTGACACAGGGGGGTGAATACTTATGCACCCAACAGATGTCAACTTTTTTGTTCTCATTATTGTTTGTGTCACAATAAAATGTATTTTGCACCTCCAAAGTACTATGCATGTTTTGTTGATCAAACGGGAAAACGTTTATTTAAGTCTATTTGAATTCCAGTTAGTAACAGTACATAATGGGAAAAAGTCCAAGGGGGGTGAATACTTATGCAAGGCACTGTATATATAGTAGGGGGTCCCTGCTCCATCTCTTGCCAAGTTTGGGGGTCCTTGGCCTGAAAAACGTTGAAGACCCCTGATCTAAATAATCGTGATTATGACTTTGGCCATAATCGTTTAGGCCTTACACCAACGCTGCGCGCAGAAGTGTTGTGGTGTCTCGACACAACAGTAAACCACCACTCTCTCACATCCAATGAAGGATGTTCAGAAATTTTCAAAGAAGGTTTCCCGAGTCGGACATCGCCAAGACGTTCATCTGCGGAAAGGAAAACCCGGGTACATGACCAAATTCGGAATAGCACCATACATAGAGCTAATGCTTGTTGATGACGTCAACAAGGCTGGGCAGTTTGTGCTGTTGTTGGATGAGAGCCTCAATCCACAAAGAATAATAACCCGATGTCCACGTTCGATACTGGCAGATGGTCATTTTTTTTTCTTCAGGTGAAAAAACAGGCTAGTTTCCCTGTGTTTGTCAGCTGAAAACTTTGTTGCATTAAAGATATGTCACATGGTGGCTCTTTTTGAGAAAATTGTAGCATTATATTGGTCACAGTTAACCTAATATGTATTATTTATGCTGCAAAATAGTATTACTTTAATTATTTAAAGTATTATAAAAGTTCCAATTGCAAAGTTGACTGAACCATTTACTGCTCACTGTGACTGTGAACACCACAAGTAGATTATGACCACCAACAGTAGATTCTGACATTTATTTCCTCAAAGTGCACCAGATCGTAGTTGACAAAGCAAAGACAAAATAGTTGCCCGCGAATTTGATAGTCGATCATTCGTTAGTTACCTCATAGCGCGTGTTATTCGTGCAGCTGTAATAAACTTTGTTTTACCGGAGGTGCTGATGGAAGTAGCTGAGGAGTGAGCCATCTCGCTCCCTTCCTATCCCTGAAACTCGGGCATGTGCAATGCGACAAATATAGCACATGGCGCGTCCGTTGCGAAGTTATTTACAATTAGTGCATTCAACATCTATGAGGGCCCATTTGAGGGGTTTAGTATCTTGCCCAAGGACACTTTGGCATGCAGATGGGAAGACTGAAGATTGAACCACCAACCTTTGGTTGGAGGAAGACCACTCTACTCACATATATATATTATATTATATAATTGAATGTTTCCGGAATAACAAAGCAGATTACCTGCTAGCATTTGATTCCTTTGGGAAAGGTACTGTTGTCAGGAGACAGGAGCCTCGAACCAATGGCTGGAGATTGGACTACAACTCCCATAATCCTGCTGGAGTGACGTATCAGGAAGTACTATAACACGAGCTTGCACGCCAGTTTGTTTACATCACGTGCAGGGAAGATGGCGTGTGATTCGAGACTGAATTGTTTCATTCATAACGTTCAGTGCAGACTTCTTTCAGCAGAGGAGACAGGATGAAAGCCCCAGCGGATCCAGGCGCGCTTCCTCTGCCTCCGAGGGACAACATCCCGAGGTGAGGGAGAAGTTGGTCGAGCAGAGATGTCCCGGGAAGAAGCCGACAGCGACGCTGACACCAGCGTTTGTTCGGCCTCGCGGAGCCGCCTTTAGTCAAGAAGTAGTTGAAACTTACTCGTGGCTCAGACCCGATGAATTAATTCGGGTGCGCAGCTCCTCCAGGATGTGGTGCGCACCGAGAGGCGAGGGAGTTGTGGCGCAGAGGCTTGATGTCCGTTTCAAACGTAGTGGATCTCGAAGGACCGAGCCGAATTTCGGAAATAAAGCGAACTTCTTCGGAGGAAGAATCACTCGGATTGAGAGAGACCCCCGGAGGAACGACGGTCACTTGGTCAACCGCTGAGAAGCTGAAGCAACAGGTAGCAATACTGCAGCAGCAGTGCGAGCAAGAGGGGTTGATGTAAAATGTCTCTCTGGTTAAATAGACCACCTGATAAGGTGGGTGTGTATTATAGATGGTTTTGGAGATTGAGGTATGTCACATGATATATGTCACATGATGTATGTAATATGATTGGCGCAGCTCGAGTTGTCTGCCAGAACTAGCTCGCAGGCGTCGCCATATTTGTCTTTACTGTAAAAATGTTGATGTGTTCCTAGATCTCAGCAACTACTTCAGTGATACTGGACCGATGAGTTATGAAGAACCAAGGCCTCTGAAGAAATAACTACTTTAACTGACTAAAATCAAATAGATAGCAGGGAACAATTTGCTTAGCATTTTAATGCATGCTACAGACCGAATATAGGCTAATACCAACCTACCTTACAACACACTGTTTGCAGTCTTACCCCATTAGCCCTATTCCTGTAGAAATAATGCAGTTTAGTAGGTCAGAGTTTCCATGGTTTTAGATAATGGGAGTTTCTGTTCAAAAGGGGGAATCAAGCATGAGGAAAAGGAATAAGCCAAATGATGCATGCTTCATATTTACATTTATATCATTTGTGTGTGGGGGGGGCTTTGTGATACCAACTGGCGTGGCTCTATTGAGTGCATAACATTAGAAGTTATCGGTCTGTTACATGACCCAAAGCATATAGGGGTTAACATGGCAGGAATGTCTGAGTTGATAAGCTTCAGGCTAAGATTGTCTGAGTTCCTGCTAGGATCTCAATGATCTCCAAATATTATGATAATATGACTCAGTTCATAGGCAAGCTACTGAGCTTTCAGTTGAATTTAAGCTAGAGAAACAGAGGCCTGTTAAGGAAAGACGACGTTTATTTTCAAATAGTGACAAGTCATTAGGTAAACTATAAAGAACCTATAGCATATACAAGGTAAAATCAATCATCCACACTGAGATATGGCAGATAAAAACAGATTAACTGTGTATAGAATGTTCTAGGTATTCCAGTAGCTGTACCCCAAAAAAATTTCACTCAGCAAATGACTAATTTGTTTGTCTGTTCTGTGGACACAGGAGGAAATTAACCCTGCTCATTATCAAACAGCAACAGAGGGAAGAGGTGGAAACGTATCAGGGCATGACTACTAACCCCTATAAAGAAAGCACACGAGACACTTTTAATTTCAGGACTGTACAGAACATTAAATGATGTGTTACGATACTGACTGTTGTCTGACAGATTTTGGATACAACAATCTGTATGTTACGACCCTGCTCGCTAGGGATAAGGTGATAACATAAAACCAGGTGAGTTTTTGTCATGATACTTGGTTTCAGGATTATTATCACAACACAGGCATGGAACTAAAAGAAAAAACAACCGATGGGGGTTATTTCAACTCAAAGAAACCAATATGACAAAAAGACGACTCTTAACAAGACCTGCTCAAACAACTGTAAACAAGCCAAAAAATTGCAATCAACCAAACACCCTTTAACTCTTCAAGTGTAGGAGAACCAACAGCCTTCAGGTAACATACAAATGTGACAAATCATACAACATATCCTACATCATCTTCATATGTGATTGATTTAGTTTGTTCCGCATTTCGTTTGCTAGAGCATGAGTTGGTTGAATAAACATATTTTCTTCAAAGTGCTCACCTTCAAAGAAAACCATTGATCCTTGGACCAGGTCAACAGGTACAGGTGGTGCCATTGCCACAGAGCTATTTTAATAAGTGTCTCTTTTTTAATGAAACCAGAAGACCCAGAGAGAAAAGGTTAGCAGAGGATAAGCAAAGTGAAGCGATAAAGGGGTAAGATCTGGAGGGATTAGTGTTGAGGTCCTAACTGTTTTGGGGACGTTTGTGAAACAGTCAAATTCTTATTCACCCTGCCTACACCTCATTATTGGTGCCTACTAAAAATGTTAACTGAATCTTTCCAAGGCTAAACATCGGAAGTAATACGCTAAGTATATGCAGCATTAGTATTGACCATGAATATGGCGACGCTTGCGAGCTAGTTCTGGCAGGCAACTCGAGCTGCGCTGCGCCAATCACGTGACATACATCATGTGACATACATCATGTGATATACCTCAATCTCCACAACCATCTATAATACACACCCACCTTATCAGGTGGTCTATCTAACCAGAGAGACATTTCCCATCAACCCCTCTTGCTCGCACTGCTGCTGCAGTATGGCTACCTGTTGCTACAGCGTCTCAGCCGTTGACCAAGTGACCGTTGTTCCTCCATGGGTCGTTGTCTCTCTCTCAATCCGAGTGATTCCTCCTCCGAAAAAGTTCGCTTTATTTCCGAAATTTCGGCTCGGTCCTTCAAGATTCACTACATGTGAATCGGACGTCAAGCGTCTGCGCCACGACTCCTGCGCACCCGAAGCGTTTAATTCATCCGGTCTGAGCCACGAGTTAATTTCAACTACTTCTTGACTGAAGGCGGCTCCGCGAGGCCGAACAAACGCTGGTGGCAGCGTCACTGACGGCAGCTTCGCTGACGGATTCTTCCCGGGACATCTCTGCTCTACCAACTTCTCCCTCACCGCGGGATGTTGTCCCTCGGAGGCAAAGGAAGCGCGCCTGGATCCGCTGGGGCTTTCATCCTGTCTCCTCTGCTGAATGAAGTCTGCACTGAACGTTATGAATGAGACAATTCAGTCTCGAATCACACGCCATCTTCCCTGCACGTGATGTAAACAAAACTACGGTACCGGCTCGTGCTATAGTACTTCCTGGTACGTCACTCCAGCAGGATTGTGGGAGTTGTAGTCCAATCTCCAGCCATGGGTTTGAAGCTCCTGTCTCCTGACAACAGTACCTTTCCCAAAGGAATCAAATGCTAGCAGGTAATATGTTTTGTTATTCTGGAAACATTCAATTATATAATATAATATATATGCGGGTAGAGTGGTCTTCCTCCAACCAAAGGTTGGGGTTCAATCTTGTGCAAGATACTGAACCCTCAAATGGGCCCTCATAGATGTTGGATGCAATAATTGTAAATAACTTGTATATATGACTTTCTTATGACTTCTGGCATGCGATGATTTCGCAACGGACGTGCCATGTGCTATATTTGTCGCATTGCACATGCCCGAGTTTCAGGGATAGGAAGGGAGCGAGATGGCTCACTCCTCAGCTACTTCCATCAGCACCTCCGGTAAAACAAAGTTTATTACAGCTGCGCGAATAACACACGCTATGAGGTAACTAACGAATGATCGAATATTAAATTCGCGGGCAACTATTTTGTCTTCGGATTGTCGACTACAATCTGGTGCACTTTGAGGAAGTAAATATGTCAGAATCTACTGTTGGTGGTCATAATCTACTTGTGGTGTGAGAAACAGTTCATAGACACACTGAGCAGTACCCGGGTTTTTCTTTTCCGCAGATGAACGTCTTGGCGATGTCCGACTCAGGAAACCTTTGAAAATTTCTGAACATCTTTCATTGGATGTGAGAGAGTGGTGGTTTACTGTTGTGTCAAGACACCACAACACTTCTGTGCGCAGCGTTGTCGTAAGGCCTGCATGATTATGGCCAAAATCATAATTACGATTATTTAGATCAATATTAATATCATGATTATTTATACATTTTAGGAACAATATATTTTTGATAGCGTTTTTATGTTTAAATGCACAAGAACACTGCTTTCACTTCCATGTTGTGCTACACTCCAGCTAATGTACACATCTTTCATTAGGCCCTGGGCAATCGACTCTCCTGGCGGTTCTTATGGGAAAAAATGACGTCTGTAAGCATCGACTCTTCATTGCAAATTACAATCGATGCAGTGAATTGTCAGGGACATGTACGGCTCCATTGTTGTGCTTGATCATTGCTCACAGTATTTATGGGACACCAGTCTTTGGCCAAATGAAATGCGATCGCATCCGTTATTCCAGTGTGTCTTCGGGAAGGGGATGGATACGCGTCGCACCATGCATGGTCGTTTATGGTTTTCTCTGTTGACGTTGGACATGGACGGAGATTCAGGGAGGTAATGTTAGCTTTGGCCTTGATGCAATTGTTGTACTATGGTTTGTGGGTTGTTTTTTTTCAGGTGGTTAAACAAGATAGTTGTATTGCTATGAGGCGCAAACACAACTCTAAACGTACTCTGGCATGATTTGTTCTTGGTTATCATCACTTGCCCTAAATTCCAAAACTACCAAACAACGGATGATGACCCTTTTCGAAGGACTAGCGCCTCGCCTTCTGCTCCTGATAATTGATTTACCTTTCACACGACACCGTGATGGCTACTCTCTGTCTCTAGTCTTCTAAGAAATACCGGAACTGGCTGCAGACAAAACGTTTGTTCTGGCTACCGCTGCAGGGTGTGTGCATGACAACTCCCATCTTGTTCTCCCTCTGGTGGTTAGCGAATGTTAGTCGAAAAAGCGCTTGATTGGATATGTAGCAAAGCACGCATTTTAAATGTCAATATCGCTGACGATCATGCAATTCGATTAATTGTGCAGCCCTAGTTGTCGTGGCTCCCATTGTCACTCTGAGGTCTGTTGAAGCAGAGGGAAAAAATAAATTGTTGCATTTCAGGTGGTTTGCTGGACTTAGAGTGTTAAATTCTGGGGTATAGGTTGCCATGTGCCAAGTTCACAATATATTCTCCTACAGCCAGGGCAGTTGGAGGGAACCTCACCAGGCAGTATATAGTCTCCCGCGACAATGTGCCTACAGCGAATGACCACACCACGGGGGTGCATGGTGCGCATCACAGTTTCACAAGGTAGCATATTCTCCAGCAGGCATGCGCCTATGGCGATTAGCTACACCGCAGTGGCATGGCACACATAACAGGCTCACTAGGTAGCATATTCTCCAGCAGGCATGCGCCTATGGAGAATAGCCACACCGCAGTGGCGTGGAACACATAACAGGCTCACTAGGTAGCATATTCTCCAGCAGGCATGCGCCTATGGAGAATAGCCACACCGCAGTGGCGTGGAACACATAACAGGCTCACTAGGTTGCATATTCTCCAGCAGGCATGCGCCTATGGAGAATAGCCACACCGCAGTGGCGTGGAACACATAACAGGCTCACTAGGTAGCATATTCTCCAGCAGGCATGCGCCTATGGAGAATAGCCACACCGCAGTGGCGTGGAACACATAACAGGCTCACTAGGTAGCATATTCTCCAGCAGGCATGCCCCTATGGAGAATAGCCACACCGCAGTGGCGTGGAACACATAACAGGCTCACTAGGTAGCATATTCACCAGCAGGCATGCGCCTATGGAGAAAAGCCACACCGCAGTGGTGTGGAACACATAACAGGCTCACTAGGTAGCATATTCTCCAGCAGGCATGCGCCTATGGAGAATAGCCACACCGCAGTGGCGTGGAACACATAACAGGCTCACTAGGTAGCATATTCTCCAGCAGGCATGCCCCTATGGAGAATAGCCACAACGCAGTGGCGTGGAACACATAACAGGCTCACTGGGTAGCATATTTTCCAGCAGGCATGCGCCTATGGAGAATAGCCACACCGCAGTGGTGTGGAACACATAACAGGCTCACTAGGTAGCATATTCTCCAGCAGGCATGCGCCTATGGAGAATAGCCACACCGCAGTGGCGTGGAACACATAACAGGCTCACTGGGTAGCATATTTTCCAGCAGGCATGCGCCTATGGAGAATGGCCACACCGCGGCGTTGAATGACGCACACATAACAGATACCGATTCATCCGTCAGGCTCCAAATCTGTGCAGTGTTGGGGGGTTACAGTATTAGCTCATCACTCCCATCATTCCTGTGTTAGCATATTGGGAGTGATTAAGTTGGAGCCTAGACGCCAAACACAAACATGTTCTACTGTGAATAATAAATATCGTAATAAATAAGATAAATAATCAAACGTGAGTTGTCGGACTGAAATGGAGCGAAGCCAGCGAGCTAGCTCTGGCAGGCAACTCGAGCTGCGCTGCTTCAGTCATGTGCCATACATCAGGTGACATAAATCATGTGACATATATCAGGTGACATACTTCACTTGCCACAATAAGCCACAGCACTCATCCACCGCATTAGGCGGTCTGTTTAAGCAGAGGGAAATCCCATCTGTCCAACCATACCCGAGCGTCTTGACCCCATGGTATTCATCCAATTCCTACAGAGCAGTGAATAGATCAAGAACCAATAACCTTATCATGTGTCAATGCTGCTACAATAGAAAAGCTATGAATCCTCAATGATGACAGTCTTACCTAACATTTACCTTGGCTTTATATTTCCTTATTACTGAATTGTTGTCAAGGTGAGTCAGAGTATACGATAACGGAAGCAGTCTAATAGGAAATCTGACAAGGACGCTTATTTAATCCTCTACATGACCTTATCCTCTCTAGTCTTAGAAGAACACATGTTCACAACAAGTCTGATAGATCTTGTCGAGACTTCTGAATTATCATTGTTAAGAATAATACTGCTTTCTGTTCTTTCTCCTCTATGATCAAACGCTTGCATCCCTCTTCAACAAATCAATGGTCGAAAATGCATAACGAGATCTCCTCAAAGCTTCGCCATCCCTGCCAGAGCTGAGGCCTAACACCTAGATGCTGTCCCCGCACTCACTAAGATGTGGCACCGCTAGGACTGCAACACTCCATCATCAATGCTACTCATGCTATGTTGGACACCACAAGAAGGAATATTGACTCTCAAACATCATCTGCAGCCTTGATGTTTTAATATGTAATCTCCGCTGCATAAATCCTTTGTTGCATGTCAGATCTCGGGATCCATCACGTCTCTGCGTCCGGGGTAGTCACAGGCATGTTTCGGCGCGCCTTCATCCCCTCAAATGGTGACGATACAATGCGAACGATGCCAAGGGATTCATTGCACCCTTGCCGTGGCATACATCTGTTCCTGTCCATCCTGGGAGAGGGATCCCTCACATGTGGCTCTCTCTGAGGTTTCTACATTTTCCCCTGTTTATGGGGGTTTTTTGGTAGTTTTTCCTTACTCTTGTCGAGGGTTAAGGACAGGATGTCGCATTTGTTAAGCCCGATGAAACGAATCATGTTTTGAATATTGGCGATACAAACAAAACATGTGAGTGAATAATTTGTATGTGCTTTGCAGACTGATTATTTTATTGCATTTCAGGTGGTTTGCTGGGCTTAAAGGGGAAATTCCGGTGCATATGTTGCCATGTGCCAAGTTCACTATATTCCCGTATAGGGAACCTCACCAGGTAGTATATTCCCCCGCAGACAATTTAGCTACAGCGAATGACTACACCGCGGCGGTGAATGGCACACATAACAGGTTCACTAGTTAGCATATTCTCCTGCAGGCTAATGCCCCTACGGAGAATGGCCACACTGCAGCGGTGAACTATTCAATTCTCAGGCTTTATTTCTATGTTTTTAATTTATTACTCATATACCACAAGATGAATGTGCTCTGTGTGCTGAGGAACCAGCTTCTGTCAGCTATATTCGATGTATCCTACAAAATGGTCTGTTCAGTTTTTCCCTGGCGTTGCTTGTCCCATGCACCAGCGCGCTACTGCTGATAAAGGGGAGAGAGTCATTAGTTGAACTGGAACACCTGTGTACAATTAGACTCTCTCCCTGGCACCGATCCCAGAACCCCATCTCAACTCCCTCCCTCCTGTAGCCGACACTGACCATCCCCCACTACCACATACCTCCACCGCCCGACTTAGGCCGGGGATCTAACCTACTCCCCCCCCCCCCCCCCCCCCCCCCGGCCTATGGATCACCTTGAATTTTAAGGGTTGTAAGGCCAAATACCAACGAGTGATCCGCACATTGGCATCTTTCATGCGTTGGAGCCACTGGAGCGGAGCATGGTCCCAAAAGATGGTGAAAGAGCGTCCCAGAAGTTAATATCGTAGGGTGTTGACCACCCATGGGAATCGCCAGGCACTCTTTTTCTATTATGCTGTACCTAGCCTCTCTCTCTGACAGTTTACGGCTGATGTACAGCACCAGGCGGTCAACGCCCCTCACCTGCTGAGACAAAACCGCCCCCCAGCCCCCTGTTCGACGCGTCAGTCTGCAAGAGCGAGGGGAGAGAAAAGTTTGGTGTATGGAGAAGTGGTTCCCCGCACAGGACCTGTTTTACTGTCTCAAATGACCACTGGACCAGATCTTAGGTACCTTTTCAGGTCAGATCGGTCAGTGGGCTGGTCACGTCAGCGAACGTGGGGATGAACCGCCTGTAATACCATGCCAGACCCAAGAACCGTCTCACCTCTTTTTTGGACTTGGGCCGCGGGCAGGCTGCGATAGTTTTATCCACCTGAGGGTGCACCTGCCCGCCGCCTAAGTGGTACCCCAGATACCGATTCTCACTCCGTCCAACTGCACACTTCTTCGGGTTGGCCGTGAGTCCGCCCTGCCTCAGAGACTTCAGCACTTTGGCCACCCGCTGCACATGCTCCGCCCAGGTGTCACTGTGAATGATGACATCATCCATGTAGGCGGCGGCATATGCAGCGTGCGGACGCAGTACCCGGTCCATGAGGTGTTGAAAAGTGGCCGGAGCCCCGAACAACCCGAATGGAAATGTGAAGAATTGGTATAACCCGTATGAAGTCGAAAAGGCCGTTTTCTGTTTGGACTCTGGAGACAGGGGAATTTGCCAGTAGCCCTAGGTCAAATCCAGCGTGGAAAAAAAACGTGCAATGTCTAGCCGATCCAGGAGCTCGTCGACCCGGGGCATTGGATATGCATCAAACCGCGAGACATCGTTCACCTTGGGATATTCCACACAGAACCGTACAGACCCATCCTTTTTGGCGACAAAAAGGATAGGGCTGCACCAGGCGCTATTAGACTCTTCTATTACCCCCATCTTGAGCATAGCTGCCAATTTTTTCTGTTACGTTTTTTTACGTTCAGGAAGCCGATAGTGTCGTGAATGCACAGTCAGCCCAGGGGCAGTCTTAACGTGATGTTGTATGAGCTTTGTTTGTCCTGGCAAGGGGGAAAACAGGTCAGCAAAATGCTGCTGCAACATGGCGATCTCTGCTCTCTGGGCCGGTGAGAGATGGTCATCACAAGGGAGCAAGGCCGGATTGATAAAATTTGGTACCTCGGGCCCCAACTCATCTCTTTCGCTCACCAGCGACACCAGAGAAACAGGCTCTGCCTCGCTCCATGCTTTAAGGAGGTTGAGGTGGTATATCTGTGTGGCTCCACCCCTGTCAGAATGGACAACCTCATAATCGACATCCCCCACCCGCCGTTTGACCACAAAGGGCCCTTGCCACTTGGCGAGTAATTTAGAGCTAGAAGAGGAAAGCAATACTAGTACTTTTTCTCCCGGTGTGAATTGTTTAAGCTTGGCTCCTCTGTTGTACATGCGCTGTGGACGTGCCATGGCGTGGAGCAAATTCTTACGTGATAACTGCCCCAGTGTGTGGAGTTTCGCTCTCAAGTCCAGGACGTACTAAATTTCATTCTTACTGGGGCTTGGACCTTCCTCCCAGTTTTCTCTAAGTAGGTCCAGTATGCCCCGTGGTTTTCTGCCAAACAAAAGTCCAAAGGGAGAGAATCCCGTGGAGGCCTGGGGCACCTCCCGCACTGCAAACAACAGGCCATTTAGCCCATTTGCGCTCGTCTTCGTGAATGAACTTACGGATCAGCTTCTGGGAGCAATCCGCTCCCAGAACTCAAGCCTACTTGTCGTCCCTAAAGTCTCTAAAAGTAGAGTAGGAGCCAGAGCTTTTAGCCATCAAGCCCCTCGGCTGTGGAATAAACTACCACTTTCAGTTCGGGAGGCAGACGCCATCTTTTCGTTTAAGAGTAGGCTCAAAACCTTCCTTTTTGATAAAGCTTATAGTTAGAGCTAGTTAGTGCGCCAGAACGTTACTTGTTCTATTTTATGACACATGACACACGGAGCTTCTCTTTCCAGCTTCTCCTTCCTCTTCTCCATCCCTATCCCCCTTTCCCGGAATCCCTTTGCTTTATCACCCGCAGATCCA
This sequence comes from Pleuronectes platessa, assembly GCF_947347685.1. Classification (NCBI taxonomy): domain Eukaryota; kingdom Metazoa; phylum Chordata; class Actinopteri; order Pleuronectiformes; family Pleuronectidae; genus Pleuronectes; species Pleuronectes platessa. Next base: position 2,831,925 of record NC_070634.1, on the reverse strand, counting down.
GGGCCTCTGTGGCCGCACCATGGATTGCGGTTTGTGGATCGCGCACCGGGGGTCGCGGTGTTGGATCCAGTGTGGCAGATTCTGAGTCATGTGGGCTGATCTTGGTGCTGGTGGCGGACCCTGTGTCGCGTTGGCATTGGGCACGGGTGGTGGCCTCTTTGTTACCGTGCGTTCTTCGTTTGGAATCAAGGGAAAACAGGTAGGTGCGTCTCAACAGCTTCTTTATTTGCTCAGACACATACAATTTACACAAACATAACTTCCTTACATAGTAGTATAACAACTACCTTGACAGCCTAGTGTTATGCATCCGGGAGTGATCTGGCTCCTGGCGATGCTTGTCCCGCACCCCAGCGCGCTACTGCTGATAAAGGGGAGAGAGTCATTAGTTGAACTGGAACACCTGTGTACATTTAGACTCTCTCCCTGGCACCGATCCCAGAACCCCATCTCAACTCCATCCCAACTCTATCCCTCCTGTAGCCGACGCTGACTATCCCACACTACCACACCTCTTACTATGATTTTGTTGATGTGGCTCAAGATACTGGATGTGATTACATTATGGAGAAAGAACAGTGCCTGATTGTGGACATTCATGCATTGAACTTAGGTCTTCTTACTTGTTTTTACTGAAATTTCCAAGCACATATAACCTGGATACATCAATGGATCAATCTGTTCCATAGATTATTTAACAGTAGCATTAAGAATACCTGAGATGCTGTATAAGCCTTGATTGTAAGAATGACATGGGAGCAAATAATCTAGCATTAATTTATTAATACACAATTTGAAAATATTGAAACCGTTCCAATAGGAAGGGCTTCATGGCGATAAGTATGTTATCAATTACATTCACAACACAGTCTGTTGTCTATGTCAACAGTTTATGATATAAAGTTCATTCTTATTTACTGCTGTTCATTTATAAAACCTGCAGTATCCCCAGAGAAGAGATGAATAGTTACACTCACCTTACACATTTACTTTGTGGTTGAATTTCTGATCTGTTGCGGATATTCTGCAAAATGGATTATACTCGGTTAGTTGCTGAACATGCAGGAAAATGGCAGAAGCCTATGCACTTTTCATTCGGAGGCAGTGACACCAAACCCTGATGTTTATTCCTGTTGCTGATGTTTATGGTGGATATTCTTTAAATGTCAAACTGTTTCCCTATTTGAGTGAAGTCATTGCTTCATGATATTAGTTTGAAAGAGCTTGTGGTTATATATAAGTGTGTGTTTGTGTGTGTGTCCTCAGGCAGCCAAGGGAGACGTTGCATAGTGAAAATTGCTTTTATGTTCTGAAAAATCTAAAATCCACCATGAACTATGTGAAAGTTGTGAACACCTGCCCTTTATACACCTGTCCATCTTCTCCCTGTGTCTCTATCTTGCTTGCTCAATAATAGTAATGTCACCAGTACAGCACAGAGACCTGAGGGAGTACATACAGTGTGTGTGTGTGCATGTCTCTGTGAGTGCGTGTGCGCACTCACTCATGTCTGTGTTGGTACATGTCATTTAGACTCCATTAACCTCCAACAGCAAGACAACATTTGGGAGTTGGGGAGAAGAGTGTGTCCTACAAAAACAGATTAACAAACTAAGAGCACATAGAAATGGTAGAAGAAGAAAATCTCATTCAATAGAGAACTGATAAAACCCTCTATATACACTGTATTTAGTTGCAGTATTAGCCTTTGGTGTGATTCCTAGTATGACAAATTACCCGTAATCTGAAATAATTAATAGCTCAGTTAATAATTATTGTGTACAATACGGTTGTAAGGCAGGATGTTGTGGTGCACTAGGTGAGTTGATTAACTAAGCTATCACCAGTAAGCTCATCACTCTCTGCTTTTAATGCAGTAACATGCTGAATCTGGAGGAGACCACAGACGCAGACAGGCATGCTGTGTCATGTGTTTGAATCCAAACCTAAGCACCACAGAAGTCGGGCTGGGCCTGCATAGGAGACTTTATGCTGTGATAATTTTTTTAAAGTTTATTAGTTAATAAGGAGCATTGTCAGTCAGCGGCTGTCTCCAGTTCATGTTAGGGAGGAGATTTAGAAGGAGACCTAATACAACTTTCCTCATTCCTATTACCAAATGCACTAGTTTGGTAGTACAAGTAGCAAATTTGAATGTATTTGAGCGTGAAAAGCAATGTCATCCCTCTACATTCAGAATTAAGGAGCAGGAGCAATTCATCCAGTCCACATATACAATTTTTGATTACACCCTTGGTATGGTCTCTGTTTTGAAACCAAGCAAATACAGTCAATTCAGTGTTTCAAACCTGGCCATAAAGAAACATTTGAGTCTCTTAATTGATATCATGTTATTTTTATTAATGTCATTAAGCCTTTAAATCAATTATATGATCACAGCCAAAAATAACAATGAAAACAAGCAATATTGATTCAAATTGTGAGGCTCCTGAATCCAAAGAATAAATTGGCCCATTTTGCCTCATAAGTCCTAACTGTTCTATTGAGCAAATTCAATGTGTCAGAAATTGATGAGGCAGGTAAGTCTCTATTCAGTCATCCTGCCAGTACATTAATCAAACATTATGAGCTTGTCCCATTCAGCTGCTATGCCAACATACTGCCTTGATGCTGCTGGTGCTTGATTTTCGGCAACAACTGTTTGCAGTGATTATCGGTGCCTTTAAACTGAGCCAGTTTTGTCGGCCTTCCACAGATATTGCCGACAAATCGTATGGAACGGTTTCATCAGTTGCAACCTGAGGAAATCGTTGTTGTCCTGGGCAAAAAAATTGCGTTTTTCTGTTGGCTTTGTTATTTGAAACAAGTCTGCTCTCTGACCATTTATATCCAACACCCTTCCAATGCGACTAGCTTTTGGCTGCTGTAAAACTCGCAACAAGGTGCCAGATGACATTATATGCTAATTTGCATATAATACTATCTGTCTCTCTGCTAAGAACAGAACCAGTTCTCAGCACGGAGGGAGAATTGCTGTCCACAGGAAGTGCTGTGAAGTGCACATTTACGTTCATCAGTTAATGTGCCAGCTAGTCAACAAAGGCTCAGGGAGTGGAAACAATAACAATACTCACTGTCGTTGTTGTTAAAACTTACTTTTTGGAATGTGTGAAAATCTGCTAAATGTGGCAACAGAATCATCATGTTGGCACCAGAACTAACTGGTCTGAAAATAAGGCTAAAGTCTAAAGCCAACAGCTGTGTGACGCTGGAATACTGTGTTGTAAATATATACACTGCTCAAAAACTTAAGGGAACACTTAAATCGCACATCAGATCTTGATGAACAAATTATTCAAGTTGAAAATCTTTACTGATACATTGTATAAATTGTTGAACAACCATCAATTGAGGGCTGGATTCAAAACTACAAAAAAAGCATAGTAAACCATTTTAATCAGAGGCTTATCCAACTTGCCTGAATTACATCATAGCAACTCATAATGTGACACAGTAGTGTGTAAGACCTCTGTGTGCCTGTATGCACTCCCGACAACGTCTGGGCCTTCTCCTAATGATTCTGCAGATACACAATACATATCGTCCCAAAGGGGCTCAATTGGATTTAGGTCAGGGGAACGTGAGGGCCAGTCAATGACATCAATGCTGTTGTCATCAAGGAACTACCTAAACACTCTGGCACCAGGAGGAACCCAGGGCCTACTGCACCAGCCTTTGGTCTGGCAATCGCTCTGAGGATTTCATCCCGGTTACTTACAACAGTCTGGGAAGCGTTAATATGAAGGTGATATGTGTCTCAGTGTTTTGTAAATATGTAAAGAGCATAGATTGTATATAAATATGGACAATGTGACTGCTCCGACAGGCTTTGTCCACACTGATACATTTTAGTTTTAAATGCCATCACTGCGACTTTTGGAAAAAGTTCTGGTCTAAAAATTGTAGGGTCTGTTTTAGATTGGATGAAAGGAATCAGACATTCGAAACAATGAATGCAGTTACCCACATTTGCTTCCTGATTGGTTCTCATCACTCACGACTATGAATGTTGAATTCAAAGCAGTGCCAACACGACACCTCGTCGTTTGTCCAAGAAAAAAAATCCCTGCTCTTACATTTCACCATTTATGTTCCTTGTTCATTTTATTTAATGCAACAAACTACAGAGTAGAAATGTTCATCTAGTCTGTAAATTCATTCAAATTTATTCATGAACCGTTGTCTGGTAATTCGATGTAACTTTAGGTCTTGGTTAGATTGAATTATGTATTTTCTTGTGTCTGACCCAAGTGAGTTGTGTGTTGTGCTTTGTCTGACTCAACACAATTACTTTACAAATTTTAAAGATTTGTGAATTGCGCATTAATAAAATCCATGCAGGGATAACTCTTCTCCATCATGAATATTGTTTTTCATGCTGTAATGGGTCATGGTGGAAAGCAGATGTGTTGGATATACATTTTTTACAAAAAATTATATAGAGGAATATCTCTTGCAGATGAAACAAAGTGAGAACAACAGAATCTCCCCTCAGAGGTATGCCTGCCTTCTGGGAGTGAATGAAGACAGATCCGTTGGGTGAATTGTGTTTGCTCGTTTTTACTTTTTAGCCTTTTGCTGCATTCTCACTTCTCTCTTTCTTCTGCTACTTTTTTTTCAACTTTTCTCCAAGCCAGATCAACAGCAAGTGCAGCTAGAAGAACAGTGCCCTGGAAGTTTGTTTGTTTCTTGATCATTATCACAACTTTGCTTTAAACATTGTGGGATATTTTGTGCCATCCAGGCAATGCCAGTTTCTCCTTGAAGTCCAAAGATGAGTTTGTAAGTGGGGTTAGGGTTAGGGTCACCAACTCGTCAGATATCCACTGGATGCAGGTTTATTCAAGACCATCTAAACAGTAAACCAAAGGAAGAGCCTGTTGACAGGTCTTAAACCATGAGAGAGCTGAGGCAGCACTTCTTAAGAGAAGCAACACCAACTTCTAGGGGATTTTCTACAGCATAGTGTTATTAATCCAAGTAGGCTGAGCATAGTATTTCTGCGTAGTTGTTAAGGATTCGGATGATGTCATATATTGAATTTTGATCATCCAAAAAAAATCCTTTACATACATCCAACCAGCTTTTATCTTTATCACTATTAAAGCATGATAATTTTTCCATCATCAGCGAGGTTATCACATCAGCCTTTTCATTATCTTGGTTAAGACTGCTCAATTCTACCTCTGTGCATCTTTGATTAGTTATCGGTCATTGCATTTACTTCACATTAGTAAATAACAGTAAATAAATTGCCTTTCATTTGGACTCAGTGTTTCCCTGCAGGTTTCATTGAAGTAGAGAATGGAGACTGATAGAGTTAATTGAACTGTGTAAATGTGCTCCAGTAGGAGCTGGTGTCCTCTTTTACAGTGGATTTTAAATTTCTCACAATGCTCCACCTGTGCTTATAACCCCACTCACATTTTCATCTCATAATCTGCACACCTCTAACCTGTGAGTGTGTGTCCTCTACATCTCCTCCCCAGCCAGGTGTGTGTGTGGGCTCATGCCTGATTGAGTGGCTTCAATGTGGCAGCCTGCTGCTTAAACTGGGCTACCACAGAGAACACAGCACCATGCTGTACTGCTGCCAGGCTCAGCTCGCCACCGCTCCCTACCTGCCACAGAGTGGCACGCAGCAGGACGACACACTGGTACACAGCTGCGTGTATGTGTGGGTGTGATGGGTACTAACTGAGCTATTTGTATTTTCCAGTAAGCATTTGTGTGTGTGTGTGTGTGTGTGTGTGTGTGTGTGTGTGTGTGTGTGTGTGTGTGTGTGTGAAAGCAAGAGTGAGCCAGGACAATTAAAGGATTACATTTAAGGGAATTAGTATACTTGCTGCTGTTCTTGTGATAAACCCGACTTAGAAAGCAGCCAACTAACTGATTAAACATGAGCTTCCATTACTCCATTCGGGTAGTTTTCAACTCCAAAACTATTGGATAAACTACACGCTGGATTGATCCATAGTCTTTCAAAGTGTTGGTTCATATTTACTCAAATTTTAGGTTCATTTTTTCTAATAGGGTGAATATTATAATTTGCATGTTTAGTTACAGTAACATCTGTAAAAGAAAAACGAAACATTTCAATAGATTATATGGACTGTTATAGCATTTTTTTCTAATCTTTACAACTAATCAACACTAGACCTTCTGCTCCTTGTGACTAAAAACGTTGGTTTATTGAGGAGATGTTAACTACAAAGCGATACATGGACCATGGCTTTGCCGCTATATTCTTAACAATACCCGAAGCTTGGGTCAAGTATCCACTAGAAGAGCGGCCTGGGAGCCTGTTCGGGGAATAGTGTTTACTGGGTGTTCTAGTATGTCTACGGTTAGGGCTAGTGGGTTCTCCACCTTTCAAATGCATAGATACACAAGTTTTATTCAAAGTCCATCTTCCCAGCAGTGAATTATTTCTTTAAGGTTCCAAGTTACGTTACCTTATAGCCTCACTAACAAATCGTTGCTCAACCAATCACCACCTACAACATCTGCACTTACATTATTTCTGGAGAAATAATTAAACATGAAATAAATACTTAAGTTATACACCTTAACATATACAAACCAGTGTAGCATAAACGTCCACATCAACATTACATTGCGAGCTTAACAATGATGCAATATGAAAAATATCTCGGTGGAACTTACTCTCCAACCACACATAGTTGCCTTCTATTCCAAAATATTATAACCCTCAAATCTTTAACACTTCTCTCTTATGTGTGGACTCGTTAATACTAGTGTTTTGCTGGTTTGGAAACTGTAGGGAGCAATTGTCACTAGACAGTTATGGTCCATCACAGCAAAATGAACCTCAAAAAACACATTTATATTTATTAACAGAAAATGATTAACAGAATCAATTCACCATATACCCTCTGACAGCAGCCAGTTAGGCTAAAGATTTAGTAGTCTCCTTTATGTTTACTCCCACACATGCAACATGAATGCAAGTAGCTGGAAAAGCATAAACAAATGAACACAGCCTCTGTAGGTAATGAAAGCTATGTCCTCCTTACAGGTAAAAAGATAAAAGCTCAAGAAAACCTACTTGTCTCTCCTTCTTTACTTTCACAGCCCAGTTTCATTTATTTTCAGTATCCTGCTCCCACTTCCTATCCATCTCCCCAGATCTACCCTCCCCCATCACCACTCTTTCCTCTGTGGCCAGGAAGATAGCGCAGGAAGTACATTTTCATGTAAGTGGACTTTTTGCCACTTCAAGTGTTTCCTTCCAGGCCTCGAGTACATCCTCTCCAGTCTCATTCATTCTAACAGCGGGTAGCTCCATGGCTATGATGTCAATTAATGACTCACTGATGCAAGAATCACTGATGCAAGAAGTAGGAATGCAGGGGTTTCCATCTAAGAGACGACATCTTGTTTCCCGGTATCCCCAGATTTGCGCAAGTCATGCTGGGGTTCTCTGAGGAGATGCCAGTGAATTGTATTAACTGCGGTTATTTAATAGTAATGTAGAAGTTACTTATCATTTTTGTCTCCAAAAATACATGGCTGTGGCGCTGTCTTCATGTCATCCATAACAGAAACACTGCAATGCGCTTTGAGTGATGGTGTATGTATGTGAGCGAGTTAATCATAATTTTGCATTACCATTAAGATTATACTATTCTTGGCCACAAAGACTATACAATTTGGACATATCAAATGAGTATCGTTTAGATTATACCCCCATGATATCAGTAGTGTTGAGTGATATACACAAGAATTAGGTAATTTTTCATTTTTGGGGGGTTTCAGCTTTGTCAGGTAAGTTAAGTGAGAAAGCTAACTGACTTAAATCTTAAAACTCTGTAACATAGACTTTTATTATTTCAACCAGAAATACTGAACAAATATTAGACTTCCACAAAGATTATAGATAACTACTAGAGATGAGCCGGATACTCGGCTGAAACGAGTATCCGGTACGGATAAAGCACTTTTGCCGAGCACGAGTATTATACGAGTAATACGAGTCAATATCTGTGCTCGAACTGAATGAAAATCCTCACATAGCGTCACAGCGCTCCTCCCCTTCACACACCGCTCTGCTCACTCACACACAGAACAGCTCTCTGTCTCTCAGTCACTCAGGTTCGCGGGTCTTTTCCGTTAACGTTTAGGGTTTCTTCAGCTTGAAGTTTGTTTTTATTTCAGTTTGTACTTACTTATTAACCAGTAGAGTTCTGTTAAACGTGGGTTCGTTCAGACGTGGTGCTGGTAGAAAGCGACTCGCTTTGCGTCTCTGCCTGTCGGAGAATTTTTTTTTTTACTTCACGCATTGAGTGTCTGACTACTCTCTAGCGTCTGGCTACTCTCTCTCTCTCTCTGCCGGTCGTTGAAGTTTTTTGTTTTTTTTTAAACCGTCAGTTGGCTCTAACCAGTTTTATTTTACTTCACGCACTGAGTGTCTGACACTTTCTAGGTGGTAGTGGCATAAAAAATATTACAAATTAAGCTACACACACACACACACACTCCCCCTCTCTCTCTCTGTCTCTCTCTTACTCACTCACACACACACTCCCCCTCTCTCTCTCTGTCTCTCTCTTACTCACTCACACACACACACACTCTCTCTCTGTCTCTCTCTTACACACACACACACACACCTGGTGTGGAAATAAATTTAAAAAAAAATTCATAAAAAAATTTCAAAGTTAAAAAAGAAAGTTATGTTGAGTATGAAAACACTTGTTATTACATTTCACTTCATAATTGCAACAGCATGTGTTGTATTCATTGTTGCAAAACTTGTTCTGTAAATAGTTCGTTTGCTATTGTGATCAAAATCATTGATCTGAAGCTCAATGCTGATGCTGTCCTGTAATAGTTTTCTAATCAGCAATAAATATAACAATTTCTGATCAACCCATATCAATTGCATGCTTAAAATAACATACTGGTTATACCGCCCCGCCCCCCCCCCCGGCCTACTTCCGGGTTAAATCCAGCCCACTTCCGGGTTAAATCACACCCACGTCCGGGTTAGGCCCCGCCCACTCCGAGTACGGATACGGATACACATAATTCATATGGTTAACAGATACAGATACAGATAATGCTGTACTCGTTCATCCCTAATAACTACGTCCTGAAACTTCAACTTCTAAGACTAGCAAGTCCTCGCTACAATATAAATGTTCAAAGTTATACACTGATAACAACATCAAAATGATCATTCTTGTTTTCAAGATAAAGTGCATGTTCTGTTGATGACTGCAGATTGAAGCTTGCGGGCTAGGTCAACCAATCCATGGAGTCACTGACTTTTGTGTGGATGACAGTTTATCCCCTGGGGTATACTCTGCCCTGGTGGGGTTTAATATGGTCTAGGCTATTTTACAATCATGGGTATATTTTGGCCTAGGACAGTTTATCCCTGGGGTATGATCTTGCCTGGACCAAAGTATACCCAGGTTTAATCTGGGCGGGGGTTAATTTGGCCTGTTGCACCGGCTCTACCTGCTGAGCCCTAAAGGATGGAATAAGGTTGAAAAAATAAAAAGTAAACCATCACCATTTCCTAGTCAAACTCAGTCAAATGCAAGAAAGTGATTAAAAACGAGATATATGAATCTTTGTCTTCAATTCAGACAGTTTAATGTGAGAGAAATTGTTTCAGGTATGCTGGGTTCCCTGAGTAAGAAATCATTTTATAGTTTTTTTTCAACCATTTTGTGTCTGTTCAACTGGCAGAGCCCTTCAGATGAAAATCTCCCACTTTAATTACTGATAAAAAAGATGAGCAACTGCATTAAAGATTATCTTCTTATTTGATCAAATGTATTCGGAAAATATGTGATTAATAAATTTGAAAAAATTAAGAAATATATTAAATTATTTGAGCACTTTGCCTGGCATACATGACCGCGCCGATATGTCTGCAATGAACTCACAAAAACCCAAATTTAAAAATGAATTGCCCTGTGGTCTTTCTAGCAGTAAGAACAAAACTTAAAAGGTTCAGTGCTACAACAGGTTTGGAAGGGGAGGGTGAGGTGAAGGGTATTCATTACATTACATTTCATTTAGCTGATGCTTTTATCCAAAGTGACTCACAATAAGTATTCAGCCGCAACATGCAACTTTGCCCCTAGATTTCACTAAATTCTGTAAACTGAACCTTTAATAAGTAAAAATGCCAGAAGGATGGTGTTTTTTTTTGGACAAATGACCCTAATATTGATGTTTACTCAGTATATCTGTCTGTTCACAGCATAAACCATATATAAAGGATAGCATAGATGGAAAGGGAGGGTCTGTGGCAAGTTCTGTATCAGTGGAGATCACAGTTTACTTAACATGAACAAAAACTTGCTTCATATACTGACAACAAGTGGCGGCAGAACAGAAGATTTCATTGAAACCTGATAAAACCTGCAGCAGCTCAAACCCTTTCACTTTATTGCATTCTGGGGCCATTTTAAATGACCTCAGTAATCAAGGTCTTGTTCCGACCTGGTATGAACATCCATCTGTTCCGATTACAAGCAGACAGCTGGCATTAGAATGTGTCTCCTGAGCCTCTGTAATGAATGACTTCTTTTCTACAGCCACTAAAATCTAGTCTGATAAATCAGCACTGCCAATGTTCATATTAGCTCACAGCACACATACCTGTTGTCAATTGTATTTCAGCTGACAAAGAACAACAAATGTTGATGAAATTCAAATTATGAAAAAATCTGTTTCATAATTTGGTTGTACATTGTTATTTTTCAACTGCATGATTTTACCCTCACATATCTTCAAAAAGCTCATGCAGAATTCTTTAAAGGGAACAAAGTGTTTAAATATGGTATGTCTTAGTTTAAATATGTAGTATCAGTTTCGTGTACCATTCCACAGTGTAGTTTTAGGAATATCTGCCAAACCACAATGATTTATTTTCAGGATACTATATTTTATGTAGAGAAACACAGGATATAACTAGAAACAAAGCTTCATAGGGGCAAAATATTACTGAACCGGGTGCTCTTGGTGCAAATCGATTGTGTACAATATCACCAAGAATCAGAGCATGCAGCATCACTGCGGACAAAATAAATATATCATGGCCTACATGCTTAAAGCATGGCCAAGATAACCTTACACTTCACAGTGTTGCATTTGGAATTACTGGGAAGACAAATGTTGCCAACTGAGAAAAGAGTAGATAACGTTTGCTCTTGTTGTTGTTGTTTATTCTCTGTAGTTATTTTTATGCTAGAGTACGGGAGTAAACAAATGGCCTTTTCTGTGTCGACTCAGAAAAGAACCAAGGATGATGCACTATGTGAGGCCATGATTTAAAGCCCGCCAGGAACATTTCATTTTGTAGATTAAGGCACCTCTATGGACAAAAGCCCCGTCTCCTGTCGTAAAAACCTCAATCTGGCCGGCTAGTGCATTAGTTTTGGAAGGAGAGAAATAAAAAAAACACAGCTGTTTGCAGGTTGCATAGCAATGAGATAATTATCTTGCAATTCCCAAATAAAATGAACCTAAGATATATCTGTTTAGAAAGAAGAAAGCCAATTCAGGACCTTTTTCTTTTTTAACCTCCAGCTTCCTTTCAAACGGATAGTGTGCTACTCACTATGGAAGTTTGCCGGTGGAAATGTATAGATAGGCATTTCCGTCCTGACGTCTGCAAATTGTTTTGACTGCACCGGTGGTCCGACCCGAGCACAGACATTGGGAGAAGTAAAAGCCCTGTGATTAAGAATAAATCATAATTCTTAACTTTGTCTATTTAGTAAGCTTATAAAAGCTGCTTTCAAACTGAAAAATGGTTGTTGAAGGTTATGTGTTCTTACAAATTGCTATCTCCAGACACACTTTTGTTTGGATGCTACAGTATTCTTCTATTCCTTCGGGGCTGCAAACAACTAGATTTTATTCTGGTACCTGGCATTGATATTGCTTCTCTTTCTTTCCATACATCTATTTTTTCTCGAGTTGTGGGATAGGTTCCACAATATGTTTTGACAGATTTTCCTTTTGTACCAACTTTAGCCAATGTGCTATAATTTCGTCCCTATTTTGTTGTTTATACAAAAACATGTATCTATTTCACAATTAACACCATGTCCCCACAGAGCAACACTGAACATGTAGACACAGTGTTAAATACAATAAAGAATAAAAATTAGCTGTTGCAGGACAGTTGGAAGAGGGAAGTTTCATCCATGTGTGTCATTGACTCATCCTCTCTTAGAAAACACTACAACATGAGAGCCCCAATGTTGTAACTTCAGAACGATTGAATACAGGCCTTGGCAAATACGACCCTCACAATATTCTGACCAGATACCATGGAGAGGGCATCCAAAAAGTCATATTATAAGATTTTCCATTTCAAACCCTGTCAGCATTGTCAGGAATAAAACTATGAATAAATATCTAATCCTTCATGTATTGTAATTATTTATCTTGTTGAATTTAAGTCTAGTATGCAGTTCATATTTTTTTAAGTCTATTGGATTCTGCTTGTAAAATAACCACTTTACTCCGATATGTTTCAAAAACCCCTATAAATGTGTACGACAAGTTCTGACCATGGGCTTTGACCTTCGAGTGGAGGGCGCCATTATCTGCACTCACAGGGGTAATATATGAGCAGCATTGCATTGCATACATGTAGGTCAGCTTTTTAGGATTTTTAATTAGCTGAAAGAGAGTTTGAGTGTGTATGGGCGTGTTGAGGTGAGCTATGGATGGAGAGAGAGAGAGAGAGAGAGAGAGAGAGAGAGAGAGAGAGAGAGAGAGAGAGAGAGAGAGAGAGAGAGAGAGAGAGAGAGAGAGAGAGAGAGAGAGAGAGAGAGAGAGAGAGAGAGAGAGAGAGAGAGAGAGAGAGAGAGAGAGAGAGAGAGAGAGAGAGAGAGAGAGAGAGAGAGAGAGAGAGAATTGATGGACAGCATGCTTTGGGTAATCTGGGACAGTCATTTCTCCAAATGTGGGAAATATGCACTTAGGGACTTCCTGAAGTAAAAAACATTGATGCAGTATATGATCTGCAGTTGTCAGACAGGAGTTAATGATAAATACAGTCTGTCCCTGTAGTACAAACTGATTGGCTGATTAACTAACTAGCACATAATCTGTTTGCTCTCTTGGACAGAGATGATCCAAAGGGAACAGAGTCTTTCCTGTCCAAACATGTGGTGAAGACAAGTGGCTGATCTCCATGACCAAATTTTTGCTTAAAACATATTATAATCAGAAAACAACAAATACATTTTCTTTAAATTCAACTAAATTCTTTAGTATTAGCTACTTCAGCTCCGTTCAAAATTAGCCTCTTGGGAATATGACATACTTTTACCAAATATCAATTATCATTAAAATACCTTTGTCTGTATGTGTGGGTTGAATCTGGGCCTGTTTAGCTCATTCAGTTCAGTTTCACAAAGTAAGTAAACTGTTGTTTGATTTAGAAGATGGTCATAAATAAGGGCACAAACTTTCAGCAGAGAAAGTTAATAGCATTAATAAAAGTAGAGGAAACAATTAGTTAAATAAGATCAACTATCTGATTCAGTTATTACTCAACCAGAGGCCTCTGCATTTTCCAGCTTTTATTTATATTTAAGTTCCATAAATGAGAACCATTGAGAGTTTGGTAAAATTACAGAAGTAAGATAAGGGAAGACACACACACACACACACAGTTAGACTGATACACCGTCAGACAATAACTCTGCTTTTACTGCAGCACCACACCTCTATTTCTAACCATTTAACAACCCCACCTGACCAGGCAGAACTTACAGTGTGTTCAAAATACTGAACTGAAATATCAATGTGTTAAGCACCTCTGTGTGATTTGTGCACTTGTCAGCGAGGACTTTCAAACCAAACTTGACAGCAGATGAATTCGGAGCACAACATTACATTAGATGTCTTTTAGCTGACGCTTTTGTCTAAAGTGACTTACATTTTTATTACAATCAACATTTATGAGGGGCCATTTAGGGGTTCAGTATTTTGCCAAGGACAATTCGGCATGCAGATGGGGAAGAGTGGGGATTGAACCGGCAACCTTCTTGTTGGAGAACGCCCACTCTACCCCCTAGGCCAAAACCGTCAGCTTGAATCCTCTATGGTCTCCCTGTCAACTAACCCAGAAGATCGGCTGTTATACTGCATTCCAGATGCCCTTGGTGCCCTTTGCAAGATACTGAACCCCAAAGTATTCGTGAGTTATGAGAGTGCAGCACATTTATGCACTGTATGTGTGTGTGAATGGGTGAATGGCAAAACTGTAATGTAAAACACTTTGAGTCTTCAAGACTAGAAAAGTCTGAAAGAAGCTTGTAGTTCCTGAAAAAAAAAAAAACTTGACTGAACGAGCCTGCCAGAGATTTAGAGTCTGAAGTGGATGTAGTTGCTAAAGTGTAACATAAGCAACCTAGTTACTCATACAGAGCCTAGTTTCTGCATAGCAGCAATTGAGATAAAAGGTAGCAGGAAGGTCAGCGATTTGACAGACGTGTCAGCAGCCCCCAACAGAATTCCCTTGTGTTCTGTCAGTATCAGGTTATTAATCACACCATCCGCCACTGCCTGACACACCCACTCTCTCTCTCTCACACACACACACACACACAGAAAACGTGCTCATCCACATCCACACTGTGGTATGACTGTGTCCATCCTGGGTGCTCTTGCCTATTATGTAAACAGTGTTTATGTAGTAATGTATCATCTTAAAGGTTTGATAAGCCTGACATTTGCTTCCCTCACTCCCAGGATTACATAACAATTGCCAATTGTCACTTATTCATAAATGTTAACATCAATTTTAACATCAATAGCCAGAGAGATGCCCATCAGCCAGGTTTATATTTGTCCAGAAAAGGGGTTATCTTCTATTATCTAAAAAAATGGAGGGATTAAAAGTTTTCCAAGGAAAAGAGAAATGTTTAAATGGAGTCTTTTCTCCCCTCAAGCTACACTCAGACACAGAGGGAAAGTTAAATCAGCGGCACTTTATCACATGCATCTTCCACTACAGCTGGGAGAAAGAGAACCAGTTTCAAGTAATCTTGAAATGAACATACTGTATATTCAATTCTAAATGGCATATAATGTACCCTACACCTTTACCAAAAATTGCCAGGACAGTTTAAAATGTTTTGATCTGCTGTCTTCCATCTGTATACTTTAGGTCCATATTTCCATCAGTTTATGAAAATGTAAAGGAACTCAAACACATCGATGGATTTTCTATGGAGGAAACCCTTTGGCAATGGTATATGTGGCACAAACTTCACATTTGTTAGAATTCACCTTTTTACAAATGATCAATAAATACTGAACCCTGTGTTGGTTCCTATCATTAAATGGTCTGTATTTATGACCGCTATTCTAGACTTGATGACCACGCAAAGCGCTTAAAAGTGCAATCGTTATGCACCCTGCAATTGATCAATGGATCTTATCAACTTCACCCATAACACGTAGCTTTTTGAACACCACAGCAGTTATATGTATATGTTACAGTACAGTTGTTGTCTTGACTTGGCTGAGTTGTTTTACTTGTGTCTTCCGCCCCTGTAAAAATCTCATTACACAAAAGCAACCACATCCCACTTCAACTTTTTTCTTTTCCTCCCTCACTCTTTTCTTTTGCACTTTTTCCCACGTCTCAGTTCTGACAAGAATAGTGAGGAAGCATCAAATGTTTTCTGCTCAATAAAATATCTATAACGTAATTTGCGGTCTGTGCCGCTCTGCTGCAGTAGTGGGGAATGCTTTTATTTCATCTCTGTTGGGTCTATTTCCAGACTTTGGACACTAGACCAGCCCGACTTTATTATCTTCTTCAATTCACCTTCAACTTTTCCTTCCTTCCTATTGCTCTTTATCCTTCCCCTCTCTTGTTCCCAGCTTTCCTCCCTTTCCTTTTAGTGTCTGGTGTTTTTCCTCTTCCCTCACATTTCTCTACTTCTTCTTTGTGCTTTGCAGCTTGTGAAACAGCTTCTTAATTACTTAACTCAAGTCTTAGTTCTGCCTTAAACCTTACCTCTGTAACAAATGTTAACGTTATACATGTACATATATGATAGTACTTTTTTCAGTTCATAAGTAATGTGTTTCTATTGCCTGTTTTTGGTTTGTGATAAGTTTATGCCTTTCTATGAGGGTCTCCCTGTTTCTCTTGGTATTCAATCAATCAATAAAACCCATATTCCCATCGCATTAACATCGGAGAGATCCAATCACAAGTAGACAGCTCACATCTGGTATTAGAATATGTTTCCATATGTGTCTCGAGTGACCAGTATAAAAGGTAAATGTATTACTGTTGTGCTTTCTGATCTAATCTAACAGTACAGTTTTACGATTGACCCATTCATACATGCATCTATGTGCAGCACTTTCGCTTAATATCAGGTATGAATAGGGTCCTTATTAACAAATGTTTCCAGAACTCTGCTGCTCTTACATTAGTCCTGTCAGTTATATAATGCAACAAACTGTGGGATCCACCAGTAAAAAAGGCTAGGAGGTCAAATTAAAAATATTTTCAATATGGCAAAATCTTATGGTAATCCTTAGTTCAGAAATCCAAAACCTGATGCTGAAATTTAACATAAACACAAAATTCATCAAAAACTAAAAGAAACTAAATCGGGCCACCTAGTTAGCAGAGGGAAGTATTTATTTATATTGGGATTTTACAAGTGTACTGAGCAGCAGATGTGTTCAAATCACTTGATAAACCTGTGGTGTTTATTGACTGCTGCTCGGTTTTAATGATCTGGACACTGTGGAAAAGGTCACCGGACCACTTGAAGCACTGTATTGTACTTGTACCTGTGCTGTGTCTCAATCCGATAGGGGGTGTAGCGTCCCAGCCCAAGATAGTGGTGGAGGATGTTACTTGTCACTGACAACTTGAAAAAGAGGGAATACTTGAGGAGTAGGTACAAAAAGGTACTAAAACCAAAAGAAAAAATGAACCCATGGAAATCTAACAAAACTAAATCATACTAGAGAAAGAGGAAAAAGGAAAAAAAAACTCTGCAACTTGACAATAAGCTGCCAACTCTAATATGATGTAATTAAATCAGACTGACTCTCAGCATCTCTACATCTGACTTATTTCCTGTGTGCATGACCTCATCTATGAAGTATTTTGATTTAATATTGTCTGCGTCTGTTTCTAAACCTTAATTAACTGAAGCTAGCTTCCCTTTTCTTGTTAAAACCTGTTATTAGCAGTTACAGCCTTAAGCAGTTATTGCATGTTCTAAACATTAAATCCTTTACCAGCACCGAACGTGCCATGACATTTTAAGACAATGCAAAGTTGATTTTATTACATTGAGCAGACGCGAAGCTTCTGTTTGAAATATTGTAGAACATTTACAAGATCTCATCAAATTAAGGCCAGTGAAATTAGGGCATAAAAAACAGTACTCATTGTCTTGGTGGTTCAGTGCCAGCTCTGCATAAAGGAAACAGTAGTCCCAAAGAAGCGCATTAGAACCTACGATAATATGCGTAACTCTAAGATGTAGCATTATAGAAGAGATTTATGAGCTTTTTTCCTCCGACATTTAGGGCTAAAGTATAAATACTTCAAAAAAGTTATTACTGCGAGTTAGCGCCTTCCACATAATAACAACAACAAAATGTATCCATTAGATTAAAATACCCCTTGTCCACTGACATGGTATTTTAGTTGTTTAGGCGATGTACGTAACACTCCATGCATCCAATATACATAGTCCAAATACAGTTGTACAGATGCATTGTTTAAGTCTGCACAATGTGTGTGGGAGGAAGTTCACCATTTGCACAATTCCTCCCAATCTCAGTGTATTGTTTTGATCCTTGCTATGAAGGTCAACAGCATTGCTGGATAGTATTTACAGTGTAAACAGTAGTATTCTGTTTACACTCAGTGATCAGTGTTTGGGAGTATTACAAAGAGGCAGATGTTCATCGATGGGGGCATTATACTGTATACAATAGTTCATACAGGTTCAACCACTAGGCATTAAGTGGTTTCTTTTCTACTGAAGGTCGTAATGGCCTCGCTGACTCTAGAGAAAGCAGAGAGCTGCACTTCACATGGTTCAACATCACGGCTGCTGTTTGCTTTATTTTTGTTGATTACAACAAGACTGATTGATATATAATATTTTCTCCTCAGTTACTCAACCATTACTGACAATCATCCATTATGTTTACCCTTATCTTGCTGATGTTCTCCTTTAAACTTAATACCTATTGCACTTATGTCCGTCCTGGGAGAGGGATCCCTCACATGTGGCTCTCTCTGAGGTTTCTTTATTTTTATTTTTTCTTGTTGAGGGTTAAGGACAGAGGATGTCACACTTTGTTACAGCCCTATGAGACAAATTGTGATATGTGAATATGGGCTATACAAATAAAATTTGTATATTAGCTGCATATTATTTGTTCTTTAATATGTGTCCCCCTCCAAACAGAGCCACAAGCGAGATGGCAAGAAATCCTTCCTCTAGGAACTGGGAAACTACTTTCTACGTAATCAGCAGCCAAACGACGACATTACAGTGACAAACTATATCAGATAACATTATATTAACAACCGTTATCAACCTACATTATATTAGTGACACATCTGAGGACTGCAGGACGGACAGGACAGATTGATCTTTTGATCAATACACAGTCAGTCAGCATCTTCACATCGGTTATTTAATGTAACGTTAGTCCTATCCATAGAAACTTCTGCTCCACACTGAAAATGTTGATACATATTTTTCAAATTTCAACACATGAGTAACAAACGTTACTGTCACTCAGACTGTTTACAGGCTTGTTTTGACGGTGTAATGGAATTTTACCAAAATATACCACAGTAAGTTTTATCTCTGCCTATGCATACTATTTCTGCTTGTGGAACTGCCAAACTTACATTAGGGCCACAAATCTGAGACTGGGTTCGTCTGTGTCTTTGTCTTATCTCCTGGGATGTTACTATTCACTCAGTTCACACACATAGTTCTCGCACTCTGACTGTCTATACCTTCCTTGCAAGGAATAAACCATACTTAAAAGACTATGATTCTCTAGCCTCTTTATTTCAGAAGTCCCACCAGGTCAAATGTCCTCACAACGGTCTGAAAAGGGATTTTCCTGAAACATCATAGTGACTCCAATTGCATTCCACTCACAGCAGATCTACAGCGCAGCCGTATAGCCTCACACACGCAATGTGGCTACCCAGTGGCTCAGGTGTAGGAGATGTTAGTGTCATATATGTGATTAGTATGTTCCTTGAGCTTATAAATATAAGGTTTGGCTACCTTGACCTATAGTAGTCAAGCAGTCGGGCAACTTGCATATAATATTTCATGTAGATAAGCTGCTTTAGATACGACTGTAATACTATTTCCCCCCATATTTTAAATACAATAATTTTATGTATGAGTCATGCTGCAAAAATGTATCAAATGTCAGTTAATTTATGTTTTGCTATTTTGTGTGTTTATATGCACAGTATCATCATGGTAACCCTCTACACAAACCAGACAAACATAAGAATATCAGCATTTACAGTCTGTGCAAAGGATGACGACATTATCATCAAGCAAAAGTACAATGGATTAAAAAGAGTGACAAAGAGTGATAATTAACCGTCAGTCTCCTGTTAGCTGGAACACAATCTTTTTTAGTTCAGGCCTAACCTTTGGCAATGTGTTGCCTGATCTATTCAACATTTATAAATCCGAGAGTTACATCTTGTTTAGCAAAACTGTGCCTTACTGTTATGCATAATGAGGAATAAATGAGGAATAAATAATACATGTACTGTCATAGTTGGCTTTTAATCAAACTTTAATAACAAAATAAGTGAGTTCGGCTCTCCATCACTTATTCTTTTTCAAAGCTCTCTCTTCTTTCTCCTGATTCCTGAAATGAATGAGACACTGGAGTTAAGTTTGCAGGTAATTACTCCCTTAGAAGATGGAGAAAGCAAATGGGCAAAAGCAGTAGAGGAACAGAAAGGAGGCAGTGAGGAGTTAAAACTGTGTGAGAGAAGGAGGGAGTGGGTCGTATAGGTAGAGGGTAAACGCGGGAGAAGGAATAAGGGATAGAATGAAAGAGAAATGTGAGATTTATTTTGGCTCACAAATAGCCAATTCATAACCTGGTGCCACCTGTCCAAACTGTATTACTCTCTGCTAGTTTACAGCCTGTAGTGGAGGAGCTCCTTGCTGTTCAGGCCAAATATACACTGCAGCCACAAAGCCCCTGAATATACTTCTTATTTCCTAATGAGATTGGCATTTGTATTCTGTATGCTGGACTACTTTTAAAAAGGAACAAGCTATCTAAGCTTTCCCATACACTCTCAATGCTGCATTGTATACATTCTTCTGATACTCAGATGACCTGTTCTCAGCTTGTTCTCAGCTGTTGGGCTGATTATTCAATACATTCTGACTGTCAAAAGATCCCATTGAAACAGCAAAATTTAAAATCCATTGACCAACCAACCAGTTTTACATACATAGCCAATATCTGATATTATTCCTCTGTGCCACAGAGCTCTATTGTCCAAAAACGAAAGATTATGAAGCCATGCGAGCAGCTTTGTGAGACTGCACTTACACAATGTTGCCTTTAGGTAAACACTGATGTCATCATGGTGAAATAATCCCGATAACAATGCTAACATGATGCGGCTGCAGTGCTAAGCATGTGTTCACCAGTTTCAGAATATTATATTGAGCAGTTACAGCATAGTAAAGCTTTTTGTGCCCTCTTTTGTGATTATTTTAGCATTTGTAGTAATTGGCATGATCTAGTTAATGCACATTATTGTGAGCAATGAAAATACTTTTTATAACTTTATGCATCTTTCAGAAGAGCTATATATTGACTTCCATGGACAGCCCTGTATTCATAGCAAAGATAGTCGGGAGTGCCTGCCAGGCGTTGGACATGTTGGTATTTTGCTGTAATGCACCGATGTCCTGCTGTGATTTACTATGGATTGTGGAAAAGACTAACTTCAGTTTCACAAGCTGTAGCCTATTTTTAATTTGTGTCTTGTCAAAATTACATTTTCAGGTCATGCATATTGTATACACAGGGTTTGTCACAGCTCAAAAGCAGACTGTTATAATGAAATTCACCTTTTTACTTGCATTGACAAAAATGTGTAGGTCAAATGTAAATACAATATATTATGGCCGTATGGAGTGTATATCATTTCGCATCTATTATTCTTGGAGCTTGGATCTTGATTAAAAATAAATATGTGTTTCTCTAAGACAACTGATCTTGTTCTCATTTCTTATAAAATATCAACTTTTCTCTCAGTTCGCTGTTAATGTTGTGATACTCAAGACTCTTCAGCTCATCAGAATTCAGGGAGTTTTTTAAATGATTCAAAGCTGTGGTGTACATGTTGAGGCACGTATCTTGTGTGATTGTGTTAATGTGAATTTGCTGAAAGATCAGCTTCACTCTGTAGAGAAAATGTGTCAGTAAGAAAACAACACAGACTGATAAATAAAGTTAATATAAATAAAGGGCTTGACAACATTTAGATTCAGGTCTACCCCAAAGTGGAGCTGCTATTTCACATCTTTTACTGTATAAGTAGAAAAAGTCAATGCTCAAGTGAACAGCTATTAAATGTTAATATCTGCTATTGGCGTTGTACACACTGAGCACGAGAGCAGAGAGAGCTGACAGAAATGTAAAGCTTTGGAAACGTTTGTAGTTACATTTGGAGTAGTTTGGAGGTGGATGACTGCATTTTAAATCCTTTGTATTTAAAGACACCACTGAATATTTATTACCCCCAACCCCTATCTGCTCGATGCGTATGACTGGCCTGGGTCACACGTGTGTAGAATTGCTTACTTAAATTATTTTGCACATCCTTCTGTAGTGTAGCACGATGCTTTGCAGAGCTTGATGCTTGGCAACTAACGTTATCAGTAGCTGCACTAACCACTAAATAATGTAGCATTGTGTCACAACATGAAGATTGGACTTTTAATCACAGAAAATGATTTTCTTTGGTGATTGTCATTTATGCTTTGGCTTTTTTTACACAACACAATCTTCCACAGTTTCCAGGCATTTTAATTTATGCAGTTGCAAGTATCTCCATTTTCCTTTTCGCATTGCGTTGTGGGAAAGTAGTGCACATCAAAAGCAAGGCTGTTTAATATGCATACTATAGAGCCCATGATGTCCAGTTGTATAAACAGCAATCTAATACTGCCTTTTTTCTTTTTTTCAGACCTGACTGTTTAAATGCTAAACACAGATAACTCATGGTTAATTCATCAAATAAAAATACAGATGCAGTTCTATTATTTAACTGTTAAATCGATAAATTAAATATTAAACATTTTAATTTTGCTTAATGTTTTCCTTACTGGGGATTAACCCAAGGCGTCAGTATTTCTAAAATCCTGGCTACTATACTCATCATTATCAGGTGTTACAGGCTGCTCACTTCCTGGTTTTCTGCTTGCAGGCCGAAGGAAAGTGATCCAACATCTCCAGAGAATTATTCCCAGCAGCTACTCCTGAACACAAAGTAGCTGAGAGAATCTTCCCTTCAGCAGAAAGCCCAACTTCTGCTTGTACCAAGAAACCCTGATAGCTTATCAGCAGGAGAGGAGTCAGCCAATGAGAGCTCTCCCAGATATACCTTTCACAGCAGTGGTACTGATACAGTCAGAATCACAGAATGGAGAGACCCTTGTCTTAATTTACAGAAAGAAATGTATTAAAGCACATGACAATTAAGTTGTTATTTCAGTAAGTAGTGCATCTTATACAATAATGTAGTGCTGACTTAACTGAGAAAATGTCAAATATTACTATAAATAAACATGTTGAGATGTTTTACTTTATGACTATTGTTTTCAGATTACCAATTTAAAACTATAGGCAATGTCATAACACATCCCAGCTGACTTCTGGAAACCCAGACCTGTTCATTGTATATGCTGTATGCGAAAGCATTATTTTTGGAAGTGGGATTTCTAATAGAAATTCAGCTACTGTAATTGTATATGGACATTTTTAGAATTTACATTTTAAGTAAAGTAAGATAAGTAAATACTTTGCTACAAATTCCATATTGCCACTCATGTTTTTAAAAAGAAAGTAAGTCAAAGGAGTGCTGATTTTGGTTTTATGCAATGCAAGTTAATATTCATTCATAGTATTTCTCTTTCCTTTGGATACATGTTGTGTGAACTGTGTTATCAAACTAAATCTATACTGGGGTAAATGGTCGATATAAGTCACTTTTCTTGTCTCACTCAAAGCACTTTACAGTACAGTTTTACAGTTGTTTTATACTGTGTGTCTATGTGCAGCACTTTCTCTATACACACTAGTGGGACAGCCGTCAGGGGCAATTTGGGGTTCAGGATCTTGCGCTGACTTTTCTGGTTTGAAGCCAACTCTACTTAACATTAAATCGTCGATAAAAAGACAAAAGTCAATCAACAATCAAACTTTCATGAAGTCAGCCAACTGTTAACAGTTTGCTTACATAAAGTTAACTAATGGACACCGCCATAGAAACTGTTACACACGGCCACAACACACAGTTAGGAGTCATCTTGCTATGAAGCTGAGCTATTGACTGTATCTACAACATGCATGAACAATTAGAGCAAACATCTGGGGCAAGTGTTAATGCAAGTTTGAGAGATTGTTCTAAATTGATGTGACATTCTTATGAAATTCTCTTTAAAGTAAATTGAAGTTAGGACTTCATTCACAATTGTATATTTCTTTGACCATAAAAAAACATTAGGTCAACTTCCTCTCACAACCACTGCTGCCAACAGCCAATCTTACTGGTGACGGACTTGTCACCAACAGCACAAATAGCCAGTTGTTTTGAAAAACTTTTTTAAAAGCTTTGTGGCATTCTTATGAAATGTAAAAAGAGTGAATTACACTTAAGAGCAACACTGTTAAGGGGCAGTTCTTGGTGGACATGCTGCCAAACTTCACAATCAAATTCATCACAATCCCATTAGACTTTCTTCATCTTCCCTTGTTGCTGCTGCAAATTTCTCCATGCTCCTGTTCTCCTCCACTAAAGGACTACACTTCCTTACCAAGGCATTACTCTTTCGTGGCAAATAGAAATGAACATGTCACAGTCCTGCTGTGCTTTCTTTGATTTAAGCCTCCCATCTTCTCCCTTTCCTCCTCTTTGAATTTTTTTCAAACTGTTTCTCCTCATCCATTCTCCTCTCTAGCAGCCCTGCCTCTAGTTTCCTATAGTCAGGTCTTCATACCACAAGGCCTTGATGATAAGTCTCTGGACTTGCCTCAGAGTGTACACATGGCTCTTTGTGTCCTTTTTATGCATAATAAGTATACTTTCCCTTTCAGATGAAGTGAACTGTAGCCAACAGCCATACACAAACACACACACACACATTTCTCACATGGATTTTACAATCTGATCATAATTGTGTACATGCTTAGTATAAGTGTTTGAAAAGTTTTAATGCTCTGCAGCCAATCAAACAGCTCACTTACTGGGTGCTTGAGGCAGTGGCAAAAAATCAGGGATAATTGAGATGGGACTTAACTGAATACATAGGAAATGTCTTCTAAAGAAAAATGACTGTAATTTTCACTATTATTTGATATATATCTTAAATAGGAAATGCATATACACATATTTCACTGATATACCTTGTTTATCAACAGCATCTAATCAGAGGGTCGGCAGTTCGGATACAAGAAAGCAATCATGTGACCACTTGAAAGAAGCAAAGAATTGTTCAATTTAAACTAAAATCATGAAAATATAAAAATATTTCATTAGCTGATTCTCTTTTTGATATCTGATGTGATTATGAAAGTCTTCAGTTGCAGCAAAACAATTTAAAGCACCAAACGAAACACTGACACATGTGCACATCCATCAGCTCAAATCAATAGTCTTTCTTGTTTACCTCCTTTTCCTCTGGAGATACTAGGGGTTGCAAGTCTCTGGCAATTGTATTTTGTAAGTCAGGGGCTGGAAAGCTTGATGGTTTAAAGCATTATAAAGTATAAAGCACTAGGTATATTTGTTAATGCAGATCGTGTGATGAAGTTTTAAGCTCGGAAGATAGGCTCAGATGAAATATCAGGTTCATGTGTCAACCCAATCGTCCGACAGATCATGAACATGACGTGGACACAGACAGACAGTGGGAGTAGAGTCAGCAGTGAGCGTTGATGCCACCAGTGTGATGTGGCGTGATTGGTCGTCCCTGGAGAAACCCAGCTTGCTGAGTAGCCAGTGAGTGTCTGCAGGGTCGATTATTCTGCTTTAGTGAGTGATGACCTATGTGCACATGTTGAGGCTTCCTCACACTGTTTACTCACACAGCCTCACCCTGGAGACACATTGATCTCTCCATATACTAAGACACACAGATATACAAGACCGGGTGGCTGTCGGACACTCAGCGGTCACTTTCAGCTGAGTGAGGGAAAAGAAGAAGAGTGAGGGGTGTTTGATGTGTGTCCCACGAGGGCTTCAGTCCATGGGAAACCCTCACTCCTGCAGTCTCACTGCAGTGCAATCAGAAATCTCACTATACCTCTCTCTCCCTCTGTTGTGCAATAGTACGTAAAAAGTGTTACCATAGAATGGTGTGCCTTTAGGCACTCAATAAATTTGGTTATCAAAATAAAATGTAAAACATTAATATTTAATCATAACTTTAATTGGTTAAAATTCTCGCGGGGCACCACCCTTCATAGAAGGGAAAAGATAGCCAATTTATTGATTAAGATCAGTCTCATTTAGATCTAGTTCAATTAGAAATCTCAATATTTTACCATTAAAGATTATATAATGAACAATGAAGGTTTATGGAGTTCTTAACAGTGTAACAGTTGGCAAGATTCACTTATGCAATATTAATGACAGAACATTTGTGAAAGAAGAACATTTATTATGAACATAATAAAGTATAAAAACACAAATTACTAAACAATCAAACTAACTAACAAGGAGGTGTGTGTGTGTGTGTGTGTGTGAATGTAAATTAGCATGCTTTAAAAATGGTCCCTAAGATAAGAGCCCCCCCCCTTCTTCTGAGGTTGCTTTATGGCCGTTGCTTTACGGCTGAGGGGGAAGGTTTAACTTGGAGAGATGCTATGCGTGTCTGTGTGGATGTTAATCAGATAATGATAGTCAGGGACAAAGGCGAGTCTAACTGCCATTAACCTTCATTTAACTCATACCTACAACATCACAGCATATATCAAACTTATAAACACACACCGATCAAATAAACAGTCTTGCTTAGCGTAGTATAATTATTAAGCCCAGATTATGTTACCAGTCCGAGGGAAAGAGGGAAAGAAGTTGCTGTTCCGTTTGCAGTTCTGTGACGTCTCCTGGCTTTGTGGTCGTAGAGTTCTGCATTCGCGATTCTGTCGAGCCATGTGCTCAGATGCTGGTTGAAGTTCTCCTGCAGGACATCGCGTCGCTACGAGGAGTTTTGTAGAGCTTGAAGGGCGAGGAGATTTCCTTGAGAGGGGTGAGCTGGGAGCTGCACCTCTGACCTCCGGTAGTTGGTGGGAAGAGAAAATTAGGCTGGAAAGCCCTGCTGTCCTCGGTGGGATGGGAGAAAGAGAGAGACAGCCTTCCGCCCTCGGCGGGATGGAAGAAGAGAGAGATTTTAGGCAGACCTCTCCTTATATTGGCCCCGGTGACCTCACAGGTCTTGGACCAGAGTGACCAATAGGAGTGACCCCCCAGGTTCTTGACACCTTTGTGTGATATTGCCCAAATCCCAGGACATGCAGCATCCTGTTACATCCTCTGGGAGACTGAGTTCCTTGACTGTCTTAAGACAAAGGGAACATGTGGCACTCTGGGAGACTGAGTTCACTCCAGAACATGCGGCTCCCTTGTTTCAAGTTTGACTGAAGGGAGGCCTGTGGTTTGCACAAAAACCATGTCCCAACACCTCATATGTTTGAGGAGAACAGGTTTCACTACTGTTCAGCCCAGAACATTGTTCTGATGTTCAGATCCAATAAAAGCTTCCATGCTGCATATTTATTGATTTAGCTGATTGATTCCGCTACTCTGATACATGCAGGAGACAAGTGATAATGGAAGAAGCTGAGAATGTCTACAGTCAATGGTTGGAAAACTATGCTTAAAAATATAATTTATTACAATGTTTCATTTTTGCAACTCAACAGCCTATTACATCAGTTAAGTTGTTTAAGTCATTCGGAATGTTAGCAGAAGGACACAGTCTATCTCTCCTGCTGTGTTGATAAAAAGTGCTCACGAAACATAGAAGATAATTGGAATATAAGAAATACCACAAACGACTAATCACAATAAGATCAGCTAATGTGATGGTTGTCTGTATGTCAAAGGCGATACAAAAAAATACTAGGAAACGGGAAAAGACTAAAGAGCAAAACTCACTGTAACAAGAAGAAATGACAAAGAGACAAAGGGAATCACAGAGACTATATACACGAGGCAGACAGGGATAATTTAACACAGGGGAAACACATTAGGAACAGGCGCAAACCATCACAAGGGGGGAGTCAGGACAAAGGTATGAAATAAAGCTAGAGACACATGAGGAGCAAAATTTCAAAAATAAAACCGGAAACGTAATCTCAGGGCTCATTGGCTCAAACATTCTCTACACCCCATAGACAATGCACTACATTCATTTGGGAGTTATAATTATAAAGCTAAGTGAAAATGTAACTCAAACTAAACCAACTACAAAAGTATAATGTGGCTGTCATATTAATGAAAAAATTATGTTATTATATTATATTTACTAGAGAAGGTAAAGCAGCTCAGTAACTTCCACATCATTCTCTAAATCTAGCTACACCATTTGTGACTACATCCACATTTATTTATTTCCACATTTAACTGTCCCTATGTAAATGAGGTAGGAGGTCCCAACCTCAGTCTCGAGCAGGATTAGTCCCCTGAGCTACACACACGACACACAGGCCCCGGGGCTCCGCCCCCCACATCGCCACACACCTGCTCAGAGACTAGTGATGGGAAGTTCCGATAATTTTACCGACTCGGTTCTTTGAATCTCGTTCAGTAAAATGAACAAATCTTTTTTCGAGTCATTCGTTCATTTCAACGGGGGGGGAGAAATTCCTGCATGAAATTCCTGCAAAAAAATAATGTATCATGACAGTTTGGATGATTTGAAATGGTCATTTATTATCACACTAGCATTTAATTATCACGGCAAACAATTACGCTGCACTGGACTGTAAGTAAAGTACAAAAAAGTTAAAATAACAAACAATTACACTGCATTGAACTGTAAGTATTACAAAAAAGTTAAAATAACGAAACCTGTAATTATTACTTGTGAACGAATATCATTCATGCGAAAGTGAACGAGGTAAACAAATCCTTTCTGTTTCCTCTTCTGAGCCTATGCAGGTCACGTGAAAAATGATCCAAATACTGTTTCGTTCTTCTGCCAACAGAGTCTTCGGATCAATGATTCGTTCATCTGCCAACAGAGTCTTCGGATCAATGATTCGTTCATCTGCCAACAGAGTCTTCGGATCAATGATTCGTTCATCTGCTGGATACGAGTCTTTGAATCCTTTTTCACGTGACCTGCATCAGCCTATGCAAAAGTCCCGATGTGCGGCCACGAGAAAATGAACGAATCTCTCTTTGAGAGGACTCGTTACTCCCGAGTCCTTGTAAGGATTCGTTCAAAATGAACGAATCGTTCACGAACGACACATCACTATCAGAGACACAAGCAGTGAGATCTGAGCTTGTCACTGTGAAGCAGCCGCTCAGTGACTTTGTAGAACAGCGGAAACAGTGGAAACACAGAGTTTCTCTGGTCACATCTGCTCAGAGATCAGCGGCTGCATGATCAGAGCAGAAGCTGCAGGTGGTTTGTACCGAGCTGGAGTTTCTGTTTCCTCCTCCTTTCGGCTGTCTGTTGTGCTCAGTACAACACCAGACGTGACGCTCACAGTCAGGAGTACTGACACCTAAATCATCCCAATAAAAAATAACCTTAACTAACTCTCTGAACTTGAACTAGTTCATTTTAAGTGTGAACTGGCTCAACGCTGCAAACAGCTGCTGGTCACCAGTCAGCATTGAGAGGCAGAAGTATTAGGGCTGGATCATCACACTCCTGTGACCAATCCTGCATGAGACTGCGGTTAGGCCCACCTTTCTCATTAGCATACGGACACAGAAATGTGGAAATATATAAGTGTGGAAATAAATAGATGTGGAAATATATTTATTTATACATTTCTGTATATTTATTGATGTATTTATTTATTTATTTATACTTAAGTCATGTATGACCATGTATGGTCCTCCATAAGGACCTGATGAGCATAATATATTTGATATACACTCCTGATCAAAATCTTAAGACCAGTTAAAAAATTGCATGAATTTGCATTTTGCACTGTTGGATCTTAGGAAGGTTCTAAGTAGAGCTTCAAAATGCAAAAAGAAGAAATGGGAACAAGAGACCAAAAGTTGTGAGCAGGCAATTTATTGAAAACAACAATTTAACTCAAATAGGCTGTTCATCAGCTGATCAAAAGTTTAAGACCACAGCCCTTAAAAGCCAAAATCTGTGCAGAAAATTTGGATTCCATGTCATTTCCTGTCAAGTAATCACACTGTGAAGATCTCTTGATGGCAAAGGCAAAAAAGCTCACCGTCTTTGAACGTGGTAGGATTGTTGAACTGCATAAACAAGGCCTCTCACAACGTGCCATCGCTGCTGAGGTTGGACACAGTAAGACAGTCATTTTGCATTTCTTTAAAGATCCTCAGGGTTATGGAACAAAAAAATCAAGTGGTAGACCCAAAAAAATCTCACCGGCGCTGAGCCGGAGGATCCAAATGGCTGTTCGTCAAGACACGGGACGATCCTCGTCCCAAATTAAGGCCATTACTGGTGCTGACTGCAGCCCAATAACCATCAGACGGCATCTGCGAAGGAAGGGCTTCAAAAACAAGAAACGTCTTCAAAGGCCACGTCTCCTTCAACGCCACAAAATTGCCCGTTTAGACTTTGCAAGGGAGCACCAAACATGGGACATTCAAAGGTGGAAGAAAGTTTTATTCTCTGACGAGAAAAAATTTAACCTTGATGGTCCTGATGGCTTCCAACGTTACTGGCATGACAAGGAGATGCCACCTGAGATGTTTTCTACGCGGCACAGTGGAGGGGGCGCCATCATGATCTGGGGTGCTTTTTCCTTCAATGGAACAATGGAGCTCCAGGTTGTGCAGGGGCGTCAAACAGCAGCTGGCTAAGTGGAGATGTTGCAGCGGGCATCCCTCATGACTGAGGGCCCTCGTCTGTGTGGTAACGACTGTGTTTTTCAGCAGGACAACGCTCCAATTCACAATGCCCGTCTGACCAAGACTTTTTTCCAGGAGAATAACATCACTCTTTTGGACCATCCTGCGTGTTCCCCTGATCTTAATCCAATTGAGAACATTTGGGGATGGATGGCAAGGGAAGTTTACAAAAATGGACTTCAGTTCCAGACAGTGGATGCCCTTCGTGAAGCCATCTTCACCACTTGGCGCAACATTCGCACTAGCCTTTTGGAAACACTTACATCAAGCATGCCAAAACGAATTTTTGAAGTGATCAACAATAATGGTGGAGCTACTCATTACTGAGTCAGTTTTTGACACTTTAATTTCTGTTTTAGGAGTTTTTTTTTTTTTTTTTAGCTGTTGTCTTAAACTTTTGATCAGCTGATGAACAGCCTACTTCAGTTAAATTGTGGTTTTCAATAAATTGCCTGCTCACAACTTTTGGGCTCTTGTTCCCATTTCTTCTTTTTGCATTTTGAAACTCTACTTAGAACCTTCCTAAGATTCAACAGTGCAAAATGCAAATTCATGCAATTTTTTAACTGGTCTTAAGATTTTGATCAGGAGTGTATGTGGTGAAGATATTCATATCAATGCAGTAGATGTGTCTGTTACGCGCCATGGTTTGTTTTTTGTTTCTCTCTCTCTCTCTTCTCCTACAGGTGTGTGCTCTTGCCAGCACCTCCTGTGGCACAGCTGAAGCCACTCTGGAATCAAAGGGGAGGCACATCACCTTGTTTGTCCCTCATCCCCTAGACCTCTTAGGGAAATAACAGCGTCATTAATGTTTGTTAATTGAATCAGCGAGCTCCAATGAGAAGGTTTCTGGTTTGAAGACACTGAAATGATGTTTACATACCACACTTTCTTCATCATGATAGTGTCTATAGCATTCATTCATTGTGCTCTCATAGCTCCATCATTTGTCATTGGTTCATCAGATGTGAAGGACACTCTGTCTTTGTTCAGAAGGGAACACAATATGTCGCCCATGAGTTTGATCAGAGTTGCTCGAGAGTCGACATGAGTTCTAAACAAATACCTGATAGGCTACGCCCACATATACCAGAAAATGTGTTCTACATATTTTTTTGTCAATACTTAGTTCATACTTCAAAGCGTACATACCTGATTTTGTAAAACTTTGACGACAGGGCTTTTAGTTACAAAT
The DNA here is from genome assembly GCF_947347685.1 of Pleuronectes platessa. Classification (NCBI taxonomy): domain Eukaryota; kingdom Metazoa; phylum Chordata; class Actinopteri; order Pleuronectiformes; family Pleuronectidae; genus Pleuronectes; species Pleuronectes platessa. The sequence goes on along the minus strand of NC_070634.1, from coordinate 2,800,321 downwards.
GTGGGTATTTGTGGTACCCCCTATGGGTTAGGCTGTAAATGCTTTGGTAGGCCTTTTTCCAACCAAGGTCTGGTGGTTTCTAGTAAGATTAATAATGACTGGAAAAAACTGTCATGATAAAAACATAGCAAAGATTTGCTAAACCCTGCCCGGTGCTGAGTTATTTTGGGTGATGGCAACTGATCCTACACAAATACAATAGAAATGTTGAGCTCATTCCCAATTGCTTCATTCCAACTGTGGTCAAAATTCAAAAGTTTTTACCATTGTATAAACTTTGATATTGAGCTTGATCTTCAGTAGATTTATAAAATAGTCATTAATCAACTTGCCAAGTATAAGTTTCATCCAAGTTGAAATAAAACAGCCTGAGTTATTACTGTGATAGTCAAACAGACAAATACCATCAATTAGAGCACGCCCAGCTGCTACTCAGTAGAGTTAGTAAAATAAAGACACGCAAAATAAGCAAAAAACTATATAAACTATTTGTAGTTCTTTTTCAGTCTGTTCATCTTGCTCTTACATTGGATGCTGGCATTTTACACGTCGGTGACCAGGGACCCCTCCGGGCTCTCTTGCAGTCTTCAACTCTCTCTCACCTCCATCCCGTCTCTATCCCTCTGCCTCCCTCCCTCCCTCCTCTCTCTCCTGTGGGATAGCAGACACACACAATTTGGTGATCAGGAATATAGGCATGCATTCATTTCACTGCTCAGTGAATTAGTGGCTTTTTATTGAGTGGCGAGACATAGTGAGGAGACTGTGTTGGCATTGTTACTGTATTGGCATCTTAAAAAAAGATTAATTGTGCCCAAGGTAGTTTCCAATTGGTAAACAATTATTATAATTCTACAAGCTTCATGTATAATTAATGAGCAGATTAAATGGCTGATGCAAGGCCTCTGTTTTTCTTGGGTGGGTGATCCTACATAAGAGCCTGGTTCAGGTTACAGCAGGAGTAGCAGTACTTTGTTGGGAAAATCATTATCAGACGCATATTTTAACTTTAGGACAAATTTATTGCAATACATGTCTGTTTTAAATGTAACTTAATTTAATGTCAGTTGTTGATGATGACTAACAACTACCACCCAGGACACTCAAACATCCTTTTCCACTTTTCACATTTATCTAAATGCGGCACTAATAATGACAGGATCTAATAAGGATGTCTAGTGACTAGGGATTTCTTATATTAATAAGCGAATAAATTTTAAGTGGTGACAGGATTTCAGGCAGGCAGGCTAACTAACCTGAAACAAGCAAAGAAAGGATTCCAGCAAGTGGGAGAAAAAAAAAAAAAAAAAAAAAATGGAGCAAATACAGACTGAGACTACCGGGTAGTTGAACTGTTTAATCTGGTGCAGAGTGAAGACCAGGGCAAACACACACCATACATTACATCATCCTTAGAGTCCTTTCATTCACATTCATACACGCACATGCACAGAGGAACGGACAATCAACCCTCTGGGTCGTTGAGCTTGCTTTTTGGTTTAAATGTGATTTGGTTCCAAACAGCACAGGTCAATGGAAACCTGGTCAGTTGCCAACTAATTTCTATTGTTATATTCAGTTACAAATGAATCTCTCAATGCACTGGAGATTCATGAAGTTTAAGACACCCCTACTTAACACTGGTTAACCGACATGTCCCAACTGAAGAGCTAGCAAATGTAGATCTAATTTCCTGTTTTGCAGATGAACATGTCCATTTCCTTCGCATTCCCTTCTAACTGTCACATTGGCCTGCAAGTGTCTGTGCTTATTTCTAATCAAAGCCAACTCACTCTGAAAGAATAATTGGCCTCATCTACACCATGAATCAATGCCATCCAAAATTAAAACAGCAGCTTTGTGACGGATTTGAATGGAAGACAATTGGTGAGGAGGAGAGAACAATTCCGCTGGGAAATGAGAGTCACAAAGAAAAGGGGGAACCTCTCGACTCTTTGAAAAACAACGTCTTTTTGTTCTGTGAGCAGAAATGGTATCGTCGCATCTCAAGGGGGTAAATGACGAGGAAATGGGAAAGGAAGAGCAGAGATCAATGAGAAGATAATTCAATGTGTGACTATTATGGAATTCTTATAGAAATGAACATAAACTTACAGTTGCCTCAGGAAGACAGGTCATAGAAAAAAAAGCCAGTTTAATCAGAATTTTTAACTGCAGCCTTAACCGAATACACAAATGTTCCACCAACAGCAGCATTCAAACGGACCCAGCTCCCCCACACAGCTTACATCTGACACTGCTGCTCACTGCTCTTATAATTAACTCAAACTGACTGCTAGGTTCAGATTTTTGGCTCAGCGGGTCACTGGCTCAATTCGCTGTGTAGACAGTTTTAACGGAGCACAGTGGGGAGTTCTGACAGCTGCTACTCTGTGAGAAAACATCTGGATTCATACTTGATATCCATTAATCAAAATGTCTGGATTGAACCTCTAAGGAGAGGCGGTGGACTAGTGGCAGAAACTTGGACTATGGGCAGAAAAGGTCTCTGATTCGTCTCTGGTTCGACTCCACGGAGAAACAACAAAAAGACGAACCTGGATTGATCTGTCCAAAAATCCATCCATCCATCCATCTCCCTACCCTGTCTAGTGCCCCTGAGCAAGGCACCTTACTCCCCCAACATCTGCTCCCCGTGCGCCGTACATGGCTGCTCACTGCTCTGTGTGTCCTTCACCAGATGGGTTAAAATGTCCCTACCGGTAGTGTGGAGTGGAGTGTGCCTGTGCATGTCTGTGCATGTGTTTGGGACAATTAAATGTATCTTAATCTTAATCTTCTAGATTCTGTGAACTGGCTCAGATTCTCATTTCCTAAACGTAGAAAAAGCTCAATAAGTGGCAGCCAACAGGTTAACGATGCACTGGCAATTTGTCTTAGCAACAGGTATTTAGTGCAGATATGAGCGATGTAGGAGAAGGATGGGACATGAAGTAACTAATGAATAGTAATGAACTTTTAAGAGATAAAGTGCCTGACTGAACTATTGAAGATTTGGTGCCCGTCTATCTGGTTGAATCATTGCTAACCATGTAGTTCCAACCTTAATTTATACAGGGAAAGACCATTGAGAGCAAAGCTACCTTTTTCAAGGTCTCCCTGAGTGCAATAAGAACATGGTAATACATTATAATACAGTATAAGAAAACATAGCTCACTAATGACCAATACCTGCCCTGTTTGTAATTGTATTATTTGGAAAAGGAAGTCAAGGTTTTTATTATTGTATATTTACAACTCTTTCTTTGTATTGTATTGAACTTCATTCTTGACCTTGGAGACAGCAGATGATAAAAGCTGTCACAACAAAGTCCAGAGGGCAATATAATATAATAATATTTTGAGGCCTGAGTTGTAAATAGGACCTACGGTTCCACAGGAATTAGAGAACATAAAGAAAGAACATACATCTCAGTAATTAGGCCTATATCAATGTGATCCGTTGAATCAACATGTTTGTGTTTGTGTTGAGCAGCACGTGGTTATAATAATAATTGCATCCTGGGCACAGTGGGCAGTACCTGCTCTTCCTCTCTCATCATCATCATCATCACTTTGTCCTTTCTCTCAGTGTCCTCATCTTGGCCCGTATCACTTTCCTTCAAGATGAGCTGTGAATTATGTTGTCTAGTTTCATTATCTTCTTTTGTCAGTGAAGAAAGTAAACACAGGGTCGAATGATATTTATATGCAAATGCCACCAGCCTCCACAAAAAAATATAGGCATCTTTCTCTTTAACAAGCTTTTCAACCCTTACACACAGAGTGGAGTGAAAATAAAGTCTAACATCACTAGATGGATGGAATAAATACAGAACCAACTCTCCAGCATCAACCATTTAATGTTGCATGATCACACCGTCAGGTATTGGTAAGATAATAATTCAGACTAGAAAATTCCTCCTGCCGAGAAATTTCGAATGGGTGCCTAGAATTTGCCGGTTCCAGACTAAACATTTTTTTTTGTTGGGGGGAAGAGAGACAGACTGTGTCAATTTGAGAGAGAGAGAGAGACCCAGAGAGAGAGACCCAGAATAGAGAGACAGACCCAGAGAGAGAGAGAGAGAGAGAGAGAGATAGACTGGCTGGTATAAAATAGAGAGAGAGAGAGAGAGAGAGAGAGAGAGAGACTTGATCAGTAGGTGGCGCTATCAGTAACACTGCATACACACTCATAGGTCTCTTCAGGTCAGGAATCTGATGAAGTGTGTCCAATTTGGGGCAGATTGCTAAAACTTCATTTTCACCTTGACCCCTAGGTGGCGCTATCACTATTAGTGTGTATGCAGTAATAGTCTTGACTTCATCAGGTGTTGACTCTGATCATGTGACAGAATTTTGGGGTCGATTGCTAAAACTTCATTTTCACACAGACCACTAGGTGGCGCTAACACTATCACTTCATTCACACTAAAACAGGAATCGGATGAAGAGCCAATCACATCGTAGTTCAAATCATTGAGGGTTGTATTTTTAAAGAGTTCAATAGTCCCCTTCTGAAAAACAATGTTAGACCTGCCCTCATCTGAACTTGATCTCTCCACCTCTGGGTCACTGCCCCTCTGCTCTACCCACTGAACCACCTGTGTTGATTAACACCTTTGAAGTAGTTTGTAAATAGATCTCACTGTCTCCTTTCCCCCTCTGGCCCCCCTCGTCAGCGTGTGTGACTTCACTAACGACGCACCTGTGACACAGAGTGACAGATTGGACCTGAGGAGAAGGTCCCAAACAAAATGCTCTGATTGAAAATCTATAACTCCTATCTGTGAAATGAAAACACCCTGAGAACCACAACATTTGGACAAACAAGTACATATCTATATCATTATTTAGAGCCAAACAATGAAGCCATGCGAGCAGTTTAGAAACGTAGTTCTCATTTCATAAATCTCCTCCTTTTGCTATCATCAGTCATCATACAAATACTTGTTACTCAAAAACTATAAGTCCTATCTGGAAAATTAACACTTTTAAGAATCACAAGGCTCGACACTAAAACCAGATGTATTCATATATTTGTCCGAAAGTAATTTTTGGCTTCTCTTGGTTTTGAAGTCACAACCATTGGATCACTGAGTCAGCGGCAGACCCACTAACTCAATCACATTGACTTTAGATATCATTGACAGTTGATTATTTAAAGAATTCAACAGTTCCCCCCTGAAAGGCAATGAAAAAATTCAATGTTTGTGTCTTACCCACACTTGGAGTTCAAAACGCCATTTTGGGTTACTGTCCCTCTGCTCTACTAACTGAACTACCTGCAGTGCTGATTACCACCTGTGAAGTCTAAAAATAGATCTGACTGTCCCTTTTGGCCCCCCTCCCTCTGCGTGTGTGAGTCAATGATTATGACAAGTGCGACGTGAGAGAGGGAGACATCACAGCTCGGGAGAGCGTCCCGAACAAAATGCTCTAATTCAAAATCTATAACTCCTATCCGTGAAATGAAAACACCGTGAGAATCACAAGGTTTGGACGAACAAGGACATATCTATATTATTGTTTAGAGTCAAAGAATGAGGCCGTAAGAGCAGTTTAGAAACGTACTTCTCATTTAATAAATTCTCCTCCTTCTCCATCATTACTTTTAATGGAAGAGACATCTTTCCACACTCTAGCGCTGTCATCAAACAAATATTTGTTACTCAAAAACTATAAGTTCTATCGGGAAAATTAAAACATTTTGAGAATCACAAGGCCTGACACTACAACCGGATATATTTATTCGTGAGAGCTGAGAAATGGAGCCGTGGGAGCGATTTACGTTTTATTTTTCAGTTTTAATCTTTTCAGAAAAATCTTCAGAATTAACATGGGGCTCCAATGGGAGAAGGATCCGGAAATAACTCCTCGATTTTTCGATGCGGATATAAGCACAGGTCCGAGATATTTGAGAGTGACATGTCTGCGAAGGAAACAATCTCACCACCTCAAATATCTAAAACTCATGTCTGAGGACCTCCGTTTTGGGATTTGAGAGCAGTTTTAGTGCACCCGGGGAACCTGAAAACGCCTATTTTTCGCACTGTCGCTCTTTAGGGCGAGAGGCCTTGAGTCCCATACGTCGTTTTTGGTCGCGTTATCGCGATCTTTGAGCGAACTGTTGGACGAATTTCTTATAAAAGTAATAGCACACTATTCGACGTAATTCCACAGGTTTATTTATAGGTCTCGTGAATGTGCGACAAAATTTGTGGGAGGAGAAGCGCGCCGAAATAAAGATGGAAGAAGATACTAGAAAATTCCTCCTGCCGAGAAATTTCGAATGGGTGCCTAGAATTTGCCGGTTCCAGACTAAATATTTTTTTTTTTTTTGGGAAGAGAGACAGACTGTGTCAATTTGAGAGAGAGACAGAGAGAGACCCAGAGAGAGAGAGAGAGAATGGCTGGTATAAAGAGAAAGAAAGAGAGACAGAAAGACTGGCTGCTTTAAGAGAGAGATAGTAAGATCCAGAGAGAGAGAGACTGGTTTAAGAGAGAGAGAGAGAGCGAGAGAGAGAGAGAGAGAAACTGTCTGGTATAAAAGAGAGAGCGACAGACTTGATCAGTAGCTTGCACTATCGCTAACACTGCATACACACTCACCCTCTGGGTCTCTATCCCTCTGCCCTACTGACTGGACCACCTATATTAATTATTAACACCTGTGCACTAGTTTATTTATAGATCTCACTCTCCCCTTTCCCCTTTTGGCCTCCCTCCTCAGCGTGTGTGACTCGCTAATTACCGCAGGTGTGCAAGAATGAGAGGGAGACATCAGACCTCAGGAGAGGGTCCCGAACAAAACGCTCTAATTCAAAATCTATAACTCCTACCCGTGAAATGAAAAAAACGTGAGAATCACAAGGCTTGGACGAACAAGTACATATCTATATTATTGTTTAGAGTAAAAAAATGAGGCCGTGTGAGCAGTTTAGAAACGTACTTCTCATTTCATGAATCTCCTCCGAAAAAGTACATTGACTTCAATAGAGCAGATTTATTTTCACACTCTAGCACCGTCATCAAACAAATACTTGTTACTCAAAAACTATAAGTCCTATCTGGAAAATGAAAGCATTTTGAGAATCACAAGAGTTTACACTACAACCAGATATATTTTGTATACCTGAGAGCTGAGAAATGGAGCCGTGGGAGCGATTTACGTTTTATTTTTCAGTTTTAATCTTTTCAGAAAAATCTATATTGTTATTTAGAGCCAAAAAATGAGGCCATGCGAGCAGTTTAGAAACGTACTTCTCATTTCATAAATTCTCCTCCGAGAATTATCATTACTTTAATGGAAGAGACATTTTTTCACACTCTAGCACCGTCATCAAACAAATACTTGTTACTCAAAAACTATAAGTCCTATCTGGAAAATGAAAGCATTTTGAGAGTCACAAGAGTTTACACGACAACCAGATATATTTTTTATACCTGAGAGCTGAGAAATGGAGCCGTGGGAGCGATTTACGTTTTATTTTTCAGTTTTAATCTTTTCAGAAAAATCTTCAGAATTAACATGGGGCTCCAATGGAAGAAGGATCCGGAAATAATTCCTCGATTTTTCGATGCGCATATAAGCACAGGTCCGAGAGATTTGAGAGTGACATGTCTGCGAAGGAAACAATCTCACCACCTCAAATATCTAAAAGTCATGTCTGAGGACCTCCATTTGGGGATTTGAGAGCAGTTTTAGTGACGAAAAAAGGGTCTAAAAGCACTGATTTTCAGCCTCTCGCTCTTTTGGTTGAGAGACCTTGAGTCCCATTCGTCATTTTTTGTCGCGTTATCGCGATTTTTGAGCGAACCGGGGGACGAATCAAAAATCTGAATAATAGCACACTAATCGACGTAATTCCGCAGGTTTATTTGTAGGTCTCATGATTGTGCGACAAAATTTGTGGGAGGAAAAGCGTATCGAAATTTTACGGAAGAAGAAATAAGTAAGTAAGTATACAGAATTGTAATATGTAGTGCATTGCATGGCGCAACGCGCCATGCAATGCACTGCCAAGTGGTGCCTGCACCACTAGGCACCCATAATAAGCACCACGGAATAGTAATATGTAGTGCATTGCATGGCGCATTGCATGACGCCCTGCAAAGCGTTGCCTAGTGGTGCCAGCCACTAGGCGGCACCCATAATTAAAAAAAATCTATACACCTCTTCATCTATGTTACACGCTGTCTTTTCTCACGAATATTGTAAATATGGTTAGTTTGCAGATATGCTTGCTACTTGTGGCATCGATTGCACCACCATTTCCCCCCCGTGTTTTTTGGGGTAGTTTTGCCTTACTCTGGTGGAGGCTTAGGGACAGAGGATATGGCACATGGTTAAGCCCTTTATGAGACAAACCGATTTGTGAAAATGGGCAATACTGAAAAAAACAAACTGAATTGATTGAGATAATTGCTGTGCAAGACAATGAAACACAAACAGTGCTCTGCAAAAACTCTCTCTCTACCTGTTTCACACTTTCTCTGGTTTGTTAACACAAATCAATGAACCCTTATGTTGTTTTCTTTGGATGTGAAGATAGAAAGTTTCTAATCTTTTTCTTTGTACAACATCTTTGCAGCACTTCAGTCATGTTGAGGTCATTATTTAACCTTAGGAAAAATACAGAGGTCCGTACACAGCAGTGCCTCTCGGCAGTCATGGAGGACAAAAGACATCCATAGTCTGCATATATCAAAGAGCAGCTCTGCACATTATGCAGAGTGATCTTTGCATTTAAAATGCTTACATGTAAAGTCTAACTGAAACCAAGACTGAAGAAAGTAGCCTCTAGGGGTCTAAAAAATCTGTCAACAGACCTATACTTTTGACTGTTAAATTGAGACTCATTCGCTCAGTGAGAGAAAGCTCTACTCTGTCTGCCTGCTCTCCCTCTGCACCTTCAGGCTGCTCCGTCACATAAACACCCAGCAGGGACCCAAGACAGCATATTCCATCACTGCTAGAGTTCAAATAAACAGGCCATGCTTTCAAAATAAGGTTGCTGGCTGATTACTGACCTGCAGCGCGTGGAAACAGATTTACTACAGTGAATAAAACCTGTTCTCTGATTTTTCAAATACCTTGATGCTATCTGCAGGTAAAAACATATTTCTGACTTGAATTCTTGAGCCAGCATATTGGACTTGCAGACTCATGACACATGAGGCGATGCTTGAGGAGGTATAGTGGTTTGTCCACTAAGCAGAAGGTCGATGGTACAATTCCTGCATTTCACAGTTTCCTTGGGTAAGACAATTTTGCCGGCAGTGTGTGAATGATCTATGATAGAGATGAACTACATGTATAAGTGTTGTGTAAATTCTGTGAATGTGACTCGCTGGAAAGTGCGTTAAATGGTTAAGACTAGGAAACTGTTTATATAAATGCATCCAGTTTTATGGTGCTCTATGCAGTCACTCTTTATTTAAATGAATCAATTCTTTTATCTCCATGCTTCTCTGAACCTTGACACTCCACTGCCGGTCAAATTCCACATCTCTGCCTGCAGTGTAAACCAATCACGTCTTTCTGTCTGACTGCGTCTCCTGTTCCTGTCGCCCTCTGCCGACACATTCAGGACAGGGGAAGGTAGAGGCAGAGTCTATCTTGCAGTGTGATCCACAGGCTGGCAGCTACAGTAAATCATAAGGGATTAGTACTGGCCCTGAGATACAGCTTTGGATCTGCCTTGAAGACACACACACACACACAATGTGCAGGAACACAAGAGGAGCGGGTAGTGTCATATATGTAAATACAGTCAGGTAAACAGGTAGGCCTATTTGACATCTAGTATTAAAATTACTGATTAAATAAATACTTTTGGGGTTTGCTTGTAGGAAAAGTGAAACTGGAAAAGTGTTCTCTCTTACTATCCGAGTAAAGCCACCATTTTCTTACTGTAATGCAATTGTCGGCTAATGGATCTTTCTAACATGGTTATAAACCATGATGACATGTTACCATCTTAGGTGTGCTGATTCTGATGAAATTCTCAGGCTTTTCTTGGAATGATCTTTGACCTAGGGAATAGTCTCTGGTGTGGTGCTTGGGACCTCAAGAAGTGATCTGCCAGATATTTCAACTCAAATGGTCAAATCACGAATCCTCACTAATGTACAGTAATAGACGCTATATACAGGTTGTTTACGGCTCTACCAATATACAAACACAAAATGGCCTCAATGAAGCCTGAGAGGAAGTCACAGAGTTGAATCAGTGTCCTTGATTGAGGGAGAGCCAGCAAAGTGGGCCAGGACGCCATCTTGTTACCCATCACGCCTCTCTTCCAGGACACATACAAATCATAAATCACACAAAGGGATGACATGAAGTTGTTTCAGAAGCAAAGGCAGAATAATGAGGTGTCTTATTAACAGCAATATGGCAAGATCTCTGTTTAAAAGTGACTTAAGATATTTCCTTAAAAAGACGTTTTCTTTGGAGGAGATTAAATGGTGCTGCTTCGATTAACTGCCTTGATCACTTCAATTCTTCTTTTCTTTAAGGCCACCTCCTCATCTTTCCCTTTAACCTAGCCTGGATTTTGACTTTCCCTCCAAGTCTCCCCCTCTGTCTGCTCTCTGCCTGTGCTGTCCCCACTCCTCCCTAACCAGTCTCTCTCTCCTTGTCCTCGGCCCCCAGCCTTAACCTCCTCATCACCTCCTGCTGAATGAAAACCCTGCCAGCTCATTTGTGAAGAATCAGTGTCATCCATATGTAAAAGAGCACACAGAGCGCCTCTACTCCTTTACAGATGGTTTTCTGAATGGGGCACTTACTGGAGAGGAGACTGATGTAAAGACAGGTGGGGCCGATTTAGAGGGGCAGGTGAATTGAAGTGAGCTCTTTTGATAACATAAATGATGACATCAATATTTTTCAGGGGAAAATATTGATGTCATCATTTATGTTCAAATATTCATGGCCCAGGAATGAAGCAGAGGGGGCTGGGTCCCCTCCCCCCCGGCTTTGTAATCAGCTGCCTGACAGTTTTTATTTCCACAAACATGCTGCTGCAGACATGTGCAACACCTGCAACAATCCAGTCCAGCTACACCGTCCCACTGACTTCCTGCTTAAAGACGAGCAAACAACTGCTGTAAATGACAATAGAGCACAATTTAGCTGTATAAATATAAATTAAAAAAAATCTGAGAAGAAAAAGCAGAGGCAGATCCAGCAGATGACTGTAATTCAACTTGACGTTGGTTTGATACACTCCAATAAACAGAACAGAAGATGAAGGTGGATTTCTGAGGTGGATAGTTAAATATCTGTAATCATTGATATAATTTTTACTATCACTTGATATTAGAAAAAAAAATTACTGAAATAATCAAACATCATTTGAGGCTTTGGAGTGATTCTTTAGCCATAAACCATGGACATCTTTTATCTATTACTTTTGACTGGTAAGACACAATCACCTTTTGTTCTGTAGAATTTTGTGTTTAGGCAGTTTCTTTATGTTTTATAGATCAAATGATTTGCTGATTTAAGAAGTAAATTACTCTAATAAATACTTAGCGAATTGCTGCAGCCGTGAACTAAATTTGAAGTTATAAATATTGACGAAACCAATTTACAAATCCTGCCACAAGACTACCAGGATAAGTTACAGTTAGAGGGGCTCTAGAGACCAAGTCTCAAACCCTCATTTCATGTCATGTGTGAACTGTTTGGGGCAACATTCAGACTCAGCATCTTCAGAAGAGTTTATCTGCATGAGTAAATATTCTGTGTGATGGAGATCAACAAGCTGTCCCACAGGTCCTGACAGTAAACGAAGAAAAAACACTTCCCCACTTAGGAAAAATAAATGGTTCCTTGTGTCTTATGACAGCAAACAAGCTTAAGAGCATTTCTCTGAATCAAAAAGTCATATTCCGGCTGCTTACTAAACTATGAAGACATGATTGATGATGAACATATCAGGTCAGTCGTTGTTCCCCACCAGGAGAAGTGGTCCCAGCGTCTCCGTCCTCTTGTCCAGATTGATTATCACATCAAGGTTAAATTCTCTGCGTCTCTCCCTCTCTGTCTTACTTTGGCCATCCCCTTGGGATGAAGTGTAACATCTTCAATAGACCCCTCCAGGATAACATCATCAATAAGACATTAGCATCCCTGTTTTCTTTCTCTCTCTCTCTCTCTCTCTCTCTCTCTCTCTCTCTCTCTCTCTCTCTCTCTCTCTCTCTCTCTCTCTCTCTCTCTCTCTCTCTCTCACACACATACAAACACACACACATTTTGATGGGGTTGGGCCGCAAGCCTATTAAAACATGTTTACTACATGAGTTAAAACATTATCAACACTCTACTGATTCATCTTGTAAACATGAGGAGGAGGAGACATGCCAAGCCCTAACAGTAGTGAAGGACAGTTGGAAGCAGGGACAGTGTTGAAATAGTGGGTTTTACTTTCAACTCTTTTTTAAAAACCTTTTACCTGAAAGACCTGGGAACCTGTCTGTTTCAACGAGCCTCAAAACGTAAGAATGGAGGCTGATGTTAAAAACTGATCATTCAGTTTAGATTTCATTTAGACTATTAGCTTACACCGTAGCTTAATCTGGCTGACTTGGGGTCCCTTGGCGTCACAGCCCTGGATAACAGGTATCACAAAGCTAGTTAACAGGGTTTATTATCCAGTTTACTACCACAGGCGCATGAATGAGAGAGTTGTTAGTGACAGTAATCATCACAAATGGAGCACTTAATGTGAACCGAGATGATTCGGAGACACCTGCTGGAAAGTTTAAACAAAACATTTGAAAACTAACAGTGACAATTGAGAAGCATTTTCAAGTATTTTATAATTTCTTGCACATAAAAGGATTCAATTATCATCAGCTAAGTAACATAACTATTAAAACATTGCAGGTGAGGGATCTCTTCAACCAAGTTAAACAGATTCTCTAGTCACAGAAGTGTTTACTACACAGAAATCTGTGTTTTCAGGTGAGGGGTGGAGCAGCAGGCAAGAGGCAGGACATAATGTATTCATTCCACTACAGAGATCCAAATTTTTGTTTACAGCACATAAACACTGGCGTTGACCCTCTAACACCAAAAGCTCTCTTGACGTCCTCGTCCGTGTCTTCTATGTGTATGGCTTTATTTGTATTGTTTTCTTTTCATTTTTGCATCTGTCTCAAAATGTCTGTCATCAACACAGAATCCTGCTGTAGGGTTTTCAGGGAAAGGGCTTCCCAGGATTTGAATGTTAAATGAAGACATCATTCTCTCAGGATGAAAAAAACATGCTCTTTAATAAAGATAGATAAGAAAGTCTATGTTGAGAATTATGTTTTAGCTTGATGAACTATCTGGTCTGAATTTCCAATTCCAACTGAGTCACATTTAGATTCAAGGAACCCCTTAAAGCACGGAGGAGAACTACTGTGAGCTTCAGAGTGAAGAGGCACACAGCTAAATTAGAAGCAGCCTCCCCATCAGTTAAAGCTCATTTGGAGCTAAAGCACAGAGCCAATGACAAGTCAATTCATCTGCTGCCTCTCCACTTTCATCTTCGGCACCACAGCGAGAGATAGAGAGTGTGGGGTGTGTGTGTGTGTGTGTGTGTGTGTGAGTGTGGAATTGAGCCAAATCAGTGTAGAGCAAGTATAAGAATGAGAAAAAAAGTGTTACGGGGAGAATGAAGAGAAGACGTGTTTATTTTTGTATTAGACCCAAATATAACATGGACACATTAATGATGGAGCTGTCACCCTGCTAGTCACTGAAGCTGCTTTCAGACATGCACCGAATTCCGGAACTTTCTCCACAGTTTTTCCTGCCTATCAACAGGTAAAGGTTTGGCCATGTGAGAACAGAGAACAGTGGGAGATCCTCCGGATGTGTTGACAATGCTTATAAGAGGCGAGACGGGAATGATAAAACTAAAAGAAACAATACATAAATCTCAGGATAAACACAAATTTGTAAAGGCCAATGCCAGAGTTGATGTGCAGTAAACAAAACAAGTCATCTTCACAGCAAAATGTACTGTTATTTCCTGCCTCCTACATGCTGCTCCAACCCTCACCTAAAGCGCTTCAGAGATTTCTGTGTTTTAGTGAACGCGTCCAATAAAATAATCTCCTGCTGTGCTGTTCATGTGCGCTAGGCAAACTCATTCGAAAGTCTGGACACAATTGTGTGGACATCCAACAGAGTTCATGTCTGAAAACATATTAAGTCAACCAAGATTCCAGCCTAAAGTGTAATTTCAAACACTTATTACCCAGTTGAATTGAGGCCATTGTTTGGTTGTAGATACTTCAGGATGTTATCCAAGAGGCTTGGATGAGTCCCAGGTGTTAAACCTCTGTTGAGTCATTGTCAATGAGGGGGACACATGGTTTGGTGTTGTAGACCCCCTCCTCTGCTAAAGGATGGTTTCTCTAATTTATAAATAAATAAATTTCACTAGCAACAGGTCAACCAAGTCAGAATAAAGCCCCCTTTGCAGTAGTTCCTACTATAGTACGTATCTCCAAGACCGCATTTTGCCCTGATGCCCCACACGAACGAGCACACACGCACAAAGTTTTGCCGCTATCCCTCGAAGAACTTTGCATTAACTTCCATTTGATGTGGACAGCCTAGGCAAAACCATATCCAATTCATGCCTAACCAAAACCTTGACCTAACCACAACCCACATCTTACCGCTAACCTCAACCAAGACCTCAGAAATGACGGCTGGTCCAGACAAGGTCAGTGTTTATGCAGAAAATGGGTCCTATCAAGGTAATAAAAATGAGTATACAAACACAGGGAAAACAAAGCCATCCACACTGTCATGGCTGGTAATAATGAAGTAATGACTCCTGAGTACTCCTTTCATCGGAACGTCAACATATTGATGAACACTGATGCCACATAAAGACTCACAGATTCGATGATAGCTGCTGTGCCCCTGGACTTCTTATTGATATTGAATGATGCAGTTGGCTATTCCAGTGTTTTAGGACATAGCAGTGCATGTTGACAGGTAGAACAAGATATATGAAAAAATGCTTCAGATAATTATGGTATGTGATGGATTAAAGATGACCAAATACTGTATGTTATCCACATGTTTGTCTGTGGCAGTTGGACCGAGGGAGTTGTCTATAGAGCGCTGCGTTTCAGAGTGGCAGTTACGGAAACTGTAAGGGAAAAGGGGGGACAATATGACAATAAAAATAAAATTATTAAATACACTCCTGATCAAAATCTTAAGACCAGTTAAAAAATTGCATGAATTTGCATTTTTGCACTGTTGGATCTTAAGAAGGTTCTAAGTAGAGCTTCAAAATGCAAAAAGAAGAAATGGGAACTAGGGACCAAAAGTTGTGAGCAGGCAATTTATTGAAAAAAACACACACCGCTCAAGCCAATCAGAATCGAGCAGACGCTGCATCAGAAAGTTGACGTGTGCCTGATAAATAGCTAGCTACCTCCTGCTAAAGGCTCAAATTGACACATATTTAAAAAGATCCGACAAGCAGACTGAAGTTGACTCTGCTGCAAAACTGCCACATCAAAGGAATACCACCTTGGCATCTTAAACTAGGAGGTATGAAATTTCTTCTTCCATTTGCCACCACATATCTCTGTGGTTCTGGCTGTTCTACATTGAAGGTATTGAAAACAAAGCACAGAGCATGTCTGCAAGTGGAGAATGACATTCGTTTGGCACTGACAGCCATAAAACCTAGGATAGATAAACTGTGTAGGAGCCTCCAAGTCCACCCCTCCCACTAGTGAGGGACCAAGTATACACACAGAGACAAACATACTTAAATGACAAGGGCTGTTTATAACGGAAGAGAGACACTGAATGTAATGAATAAATAACAAATTCGAAAAAAATGAATATATATGTACATATATATATGTTTACGATTGATATTACTGTACAGAAATGACAAGGAATATTTGTAACAGATATGAGTTTATCATTGTGTCTTTCATAGTATAACCTGTGTTTTGTTGCTTTGTCTCTTTTTAATATGTGGCGGCGACAGTAGTGAATGTTTGGTTAGCATTAGCGGCAGCAGTTCAGATTTAGCTGCTGGAGACTGAGATCAAATTCCAAACATAAACGATGGATAACATGCTGCATTAGTTCTTGTGAAGCACTTTGCGTAGGTCGGCAATTTGAATTTGGTGCAGGCAGACTCCACCCCGAACTAGAAAAACTAATATAAGAGGAGCTAATTGCACAGAGTAACCATATTGAACGGCTACTTCTGAAAACCATATTTCAACAATTAAATGTATTAAAAACTATTGCATATTGAGTTGGCTTATTAGAACTATGATTTGAATCATTGCTCTGATCATCCTTTGTTATTAGAGTATTTACCAATAATCACAATTGACATACAAAATCAAATTTGACTAAATTCATTATTAATTACTAATTATTCTTACAGCTGGATGGATGCAAGCAGAGATGAGGATTTCATTTAAACCATAAGCTGTAGTTTTTAACTTTCTCTAATATCTATGAATAGAAATATGCTCCATAACACATCCTTATGTGGAGAGGGGCTGTCAGATGATCCCGTTGGCCACAATCTTTGAACAGCCCAAGGACTTAATAAAGACAGACAATGCACCTGTGATAACACTGGATCCACAAAACAGGACTCAATGGCACGACTCAGACAAGTCAAGTTTATTTTATAGCACATTTCATATAACAAGTGTGAGCTCAATGTGCTTAAAATAAAAGCAAATAGGAAAGATGTTGCATGGCAAGATAGGCAAGACACATACAAGATAACAGATAAAACCTTGGACCATAATGACTGAAGGTCCCATAAACTGAATTAGATTTATTCTGGGTATAGTAAGGAGACCTTTGATTAATGATCCAAGGGACTTGTCAGGTATGTATTCAGTGAGCATGTCACAAATATAGGTGGGGTTATTAATATACTTAAAAACACAAAGAGCAAATTTAAAACAAGGTAAGTTCAATGACAAAGTCCAAATAGCCAAAGGTATCCAAAAGGTATCCAAAAGGTATCAGAAACTGGTTCAGTGCGCTAGTAAAGAATAGCTGGAGGTAGATAGTAGAGTAGACTACATTCTGGCACACAGACTAAATACACATGAAGGCAGGGAAGACATGACACACAGCAGGGACAGTTAAGCACGGGTGAAGCACGTTAGAGCGGAGCAAGCAATCATACAGGAGGGAACTTGAAAGAAATGAGAAGAGACACCATACCAAAATAAAACAGGAAACATGGAATGAATGTTAATACATAACATAAACATAACTTAAGGAGCCAGGTTGAGATGTGACACAGTGTACAAGAGTGTTGATGGGTTGGTTGTTTAATGTGTTCTATCTGTAAGTTGCCTCCCTTAAAATGTGTGTGTTTTTGTTGATTTTATTGGTATGGAAAGAAAGCCATTGTTGAAAGGGATCCATAAAAAATCCCGTTTGGAGTTTGCCAGAAGCCATGTGGGAGACACAGCAAACATGTGGAAGAAGGTGCTCTGGTCAGATGAGACCAAAATTGAACTTTTTGGCCTCAATGCAAAACGCTATGTGTGGCGAAAACCCAACACTGCCCATCACCCTGAGCACACCATCCCAACAGTGAAACATGGTGGTGGTAGCATCGTGCTGTGGGGATGCTTCTCTTCAGCAGGTACAGGGAAACTGGTCAGAATAGAGGGAAAGATGGATGGAGCCAAATACAGGGAAATCCTTGAAGAAAATCTGATGCAGTCTGCAAAAGACTTGAGACTGGGGCGGAGGTTCATCTTCCAGCAGGACAATGACCCTAAACATACAGCCAGAGCTACAAAGGAATGGTTTGGATTAAAGAATGTTAATGTCTTAAAATGGCCCAGTCAAAGCCCAGACCTCAATCCAATAGAGAATCTATGGCAAGACTTGAAGATTGCGGTTCACAGACGGTCTCCATCCAATCTGAATGAGCTTCATCTTTTTTGCCAAGAAGAATGGACAAACCTTTCCATCTCTAGATGTGCAAAGCTGGTAGAGACATACCCCAAAAGACTTGCAGCTGTAATTGCAGCGAAAGGGGGTTCTACCAAGTATTGACACAGGGGGGTGAATACTTATGCACCCAACAGATGTCAACTTTTTTGTTCTCATTATTGTTTGTGTCACAATAAAATTTATTTTGCACCTCCAAAGTACTATGCATGTTTTGTTGATCAAACGGGAAAAAGTTTATGTAAGTCTATTTGAATTCCAGTTAGTAACAGTACATAATGGGAAAAAGTCCAAGGGGGGTGAATACTTATGCAAGGCACTGTAGGTGAAGCCTGGGTCGAGCAGCACAGAGAGGGGGAGGGGGGTTCATTGTGTGGCTCATGATAGTTAGCTTTAACTTGTAGATCTAAGATATAGCCTCAACAATATGGAGAAACACATTCTAATCTTATGAAATACTTAAATGGGTTCCAAGCCCTTTTAGGTTGTGATCCTCTGATGAAACTCCCACAGTGTGTGGTCAGGGTTTCAGTCGCGTCTAAAGAGACACTTATCAGATGCAAATGGCAGAGTCCAGTGGGCAGACTAATAAATATACATTTCTAAACCTAATTTTTTCTTATTCTGAGATTCTTTGACGGCATACTCCCCAAAATCATCAGCAATGTTTAAAATGCAATAATTTGCTCATTATTGAGGTCGTGGTTGTGCTCTAGTTTTTGTGTGCATCCTATTCGCATGCATGAGAAGGGCAGAATATAGAAACACCTAAATCTGACTCCTCAGGGCTTAAACATGATTAAACCAACACCGCTCTGACACTAGCAACACAGGCTTAACATTAATGGCAGGGTTCGAATTAGCAGCTCCCCTGAAAGGGAGAAAAATCCTTCCCTGAAACGTTTAAGGGGAGCTCTCAAAAATCAGGGGAGATCTCAAAAATGTTCATTGTTGCGTTACAGGTTATATTTAATTCAAACTACATTCAGGTTCCTAAAATAAAAACAAAAAAGTAGGTTTAAGTAGTCACATGAACTTCCCATCACTCAGTTGGCTTGCAATGTGAATGGAATGTAAAACAAGCAACGTTTTTATTCAGTATTATCGGTCGGTGTATGGATGAGTCAGAATGTCCCATCAGAAACAACCAAGCCTCGGACAATTTGGATTCACTAAACAAAACTTTCAATTGGACAAGAAGGCAATGGAGTGAAAAATAGAAAACATTGCTCTTTGCTCTTCTCTTGGCTCTTTTCTATTCTTGCAATCCACAGACAGAATTGACTCGTCAGGAAAGTGAATGGAAAGTCAACGACAGAGCGTCAGAGGGAGAGAGGGAAAGAGAGGTTCTATTTCTTTAAGTTAAAAACAAGTTTGCTAAAAAATGCCCAGTATTTTATGTTCGGGTAATGTGTTGCTGTTGAAGGTGTATGAGATGCAGAAAGGTGTTTTCTGTGTCCCGCTGCTTTTGTGATTTGTTTGCTCTGATTAGGTAATTAAATGTATTCCTTGATTCTTATGGTGTTGTTATTTTGCCTTTTTGAAATGTTACTGAAGATATTAACTTCCTGTAGTACTAACCGGAGGGAGATTTTCACAGTAACCCCGCTATATGCACATGACATGTCGAGAACTGAACTAATGCCCACCGGAACATAGGGCTCCTCCAAAAGCCACTGTGTAATATGAACCCTGATTAAAAGCATCTTGTATGGACTTTATGGCAGCACAGTTGTATTAGATTCCAGTCCCTGATGTGAAGGTGTATCCATGATCCAAGTTTCGACAGATCACAGAAACCAACAAATATTACTCATTGTCGCTGTGGACAGAGGGGAATAAATGCAAATGCAGCCATTTTTATTAAGTTCATTGCATTTTGAAAGTGTATTTTTGCAAAAAAACTAAATACTACACATTTTACTGCATATAATAGTATTCGCCCTAGTAAGCTGTTCTCAAGTAGCAATCATTGGTGGATTTAAGTTGCTTTTCAGAGGATTCTCATTGAAACTACACTGCGAGAGGTCCTATAACCTGCAGTAAATTCCCAGCCAGCATCTAATCACGCACAGCATGTGCTGTATTCACGCGGCACAGCCAGCTTATGTAAATAGATATCTGGTTAACTTTGCATTCACAGCGTAACCTCAAGGGGAAAGCATCCCTTTCTGCATCCTTCACCCTCTCCTTCCAATTTATTGCTCACAACAGATATCTTTGTGCAGATATTAATGCCACGTACTTGAAGCTAAGGCCTGATGTGCAGAAAAGAACTCACTCAGCATCCCTTCTCACTTCGCCAAGTGTGTTGTGTTCCAGAGTGAGAAGATCAAGTTTTTCGTTGGTAATTAATTATAACCTGTTTTAAAAAAACTTGAAAGAGGAATCCGCTGATGGACAGACATGTGTAGTGTGTGTTGGGTTTTGCTGTCTCCCCTGAGGACTATGCTTATCATGAAGAACCAACAAGAGGAACATGGTTTATATATGCACACACAGCTCAGTCACGGCATAAAAGAAGAATGTAAAAAGAGGAGAATCGAAGCGGGAGCTGAACGCCCTCATCCTGTCATTACTATGGTAAAACATGTAAATAAGTTTAGCGTCTCTCTGCCTTTGATGTCCTCAGTAGTGAGTAAAGACTCAGCTCGGTGAGACATAGATAGAATTTCTCACCTTTTTAACGACTCATAAGCAGCTGGAAATCCCTAGTGCCATACCACCATTATTCTTCATTTGAGTCATTGATCCACAATCATGCATCTCTCTCCCTGTCCTTCTCTCAATCTCTGTCTGCGACTTCGGGTAAACATCCAGGAGCTGGTCCTGTATCACCTCATCACTTCCTCCAGAGGAGTCATTCAAAGCAATGATTGAAACTGTATAAAAACAAGCCGGCTGATGGAGAATAAGGAAAATGAAGTGCTGTAAGAAAGAATGACACAGGCAGGACAGTGCCCTAATTAATTTCTCATCCCCGTTAATTCATCTGTGTCTTGTTAGTGGCACCCAGGCAAACAATAGCCCTTTAATCCTGAGAGAAACCTGGCAGCTGCCGCCACAACAAATCCATGAATTGATTCAAGAGCCGCAGCTTTTGTTGTGACAGTGCTTCGTTTTTTCGGAAGAATTTGCTGTGCAAATGCCACCAAACCTACGTGAGACGTGTGCTGAGGAGTTAAAGCTGGGGTCCCCCTAATGAAACACCAATTAAGCCCCAAAGAAGGATCACCATAAGCTGGAAATTAAACCCCTTTAAGCGTGTGCAGGTAAGTGGAGGTGACCCGTATTTGTTGGACTCAAATTAACCGAGAGGATTCAACTGCATAAAAAATATACAATGTTTAGAGATGAGGGTCTTCAGTGATGTTGTTTTGATTAACAGGATATAGGATACAGGTCAGTTCGAAGTGGTTATTCTATTGTGTTTGAGGACCTTTTCTATGGTCAGAGACAATGTAAGGTTTAAAATGTTTATTGTTCAACTTGCAAAATGAATTTTTCCGCCTAAGATATTGCTGCTTGAATGGTGGCTCTGCAGTTCTGTCCCCGAGAGAGGGGGAGGAAGCTAAAATGGCATTTTTACCAATTCGTCTACACCCAATTATCCAAAATGCAGGCAGTGGAGGTCCCTTTAAATTAACACAAACCTATAGCTAATACCACAACACTCTATGTTCACACATTATTACAGGTTTCTAGCCCTATTTGTTACCATAGAGCAGCTGAAAAAAACCACAGCCCTATAAAAGCACATTTAAATGTACTAGATCCAGATTGTATTTGGATCTGCATGAAATTCCACACATAAATATCAGTTCCTGAAATATGTCAGAATTTTCATCAAGGTCCCTTAGTTGTTCTCTGAGGAATCAATTTAAAGAAATAATTATCTGGATCTGCACCAACTTTTAATGGGTAAACACACTCTTTGCATTATCTATGTGGTCAATGTGATCAGCTGTTTTCTCTTCGCTTTAACCATCGATCATGTGCTTACAACCTGCCTAAATCCTCCTTTAACCGTTTTTCATGGACTTAAATGCCATTTGTGTGTGGACGAGAGGCCCAAACACAGAGGGAAAGTTAGTGTAGCACAATATCCACATTAGTGTGTCCAGGGCGTTGCAGACTCTCTGTCGACCTCTGTGATGAAACTGTGACAAGGCAAAGATCAGGGCAAAAATAAAAACATTCCTAAAGCTTTGAATGTTCCCAGGAGCCCAGTGGTCTGAATAATTGTGAAATGGAAGAAGCTTAAAAACCATCGAGAGTAAGCAGATTGGCTAAAATAAATAATAACCAAAAACCTTACAGTCGCTCCAGCAGAGCTTCAGAAGTCCTCTGCAGAAAACCAACCAAGTAACATTGCTGATTTGTAACAGTTAGCTGGGTCACACATTAGCTTCCAAGGAGTCATGAGCTGTCAACACTTGACGGCATCACTTCAGGTCATCTTCTCTTTTGTCTGTACCTGAACGTGCAGTGAAATGTTGGCACATGCAAAGATTGTTTAAAGTATTTATACAAAAGAAAAAGTCAGACAGAGATGAAGGCAACAGTAGTTATAGTGGCATAGCAAATCATGGTAGCACATGTGAGTGGACATATTAGCTGTAATCTAGTTGAAATCATAATCCTCAATCACGATCCACCATCACGATTAACGATTTGGCTGCTGCCACGATCCTGGATGTGCAAAGATAAAACACAAGGAAGTCCAGTCAGTAACATGTACTGATGAGAGGAGGAAAAGAGAAGTTCCACCGACAATCACGGTCTATAGCAGCATAACTAATAGCTGGTCAAAAACAGACCTGAGCCAGCTCCAACTACAAGCTTCATCGAAAAGGAAGGAAACTAGTCACTTTCTAACAATAAATATGACAAATTGTTAAGAACTTTTTGATTAGAATTCCTTCTTATCCCAAATACTGTAAATAGATGCCTGATTTTGTGACAGTGAGACAGATTGATAAACATCCAACCTTGGCAGCAGCACAGCCTTAGAGCAGTGAATTTCAACCTTTTTGAGTCGCGGCACACCTGGGGCACACCACCAACCAAAATGACACTCTATGGACTAACACAGTACATATAATACATATAGTTAATAATATAATTTCTAAATGTATTAAAAAGCACTATTTTAAATTATTTCAGCCCTTTCTTACTCTTACCTTTTAATGAGCACAAATTGAATCAGATTTATGCAACAATCTTTGATTTAACTAAACTTTATTTAACGGAGACATATTATACCCATTTAATCACAGTTGATATGGTTCCTTGGGGTCTTATTGAAATGTCTGTAACATATTTTGGTCAAATTACCACAAGGATCATTTAAAACAGGACCTTTTAACCCTGTCTAGAAAAGATTGACCTGTTTTGAGTGTCAATAGTTACTCCCGCCGTTTACCCGCGCTTCATTGAATTTCTTCACTTTGACATTCAGAGCACTGGGCAGAAATCACATCGCGTCAACACCCACCGTGGGCCTTCGCGATGCTTTGTTTTAATTAAACAGTCGGATTCCCCTGGTCCGTACCAGTTCTGGCTGCTAGGCGCCAGCCGAGGCGCACCGCCGGAGGGGGCCCCCCGCGCGAACGGAGGGTTCCCCCAGCGGGCGCCGTAGCTGAGGTGATCCGCGAGAAGGGCCCGACACGCGTCCAGAGTCGCTGCCGCCGACCGCCGTACCCGGTCCCCTCCAACGGCCCGCCTTCCGCACAAGAGAAAGAAAGCCCCCCGCACCACTGACGCCGTGAGGCACAGCGGAATAGGACCTCCCCCCCAAAAAAACGTCGAGGCGTGCCGCACGCCGAGTCTCCGGCGTCGTGGAGAGGAGGGCGACTGCTCCCCCAGGCGCGGCACCTGCACAGCGGTTTAACCACAAATACCAATGATATCGCTGAAAGTCAAGTTTATTACCGATGTGCAGATGTCGGTAAACGAGGCAAATATCTGCCGCTACCGATGTTCGGTGCAACACTAGATATTAGATAATTTCCCACGGCACACCTGACGATCTCTCACGGCACACTGGTTGAAAATCACTACCTTAGAGGATCCACTTCCATTTCACACTTGGATGGTTCAAGTGGTTCCAGTGAAACTCTTGTAGTTCGGGGAGCGCCTGTCAGGGTTCCCCGCCTCCAGCTGTACAAAGTGAGCAGTGATGACTGTCGGTAAATGAATGAGGGGCTCACTGAACCAATAAAGGAAGTAATTGGTTGTGAAAAGGGAGAAAAAAACTGATGGAAGGCAGATCAGTGCTGGTCAATATTCAGCTGAGCTCTGCTCTCCACAGAGAGTCTATTGATGTTCTGAAGGTCAGCCGTAGTCCACCGAGTCACATGATCTCCCTCCTCCTCCACACACACCAATGTTTGTACTTCTATTTTAGTGAGGACACTCATTGACATTATACATTCCCTAGCCCTGTACCCTAACCTTAACCATCCAAACTAAATGACTAACCCTTACCCTAATTCTAACCTGAATCCTTCAAAGATAGGAGCACAATGCAAACACTTGCGCGCATATAACTAGAGACAGATAACACTATCTAGTTTCTGGTCTGAGCCTGCCTATCAGTTCCATTAAAAAATCAATGGTAATAAAAATCTGAATTAAAATGTCCTCATACTGTATTTTTTCATAAATCAGAACAACGTATACTTAAGATATTGGATTTGCTTTTAAATGTTTCTGCGAATGACTGATTTCACCATCATCACATCTTCTTTCATTTCAATCCAGTGGACATTGTGTAAGTCTTATGTTTGTAATTTACATATTTTAATGAACAGTTCAAATGTCCAAACTATGGATCAGATCATCAAAAATAAAACTTTCATATTTTTAACTATTGAAGTCAGGTCACTGTAGAGTGAGTGGGCTATTATCCCAGAACAGTCTGGTTAGTATGGGGAAACATCACAGGCAGTAGACACAGTCTTTCATTTTGTTATGCACAATATTAAAATGCCCAACAATTTTCTAGTGTACACTCGAATATCTTCCGACACTGGCTGTTGAACATGTTGATCCCACTCCATGGGAATTATTCTGCTGCTTGACCAGCCTTCACTCTGCTGCTCCTCAGCCTCTTCACCAGGTTTTGGAAGCTGACTGCAGGGACTCGCTCTGATAACAGTCTGACACGCCCCACACCAGGCACACCAGACTGCTGCTGTTTCAAAAGGAAATAGGCCAGAGGTAGCAGTTACAGTGCTGGCATTGCAGTTATATCATGTAACAAATAAACTCACATAATTGTTTTCCCAATTGCAGACTTCGGCAAAGAAAATGGTGCTATGGGACAAATTTGAAACCTAATTTGAAACACAGTGAAGTAGCTTTAAATTGATTATAATATAACCCCTGACTTCAGAATCCCCTTGTCTGAGATGTTCCCATATGATGTGAAAGTTAGACTGAGTTTGGTTATGCTTAGACCTCCTCTGGAAACTCACAGGAGAGAACTCCATCATGTGAAGTCAGAGTCCATTGAGGGATTTCAATGTCAGACTGCTCTCTTTGTAGTCTCGTCTCCCCGCTGTCATCTTTTTGTGGAGGGGAAATGTTTTTTTTTCATTGTTGTGCACAGAGCAGAGAATCTATATGAAGACATCTCCCTCAATGACAGTATTCATTGAGCCTGTGCTGCATAGGTTTAGGGTTTTCCGACTGTGTCCTTCCTCATGATGGAAGTTTGGAGTCAGGCTGCTCCCACTCTGCCTCCTCCTTATAGCCCGTTTCCCTTTTCGTTTCACCCCTAAACAGCCAGTCAGAGGCACTTTGAAGTTAAGGCAAAGGCAAATATGAAAAGAGTGAGTGTCCTCCATGACGAGGTGCCTTCTCATTCTGGCTATTCCCCAGTCTCGCCTTGCCTCTGGCCTGTATGGCGCTCTACCTGTAGTTGCTCGCTTGGCAGTCTGGCACGTTGGTTGCTTTATCCAGGAGACACAGATTATTTTATAAAGCTTTGAAGAGGGTACATGTGAGGAGGACCAAACAGGAGACACTCCCTTCCCAGCGAGCCACAATGACATAAATACCAATGTGGCTAAAATGAATTAAAGGCTAACCGTTCAAAACACACCTTGGCCCACTCAGCAGTATGTGACTACAGTGAATCTGAGGGCAGGAGGACAAAAATGCGCCCACCTCACAGCTGGACGTCCACGGCGACTTAAATGTTGTGTAAACATTCATAAAAACCCTGCATGAAAAAATCTCTTATTTAATTTGCAACAATTGATTCTCAAGGACATTAAAATCTACGAGGGCAGCACCTCATCGCTATGCGTCCTGCAAACTGCTGCGTCTTTCACTAACTTCCAAAACGAATGCACAAACTGCTCGACCGAGGTTTTTACATCAGAAGACGGTAGAAACGCAGCCGCTTTTGTCTATAGAGGCGACAAAATTAAAATATCCTTCTAGCTTTAAAGGGATAGTTCAACGAAAAATAAAAATTCACTCTATATACTAAATGCTATGCCGATGGAGAACTTGGTGAAGTGTTTGAGTAAAGAAAACAATTGCGTACGTAAAGGTGAGTAGATGGAGAACATTTTTCAATTTTTTTAATGAACTATCCCTTTAAGCTGCTTTCAGACACTGAACTTCGGATAATGGGACCAGCCCCCTGGTAATGACTCCAGATGATGTCAGAATGAGCCCATGTGAGAAAACAGCAGGAAATTTTCCCAAGGTTTCAGGGTGAAGAGTCGGTGTGTTGATGAGACAAAAAAATATCATCTCAGGAGGATGTCAACAGAGCTTTTGGTAATAAGGCTGATGCTGAGAGAAGGGACTTTTAAAGTTTGACAGCTGCTGTATGACTGGCTGAAGGAAACCGCGCAGACCTGATTGGATGTGTAGGAAATATTTAGGACCGCCCGCAGTCAGCTGATCTGTATGCGGGTTTAAGTCTTCCTTACTGAACTTACGCTAAGCTCCATTTCAATCAGGAGAGACTTGATGTTCAATTTAACAAGGTTTATTTTGACAATGCACAGAGTAATGTGAATATTTATAGTCTTTGGCATTTAAGACCCATGTGTGATGTCATCAGGATTAGAAGGGTGTGGAGCAGAGCGTCGTACAGGAATACCCCCAAAAGAAGGAAGACGAAGGATGTAGATCAGGGGAAGTGAGATAATGGTGAGTCTTACCTTGTGTTGTAGTATCCTAGAAGATAATACATGCTTTGGTAAAACGACGATCGTTGGAGTGCATCTAGACCCGAGTGGACAAGATATGAGGTAATTGAAAAGGTATGTGCAAGTATAATCAGGGATCTAAAATGTTAAACATAACTAAATAAATAATAAATAATAAAAATGCTAACAGTAATTATATATCAGTAAAGCAACTGCTACAAATTTTAGGTTCCTTGACACCAATTAGGTCCGCTGGGCTGAAGGTGAAATGTCGTGGTGAGTGCAGGTTCTAAATGTAGAACTTAATAAAAGGTCATTCGACCAACTGAAATTAAGGTCCAAGACCAAATAACATAAACATTTTAAAGGAAATTTAAAAGCGGTACGGCCTCCGCAACAGAAATTAAGTCGCATGATGAACAGAAATTAAAACGGTACAGCCACCGCAAAAAGAAATTAAGTGGCATGGCAAACTTAAATGAAGGTCTGCTGGGCCGAGTTAAAGCCATGGTGAGTGCAAGATGTAAACTTAAAAAACGGTCAGAAAGGACCAAACTTAAATAAAAAGGTAATTTGACCAAAAGAATTATGGTCCAAGACCAAATGAAATAAATGTCAACAGAAATGCAAATCGGTACGGCCTCCGTAACAGAAATTAAGTCGTATGACAAACTGAAAATGAAGGTCTGCTGGACTGAAAGTAAAATACAGTGTGCACATACGCCGCTCGCATGTATGGGGTCCTTCCGACCAAGTGTAGTGTAGGCAAGACCGTGTAGGCAATGCATGAGAAGAGTGCCTAGGTGTGTGTTTAAATAGAAGTCAGGGTTTCAGAGATC
Organism: Pleuronectes platessa; assembly: GCF_947347685.1. Classification (NCBI taxonomy): domain Eukaryota; kingdom Metazoa; phylum Chordata; class Actinopteri; order Pleuronectiformes; family Pleuronectidae; genus Pleuronectes; species Pleuronectes platessa. The sequence continues at coordinate 2,772,314 of NC_070634.1, read as the reverse complement.
TGTGATTTGAAAGGACGGTGTTTATATCAGGGCAGATATAGGAGGTGAAAGCCGAAGAAGACCATCTCGCCATTTGTTGAAGTGAAGAAGAGGAAATACCTTGGTTTGCTGCAGAAGTAGGAGCTCCTATCATGAAGGAATGGGCTGAATAGCACTCGGGCGATAGGTTGCTTTTCATGAGGATTTTTTTAGGATGAAGATTGAACCAGGTTTTTGATAAAGGAAGTTTCCCAGGAATCAGGAATAGGGGACCAATAGGGCTAGTGGAAGGTCTGATTTTTAGAAAGTTAACCATAGACTGAAAAGGGCAGAAAAGTGAATCAATACAAGCCACTATAATGGAACAAGCGCCGTTGCATTTGGAATGTTTAAGCTGGAGACTGTAGTGGAGTGGAAATTTAGGTCGTTGAAGGAAATGTCAACATCTGGATTAAATGTTTGGGACCAAATAGTAAACTCCCCAATCCTTAATAATCCATAAAAAGTTAATAAACATACAGCATAGTGAAGTGAGTCTGTGTAAGGAGAAAACGCGCCGTTTCTTAGTACTGACAGCATCCTGAGCAGAACAGAGAGCGTGATGGGTTGTCTATGGTCTGGAAGGGGAGGAGAAGCTTTTGAGATGCCTTTAAGTAGTAGTTTAACAGCCGGATTTAAAAATAAACTGGGAAAAGAAGGGTTGTGACATCTGGCGTTGAACTGTATTCCTGCTACTAGTTCTCAGATGTAAGATGGTTTGAAATGCCGGACGTCCATGCAGTAACAGATGAATGCACTCACTACATTTATATGTACAGGTTTAGGTGTTATGTGAACAGAGAAGAAGAACAAAGCAAAAGTCCTCCAGGCAAAATCGTACATTTTTAAAGTAGATGTTGCTAATCCTTTTCTCATGTAGATCTTGGCTGATTCGAGGTATTTTAACAGGGGTTCATCTTTTAATAGAGAGAAAGAACATGGAGGGGAGGAATTTGAATTGGACTGGAGCAGGCGTCTGGACAGAGACGTTGGAATGTCTGGAAATTAAAACGGGGAAGGGAATCAGCTAAGGTATTGTAATGCCCTGGTACATGACGTGCTGTGATAATGAAGTGGTGTGTAATGGCAGACCACGTGATACTTCTCATGAACGGCATAATAATCTTACATGAGGACCGCCCTTTGTTGACTATATTCACCACCGTTTGGTTGTCGCAGAGGACCGAGATTCGTTTGCGTGCCCAATGCTGTCCCCAGATGTGACATGCCACGGCAATGGGGTAAATTTCAAATAAAGCTGATGATAGGTTGTGTGTTTTGAAGGAGGGGGGCCAGCGGCTAGCGAACCACTGTCCTTGAAAAAAAAAAAAAAAACACGGATGGGGCGGCATCCGTGAAGAACTGTTAAGAATCAGAGGAGTGAACCAGGTCTTCATAGAAAAATGTGAGTAATTGAGAGAAAATGGCTCTGATGGAATGGTATTATTTATGCTTGCGAAGGGGCCGGCGCGGGGGGCTGAGAGATCGAAAATTAATATATTCTTGTGGCTATGCCTATGGGGTTTGAGGAAAACACTGAGAATGGAGATGATTTATAGGGACCGATGATGTAGCCTTTTTTCACTTCTTTCTCGAGCAACTGAGAAACAATTTCTGGTTCATTTATTGAGGATGGAGATTTTTTGCCACGTTTGTAACTGTGGGAGAGGACGGGACCCCCACTTGGAAGCCCTGAGAAAGTCCGGTGAATAAATAGTTCACGAATACAGCGTCGGGATGGGAACGCAATTCTGCCGTTAGATATTGTACGTTAATTGGTGTGGAGGGATGAGTGTTCAAAAGAGCTTTGAACCAAGACGTTTCTGCATCTGAGGTGGGTTCCGGAATGGAATCGGGCGTCTGGGAAAGACGGACTTGGGATGTGCGTCTTTGCAGATGCTACAAATGTGGAGAAAGTTGGGGAAAGAACACACATTAAAGTTGAATTTATGGCATATTGCAGACTGGTTGAATTGGTGCACCTGCTGGCCTGTACGGTCGTTGCGCTGAGATGAGGATGGACGGGAAATGTTGTTTTGAAACGGCACTTAAGGACAGAAAAGGTGCGTGTGACCCGTATTTCCGCAGGAACTACATGCAATTACTTGAGCGCCTCCAGCGACCAAGAGGTGCAATTCTGTGTCTAGCTGGGACCAGTTCAGACATGTATGTACAGTGCGGCCTTGCTAGAGAAGGCTTTGTGGTATTTGTAGAATGTATTCCTTCCGTATCTTAAATTTTAAGGCGCCGAGTAGCATCAGGTAATTCCTGTCTCCGTTCGGGGTAGACGGAGCATATGGTGCCGCGGAAGATGCTGAAGGCAATAAGGAATTGTCCGATTGATAAATCTCTGATTAGACGCGGATCAGTGGTTTTGAACACGGCAGTTAGATTTTCTCCTGTGGCAATTGTTTTATCGCACTCTGGCGATTGGCAGAATGAGGCTGACTAGGTTGATGTCTTTGCCTTGTAATATTTTTGATCGGAGGCCTGCGGAAATGTTAGCAGCCTGAGGGATGTATGGCCTACCTATACCGGGGGCCAGGACGGCTGAAGGCCAAGGTGTGTTGGGTGTTTTCGCTGGGTAGGGAGGACGTGTGCGTGGCTGTTTGTGCTAGGAGATTTGCTGGGCGCTGATGTTTGAAGAGGATGAGGCGAAATGTGCGGTGTTTTCGAGCGTCTCCAGCCGGCTATCGATGTACTGTAAGGTTATGGCCAGATACTGCAGGTTGGTTGTCAGCATGTCACCTGGAGCTGGTATGGGTGCCGGCGCACAAGATCGGGTAGGTATGCTACTTATCTTAGCCGCGGGGGCCTTGGATGAAGCCGCTTTCCTGGTTCTTTTGCGCCCGCGGTTAGGCGCGGCAGGAAAGTCGGCTGGGTTAGATGGAACGTGCCCTGGGTGGGAGCTGGGACCGGGCTGGAGATCGCGTAGCTGAGCAGGAAGCAGGCCTGGAGCTGGCATGATGCCGTGATCCTGTAGCTGGGCGATAAGAATGTCAGCCTCGTCTGTGCGGGATCCGGGATGTCGTTCGGCTAGACGAAGGCTCTTGCGCCGACCGCCCGAGGAGTTGGAGGCAATCTCCTGAAGCAGATCCGTGTTAGGATAAAAAAACCTCCTGGGGATCGTCGTTGTCGGAATCCGACATGATGATGATCAGCAAGTATATAGTAAGGGTTTACACTAGGCGAAAAGCAGAATTAGTGTCATGGGAAATCTTATGGAAGTTACCTGATCCCCTGAAGTTATTGCCTATTTACAGCACGTCAGCACCGCGTTCTTCCGCGACATTAACCTAAGGAAAGCGGAGTAAACGTACCGCGGAGAGGGGGTCTGGAGAACAAAGAGCAGCGGGGGGGGGGGGCGCGGAGCGAAGGTGTTATCTAATTCGCGAAGCCGCTGCTGAGCCTCTCTCAATTCCCCATTGGAGGAAACGAACCCGGAAAGTCAGCGTAATGTGCAGTGACTGCATCATTGTGTACAGGAATCCGGCTGTGAAAACAAAACGATGAAAAAGATCAGATAAAGTAAAGCTGGAGGATGTATTTTAGACAGCACAGCTCTTCTTTAATCATACCCTCGCTCCGCCGGCCATTTTCATCAGAGCTGTGAAGAGAAGGAAACTTCCTACAAAAATAAAATACGACAAAAGTCACGTTTATGGAAAAACTTACAGAGAACAAACTGTTTGATTTAATTATTTCATACCTATTTAAACATGCACTAGCTCCGCTAAAGCACTCGATGCTTTATTCTACTTTTAGCAACTTTCGCGCTAATCCCACAGTTGTTCACACGTTTTTCAAATCTGAGAGTTAGCTTAGCAGTTAGCAATGGCTTCGCTTGTTGGCTGGGTCTCACCTTAATTCATGGACTGTGCGCCTGTCTTCTCCGCCTCGACTCCTCCACACCGGGCCCGCGGCTTTGCTTTCCCACGCACTCTTCTTCTCCTCCAGGGAAACAGTGTCGTGTGGACTTCAGCAAGTTATTTATCCTGAAAACAGAGTCACTCGTACAGAACACACTTAAAACGATCCTCTCATGTCTGCGGCAGACGCACTCTGCATTCACGAGGCTCTGATTGGACATGCACATCAGGTGATGACGCAAACGACTGACGTAAGTTCTTCAGAGTAAAGCTTCACAACTGTCCTTTTCATCTTAAAGCAGCGGTTAAAACAGCTTTTAAATTTAAATTTTATATGGGATGAGTATGTGACTGAGGACCCATTTATTCTTTCTGGTTTTAAGTTATTGTACTTACCTGATTTTTGCTGTTCTGTGTTTGTACCCTCATAGTTGAATGCACATATTGTAAGTCGCTTTGATAAAATTGTTTAGTGTTTTAATGGAATACTGAGAAATTTTAATAAGAAGTTAAAATTATGAGGGAATTTCCAGTATTTTGGGAGGACAGATATCTTTATGGAAAGCCAGTAGAAGTTTGGAGCTTACAGGACACAGACACATCATTTCCAACATCATTTCTGCCTGTTGAGCGGATTGCTGGTAGATGTGTGGTTAACACATCCACTGTGCATTTAACCAGCACAATTGAAAAAGTGACTGTAATCATGCCACTCTGTACAGAGGTTGAGATTTAGGATTGTGTTTTGGATAATAATAAAATGCTGAAATAATGTGCATTGTTTCAATTTTTTTTTCATAGCATTGATTTTGCCCGTGGTATACAATGTAATTCATTATAACACACTTACTTAAGATCAATTTACAATTTCAGGTTTTATATTTATTTTAAGCCTGGTGTACTTACTCCAGATAGTTTAGAAAAAGGTGTTATCTGCTCCGAGGGAAACTATCCTGATTTGCATTTGTAAAGCGCAGAGCATTGGCATTTGCATGTGAAAGCCTCCCCTAGGCTTAGGAGAAGGGGGGTCACCTCCCAACATTCTCAGGCTTGTAAAACGGCAAGACACTGGTAACAGAAATTTCTCCAAGAATTTCCTATGACATTTACTGGCACAAATTCTTCTTTTCATGCACTGTTACAGAGCGTGCTGTTAGCAAGTCACGTTGTGCGAGTCACTGCATTGACGCTGGCTGAGGAAGAGAAGGGATTTTTAAAGTTTGACAGCTGCTGTATGACTGGCTGAAGGAAGCCGCGCAGACCTGGTTGGTTGTTTAGGAACGCCCATGATCAGCTGACCAGTATGCAGGTTAAGTCCTCCTGTGGGCGTTCCCAATATTTAAGATCGCCCGCAGTCAGCTGATCTGTATGCGGGTTTAAGTCTCCCTTACTGAACTTACGCTAAGCTCCATTAGTCAGTAAAGGGCTCCATGGTAACAAACTGCTGTGCTGTCTCTGAAAAGGACAAACTGAAGGGTGTATTCAGCGGTGATCACATTTCATAATGTTTTGTCCATTGCCCGTGTTTCTGAACTGGCTTCACGTTCTTCAATGTCCCATCAGACCCAACTGGTTCAGAAGGGAGTTTTAACCAGCAGCTCTGATTTATGAAGGGAAGGGAAAGAACACTTTTGGTAAGAGGATCCAAAAACGTCTAGCATATCTCCAACATCGAATGAGTAAGTACAGACAAGTACTGATAAGCATTCGAGAGATCCCTTCAAAGTAGAATGCAAATCACAAACAGGCTTTCAAAGCCAACTGGAAACACCAAGAATATTCTGCAAATTAAACATTTCAGGTTTATCTTTTATGAGATCAGTTTGTCAATTCAAACAAATCCTGCCATAAGTTTTATTTGAATATAAGCAAATGTTCAGAGTGTAGAAAATCAAACTCCAGGACATAAAAAAGAAATCAAATTATTTATTCTTACACAACTGACTTGGCACATCTAGTCAGCTCCCACTACTAATGAACCAAATTCTCTAAGGTTGTGGTGAAGGAAGACACATATACACAGGAGTGAAATAAAAAAAGCTTGAATCTTCAGGTACATATATAAGTGCATTTAATACAGAGATCAAACAACAGGAGACGATTAAAGCTCAGTGACGAGCAGCCAAACAACATAAAAGTGGGAAAAACATAAATTAAAAGAGAACGAAAACTGGTATAAAATGTATTCATCCAGAATAAATATATACACTGACGCAGAATCCCTTTTGGGAATATAGACAAAGACACACTGTAAAAACATATTTTAAAACACAGACAGCTGAACAGGAAGTAAGAACTTTAGAACTTTTATTCTTCTTGACCAAATCTCTTAAATGTTAAAATAGAACTTTAAAACTGCTGGAACGCATCATACCTTTTCATTAGAATTGTGTTAATAACAATAATATATCAGGTGAAATTAAGTCAACCCCCTTAACAACAAAACCCTTAATGTAAGCAAATATAAAAGGTGTCTCACTAAGTCAGTTAATTAAAAGAGTGGTGGCCCAGCTAAGGTAAGAGGGTCAGATGTAACAAGTCCATGAAGCGCACACAGACATTTATAGCCTGCATGTGTTACCTGTCACCTGTGTGTGGTGTTGTTACCTGCATAGAAACACCTTCCCATATTAAACTAAATGTTGATTTAGTTCACCAAAGTTAGTGTTCTTCACTGGAAAATGGCAACATGTCACGAATGTGGCAGGTGTTTGCTAAATTACATTAAATGTATTATATCAAGATGATTAAGAAATGCAGACAAAAAGCAGAATATCCTTCATTTGTAAGTGTGAGGCACACACCTGTAACCCAGAGCATGGTTTAGTACCGTTCCAGTTCGTGATACAGTCTTCATTCAAGATCAGACCAGGTTCAGGTGAATACATCATATGATAGGTGTCAGGTTGATGAACAACTTGTTTATTGCTTCAACCATACTTGGCCAAAGCTCCAACCAGGAAGTTCTTTGAGCAGCAACTGGAGGACTCTGATACTGCCACGTATCAGACTGACATCCACAGCTTCAGTGCAGTTCTATTTTCCAAATTCTTCTGGATTTGAAAGTTTGCCATACTATACATGTGGTGTTAACTTTGTACACACAGGCCTGGCTGCTCACCTCCTGCGCATGATGCCAGTCAAGACATGAGTTGAAAAGATGGCTGGACCTCTACAGGTACTCCCATGTGGCTGCGTCTCAGAAGAGGTGGGTGGTTGAACGACTGAATGTGTGGTACTTCTTCTCAAACATGGAAGGCAGATGGACCATGGAGGGTGAATGGCGTGCCTGGACACAGAAGAGAGGACGGAATAAGAACAATAAACACAGAAGTTAAAATATTAATACCTGATTGTGTTGTTCACAAGGATCATCATGGTTTAATCAAACTTGGGTTTAATTTATGTTTTCTACTTGTTAATAAAGTACCATTCATATTAATTGCAGAGATCTGGAGATGCTGTGACATCAACATTTAAGAACATTTTGGCAGAAACATGAGCAGTCAGAACATCAGAGTGTAAACTATCCTCTACGAGAAAATAAGCGTTAAGTGTAAAACTGTCAACTGTAAAATTCGATCAGTTTACAGACGCACCTCGTACTTACATGTATATAGACACTGTACGCTACGTTTCCACTATTTCTACTTGGAATAAATTTGAACTAGCCTGTATATTGTTTGGATTCATTTAAATGCCACCCATGTAGACTGGTGAATGTTTTATCAGATCATTTGTACCGAATCTGATGCCTCACTTGAATTGAGAGCGCCAGCCTGGTTCCTAACATCTGTGTCACCGCTGACATCCCACACTTCACCGGGACTTTTAAAGATAAATAGACAGTTGAGTGTCATTATCATCGGGCTACAAATGGGTGACTTTGCAATAGCTGTGGTGGTAATACAACTGTAGGGCTTGAGTTAGACCTTGTTTGCCTCAACATCTGTGCTGCTCTTAGTTCAGAAAAAAGACGACAAAACTAACCCTCGACGATGTAAACTGGACAAACGTAATTTCAATTCCTATTTGAAAGAAATGGGGCTAGTGTGCACACAGCAATGACTCAACCTGACTGACTGCTCCTGTTAGCTGCCCCACCAAACTCTAAGCTTTTTCACCATGTGGTCAGATCCCAGCCATACCTCTGGTAAGTAAAATTATACAGAGACAGAGCAAAGACAAACCAAAGAGAGAGGAGGTTATACAAAATAATTTAAAATTATACTTCAAACAAATCTTAATGCAATCCAATCATCATCAGGAAAAGATATTATTGGAACAAGAGAGCATGACTGCTTACATGAATGAATGTTTAGTGGTTTTCCACCATTAAACTGTTCAATACCAGCATCCCAACTCCCTTTAGGTGTACACTACTAAAAGCCTGTGCAATGAGTTTGCCATGTGAGCAGCGAGTCTGTATGTGTTAATGTGTTATGAAGGTATAAAGAGGTTGGTTAGCTCCAGACTCACCACTCAGATATCATTACCAATCATGACCCAATCAGCGAGAAGATTTGAGTAATTGTTTCTTAACATCGGTTTCACCTGTCTTCAAACTAAAATGGGGCCAGCAGGATTTCCAAACTCCCTTGTTTTAGCTGCTCTAAAACTCTTGATCAGTGTGGATGCAAGGTGTATCTCTGGAGTAGAGACTACGCGTATTCAAATGGAAAACCTAGTAGTTTAGATGTAGCCTTACAGTTTGCTTTCAGAACCTCCTGCTACGATGATGGTGCACTACTCCTTGAGAGGCTTCCCGATGTTCAGCAAATCAGAACAATATGGAGGCCTGAGCTACGGCTACCTGCCAGTCAGAGGTTCACCTGAGGCGCTGCACAACAGACAGCATGAGATAAGTAAGTACTTGTTTGAACTATGTATCACGCAAAGCTGCACAAGCTTTCTACTCTCATAGTAAAAACATGGGACTAGTAATGAACATAGTATTCGTGAATATCATTAAAAAACTATTTGGCCTGATTAAGTGTGATACCTCTGTTTAATGCTGGGGTACTAATGAACTAGAAATCAAAGCATGCATCCCAGGTGTCCAGGCTACAGGATTTGATAATTAGGACACTGTTCCCCGGTTATATTCATTTGATGTGAATTACTTTCAAGTTCCTACGAATTTAATGAGAAAAAGTTATAGATTACAACTGACTACCCCACCAACAAACCTCAGTGTGTTTTTTCCATGAACATGAATGCTTAAAAACAAATTGATATGCAAGATGGAGTAAAACTGGCACCTCTTAAAGTGCTGTGCTCACTGGCAGGTTGCAATGAACAGGCTTGTGTATGGTTTATTATCAAATTATTCTTCTCCAGGAGGTTACACTATTATTTAATTATATCGAACTCCATTTGTTACAATGAATAGCTTTCAGACAGCTAGAGCAGCGCTCATACAACTGGGAAGCGGTTAAATGGCTGAAGTGAATACAGGACATAATGGTGCTTAGAAACTGTCACATGTGGTTAAAATGAGGACAGGTGACCTACCACAAGATAGTAAAGCTCAGATGAGAAGCCAGCCCAGCTCCATGAATACATTGACATTTTAATTCTAGTAAGCAGTTTTTTGTGAACAAGCCAAAACACACAAAGAGCACAGCATCCAAAATTAAAGGCATGCCTTGACATTTGGATCTTTACTCCTGATATTTTTCTTCAATTTGCAAACTTTAGTCATCCAGGTTCTTTATAATGAACTAATTAGACTGAAACAAGTCTTTAAATGTTTACGTAAACCTATTATCACCCGTTTAGTGGAATGATTAATAGTCAAAACAACACTTTATAAAGTTGATTGAGCCGCCTGTACTCACTGGTGTGAGGAAAATAAAATATTCAAAATGTGACAGCATGCCTTTAATGGAGCCTTTTCCCCAGGCTGAGGGAAAGCATGCATCCACTTGGACAAAACTCCTTAATGTTCCAGCTGAAAGCTTTCACATGGTCCCCAATTAAGAGCCGCCACCAAGTGAATATTCCCAGCCACCACCAGTTAGATACCCGGGTGATTCAGAGAAACCCAGCGATTCCAGATCAACCCTTAAAATCTCTGCCCCTTTGGAATAATTCTAAGGTCCTTGAATATAATCATCAAGTTTTAAAGATCAGAACCTTATTAATCGGATCTATCGTCATTGCAGAGTTTTCTAAGGAGTTGATTCGGGACAAGAAAGCACCAGTGGTATATGCATGTTAAAAGTATTAAATACAGGATGCAGCAGGTAGTAAGGATAGATTTGAAGTTGAAATGGTATGGATAAACTTTTGGTCGAGACTAGACAACAATAATGTTTGCTCACATCAGGCTCCAGGATTGATTTTAGCAATGGTTTAGAGCAGAGTCTCCCTGCGATGACTGGTCAGGACAGCCTTGCGTGGGTCCAAGGGGACTTGGGGATCTCTGCATGACTCAGACAAGGTCCCCCCTCTGACATTAACAGACTGAGGAGCCAGGGACCTAAGCTGAAACCCTAGATGGTGCTTGGATAAATGCTGGCTGGATTTTGTCTGGATAATTTGGGAGTTGAGCTGAGCGGAGTTTCGGGTGGCTGGAATGGAAGTGGTTGAAGTTGTGGACTGCTGTGAGGTGGGAAGGCTCGAAAAAACTTGTGGTGGTTGGGTCAATAATGGAGCATGAAGGAGGGACTTGGGTTCTTGGGCACTAGGACAATATTTGGTGTAGGGACTTTGGCATAACTCAGGGGCAGGGCTTTGGGTTGGGCTACAGGGGGTACGAATACAGACAGGGACCCTGGCTCTGACATGAGGGTGGTCTAGAGAGTTTGAGCGCTGCACCACAGCAGCGCTCTTGGCAGAATCATTCAAACTGAATGTAGAGGCAGAGCGAGACATCTAGAATAGAGGGGAGACACATATGGAGCAGATATTTACATATCATGAAAAAAAACAAGACAAGAATAGGCATGCTGAAACAAAATACAAGGAGAGTGGAAATCTTCAGAAGCTAAAACAAAAGTCAGAAACACGCCTCTTCATCTGGCAGAGTAAAGAAGGAAGGAGTGGGAGAGAATGAACATCACAATGTAAGACAGAAACATTTCAGGCTTAACATTTTCATGCAGAGAATGGAGGGTGGTAATTATAAAACTAACATACCTGGAAAGATTATTACTGTTGTACAAATTATGGCCTACACTGATTAATTGTTAGACACAGATTTAATGTTCTAATATCACATTTCAATTAGCGATTGACTGTTACACATGAATGTCTTTAAATTGTTTGATGGGGAATGGAGACTTCTGTTACATCAACTAATTTGATTGAAATGAGAAATTATCAAGCAATCATAACTGTTGTGTAACACTAACTCAAACCTAGGCATGCATATGCCATTTCCAACGTATAAACATGGTAGGATTAATTCATATTTATAATAATACATATGATTATGGCTTAAGTGTAAAATATCAAGCCTAAGTTAAATTCCTCTGTCTTTTAGGTTTGATAACAACATCCTAGTAAAAAAAAGCCAATTTTTATCCAGTATACATATATCCAATATAGCCAATGTATCATACGAGATACGTTTTATTCCTTAATTTTGGCATTAGCCCCAAAAACCCACATTGGTTGGACTCTAGTTATATGATAGGGGTCTTAAACACTAGTACACCAGATGACCCATCACTGCCTAATCTTCTGCTTCAACCCCACTTATTTCACAAAAATACAGTATTGTGAACCTAACCATTGGCAAAATCAGAAAATAGGTGAGGAAACTTTAAGAATAACAAAACCCTACTAAAGAGCAGAAACCAATCCCCTGCACATTTAAGAACACAACCCCATTGCCTGCTTTTTAATCAAGTTAGATCAAAGCAGCTGTCACCAATTGAAAGCCGTTACATCATAGATTGATCGAGAGATCAATTGTCTGTTTCTCAGCAAAAGGAGAAAGAGATGGAGCGAAAAGTGGGGATTAGGGAAAGATAGATAGACCGAGAGACACCATCAAATGTTTCCTGTCGCTGAAATAAAGGCATCAATGTAGGTACCTTGTGGAAAATATCTTGATTATAGTAGATATATTTTTGTAACAAAAACCAAAACACATACAGTGGGTATGGAAAGTATTCAGACCCCTTTAAATTTGTCACCCTTTGTTTCATCGCAGCCATTTGTTAAAATCATAAAATTTCTTTTTATTTCTCATTCTTCCTTGAGATGGTTCTGTTTAATTAAACTGATTGGACTTGATTAGGAAAGGCACACACCTGTCTATATAAGACCTTACAGCTCACAGTGCATGTCAGAGCAAATGAGATCATGAGGTCGAAGGAACTGCCCAAGGAGCTCAGAGACAGATTGTGGCAAGGCACAGATCTGGCCAAGGTTATAAAGGAATTTCTGCAGCACTCAAGGTTCCTAAAAGCATAGTGGCCTCCATAATCCTTAAATGGAAGAAGTTTGGGAAGACCAGAACTCTTCCTAAACCTGGCTGTCCAGCCAAACTGAGCAATCGTGGGAGAAGAGCCTTGGTGAGAGAGGTAAAGAAGAACCCAAAGATCACTGTGGCTGAGCTCCACAGATGCAGTAGGGAGATGGGAAAAAGTTCCACAAAGTCAACTATCACTGCAGCGCTTCACCAGTCGGGGCTTTATGGCAGAGTAGCCCGACGGAAGCCTCTCCTCACTGCAAGACATATGAAAGCCCGCATAGAGTTTGCCAAAAAACACATGAAGGACTCCCAGACTATGAGAAATAAGATTCTCTGGTCTGATAAGACCAAGATTGAACTTTTTGGTGTTAATTCTAAGCGGTATGTGTGGAGAAGACCAGGCACTGCTCATCACCTGCCCAATACAATCCCAACAGTGAAACATGGTGGTGGTAGCATCATGCTATGGGGGTGTTTTTCAGCTGCAGGGACAGGACGACTGGTTGCAATTGAAGGAAAGATGAATGCGGCCAAGTACTGAGATATCCTGGAAGAAAACCTCTTCCAGAGTACTCTGGACCTCAGACTGGGCCGAAGGTTCACCTTCCAACAAGACAATGAACCTAAGCACACAGCTAAAATAACAAAGGAGTGGCTTCGGAACAACACTGTGACCATTCTTGACTGACCCAGCCAGAGCCGTGACCTAAACCCAATTGAGCATCTCTGGAGAGACCTGAAAATGGCTGTCCACCAACGTTCACCATCCAACCTGACGGAACTGGAGAGGATCTGCAAGGAAGAATGGCAGAGGATCCCCAAATCCAGGTGTGAAAAACTTGTTGCATCATTGCCAAGAAGACTCATGGCTGTACTAGCTCAAAAGGGTGCTTCTACTCAATACTGAGCAAAGGGTCTGAATACCTATGACGATGTGATATTTCGGTTTTTCTTTTTTAATAAATTTGCAAAAATTTCTAAATTTTTTTCCCCTGTCAAGATGGGGAGCTGAGTGAACATTAATGAGAAATAAAATGAACTTTTTTGATTTTAGCAAATGGTTGCAATGAAAAAGAGTGAAAAATTGAAGGTCTGAATACTTTCCGTACCCAAACGATTATGAAGACCGAAAAATGTAAGTTCCCTCATCATCTACTCACCACTATGCTGATGGAGGGGTGGGTGAAGTGTTTGAGTCTTTTGGAGTTTCAGGGGTAAACAGAGTTTCAGGGGTAAACAGAGCTGCAGCGTAATCCAATACAATTGAAGGAAATGGGATCGCTTCTTCCGAAGTAACAAAGCAACAGACATTCAAATTCCGCTCGAAACGACGTAATTTACAACGTGTTTTAGCCTAAATGTCCTCTGACAGCCTCCTCTGAGGCGCGTTCATTCTCACGAACATGCCAGACAACCGCACACACCCTTGCTCAAGGGCACGAGCGGGGTTTGCATTCACATCAATGCCTCGCAGCATCTGGTTGTGGACTTGGATGCATCTTATGTTTCTTTTCTGTTGTTTTTTAAGTCTGAAGAAAGGGTCACTTTTTAGTGTTTTGTGGACTCAAACACTTCGCCAGCCCCTCCATCGGCATTGTGGTGAGTAGATGATTGAATGAGTGAACTTTCGTTTTTTGGTGAACTATCCATTTTATGAGGTCCTGATCAAGACCAACTGAAAAAAGAGACACTTGAAGTTAATATGGCTGTGTCACAGGTACAGCTTATGATGTCATCCCACTAACACATGATGGTTTCTTTCAGCATATGTACAGACTTACAGCCAGTGTGGAGCTGCTGCCGATTCGGGTCTCATAACTCATCCTCTTGGTTTTCTCATCTGGAGTACTGTTGGCCATGAATGCCCTCTGGATCACACGCTTCGGGGTCTTTGTGAATGAAAACGCCCTCGTCACCTAGCACACACATACCCAGAGAATTTCAGTGACTAATGTGCTTCTGTATATGTTTTACACTCATTTTTATAACACATCACGAACAGTTACATATTTATCAGACATCACAGAGTTAGAACAACAAACGCAAACACATTGAAAAGAAAAGTTTGTATAAGTTTAAGGGCTGAATTTAAGTAAGAAAGTAAAGTATATACACCTCCCTGCTAAATATTGCAGATGCAGTTTGATAGGTATGGTAATGGTAAGTGGTCCAGTAAAGGTTGCATTTGCATTCAGTGTAAACTTTGTGCAAATCATGTTATTTCTATGTTCATTAGAGGTTTAAAAAAGCATGTAGATGATAAACGTAAAAGTATTTATTACCCCCGAGTGGTGGATCAGTCATCAGAGAAAAGGGAAAATACTAAAATTTTGCACAAATTTGTTTTTACAAATAAGAGATACATTAACAAATTCACTAAGAGACAGAGGACTGAAATTGGGGACATGTACATTTTCTTTTAATGGTTCAGGGTGTAGAATTTAGTTAGATCTAGTGGTGAAGTTGCATTTTGCAGCTTAACAACCCTCACCTCACCCTTCCCCTCCAAACATGAAAGAGAACCTGTGGTAAGCTTCAGTTTTCATAAAAACTCAAAAAAAAGGTGTGTAGTTTGTCCAGTCTGGACAACTGTAAAAACACGGCGGCCTCCGTAGAGAGGTCCCGCTCCCGATGTAAATATAATGTTTATAAATATAAAGGGCCCATTCTAGGGTAGAGCAAACATCAATTCATACGATTTAGATGAAACATTGTCATGAAAACAACACCAGGATTATTTTATATTTAATTTCTGCCAGTAGATCCCTTTCACCTAAATCTTACACATTGGACCTTTATGGGGCCTTTTAGTAGTGGTGCTCAATGAATACATGCAAACCTATTTCTTAAATGATAACAGCTGTTGACAACTTAATATGTGGCCATTTATTAAGTTACTTAACTGTGAATCAGGAAAAAAGATAGCTCTGTGAAACTAAGAACCTCTACCTCTTTGAACTGACTGAGCTCAATTGCTGCTCCCTAACATGTATTTATGTAATATCCTTAAGGAGCTGTAAAGTCATATCAAATGTCTTGTGCATCATTCAATTCAAAATTGTGTTGTGCATGATTTTTTTTGCATATCTACAAGCTTTATGATCTGAACTACAATAAATAAGTCCGGTCAGTTTGAACTAGGACTGTACCCAAATGTTCAGAGTAAACAACAGTTGTCCTTGTGTTGTGGTTCATGCTTTTACTATAATTTTTGTTTTTATAAATGCTTGATAACAGATATTTTAGATCACTGTCTCTTGTGCCGTGTCACACTGGACAGCAGTGCAGATGGGTGTTACAGCATATGGTTTCAATGTAGTTAAGCAAACCTTGCCGTTTACAGCACTGGAATTGAAAGTGTTGCACCGGCGAATGAAATGAAAGACAAGTCATTCTGCTTCGTGTGGCTACCCTTCACTTCAATCACCTGTCTCTGTGCCCCTCAGAGATAATGTAGCAGTTAAGAATATTAAAAGTACATGTCAGTCTTGATTTCTGTGTACCCACAACTCAGCTATAAAAAATAAAGTCAATAAATTAAATGCAGGGATCCCACTGCCAGAATCTTGACTGATGATATTATTACCCACCCCACGACGATGAGCAGTGGGGAAGATGCTGATGCTTTGACTCTTCAACCTTTACCTTTTTAGAAGTCTTCTTAATGGCCCTGGAGGCTTTACTCAAGGTGCTGTCCATATCCTTAGTGCTGACCTGCAGTGAGTCTGGGTCTGTGCACTGAATCATGTCCTCCTGTTGACAAAATGGATACATGCTCAAACTCATTACAATAAACCATACCAGAAATTCATTTAAAAATCGATGAAAACTCTCTACAAACATCAAAAATGCGGTAAAGGGGATGAGAAGTTGGATTCACACAGTCTTCACCCCCCCCCCCCCTACCGTTTCTTTTAACACGCAGGGCTCCATCTCGTTGGTATTCACATTGCAGCTCTGACCCACTGAAAACAGCATTGGGAATGCAGCTGTGCGGCACAGACCAGAGGCCTACATCGCCCCCTGCTGCCAGCTCTGCTAACAGCTGAAAGACTCTCCTCCACATCTTCTAGTGGATTCAATAATCATTAAGCTTAATCAACTCCTACGTAACTTTTCCATAATTTCCCAAAACTATTAAAAGGTTAGCAATATGCTATGTTATTCTTAACTCAAAAAGTTCCATTGAAAGACCAAAACCAATAAGGAAGAGATACAATTTGCGAGTATAACCCTAGGAGACAATAATCCTCCATGCTATAGAACTCTGCTTTAACAAACGCAGCAGTGAGCCACGATGTCCCACTGGGTGACATGTACATCTGTTACCATGAGCATGGTCACTGCTGTTTATTTTCTCTAAACCCAAAACACTCACACAAATGAGTCTTTTGTTTGTCTTGGTAACAGACAGACCGAGACACAAAAATAAATCAGCTGCAGAGTGATTTTTAATAAAGTTATTGAGAGAATGAGTGCATGTGTATCTGAGTGTTGGTTCTTGTTACCATGTTTGGGGACTTGATGGTGGCAATGAGACCGATCTGACTATCAGTGTGATGCGAGGAAAGCGGAGCAATCACAGCTTCTTTCTGTCTGCTGATCGGTCAAACTACCTACTTTGTTTTCTTTGTGTGCAAGTGTGTGACTTCTCACCGCATCAGCCCTGCAGATGGTGTTGGCAACATGGCGGCAAAGTGTTCGCAGCCAGGCGCTTTTAACCGTGTCCTCTCCGACCAGTTGGAAGCTGAACAACAAGTTCTCCTGTTCAGTCGGAGGGTGAACCACCAAGGCGAATGCATTCACACAATCTGAGTGGAGGAAGTGAAAGAGCGACAAGGACAGACAGTGACCGAGTTAGACAAAGATAAAAAAAGAGCAACAAAATAAGGGGAGGAGGAAAAGCAGCCAGTGAAGAGATTGAGATGAAGACAATGAGAGAGAAAAGAATGAAGATGAAGTCGGGCATGTTTGATGGGGACAAAAGGATGAGAAACAGATGGAAGGGGGAAAATGCTTTATCCAACTCCTTAGACATCAAACATTACTTCCTGCTGTTACCTGTGTTCACTGTGCACATAGATGAATGAAAAGCCTTGGTGGTGGTTTTTCACCGGTCTCATGGGTATTAAACCACAATTGGCTATTTCAGTTGACATTTGATCATGAAACACTTAAATTACATCTTAATGCAGCGTTCAACTGTAATACATTGCAGCGTGTGCATGTTGTCACTGTGTTACCTTCTGTGTCCTGCAGGTCCAGCACTCTGCGGATCTGGGACAGTGGCATCAGTGCAATGTGTTTGAGTTGAGGAGGGGGTCTTGTCTGTCCCAGTGGACTCTTAAATGTATTGATCACTTTGTGTCGCTTCCTTGCAATCTGCACAGACAAATACACACATCGTATAGAAAATGAGACAACTTCTGAGGTAAATGAGGACAAAACTTCTGAACAACATCCTGTTTGCACACTGCATGCGAGTCTTAGCGATTGAGAATTAAGTGTTTGTGAATTTTCACAGTGGGGAGGTGAAACTATTGCTTACTTGGCAATAAATCAATGAGGCATTTATAGAGGTAAACGATGCAACTCATTAATGTCACATTAATTAGGAGCTGAGAGAGGAGGGAAGGAGAAAGACAGAGATGGGAGAGAGAATAAAATAGGACAACACGTTATAGGTCATTGTTATTTTGCCAGGGCGAGTTTGAGTTAATCAATGATGAGTGTTGATGGAAGGGGAAAATGAGGCCACCCACTTTAACACAACAGTCAGTCACTATACATACAGGATGACATGGCAAACTGTCAGTCGTTCATGTGTGTGGCTGTTAAATACAAACTCACACTGGCTCGTTAGTAGGTGTCACAGACACTCCTGAATCAGTGCCACCACCCACATTACTGCTTTCATTACTGCCTGCCATGCTCGTGTGCTGCCCCTTTGCTAATTAACACACAATGACTGTGTAAGCTATGATAGACTGCATACACATGAATTCAGCACTTTTCCATCTTGCTCTTTTGCTCCTTTTCCTCCTCACCACTAAATGAGAACAGGAACCTCATCTCAGAGATCCAAGACGAGTTTCCACTTTACCAAACAACGTACAGAGAATATACAGAGATATCAGAAACACCATCAAAGGGTCTTTGCTAAGTCAGGGTCTTTACTAACGTCTACAATTGCACATTTAGGAGGTCACAGTGAATATGATCTACATGTTGAGAGTTGAAGATATATGAAGAGTCAAGTAAGGGTTATTGGTAGTCGACATGTTAGGGCAGCCAATGGCATTGCAGGTAAATTAGGTGAGAATATGTTCTGTGTAAGATCGTCAAAAGTGAAAGAATGTTTGCGTCTATTCCCACCTCAAGGCAGTCATTGAAGAGGAAGAGGGTGACATTTTCTCCACGGTCACATGGCTGGTCTCCCAGGGCGATGGTTTCCACTCGGTAAACCAGACTGCGGTGGGATGACAGCAAGTTGGCCTGCAGAGAAGTCAAAGCATTGATATCTGGGTTTGCTATGTTGACGTTTAATTCTTTACCAGTATGCTCATATCATTAATTAGTGCCTTTTAGGCGGCAAAGAAGAACTTTTTGTGAAACATAATCCGATTGAATAAAGTCTGTGTTGCTTAACTGTCAAAGGGATTTAACCTCTCTGAACATATTTTAGCTTGTTCACCAACTTAAGTTACTGAGACTTCAGAGCTCTTAGTAACCTTTTGCAATTTCTTATCGTCTTGTACATTTAATTGTAGATTAAAATAATACTTACCCATCGATTTAAAAAATGCACAATGAAGTAAAAAAATGTTTTACAAAAAAGTCAAAAATAAAATAATTTTAAACTTTTTAACAAAGATGCAACTTTGTGTTTGAAACACTTGGAGTCTCAAGAGTAAACTTTGTTCGAGCAGAATCCAATACAATTGAAGTCAATGGTGAATCCTTCTTCCACCACAGGAGCAGTATGGAGGCATGTTATACTTTTTTCTGTTGTTTTATAATGTCTGAAGGAAGGTCACTAATCAGCTACAATGTTTACCCCTGAAACAACAAAACTGTTTTGTGCACTCAAATATTTCACCCACGCCCCCATCGGCATAGGGGTGAGTAAATAAAAAGTGAATCTTTTTTTCAGGTTTTCTCCACAGATGTTCTATATGATTTGATTTTGAGCTTTCGTAGAGTCACTCAAATACAGAGACTTTATCTGATACCTCTCCATCATTGACTTGTCTGTTTACGCAATGTCATAGCTATGCTGAAAGTTGAACTGTTGCCCCAGTCTCAGGTTTGCGAGCACCAATCACCATACCTCACCAAAGGGGGTGGCATTAGCCAGGGGCTTTGGTCAAGTTCCTGACAAAGACTCCAGACGGCCAACTTCAAAAAAAGTCCTGGTGATTCCACAGTTCTTTCATTTCACAATTTTTCAGGGCACTGTTTTTCTTGGAACACTTTAGAAATAGTTTCATATCTTTGCCCTTATTGCCGTGTGGCCACAATATTATTACAGATGTCGACAGAGTCTCTTTGAGTTCATGGCTTGCTTATTAACCAGACAAGTAGTGGGTATTGTGGGACCTTACATACACAGGTGAGTGTCTTTTAAAAGTAATTACTTGCCACAGGTCGACTCCAGTCGAGTGTTCAAGAGACGTAGTAAATGCTCTTAATATTGTGGTTAATAAAGGATTGTAGTGAACAACAAAAATCATCAAACTTACAGGACAGCCATCAACTTCATAAACAACATCGAAGATCTGCTTCTGGCCCTCAGTCTTTCTCTTGTCCTCATTGATGTGACTGGTTGTTGAGAAAAGAGAGAGAAAGAGAATGGAAGAAGAAAAATGGTTGTTTGTCTCACCGGTTTTAAAACAAAACTCATCTCATGTCAACTCTCAAAAGTTTGACAAATGATTGATTGTCCAAACTTTGAATTTTGACATTCATTAGCTAACGATGTCAAACTCACAGGATAAGTTACTCACTAGGAGTTGCAATTGTAATGAATGCAATTGTCTTTATGGGTTTGTATTAAGGATTTAAATTTGAGCGAAACAGTAGGATTGGAAGGTACAAGGGATGCATATGGTGTTGGTTTCAAAACTAGCCCGCTTATTCTATTGTCAAACAGATAGTGCAAGTGAATCCCTGATTGAATAACCCTGACCCACATGATGCAGCCCACTCTAATGTCCCGTGCTAATCGTCAGTCCAACTATGGAGATAGCTACGTGTAGGGTTGCAAAATTCCTGGAATATTCAAGGTTGGAAACTTTCCATGAGAACGGGAATAAACTGGAAATGTTGTGGGTAATTTATACTAACTGTATTTACCTTGTCATATAAAGTCGTAAATATAAACATTTTGTTTTGTCATAGGCTGATTTGAGCCCTGAGGAAACGTTGGGCACTTGACTATATGCTTCCCCATCTTTGTGTCATTCTTAACATAGGTCTTTGCACAGTATTTGCAAATGTGCACAGCCTTTCCTTCAACATTGACATTGAAATGTCTCCACACATGAGATAGTGAACGTGGCATTGTTCTGTAGAATAAGATGAGAAAAAAGCTTGTAAAAAAATACTAATGCAATGCCAGAGATATAAATAGTTATCCAAACATTTGTATTTTACAATATACAATACAGTATTTTACAATTGATGGATAAATGAATAGAAATAGGCTAGATCAGGGGTTTTCAACCAGGGGTCCGCGGCCCCCTGGTGGTCCGCGACGGCATTGCAGGGGGTCCGCGAAATTTGCTTTGATATATTTCAACCCATTCCCAGATTACTCTTGAATATGGTGAAAAAAAATTGAAATAAGAAAAATATGTCTAAAATAATATAAAGGTGATGAGGGAACCTTGAAACCGGCTTGGGGCTAGAAACTGCCAGTAGTTTTCCCCTGTGCATGTGTGTTAAAGGTAGATGTAGAAGAGCGGTTGAGCTAGGTAGAAAAATTAAATGGCATAATAGCCGAAACAATTAATTGCAATAACAGTCAACTTTACCACGTTCGCTTGTTGAGAAACAATTTCTTAGGAGAGCTCTAGACACACACACACACAGAAGTACTACTCACGCAGTAGGTGGGATTTGCTGCTGGTGATCATGAGGTTAAACTTAAGTAGGCCTCAATTGTTTGTGTGATATTGTATGATTATCATTTGTGACATATTCTGCATTACTTTGTCATCTTCCCTATTCAGTTGTAGCCCCAGTTTATGTTGATTGTTATTGATCACTTTACTTTAACGTTCTCTCAACATGTCAGCTACATGTCTGTACATTTAAGTCATGAACGTTATATATTGACGTACATATGGTTCTGAGATGCAGTACAACAGCAAACTGCACACACACACACACACACACACACACACACACACACACACACACACACACACACACACACACACACACACACACACACACACACACACACACACACACACACACACACACACACACACACACACACACACGCGCACACACACACACACGCGCACACACACAGGCACACACACAGGCACACACACAGGCACATCAGTGGGCCGTGGATTACTTTCTAGTCAGAATGGTGGTCCCTGGGACAAAAACTTACCTGACTAGTCCTGCACACTACAGCGAGCCTCAATAGCATTGCTGTAGTGTGCATGATGCTGGGAATTATCTGTGCATTTGATGGAAGAATGCACAGTGGAGGGTTGAAAATTCAACGTGCAGCGTGTGCTGCATTCCATACATCTTTAAAATAGAGTACTGAATGATGTTTTTATTGCTCAGCGTTTAATTTCTGTGCTTTTTTTTTCATAATTCCCGAGCTTAACTTCCCATGGAAAGTTTCCGGAAATTTAACGAAAATGTTCCACCCCTTTGCAACCCTAGCTACATGACTTGAAAATCATTGAATTTGTATGAAGTTGACAGTACGAAGATCTTAAAATGTTCGGAACAGTCTCAAAAACACTCAATGAGCACATTATAAAAAAATGCCATACTAATACTGGGTAGTTCCTCGATTTGCTCTCAGAACAGCCTCAGCTCTTCATGTCATTGATTCCACAAGAAGTTCGAAACACTCTTCTGAGATTCTGATCCCTGACATGATTGAATCACAATCATGCTGCCAATCTCTTTTTCTACCATATTTAAAAAAAAGATTCTTCTGGATTCACATTAGGTGAATTTGGAGGTCACTGAACTCACTGGCCTGTTCATGAAACCCTCACACAACCAGCAGTGGCAGCTGTTTCAGAAATACTTACAACAACCATGTCACAGTCAAAGATGTGAGCTAAATAAGGCTCCTGACCTGTAGCGGCATGTTGTTATACATGACACTGCTGACACAACGATCAGATGGCTACATAAACAAGCAGATGCACAAGTATAGTCCAAATAAAGTGCTCTATGAGTGTATATCAAGACTTAAAAATCTTTGTTACTACATCTTTGCTCAACAATGTTAAATTATTCCAAGCTCAACCTACATAATATTCAAGGCTTTGGATGATAGAAGAGAGTTCACATGAGGTGCTGGAAATGATCAAACTATGATGGCTGTGTGATCATCATAAAAGAAAGGGTGAGGTCACGCCAACTCACGTCATGACTTCTTTCAGAGAATCAATTGCTTTCTCCAGCGTTATCTTGTCAGGGTTGTCATCTGATGTATGTTTCTTTATGTCTGCAACGGTGGAAGAAAGGGAAAGTTTGAAATGTAGAAGGTAGACAGAAAGAGATGAAAATCATATAGAGAAAGGTGAGAAGAAGGGAAATTACAGCCGGATATTGGGAGCAGATAAGAAGCAGGTATGGAAGGAGATAACGAGAAAAAGACAAGGTCAGATTTAATTAGCATAGAAAGTCAACTTTTTCTTAACTGATTTAACAAAAGTGTGTATGTGTATATGTATATGTGAGTGTGTGTGTTACCGTTAAGAAGAAGGGCCACACTAGGCAGTCTCTGTACAGGTCTGATGAGCAACTCCACCAGTGTCTGCCTGCCACACTCTGGCCTGGATTGGTTGATCTGTAAAATTAAAGCATGAGTGTAACATCTGTGTTTGTTTTAACCTGTGTGAAAAGTTTGCAATATATGCCCACTACATTAATTACAAAATGGCCCTGTTCAGGACTGTTTTAATATCTGTCTCTGTTGATCACAACTGGACAGAAAAGTATACAGTATGGATCAGTTTACACCTAATGTAAATCACTCCAGTTGTGTCTCCAGTGAACCAGTATATTTACACCCAAACTTAAAGCTGTCTTCTCTCTGGACGGATGCTAATACCCAGTGTGAACAGGGCCAGTTACTACTTTCTGTACTGTAATGCTGTGGTCACATCAAACATTAAGCTAACTTCTGCGTTGTGTCACTCGGGCGAGTCTGGCCTCAGGATCAATTGTATTTACTTGCACGAGCAACATGAGTTATCGCAACCTGGGACCATTTGCCCGTTGTTCGGAAAAGAAGAGAGGAGAACTACTGTCTAAAGTGACTACCAATGCTGCGCTGTACCTGTTGAAGAAATGCCAGAAAACCCAGTGCTGTTGCATGCAAGTCCACAAGACCACCCAGAGGCAAACACACTCTGGGAAATTCACAGTGTTCTCCAGTGTCTGCATCTGGATGACTGTCATTTCTAGATGAGACTGACCAGCAGCTGGATAGATCACAGACTAGCTTGGTCAGTGCCAGGACCTGTCTCTGTGAGTTTCTTTGTGAAGGCTGACTGGTATGTGTCACGCATTTTATTCGCTTAAGATCAAATACTTCAACTGGAGCGTAAAATTAATGTGCCAATAGATGCAAATTTTGCTTCTATACGCGCCTTTGCATTGAGTTTGTATGTTATCTCATCGCACGTAAATTTTGCTCTGCATTTGGTGTGAACAACAAAAATGAACAAGCCATAGCTTGAAAAAGAATCCTTTGCAATTAAGTTTTAATTTATATTTCTAGTTTGTTGAGCTCTAGCAGTAACTGTGGAGATTCTACTTGCAGATGATCCTTGTCTGTACTTAACAGTTTAGACAATTACTAGTCACTGGAATATTTAGAAGCTACTCACTGTTCATTTCTGTTTTAGTCAGGCATGGAAAGGAATTGTTGTATATAAGAGGATACATGTAATTATCTTTCCTTCTAGCCCACTGTTCAGCTATTATTGCGTTACAGTCTCATCACTCCATGTATACTTACTCAATTAATATTTTCCACACTATTTCTTCCATCCTGTCAATAAATTAAAGTACTGATCACAAACTGTCTTCTGGAGGGATCAAAATTCATAGAATTTCACTGGTGTATAAAAACAAATATCTGGTATTGTGCAACATCCACTGCAACAAATGACATTCACTCAATTTAATGGATCAAAATCGAAAGACATTATTGACCACTGGTCCAAACTACCTCACAGTCATGGTGTACATTAAATACCCACTGACTGAGAAGACTATGGTTTGTGGTGTTGCTGTTGAGTGTTGTTGTTTATCAAATGCTTTTTCCAGTTTCCCTTGGTCACCCCTTATTCAAAATGTATCAGTGTGTGAAATCCACCGGCAAGCACACACACAGTAGTACATGCAGTACAAATGCAATGGTCATACCTTCAGAAAAGCATGAAAGCGTGGCTTTTGTTTCTCACACAGAACAACAGTCTCCTTGCTCATTTCAAAAAAGTTGACAAACGGTGGGTAGGCCTTCACCAGCTCTTTAGACTGGAAAGAGAAGATTACGACAGGTCAGAAACATCACACACACACACAAGAATGAGGGGAAAGCTATATTTTTTTCCATTTAGTGTGTAATAAAAAATGTCGATAGATTTTTTTCACAGTTATTAAAGTAATTTGACACCACTTATTCCACAAATTTTCTTTCAGAAAAGATGCAACATTTCAAAACACTGAACATTGTAATCTAAACATGGTGTTAAAGAATATATTAACTTGCAAATAAGCAAGACAAAATTATACAGCTAAATATAAACGGATTGTGAACTCACATATTTGAGAATGATGTCTCCTACACTCCTTTCCTCTTGCCAGTCTGTCAGAAGTTCTTCCAGGTCATGCTGATGAACAAAGCATCATAGAGAGAAAATAACATGTCATCCCCACCAGCTCAAAAGTTACACCACCACAATAATTTGTTCTTTCGGACACAACACCTTTATTCTGGTGTGAACGTCAAAGATGTCTGGGATGCTGCCGAATATCGTCTTTATTTCTTCTGGGGCCAGGATGGGTCCACCAACCTGACTCTCTTTTTCCATTGGATAATAGAAAAGCTTCACATGAAAACAGAAGTGTTTAAACACAGAACACACAGACAGAACCAACATCAAAAATTTGAATAATCACCAGTACTGCTCTCATTTGCTTTCAAAGTCTTGGCATCAGTGACAAAATAGGCTCCACTACAACAGTAAAAACGCGTAATGCAAATTCATCTTCCCATTGTATTTTAAAATGAGTTGTGTCCGAAATCACCCACTCGCTCACCAATCCCTACTTCACTATATAATCTGCAATGAAAAAATAAATACCTTTTTTTTTTTTAATTAAAAAATAAAAAACCTTTCGGGCACTTAACACATTTTCTCTGTGCCAGTAATTACATAATTATCACAGGACTAAGAAGTAGAAAAACATCACCCACAGGTGGACAATCCCTAAATAAATTGATATTTGTACGACAAGTCAGGCTGTTCCTTCTGCCCCCTTTTCTTTCGTATCATCGGTTTTACATTTCTTTTAACGATGAACTGTGGGATACACTCTGTACCATATATAGGCTGTGAAAAATGTCACTAAACATTGTGACAGCCGTACAAAATGAAGAACTCATTATATAGTGATTTGTGATATCGGACCAGTTCAACGTCCGGTTGCCATATGAAACTTTTGCCGCCATTTTGATATGAATCAGTAAGGTAAACAAAGGTGTTACTAATGAACACATTAATGCAGGCTCAGTTGAAACACATCAGAATGTGATTAGTATATGTGTTTATCCACTAGCTCATGTGTCAGTTGCTACTATGAAGAAGGTTGATAAGTTCACATTGACAAACCATTCCATTGCTTTGCTGCATTTTAACAGTAAATGGGTGTCTGACGAAACAGCTAATAATGAATTGAAACTGCAACTGGACCTAAATACTAATGACTGGTATTACACTGTTAGTGCTACACTCAATGACAGGGAAATCTTTCTGAATATTCTGCCCAGTTCCAACTTTATTTATTTTATTACTAATGAAAATAAACTAAGCTATATAAGTTAGCTCTTATTCTCAAATATAATTCAATGATTTTTTTGATAACCAACATTTCTGGAAGAACACAAAAAAACCATAGCATAATCCTACTGTTACCAACATATATATATATAACTTATGTGTACGGCTGAAAATGAAGTCTAATGAGCAGTCGACCATCTGACGCCCATCTGAACATGGCCTTATAGTCTGCTGTAAGTGGGAAGTTGTAGTGAAAAGGGAGTATGAGTTGTCTATGAGAAGCAGTAATCAACTGCAAAACAACTCAAGCCTAGCTTGCAGTGATTGCATTTTTATGAGCCAGCCTAAAATATTCGCTCTGTGAAACGGCCTTACAGCAGAATTCGGGATGCTTTCAGATTTAAGGGAGTGAACACCAAGGAGCCATCTGTATTCACAGATTTAGTTCACTAGTGAGGAAAAGGAAACATTAAACCCAATACAATAAAAAGAGAGGACAGAAGAAAATATAGAGCATAATCAAGGAAAGATGTTTAAGATTGCAGAGCGACATATGACAGATTTTTGAGGAAGCTCTAAGACAGATAGCAAAAGAAAAAAGATTTTTTAGGGGAGGGAGACAGGGAGAGAAAGGGTCAGGCAGGTCATTTACTCCCTCACTGGTCAGCTGTCTGACTCTCTGCTGGGACCGGCTGATAAGACAGGCCAAGTAAGAGCAAGCATGCACACAAATACACATATACACACACCGTCACAGTTATAGCTAAGCTTGAAACTGTTGTCAGGGGTTAAAATGGTGCACATCGTGCAAACACAGACAGCTACCTGGAGGATGGTGTTTAAAATGTCTACATAGTTGCTTTCAGTCTGATAGAACTCCTTGGAGACCTGCCACCTGGCTGACTGCTTGGACACAACTGGAGTTGAACTCCTGGATGGCTTCGTACCCTCTGGAATAACAAGAAAGGCAGAGAGGAAGAGTTTTAAATACAACATTGAAGCACAGACAGACACTAAGTTGTTCAAGCAATTGTAAGGAAATAAGTGCTGAATTGAAGTAGTAAATGATGATGAATTTATCTTGAAGTGGATCCAGATGATTTCACTCCAAAAATTCCACCAGTCTACAGCATTTGTTTTCATTAAGCACAAAGTGACAGGGACCAGCATTTGCATAATGATGGAAATAACACACTAAAATAGCAGAACATTTGTTTGACTAAACTAAACTCACAATTTTCCCCATTGTGAAAAAGGTCAACACTAAAGATAGCCATTTTGACTTTTTCTATGCTGATTAGTTTGTATAGTTCCAGGTTCTTTTATTTTTCTCAGCTCACCGAAGACAACACTTGTGCTGACAGGTCAGGTTTTATTCGGTATAATCTGATGCCTCACAAAGAAAACTAGATTGGTTAGTAATTAAATGTCCCACTTACCAAACTTGATGTGTGACTATTACTTTAAATTGGCCTCAAACTGACCTGACATCAGCTAACAACAGCACAGTCCTGACACAGAACCTGACCTGCAGATGTTCTATGCTGCTCCTCTGGTGTTTGCAGGGTACTTGTGCTGGTGTAGGACCTCCACTCTCCCCTGTCTGTCCTAACCCTCCTGCTCCTGTTTGTCCTTCTCCTCATTCTATCCGTGGCCAGAGTACTGCCTTCTTTCCTTTCTGAACCGTTTCCTATTCTGCCTTCTAGAATGAAGAGGGGTTAGTCTTGTTACTGTTATCGTATAAATAAGTCAGAATCAACCGTATCTTTTAAGGTGCTGCATGTTTGCATAAGTATATCACAGAAATGGTAGAACCATCAACCAGAGAAGGAAAATGGGTTTCAGGGTTGCATAACACAGGTGTTGTCCACTCCTCCATCTTCTTACCTGCCAAGGCCTTGCATGTGTCAGGGGTGTAAGAGATGTCAAGCAGAGAACCCATGGACAGGGTGTGCTCTGCTGATGTCCTCTTGCGCGGTGGAGGGAAGGGGGAGATCTCCGTCTCCTTAGCGAACTGCGCCAGTGTGTCCTTGATGCGCCGACGCTTCCGGCTACTGCTGGGTGTTGTGAGGGACAGTAGAGACACTGCCTTCTTCATAGCTGGACTGTCGTTCTGAGGTACAAATGGACAAAAAATAGCAATATATGAGTACAAGATAAAGTAACAAGATAGTAGCGGTAGGTGTTGCGAATAATGATATGGGAAAATGTGAGGGGAAATAAAGAAAACATTTTGAAGCACTGGCTAAACTGGATCTTTAGTTTAATGTGTTGCGCCAGTTAGGAAAAACCCTAAAAAGGTGCCTATATGCTGTGACACTACAATAATTGATTACATTTATTAGATATGCCAGGATGGGTCTAATAAAATGTCTAGGTATGTAAGTATATACACTATGTCTGTTCGACATGACCTATAGAGGAAAACATGAGAATTGGGTCTGGAATTTGTTTGTGTCTGTCGTGTTTTACAAACATCATCAACCTCCCCATTCACTCTAGGTGAATCCTGCAAATAATCTCCTGCCGTGTTCTCATATCAGCTCCTTCGAACATTCTGCTGACTATACTAGGGCGCCAGGTGGAAAAGACTCAGATTGTGATTAATGTATGTAAACAGCCAAATATATGCGAGGACAGAAGACTCATCACCTTGTGTCATGCTCGTACGATTTTTTAAATTCAGTTCTGCATGGTTTTCAATGTTATCGCTTCTTCTTGGAATGTTCTTCCTTTTGGTTTATATGAACAAACATTTCTCCCTGTCATGTCACACACATTCTGATAAATTGGGCCTCAAAAGGAGCTGCTCCAAAAATATAATTTCTGTGTTTACATCAATCAAACTCGAATATTCATCAACAAGATATACAACATAGTTAGTTTTTTCACTTTTCAATGAAAAATTGTTACGCATTATATACTGAATAGACAAACATTAATATTATCCACATTCTCACCTTCTCGTAGAGGTACATGGACTCTCCAGCCCGAGCATCCATCTGAATGCTTCCCCAGAACCACTGCCACAGAAAAGAGAAACATGTTTTCACTGGATTAGGACAGAAGTAAGAGGAAAAAGATTTCTGATACAGCAATGACACTTTCTTTTGAAAAGGAATGAGACTGGCAGAGTAAAGAAAATACCTTATTGAGTCAGGGTTATAACTAAAGCTAAACCCCCACTACACCGTGGTTCAAATTATTCATTCGCTGGAAAGGAAATCAATTATTGATAGCCATCTCTGACAGCACAGACAAAAATAGGCAGACTTAATCGATTGAGGTTTAACCTTAAAGAAATCCTGATCAGATAATTATTTCGCATTCTGTTTGGAGGAAAACAAATGGAGGATCGATTATTGTGCGTGGGTGTGTATCTTCCTTTAGCAAAACCAGAGTTTTCCAATTCTTTTCTAAACTCAAGATACTGCTTAACCAGTGTCAGAAGTGTTTGTCTTCAGAAGGAGTGCTGAAATGAACATAACTTCTTCTGATTCAAGGATGTTTAGTAGCTTTTAGAATGAAAAAACAAAACAAATAAAAGAACCCACACATTTCAATCTCCCTTCTTGGAGAACTTTCATTAAACATGATACTACTAAATTTACAAGATTTCCTATTTTCTAAATATTTTAACATCTTCAGTTTAGTTTCAGTGCAGACACCAAACACTTAAAGACCTACCTCCTGTTTGACCACATAGAGTTTCTTGGAGGGAAAGAATGGCAGGTCCTTTACTGATTTCTCCTCCACCACCATGTGTGTACAGCTGGCATCTCCAACCTCAAGATATTTACCACCTTAGACAAAGAATAAAAAAGAGAAGCTTTCAAAGAAATATATTCACACGCATGCAGTCCTGAGCTCAAGTATTTATATAGGTCTTTAATTTCCCAATACTTTATATATATACTTTAAAGATTCAACATCGTAAAGAAAATATATTAAAGGGGACATATTATGCCCATTTTATCACAAGTGGATATGGTTCCTTGGGGTCTTGATGAAATGTCTGTAACATACTTTGGTCAAAATACCACAAGGATCATTTAAAACAGCACCTTTTTACCATGTCTAAAACAGCCCTCCTCAGATTGACCTGTTTTGTGTGTAACAAAAGTCCAAGGCCATGTAGCGAGACTCCCTACATGGGCGTGGTGTGACATGACATTTATTTCGGTTGTAATCCCATTCGACGCACTCCAGCGTATCATTTCTGACATAGAGGAACCACATCAAATCGCGGGAGAGGTTTTTTTCCAGAGTTTTTGGGACAACAGACATGCCAGATACCCAAATTAATGTTTAGAAGCTCTACAAAAGTGGAATTTCATAATATGTCCCCTTTAAGAGTTGTGAGGGAGAGCAGATTGATGAAACTGCCCAGAACTCCAGAAAGAAGGATACTTGTTATTAGGGATGCACCGATCCGCTTTTTTCACCTCCGCTACCAATATCTGAGGTTTAGTATCGGCCGATACCGATTTAGAAAAACAGCGCGAAATTATGGTAACAAACTGTTATTTTCAATGGGGGGAAAAGACTGGGATCATGAGACTTGACTTAAACTCTTAAACTTGACCCTCTGCAGTGGCTCCCTGTGCATTGTTGGGCATGTTGCGCATATTTTTCGCGAACGGTGAACTTAACGAATCAGTTTTCATATGTTGAATGTTCACGTTCATTTTTTAAATCATCATCATATCAGGCCGTCATGAAATACCAGGAGCGGGCGATGTGTGTGTGTGTGTGTGTGTGCGCTCCGAGATAGAGACTGTGTCTCTGAGCGAGAGAGCGGGGCGGGGAGCGGAGCACACAGTGAGATCACAGCTAGTTCACGTGAAGCAGTCGCTCACTGACTGACCGGCTGCTTGTTATCAGTGGAAACAGTGAAAACACCGAGTTTCTCTGGTCTCAGCTGCTCAGAGATCAGCACTGCAGCTCCAGAAGAGGCGCAGCACCGATGCCAACAGCTGGTTTCAGCGCTCACGGTTCTTACGGTGCTTCAAAAACATGGGCATCGTCTGTGTTTCGTTATTTTAGTATCGAAAGGTATCGTAAGTAACGGTTCTCGTGACATCCCTACTCCAGATAGCCGATCCTTTCGCTCGCTCCATTTTGTAAACACTGTAGGCTCCGCACGGCGTGTTGCTTCCGTATGACGTCACTCACAGCGCACAGCATAGAATTACACTGAATAGATCAACCGATATGGATCGGCCCATTGTCACCGATACCCGATCTAGAAATTTCTTCAATATCGGTACCGATACCAATATTGGATCGGTGCATCCCTACTTGTTATACAAAGAGTTTGGAAATTGGAACTAAGTTATAATCCCTTTCCAAAACCAAAGCAACTAGAATGAAAGTCTAACCACTGAACAGCATCAGTATCTCTGTAGCTTGCTTACTTCAAAAATACGACTGCAACGATGCTAAGACACATCCTTGTGTGCTGCAGCACTGACCATGTTTAAGAGTGCGCTCCTCCATGTTGGCCTTCTCCTCTTCTGAGAAACCCCAAAAACTCAGGGTGCAGTCCTGGAAGGGAGGAACTTTGAACTCTGTTCGAAACTCCTCTTCTCCAGCATGGAAGTGCCTGAATACATGAGGCAGGAAGAAACAAGGGAATGTCAAACCGTGCCTTCATTTCAACAACTGGGTTTGTGTTCAAGTAAAAATCTTTTCATTCACACAAAATGCCTGTGAATGTGCACATAAAACAATTGGTTATTATGATTATACAACTTTAGATCAGACAAAACTTTTAGAATTTCATTTAGAGTTATTTTTAAACTCAAATATTTGGATTTTAGTTGTTTCTTAAATTACATCTACAGCACAAAAGTATGTATACAGTTAAGTCTGAATACATTCTGAAGCCTTTGCATATTGGTAAGTAATATCACAACAAGACTACAATATTGATTAAAATGTCTTGCTTAACCAATACTATATCTCAAATTGTAGTCGCTGTCCACTTAAAGGTGCCACATAATACCATTATAAAAGATATGTGATTTGTAATCAGTAATAGGGCTGGGCAATTAATCAAATATATTGAAACCGATATTTATGACCTCGAAACTACCTAATTTGCTCATGTCGGGTTACTATTTTTCTCTATAAGTGAATTCACGAACTGTCGAGTTTCCGCTAGGCTGGTCCTACATCACCCTGCTGCATGTCCTTCCTCCACCTCCAATATAATAATCGTTTATTAATCATAATCGAGGAAAGAGTTTGAAATAAGCGTGATTTGAAATCATATAGCCCAGCCTCTCTCCACTGTATGTCTTTCTTTGTACATTTGTTTTACCTCGGCTTAAGTATAAGTGAAACTTTTCAGCAATAAAAACAAAAACCTGTTACATTTCGTAATGGGTGCCATGATCATAGTTTTTGGGGACACAATCCCAATTCAGCTCTCAATACTTGTTGTGTGCCGTTACACTCTGCTACAATATTTATATAGCAACTAAATATGTGGCACATTGACAAAACAGGTGAAGCTGACTAAATAGAGCACACCTCATTTTTCCTGAGATACTTAATCCATAGGAATGAAAGTTTTACTTGGAATTTCCAACCATGAAATTGATGTGACGCAATCAGCAAGAGACGAGACGTCTCACACTGCTGGAGCTGTTGGTCTTGCAGAGAAAGTGGTTTTATATAGTCCACTCACAGCTGCACAGCAGTATAACTGGGTGAAGTGTCTTCTCTCACACACACAATCTTTCACTGAATACAGATACTGGCTTGCAGAGAGCACACAAAGCAGACAACAGTTTCACTTTGGCCTGCAGCAAGAATTGATATAACCTGCCTGTTTGTCATTTTAACCTGCAAAAAATGAAAAGCTGCCAACTGAATGCTTTGTACATTGCTTTTTGCTGAAGATTAAAAGAGTTCACGTTGGAGTTTAGTGAATTTGTGTATTTTATTGCTAACCTGGATGTGAGAATTCCTCACACCAGTGCCCCAGATTAACTTTTTACAATAACTCAGTTTAATTTTCATTTGCAAATAAAACACGAGTTTCAACGGCAGAATGATTCATAGGATTCCTTCAAGGATTTTCAACTCACACGTCATCTCTTCTCTCCCAGGCCTTATGAATCCACAATGGAGTGAGGATAGGGGTCCCCAAACACACCGCCAGCTGAAAGGTGAGGACAAAATAAAACACAGCAAAGAGTGATGAGGAAAAGCAAAATACCCAAATGAGTAAACAGAGGGAGACATATTAAGACAAACAAGCACACACGATTTTCCACTTCCCGGTTTTCAAACTAGAAGACCTTCAAATAGTTCCAGTACAGAAATCTGGGCTGTTTTTATTCCTTCTGCTCGCCCTGTCACTCAGAATCAACAAACAGTTTCCACTTTAGACACAAAAAACGTATGACAGGCTACATCATTAAAAGAACTTTTTTTCTCCCTCCTTTTTTCTGTCAGCAACACACTTTAAAATGGGAAACAGCCTTCACTGCATGTCACATTTCAAATTGTATTGAACATCATTTCCAAGGATGATTGAAAGAGGGACAACATAAATCATCTGTTCATTTGAATTGAGAAAGATAAACGTCAGTCTAATAATCTATTTATCCCTTTATCTCTGTGTATCCCTATAGAGAAGGCCAAGTATTGAGCTCGGTTTAGAAAGGATCCAGCTGGGAAATAAATAAGCACTTTCTGACATCAGAATTAGAAACTGGGATTCAAGCTAGGCTGAGAGCAACTAATAATGCCCTGCTCATTCGTTTTGTTTAACTAGAGAGGAGAGAAAGTGCAATACAATCAGGAGAGGAGTTAAACAGGAAAAAATCCAGATGGATAAAAAAAAAAAACTGGCTTTGTAATTGCAACTTTCTGAACACGACAAATTGCTGCAGCCACATTGTTTGCTGGTAAAGTTTCAAGTTTAATTTTTATTTTGGCTCCTTCATTTCACATTTATCTGTTTTTAAACTTCTTGTACGCGTTTCTGTGTCAGCACTATTCTGATCTTAATGGATTGTTAGGATTTGGGGCAGTGCTTCTATTTTTCCTTATGTGCCAGACCACCACCAAGTAGTGAATAAATACTGCAGTAACACTACACAAGTAAAACAAACATTTATCTTGGTATCCTCAGTAAAAACTGCTTTGGCATTTTATCTGTCAAATGTATTGAAATGACAATAAATAAAAAATTTCGATTTCACACAAATAAGTTAATAATGCTGACAACAAAAAGTTTACATGATTCTACTAATTCCACGTAGGAATGGGAATATATATATCAACTATTGATTATTTGAAAGTGTGGTTAACCATTCAAATGGTTGCAGCTAGGGCTGCCGTGATTCGTCGACGTCATCGATTACGTCGACGCGGAAAATGCGTCGACGGCAATAAAATGCCTCGACGCATTTTTTAAAAAAAAATTATGAATTTAACTTTTCGATTTCTAAAAGATTTCATTTCAATTCATTATAACAAATGTTCTTCTTTCAATATCCCTACGTAATTGCTGCGAGCATTACGTCAGTCGTTTTCGGCACCAGTCAACGCTGAACGCACCAGTTTTAAAAAATCATGGCGGAGGCAGCAGAGTCCGACTTGGTTCCGAAACGTTTCCAAAGACCCAAGGCTTCAAAAGTATGGGAGTACTTCAACGTATCACCAAACGATAAGGTGGTTTGTAGACTGTGCAAACTTTCGATGGCATACCACAAAAGCACCAGCGCTATGCACGAGCACCTGAAGAGAAAACACACCGGCGCTATTCTGGAAGATGGACCGCCAGAAAAGGCAAAACCACCGTAAGTCGACTTTCACCGATGTCATTGGCCGATGTTTGTACATTTGTATTTGTGGTTAAACCGCTGGGCACGTGCCGCGGCTGGGGGAGCAGTCGCCCCGGCGCTGCGGAGGGGAGAGCGCCCGGGGAGCAGTCGCCCCTCCGCAGCGCCGGAGGCTCGGTGTGCGGCTCGCCTCAAGTGTTTTTTGGGGGGGGGGGGGGGGGGGGGGGGGTCACAAAGAAGAGGTCTGTGTCATTGCTGGACACATTGCTTGGGTCGGACTCAGACGAAACC
Source organism: Pleuronectes platessa (assembly GCF_947347685.1). Lineage (NCBI taxonomy): Eukaryota > Metazoa > Chordata > Actinopteri > Pleuronectiformes > Pleuronectidae > Pleuronectes > Pleuronectes platessa. The sequence continues at coordinate 2,736,625 of NC_070634.1, read as the reverse complement.
TCCAGCCAGAATAACAGTGGGGACGAGGCAGATGTCATCAGTCATTCAGTGAGAGAAGAGATTCTCAAGTATTTTGGGGAACAGCCTCCGCCTAAAAGTACAGATCCTCTGCAGTGGTGGAAAGCAAATGAGGCAAGGTTTCCCTCTCTGGCTGTTCTGGCAAAGACTTATTTGTGTGTACCTGCCACATCAACACCTTCCGAGCGTCTCTTCTCCGCAGCTGGAAACATAGTTTCCAAGAAAAGAGCTAGCCTGAGTCCAGAGCATGTGGACATGCTGACATTCCTACATTATAACACACATGTCTAACTGACGTTAGAGTCGGATTTTGAGCTGGACACCATTCTTTATTATACTTTAAACATGTTGCACTTTGTTTAGTATGCAGACGTAACTTTTTTATTTTGATAAGGGGTTAAACTTTGATATCTTTTTGAGTTGCACTGCTGACTTAACTTATAAGCCCTCTTTTTTATTTTTTTTTATCACGTTGGAGTTGCTAGTTTAAACCTACAGTTTTGCACTTTGATATTTGAGCCTGTTTACATTTTGTTTTGTGCTGCATTATATGATGACTTACAGTTTGTTGTTGTCAAAATAAAGTTAACTGAAATGAAATGGTCAATTTGATTTTTTCCGAGGAAAATTAGTCGTTTAGATTAATCGACTAATCGATAAAATAGTCGTCAGATTAATCGATAGAAAAATAGTCGTTAGTGGCAGCCCTAGTTGCAGCAATGTTTTAATTGAAATTATATAAAAATAAGGTAATGCATATTTTAGGTTAACTTGTCTACATGTGTATTAACTTTTAACAATTCTAAAATGATAATGTAAGATAATTTATTAGAGTGGCAGAGATGTCAATTTTTTGACAAAGTGCCCTGCTCCACTGCACAGTGGTATATTCTGACAGATGAAGGCAGAGTACAACGACTAAACGACAAGAGCTAAGAAAAGAGAAAAGAAAAGTTGACATACCCTGTATTTCTCCCCATGAGTGGAGTAGGCGATGAGATGAGTGACCTTGGTGCTGAAGTCTTTGCGGATGGTTCCTCCCATGTGATGAACCAGATTCACCAAGTTCTTCTACATGGACAACAAAAATACCACATACAGGCTGAGCACAAAGTGGGAATACGACAAACCATTTGCTAAGCATGTAGGTTGTTTATACTGCTATTAATGCATGACCCAGGTTCCACAAGGTTTGGGAAGTCTATGCCTTTCTCCTTTGCAGATTCTATCAAGCTCTGTCATGTTGAATGCCATATTACATTATTAGACCACCTGATCTGGCTGGACCATAGGGCTGCTCGAATTATGGGGAAAAAAAAAATCATAATCACGATTATTTTGGACAATATTGAGATCACGATTATTCAAACGATTACATTTGAGTTTAAAAACATGATGCATTTATTCAGAAATTCTCTCCAAAAAACATTTTGTAGCTGAGAACTTTTAAATTTCCCCTAAAAAAAAAATGTGGGGATGGCTATGAGGACCATCATCATTTACCCCCCGAACCCCTACTTTGAACGGGTTACATACAACAACAAGCAGTGAATCGGGGGCTGACCGGCTCGGAAAAATGCGGGTCCGGTGTGAACAGTCAGGCGGCTGCGCGCTTGAGAATGGTGCTGCGCGGCGCTTCAGCGCCCGGTGTAAACCCGGCATTATCTGGTTCACTGAGCTGAGTATCATCACTAATCTAACCCTCATGGCATTTGTCTAATAAGAATAATTGCTACTCACCTATGGCCAGGTGGAGTCTGTGCCCGAAACATTGGAGCCTCAAACATCCATCCAAATGCCAAATAAATCGTTTCAACTCGATTATTAGTTTGGAAATCGTTTGACCCACCAAAAATCTAAAACACGATCAAAATTCGATTAATTGCACAGCCCTACTGGACCATTATCGTTCTTCTCTAGGGGGAATAAACTTTCTGGCTTAATTAACCAAAAACAATTGTCTTAGGTGACACTAAACCTAGGATGCAGCAAAGGTGCCTCTGCCAAATAGTGATGAGGGGAAAAGGTTTTGGACGAACATTAACATTCGGGTAGGATGGCAAACATTTTCCGGAAGAACACAGTGAACAACATAATGACTTTGTGTTAAAACAATTCAAATATTAGTTTTTTTTTTCCTTGTAGCAAAGCGGAAGGAAAAAAACTACAGGTCTGACAGGGACCGTTGGTGGACAGCCAATATTCCGGACTCTTGCTGGGCCACTTCAATGTGTCAAAGCAGAGGGTTTATGTTAAGAGAAGTTGCTTGTAGTTTTGAGTTATATATATATAAAAGGGTCTTTGTTGAGCTTGTGCAGGTAGAAACAGGCTACAGTATAATGTCTTGCTTGTGTCATTACCTATTAAAACCACTGATGAATATAAAGAAGTGTTTTAATGCAGACATGTTGCAGGACCCAATACATTCATCATATTAGTTTGAAAGTGTGCAAAGGGACCTGGATGTGAATTTGTGGTGCTGCTAATGTCTGTGCCTGTGGTTTTGCGCTTTAGTGTTTCACTTCATTAGTTCTCCTCAAGATATCTTCCTGATACATATATTCTCAATTTCCAAAAACACACTCACACACACACACATTTCTCCCTCTACAAAAGGTTTTAACATTCAGTTGTTGATGAAATTGTTTTGCAGAGGGATCAACTTTATTGGCATTTTGATTAGTGTAGTTGGCAGAGCTGTTGAATGGTGTTGAGCTGTATCAAGTGGTGTTTCTAGGATTCAGCCCTTTTGATATAAATTAGGTGGACAAAATATAAATCAATCAAAATGTATTTGTATAGCCCATATTCACAAATCCATATATGCCTGATAGATTTTAACAATCTGTACAAGGAGCAACATCCTCTGCCCTTACTCCTAGACTAGAGGGAAAACAATTAAATAAAAGTCACCTTTCCTAGGACATATGAGAAATGCTTCTTATTATAAAGCATTTTGATTATACCTTTCATCAGTTAAAATTATTTCATGACTGCTATATTTGATTGAATTTGTTTTTGATCTTTGAACTTAATGGACTAGCAGTATGGAATGTATATACATTAAATCTGCAATTACCGATTACTTTCCAATACATCAGCCATGGCTATTTATCGTTGTAAAAAACTCTTGAATTTTCACTACACCCTCACGATTTAAAAGACCGAGTGTTGTTAAGAGCCAAGATCTTTTAACATAGAATTAATAAAAATGAAATACCTATATTATCATTCCTCTGTCAAATGTTCATGATGGTAAATTAATGAGCTCACCATTTCCTCTTTGTTCCTGAAGCCGGTGAAACACAGTGACAGGTTAAGCATGGTGGTGGAGTAGAGAGGACGACATGAAAACTGTAGAGGCTGTGGGGGGAAAACAATAGAAAAATTCAGAGCAAGAAGAATTTTTAATTAAGTTTAAAAGTACATCCAAAAATTTGAATTTTACAGCTATGACAGAATGTGACAGAATATCAGAAGAATCTGGATGATAATCAATTCAATCCAGAATAGGGAAAGAATAAGGAAAACAATTGGACCACAATACTTTTTTGTCAGATAATTGTTTGCCAAGGTGAAAGACTGCAAAATGGCCCAACCCCACATCCCCTGGTCTTGATAGATATACAGACTTATGATGCTCTGCGTGATCTAAACGCAGTTACATTACAGAGCTGTCTTCAGCTGACAAATTGCTGAGTGCTACCATATTGATAGCAGACAGTCAGGACACACTGCTGGTGTTCAACATTAGCATCCCATGTGACAGCACAGCAGGGAAGGGTAGCGGCTGCTCATCACCCAGTTCAGAGTAATAATACCTTCTCTGTGTTTCTTCACCCTGCTTTCTAAAAATCTATATTCTATGGCTCGACTTCGGTGGGTGCTTTCCACACAACAAGCAGACAACATATTTCCCCGAACTGATAATTGCTGAGTTAAGCTGTTAATTTCAAATTAGAATTCCTGGTTAAAGAGTCTGAAACAGCATTAATCTGACCAAGGTGGAGGAAATGCTGCATTTACCATGTTTGTATCAATTTAATTACTTCATAGTTTTGTGAATCTAGTGCGAGGCAGATTTCATGCCCCTGATCCTTTGACTTAAATAAATATGTTGCTAGTCAACGACTTACTTCTTCCTTCGCAGCACAGTGCAGCACAACAGGAGGCCCAATAATGCGGTTGTCACGTTTATAGAGGTAGCTATAGTCCGGGGAATCAAAGTCTGTGAGGACAAACACTGTCTCAAAATCGGTGCCCTCTTCATCTCCAAATTCCTGGACATTCTCCGACATTATGCACGGGATGTTGATGTCCTGGCGAGAAAGAATAACCATATTTTAAGCCCACAATCAATCTGTAAATGATAATAGAGACAGTACGCAAGTTAGCCTGGTTAGTAAGGCTGTTGGTTAATTATTAGTCAATTCAATCTCCAATTTTCAAACAACCCTTTGCATACTCGTATGTGTACAGTACTGTCATTTTCAAAGCTTTCAAATTAAAGAGACTTTTAGATGGTGCTGGAAAGGTAGCTGATGACAGCTGTGAGACGGAAGCGAAGCCGTAATTCTCAAAATTGAGAATATTATTGTATTATGCAGGCTGGGGCATCTCTGTACTGCCATAGTTCTTAATTTCTTATGGTCTGTTGTGACACATTTGAGCAATCAAAGATTCAGTTCCTGTTATCTTTGCAATTTTGATTCGATTTATTGTTCAACCGTAACACTGACACAGTGTAGAGTTAATGGAACCTACTGAGTGAGGAAATAACTCTAAATGTGACATGTGAAGCCTTTTATCCAGTGACTTCATTCATTGTCCAAAATGTGGTATTATGGAGCTGTAAAATTGTATTTACCGTTTAGCAGTTGGAAGATGTAGTTAAGCAAATTTTTTAGGTGTTTGTTTAGCTTTTTCCAGGAAAACAATATTTATTTGGTTTCATAACCAATTTGTGGTTAATTGTGGGGTTTTCCGCAAGATTGCTGATTGAAAGACTTTCATTGTTTTTTTGAGAGATTATTTCTTCCCATCAATACACCAAGATAAATGGTTGTAGAAAGCACTACAGTGCACAATCCCTTTTACACATATGAGCATAATATTGTCTTTCGCTGCAAAACGCTCAGGGCTGCTACATGAAAACAATAATTCCAAAGCTGCAGATTCAAACAACTCTGCTTTGATTCAATGAGCAAACATTAAATCACAAACAAGCTGTCAGGCTGCTTGTTTTTAGAGGAGGCAGAGCAGAGAAGGTGAAACTACTCATGCTACCTGTAAACCTGAGAATACAAAAACCTATAAAGCTTACAGAAGTTCCAGTAGGTTACACAGGACAAAAGGCAAAGAACGGGGGAGGCATCCTCAGAGTAAAGCGTACACACAAACAAAACACAGTTAGAACCGCATTTGTTATTGCACTGTTAGGATACAAATTTCTTCGGACACCTCTGTGTTAGAGGAATAGTTAAACATTTTGGGAGACACACTTTTTTTGCCTTGTTTATAAAGAGGAGATGATAAGATCAATTCAATTATGTCTGTGTCTTAAATTCGGAACTGGGGTCAGGATGCGTATTCCCCTTTGTAAAAACGTTAAACAGATGGAAACAGCTTTTGTGGGTCCACAGTTCCCAAATTCACTATTTATACAGCTTAAGACTAAATACATTAGCTCTTGTTCAAGTCTATCTACAAATAGACATGTCTATCTTGGGACCAGGAAGCGATCCTTCCAACTGCAGAGAAATGTTCTTTATTACGGCCTGGAGAATCTGCCTTTCCAACAGCAATAATCCCAAAGAGCATTTGGCTATTTAAGGAAATAGGAGATGGCCTTGAAACACCTGAAGGACGAATCAGGGGTCTCAACCAATTTGTACAGACTAAAATTGCTAGAAACTTGAATAAGTGATAACAAGTCAGTGTTATACGAACTACCTAAAATGCCAGAAACCATATATGGAGGAAAAGTATTTAAGAATAAAATAGAGACCCTGAAGTCTATAGCCATCAACGAGGATGGTACAAGATCGAAACCCTCAGGAACAAAATATGGCAATCTATGCTTTAGCGGGAAACTCTAGTTCAAAAACACTACACTTCTGAAATTACAAATCATTACTTTAAAAAAAGACAATGTGTAACTCAGTAATTTGTTAACTCTAGACTTAGCGAGCCTAGCTGTTTCCTCTGCTTCTAAGGTAGCTAAGCTTACCACATCCTGACTCCAGTTCTGCAAGGTATGAAATCATTATTGATCTTCTTGTGTCACTCTCAGAAAGAAAATAAATGTACATATTTAGCAAAACCCCAACAGACAAACAATTTCTTTAAGAGAAGATGTAACTCAAAAACCAAAGCTTCTTAGATGCATTGCCACTGATCCCATTTCAAGGTCGGTCTAATGAGATCTTTTGTCTGCAAATAGCTTTTTTCTGAGTTATACTTACAGTTCTAACAATATCAGCTAGAGATTAGCACTTTTTAAATACCATGATATTAAATAGAGAGCCTTTGGAACATGTTTTCATATTTCTGCTCAGCCTAGTAAGTTGCATTGACATGAGTGCAAATTTCTGTTACAGAGCCGTCCACATATAAAGTATCACATCACATTTTTCATTATTCACCAAAAAAAAATCAATTTCCCATCTGTGAGTTGGCCATGCACAATGATTAAGTGAGCAACCAGTGGGAATTAAACTCATGCAGCACCTCCCAAAGTTCCCATCAAAGTGACAGTCATTCGAAGAGACAGAGACTGTACTGTACCATATTGACTATAGATTTTATCATCACTTTCTCCTCGGCGCCCGCCTCGCTTTCTCTTATCTTTACCACTGGTACCTCCATTACTCTGACGGCCTGTAAAAACCAACCAGCAGGAAGTGGATGTTAAACACTGTCATTTGAAAGAAGAGCAGAACGTAAAAATGAATGAGAAGAGAAGATGGGGTGGGGAATGAGAAACAAAGAGACTAAAAAAAGAAAGCTGGAGACAAATTCATATAAATCAACCTCAGATGAGGACAGAAGAGAGGATGTGTGAGTATAGGGATGAAGGGGAGTGTGTGGCGAGTATGAGAAGGGGTGGAGCCCTTGTCCTTGCAAAGTCTAAAGACAGTGACTTCAAACAACTATCAGGCTCCAGGGGGGTAGACTGGGGAGAAGTTTCCGTTAAAAATATATACAAAAGTGCAAAGCCGGTGGGAGGGAGGAGGCAGAGAAGAAAACCGAACAGAAAGGGAACATAAAGAAATGGTAAGGGGGGGCCCCTCTTTTTCTGTGGGTTGACTGAGTGATGGCGGTGGGCGGTCAGGCAGACAATCGGGAGCACTCTGATGGAGCTGTCGGCAGAAGTCTTTGGATGTGGCTGTGCTGCAGATTGGCAGGGAGAAATATATGATTTAAGCAGGAAGCCTTCAGAAGTGACATGACTCAGGAGACCTGGGAAGGAAGTCATTCCAGCAGCACTTAGTCGTCTGCCACACCTCCAAATCACCTTCACGTGGTGCTACTCAAAGACACAAAACTAGATGCTGCTGAATGGAGCAGATACAAACACATCTGACTGACATATAAATATCCTTGTGAAAACAAAACTGCAGGTTTTAACAGTGTTATCAGGCACATTTTGTTTTGTTGAAGAAAAAAAATCTTGGATCTGTTAAAAAAAAGCAGGAAAAAACATTAATGAAATTAGTTACATATAAAGTTGACAATTGTAAGAGAATCCCAGGTAGTCTACAGTGTTCTTAGATCTGAGAGACCACTGATGGTTGATAACAGACATTTGGAGAGGTAAGAACACAAATTCTATGCAGAAGCTGCACTTTAATAGTGTAAGTGATTACAGCTGTGCAGGCTGCTAAATATTACACCAGGACCCCCTGCATAAACACGCCTCATCTCCATAGACGAGCAGGAGTTGTGTGTGTGTGTGTGTGTGTGTGTGAGAGCAGTGTTTCCCCTACCGTTCTACTAGGGGGGCAGCCCGCCCCGCCAACGGCACCTCCCGGCCCCCCTGGAAGATCAACTTATTTATTTATTTTATTTTGTAATAAAGCGCCAGATCGCCAGAGGCATGTTATGTCTGTCTCTACATGGGCGCGCGTTTAGATTTCTCCTCTGCTCTCTGTATCGCGCACGGCGGAGTTCCATCCAGATGCGCGCACACACAGACACCTGCACGCGCACACAGGTGAGCAACCTCCCACCAGCGGACAGTGAGCTTCTGAGAACATATCTCATGAACCACCTGAGAAGCAGCTAAAAATATCCGCATTTTTTAGACGCTCCCAGGTGTATGATGGTAACAGCTACTCTCCTGCGAGTAGCAGCCGGAGGAGCTCTCCTGCTCCGGGTCCAAGTGCAGAGAAGAGCCCAAGTGCTGCACGCCCTGCCCCAGACAAGCATCTGTCCGGTCACCACCGGATGACAGGATTTGACCCACTTTGGCTGTTAGAGGCGAAATACTCCCCCTGGCTGTACAAGACTGATCTTGGTAAGACGGCGAAGCGCAGCATCGCGAATTCTCAAGCGCGCAGGGGCCTGGCTGTTAAAACGGGACGCGCATTTCTCAGCGCCGTTCAGCCCGCGATTCTGCTTTCTCCGCTTTTTGTATTTAACCGTGAACGCACCACGCCTCCCCTCCATTGTTGCCAACTCCTCAGTAAGGAAATTAGCTATTGGCTCCCCTAAAAGTCGCTAAGTGACCCCATCGCCTAATTTGCATAATGTAATGGTCGCTGTAGGCCATACCAAAAGTGAGAAAAAAAAAAATCACCTTAAACATGTTTAGAACTACAAATTAGCTTTATTCTACAGAAGAGTATTACATTCACTAAACAAAAAAATAATATAAGAAATTCCGAGATAAATTCCCAATGAATAAAAAATAAAAAATGAATGCAATACGCTTCCGTATTCTTCTGTCGATTCTTTTTTTTTTATCTTGCCATTGAAATAGGCCATCACTTCTCAAAATAACTTCATGACTTTAATGCTGTATCTAGACCCACATATATAAATAAATTTTGTCCTGTATTGTTAAATGTTAGAATATCAAATTTAATCAAAAGGCTGTTATGTGTGGTGGAACTGCTACGTCCAGCACTCCTCCTTTATCCGGGCTTGGGACCAGCAAAATGATTCAAAAGAGACACTCTGGCAGAGCTAGTCTCCATAAAACCAGAAAAAGTCGCTAGATTTGTCGCTAGTAGCTTTTGCCATGAGGATTTAAAAAGTCGCCAGATTTAGCAACAAAGTTGCTAAGTTGGCAACATAATCCCCTCGCAACCTCAGCCTGAACCCTTATTAACCCTGCTGCGTCTATTCATAATAGCAACAACATAAACCATATCGATGTTTTTAAGAATCTGGTTAGGAAAGGGATGACATTACCAAGCAACACTTTAATCTATCACTGCTTAATCTATTCTCATCTGACCATTGTTCAAAACCGGCAAATCTTACGTAAAAAGATTTGTATTATAGACGGAAGTTTCAAAACGGTAACTTAACACAAACGAGGGTTATGGCGAAGTGCTCGATTCTAACTAGTCCTGTTGATTGGTGTGGTAACAGTTATTTCAGGTGGTAGAGAAGTCGTTCAGCTAGTAGGATCGCGACTTTCATCATCTTTCACTTTATGCGCATGCTCCATGACGCTTTACATCGATTTGAACCACTCTGCTCCAGCGTTTCTGTGTTATCTTGACAGGGCTTTACAGTTCAAAATCATTAAAAGAAACACATTAACATTATGATTCCTTTAAGTTTTTGAGTCTATGACTACCCCCCCTCCAAAGCTGTAAACCTAGGGGAAACACTGGAGAGGGTAAATGATTGGAGGAAAGGGTGTCTCTCTAACTCTCAATTACACACACATAGTTTATTTAGAAAAGAAACATAGCTTTAGTTCTTCTTTAGTAACAAACATAACAACTGAAGCTGTTGAACCAAACACAATAACTTCCCAGATCCATCACTTGACGAACAATCGTTTTTTCCCTGAAACATTGAACTGTAACTTGTGTCTGATACAGCGCTACCAATGAAGTGCAGAGGCACGTCCGGTCAGACTTGGGTCTCAACACACTTGTGGCAGTAAACAATGAATGTGTGGAATTACTTAAACATGAAATTGAAAGAGGTTACATAGTCACTGGTTACCTCCACCAGGGATGTTATATTTTCCCATAATCTTGTTGTGTTTTTCAGCAGGTTTACGCAAAGACTATTGATACTGATGAAATTTAGTGGCGGGATAGAACAAATCTTGGCGTCCAGTTAGTAGCTCAGTTACTTTGTTTGGACTGAACAGCTCAACATCTCATGACATGATGCCACTCCTTTCACACGATATGATTGTGTGAAGAAACGTTTTTCCTCTTATAAATAACAGCACTAGGGCTGCCGCGATAAGTCGACGTAATCGATGAAGTCGACGCTGAAAATGCGTCGACATCAATATTTTAAAGCGAAGCATCGGACCCACACAAATTATGAATTTATGTTCTTCATCAATATCACTACGTAACGCCAGGTTTACACCGGACCCCCCCCCCCTCCAGGAATCCCCTATGTTGGTAAGTTGTGGACCAATAGGATGAGGCACTGAATGTGGGTGGCGGGGTCAGAGACGAGGACCCGAATAAAGATGTCAACATTAGTACACAGTCTGTCTCACGCACATTATTAAGCGATCTCGACAGACTCAACGCCGAAACCATCGGTAAAATTTGTCATATTTTCATTTCTTCAATGAAGGTTGATAAATTATATTTAGGTATTGTGTATCCTGTCATACTAGCTCACACTCTGAACACATACAGGTAATTGGAGCAAATTCAACAATGAACAGAAGCTAAAGTTTTCATCTATTCACTGTTTAACCCAGCAGCATCAGCGTGCCCTTCAAAACAGAGTTTCCATGTCCTACTTATCAAATCAAGAAATCCAGTAACGTTTGCCACCTTAATAGGAACCAGTGAACCCCAGTGGACTGTCAGGGTTAATAGAGGAATGCTGTACCTGCAGTGCTTTGACCAGTGCTCCGTTTCTGCCTGCTTCTCCCACCAGAACAACCCTCGTCTCCACTTTTGGCAGCATATCTGAGGGAGCAACAGAGGGACAGAGTGAACATGGAGGAGAGGGAATGTAACACATATAAACTCATGCCTTAATAGACACCAGTGGACCACAGTGGAAGAAAAGAAGAATTGGAAAAGAGACAGATCAAGAAGCATGTCATCTCTGGGAGGTGATCTGTTTTCTCATTTTAACCGACAGGCAGTGGCACTAGTCAGCCAATACACTTTATAATTGATTAAGAGCAAGAGAAAAAGAGGACTGCATAGAAATAAGGTTATTAATATACAAGTAACAGAGGAGGCCAATACTCAGTATAATCCTTTTAGGAGAACATGAGAACTCATTTCAACTCCGAAATAAAAACAGAGGATATTTGGAAATAATATATTAGCTACTGCTACTAGAGTATTACAAATATTTTGAACTTCACAAATACATTCTGATTGTTTCATACCATCACCAGTGAATCTATATAAGGGTCACTGTAGGTAGAGTTATAAGAGAAAAACAATACATGTACTGAGACAATATTCTGGAGGCACAGAATCACATTATTTAGTGGTCGAACAATTTCCCAAAACAAAAAAAATACCATATCTGTGTTGAGCCTAAATATATGTGAACTCATCTGCACCAGAGTTTTTTTTATATATTTTTGTAATCAAAAAACTTAAGTCCAAATGAATGACCCATTACTTAAATGAATGTAGATGTGTCGGAAGACATATATTGTTTGTCAAGCTTGTGAGTATGTGTTTGTTAATATATAAAAATATCAGTATTATTACCCTTTTGTCCAATTAATTGATCTTTCACCATTTTATGAAAACAAACTATGTTCTAAAAATTATATTTAAAAAATTCTTCAGTGCTATCATTACATTTCACAGTATTACACCCTCCTTAGCTGGAGGAGTGGCTCCTGGAAAATAAACAATATGTAAATTTGTCACCCTCCAGGAATCTTGGCTCAAAGATTAAATCAGGTCCACCAAACCCAAACTTCTTCTCATGCTTAACTGCACAAACACACACATGTGCAATGATGTATTCAATCATAGAAGTTGTAAACCATTCCTACAAAATTGGACTTAACTTTTGTAAAAGTAGGATTTAGTTTTGTAGTATTAACTTGTATCCAATTAGCTGGAAACTGAGTGCATGTCTAAATATGTACTGTAGAAGTCAAGAATTAGTTGAATAATGTATTTTGAGTGGAACATAGGGAATCCAAATTTGTAATCACCTGAAGGGATCACCTTCACTGACACCGAAGGTCACACATGGTATATCTGCTTTATATATAAATCACAGCAGCACTGTAGTTTGGGAATTTAGAGATTAGAGAGAATGAGAGATAGGAGAAGAAAAAAACATTATGCCATTGCAGACTGACCGTCCCCATCTTCAGATGCCATGCCAAGAAATACATGGTCCTTGGTGGTTTCGCCGATCCTCGAATCATAGACCGAAGAATCCACCAACAGGCTCCGGGCTGTCCCTAAAGTCACTATGCTGCTGTCAGCCATGGCAGGAACCTTAGGAGGCACCAAACTGTCCAAACTATCAAAAGTTACAGGGAACGAACAGAGGGAGACACAGGGGAAGAACATGGTGAGGTAGAGAGGAGGGAGAAAGAATAGCAACAAGGGAAAAAAGGAGAAGGGTGACAACTGTCAAACCAAAGGCAAAAAAACACTTGGCAAGACTTCAAATGCAAAAATGCTGCCCGATTTTGACAATTCAACTGGAGAGAAAGCAACATCTTTGTAAACTGTGATAACTTTGGTGAAAAGTAGGCGATGTGGATGAAAAGTTGGTCTCTGAAACTTTTTAATATGTTGGGTTGTTTACATAACTGCAGCCCTGAAACTGTATCCGCCAGGCCCGATGAAAAGTAGCAGCAGATAAGTTGTGTTCAGCACAGTACAAGTCTCAGTGTTAGAAACATATTTAGTCATATTGATGGTTATGACTAAAAGACAGTTGCAACGTTAAAGAAGCATCATCCATTAAAATGTTTTAACTAATTAGGTTTATTTATATGAAGTCATAGCCAACGTCCCTTTTCCTGCTCGTGTTCACCTAGTGTTTCTGTGATGTGAGAAAAAAATGATAGGACAGCAGAAGAATAGATAGAATCCTTTAATAGTCCCACAGTGGGGGAAAAAAAATTCTGTTAAACCTAATCTCAAGGCCAGTTAACGTTAGCTGCTTGAACAGTGGCACCACATTCCTTTACTTACACGACCAGAAGTTAACTAACATCATGTGGTTTGTATTGTGCAAGAGAAAGAAACTCGAAGTAGACCAAACTCACCGCTTGTTTTAGTGGACACTACTTAAGTGAACTAGTTGAAAACACAGAAAAGAACCAGAAAACGGAGACTTCGGATATCAACCGGCTGCTTAGCCAGTCAAAGTGAACTAGCTCTCAAGCTAATGCAGCTAGCTACCGGGCTAGTAAGTCCACAACACTATGAACAGTTCCTGGTAATTCCTCTTCGGTCCAAAACTCTCCTCACCAAGAAAGTAACATGTCTCCGACTCTCAAGCTCGTATCAACACATGCTGTCCTTTATATGTGAAAACAGGCAAAATTCGAATTGTGGCCGGTTAAGTCCGCAGATAGCTATCAACTTCATAATGGCCCAGAGACGGTATCAGCCTGCTACGCCAGCTCAATTCAAAAGGCAAGGAAAACAACGCTGCCGCGCGCTGATTGGTCCACAGTGAAGGAGAGCTCGCGGCTTCCGCCCTGCGAGGCCGCTGATTGGTCTGTTTATTCAAATCTCGATGCTCAATGCTTTTCTGACGAGACTTGCAACCTTCACTTGCTTTCGGAAATATTAAACACTATATCTTTCGACAGAGCCACAACAAGTAATGTATAATTTTAAAATATGTTTTATTCCATTTTAATTCGGTCTAAACTATTCAACAACATGACTACGGTGAGTCTATGGATATACAAAACAATGATATTTTCCAGCTTCATGACTTCATGTACAATGCAACTTTAAGGTTTATATTATTCCTCTCAACGAAAGCATTATTTACTGAATTCAAAGAAAATACAGCTTTCTAATCTGTTACTGTCAGTTTTTGATCCAAACATTTTTAATGGCATATTCCTGCCAAAAACAACTGACCTGACTATACTTAGTCAATGACATATATGTGCGAGGGTTCAAATTAAACATACAAAGACACACAACCTGGGTTAGGACTACAGTTCACAGAGAAGATTATTCAAAATATCAGCAGCAACGAAAACCATAGGGCAAAGGACAAGTTATTGATAATAAAAGTCAATCTAAATCAATGCTTTCTCCAAGGAAATCCTGGCTTATCCTTTACAGATCCAGATCGTTTCTTAATTTCATGCCGATGTTCTTCATATGCCAGGTAACAACAAGCTATGTGTGATATTGATGACACTTAAAATCGATCAATCAATCACAATATGGCCTATTCCAAGATCATTATCAATACAGATATCTGACGCAGAATCTGGCATATTGCTCAAACAGCCCTATTATGTTCTAAAGCTGCGCTTAAGATGTTAATTTCTTAATTTTTCTCTGATATTTTGACAAACATGTATTACAAGGAAACAAAATGTTCCTCACTGACTAAATTCTAAAAAAAAAAAAATTATTAAACTCTTTAGAAACTACAATCATGCCAACAAAGTTATCAAACTAGATACCTTTTACCATGGTCTGCCATGTATTTGCTAAATAAACAAGGCCTCAGCGATGAAGGCAGAAAGAATAGTTGAGTAGAGGAATGACCCAAATAACCAGCTACATGTAATTATATAGAATAGTCACGGTATGTGTTTTTGTTGTCCTATTTGTTGCCCTTAATGCTTAGAACTGCAATAAGCACTCTTACATTGGCAGCAACAGCTTTACTCATTAACATTAGGTCCAGTTGTAAATAACTAACTTTGAGTGGTCATCAAGATTACAAAAGCGCTATTATAAATACCGAGCAAATATCAAGAGTTTCTATTGTTTAAATTCAAAGTCAAAGTCAAAATCAAATTTGGTCTTTGTGAACAGAAATAGACATTTATTTGCACATAAAATTGTAAAAAACGAGAGGTCATTCGAGATGAATGTGCAGATGAATTCCAATGTCAGTTGTGAACTGACATACTTAGAACTGTTCATTTGTCAAAGCATATAGCATTACATAAGTGTTCTACTTGACCTCTGTGGTCCCTCAAGAATATCAGACACATCCACCTGTAACCTAAAACATCGCAGATTATTGCCAGCCACAACATCCTAATTCTGCATTCTTAGATCAACCCCAATGAGAACAGAACAAAGATAACAATAATAATGATCAATTCCAGGGGCCCGTTTCACAAAGCAGGTTTAGTGAAAACTCTGAGTTAGTTAACCCTGAGATGAGGGAAACTCTGGTTTTTCAGTTTCACAAAGCCAGTTCAGCTTTACTCTGAGTCAGTTACCCTGGCAACATACTCCGTGAACCTAACCTGCTCGCTGGCAGGTTTTCTTCAACTAACCCCGAGTTTCTCCTGCTCTTAAGTTGAAGCCTGCAGACTGAAGGCAGTGGCAGACATGGCGTGTCCTTTTATTGAAGAGCCAGTTGATGTCGAGGCGCAGATACTCCGCAGACATCTCCACCGGGAGAGGATTATTAGACCCCGATTGGATGTTTTATCATTCCCTGATGAGTATCTGTTTGAGCGTTTCCGTTTCTCTGCATCATCTATAATTTATATAAACGATATTCTCAGCCCTCACATCGCTCACATGACGCATCGTGGACATGCTCTCAGTTCCGAGCAAATTCTTTGTATTGCACTTCGTTTTTTTGCCAACGGCAGTTTTTTGTACAACGTCGGTGATGCAGAGCATGTGTCCAAGGCAACTGTCTGTCGGGCTGTCCGAAATGTGACACTTGCACTGAAACGGCTACTATGCACGTTTGTAGTGTTCCCAAGTCACAGACCCACCAGACTTCTCAAAGAAGAGTTCCACAGAATTGCAGGTATCAGTCTAAGCAGTAATTCATTTATGTCATAAAGCTTTGAGACTTGAAGCACTAATCAGTCAATTTGATATATTTTAGGGTTTCCAGGTGTGATTGGCTGCATAGATGGCACTCACATTCCTATCATCGCTCCTTCAATAAATGAAGGAGATTATGTGAATAGGAAATCTGTCCACAGCATTAATGTGCAGGTAGGCCTAAATAGTAGCCTTTAACATTCCAAATTAAATACACTACACCATACAGCTAATTACTGTTCTCCACTGTGAAGATCATATGTGATGGAGCCCACATGATTAACAATGTGGAAGCGAAGTGGCCTGGGTCTGTGCATGACTCACGAATGTTTCGTGAGTCGACACTGAGTGCCAGATTTGCCGGTGGTGAGTTTATATATATAATTTATATACAGTATATAGTTATATCCTATGATCAAATATTTTGTTTCCTCCTATTGCAACTGAAACAAACTGTATCTTGTATTATCATAGTAGAGTTCGATGGTTACCTACTCGGAGACAGAGGGTACCCCTGCCAGCGCTATCTGCTGACCCCTTACCCTGACCCTGAGCCTGGCCCACAGCGACACTACAACTTGGCTCACTGCAGGACACGAGCCAGAGTGGAGATGACCATCGGGATACTCAAGGCCCGGTTCCAGTGCCTTCGTAGGCTCAGGGTCACCCCAGAGAGAGCTTGTGACATTATAGTGGCATGTGTGGTTCTCCACAACATTGCCACTATTAGAGGAGAACAATGTCCTACTCTTTCCCCCTGTGATCCAGGTATTAATCATACCCCCCCTGCTGATACACGAGATGGAAGAGCTGTTAGAGACATGATATGTGTCAATCATTTCTAACTGACCCATCACCTCCCCAATGTTCAAGAACGACAATATGCATCTCATTTTATGAGGTCTTCTTTATTTCCTAGAAGGACAAATTTTGTACAGTTGTTAATCCTTTGTTGTTGAAACAATTAAAAAACATCCACCTGTGGGCACGTCACCCACCTTTAACTGATGGTCCAGCAGTTGTATTTCCTTTTCTGTTTTGGTGATCTGCAGCCTTATGTGCTCCATTTCTAGGTGTGATTTGTTTATTTGAGATTCTAAATATACCTTGTAAAGTTGTTTCACAGGGAGCTATAGGAACATAAATGACATTGAATTTCAGTGCCATGTCTATTTAGTGTCATTGTAAGTTGTGGGTCAATGCTGAACAACATCTTACTGAGGTAAGCTGTGCTGTGGAGGTTGATGGACCTTCTTCCCCATTGTAATTTCCAGCATGGCTCTGTTAGAGAGAAAGAAGTTGCAAGTTGTATTGTGGAACAACACTATTAACTGAGCCAAAGTTATTTAAAAAAAAAAAGGTGTATACTTAAGCAGGCCTCTCTGCATCTTCCCTCTCTGTGGCAGCTGATAAGGTTTCTTCATCATCCTCCTGTAATGAAACAAAATGTGTGTGTTATATTCTACCAATTATGAAAAATCTGTGGAATATTAAGAGTACTTACAACAGCATGGAGGTCTGTTATGGCAGAAGGCTCAACGAGACAGATTACACCATCAGTAACTGGTAGAAAATGAAGATTAGACAGTTGATGATTACCCAGAAAAGTGCCCCACCTAATTTAAACACAATTTTTCAAACTCTGAGTCACCTTAAAATAGATTGATATCTGAAAGCAAAAGCAGCCAATTGCAAAGAACTGTAGCTTACTGCTACAAGAAAAATCAGTGTGCCAACTAAGTTGTGTCTAAGATGAATGGGTGGCCATTACTGAGCGAACACTAGAAAAAGGATTAACGTACATGCCATTCATTTGAATAACTTACCTCTTATGTAGGCCCCTGTGACCTGGGGCGTGGGTGGGTCCGATGAACTCCCCCCAGAGATGCCCTCAGCAATGGGTCGTCCACTGTTCTGACTGAGGGCCATCTTTTCAGCCTCTGTGAGAGGTGGTGGTGGTGGACCGCCACCTGTTTTGCGGGCCTCAGCCTTTTTTCTGTTGGCTATAATGGAGGTCAAATTTAAATACATACAGAAAACACAACTTTGGAGACTTGTATGTATAAAAGGCATTTAGGTGTTGCTTTCATAGAGACAATATTAAATACTGGCAGTGTTGGGATTTCTCTTTTTTTTGCAGATTTCCCTAATTACTTAAATATATCCATCACATGTTGAATGTAGCCACTAAATGCTGTTTAATGAGGGCAGGCTAAACAACATCACAATTGCTTGTACTTTATTATACCTTACCTGTTTGAACTACATTTTTATATTTCATCTTTAGCTGCTGCCAAGTCCGTTTGGTGCCTGTTGGGTTGCACCTGTGCTCACAGACACACATATGGAATATAATTGTTGAATAAGTGGAACATTCAAGACAAAACATTTCTTTTTTTTCTCAAATTAATACTGACGCATTGACTCGGTCAGCAATTTCCTGCCACGCAAGATCCCGCGCTTTTGCTGCTGCCACAGTATTGCTTCTTTTTAAAAATATATGCTCACTTTCTGCATACGCAGTCATTAATATTTCCAACTCCACTGGGGAGAAGTAGGAGGATCGAGGCTGTTTACCACTTGTTGCCATGGTGAATCATGTTATCTGTGTTCCATTGATGAAGGCTTTTTATATCCTCATGCACAAGCTTCACTCAGGGTTACCTTGACTCTGAGTTGATTGAACTAAGTGTTATCACCTGTTCTGAAACCGAAAACTTAGAGTTTGACAGCTCAGAGTTGCTCAACCCAGAGTTAAGGTTTTAACTCAGAGTTTGTTGAACCTGCTTTGTGAAACGGGCCCCAGGTCTAATTAGATATTATTTTTATTATTATTATTATTATTATTATTATTATTAGTAGTAGTATTATCGTTATTATACCAACATGCTGTCGGTACACAGACAACATGCTGTCCTTGAAAGCTACATGGTTGTTACTAGGGCTGAACGATTTGGGAAAATAATCTAATTGCGATTTTTTCCCAAAATATTGCGATTGCGATTTAATATGCGATTTTTTTATTTTATCCTCTTCCCCCCCCCCCCAAAAAACCGTAATGAACGATTTAAATATGACCAACACAATATTAGATACATTTACTGTACAATATTCTTTCCCACATTTTTATTTAACTTCTCATTACAGAAACAAGAACAACAAATTGGTGTGCATTTAAGTAATTTAATCAAAGTCATTGTAAGTATAAACGAAAGCCATGCACTTTTTAAAACCTGTGTGCAAAATTTACCATCTTGAGAAAAACATTTTTTAAATTATAGGTGTGTTACTGCTCCCAATTCAGTAACATTGCCAGTGTAGGGAAGGATACTTTCCGTTACAGAATATAGAATACATTCCTAAAATGTAATCTGTAACGTATTCCGTTACATTAACTAATCTGAGTAACATATTCTGAATTCTTGGATTACTTCCACATTGAATTGCATTTTATAAGTGTAGGAATGCGGCGTTGTTATAGTAAGTGGAGCAGCAGCAGTTTAAGCTCTGTGTCCACGGATGCGGCGGGCCAGCTGGATGCGCTGGAAGGGCAGCTTGTCTATCTCTCCCTCTCTCTCTCTCTTTTCTCCTAAACCTGTTTTTACACACGTCCCGACCTACACTTACACATTTCATGTTACACAGCTAAATCTTGACTAAAAGAGCCTAAATTCATCTCAACGCCATTCGGCGCCAGAACCAGGAGATAAGAAATCTCTTTGTCTAAAAAGTTCCTTTGTGTAACTGGCGACCGACCGCCATCTTGTCTTCGACCTCATGTCGTCACCGGGGTCATAAACCTCCATCTTGAGATTACTTGAACCTCTTGATTCCGGCCAGAATACGTCACCACGTGATCTCGTCATTACGCCATAGCCACTCCCCTTTCTCTTTCTTACACACACACAGAGACACAGACAGGCAGACACACACAACCACATGTGTGACAATTGTTGTGCTGCTGCTGCTGTTGTCATCTTTGAAATATTGGAGTTTGTTAAATAAAGAATCATTGAATAACATTAACTTTATTTCCCTTTTTAATAAATACTTTTGTAATTAAAGTATTTGTATTTCTGTGATTATTTGTACATATGTATGTGAATACAGCTGGATTACTATAGCCTGTGCTCGAACTTAAAACCCTTCATTGTTTATTATATAATCATTAATATTGAATATTTGAGATTATTAATATAACTTATATCATTTGAGACTGATATTTAAAGATTGACTCGTTGGTCCCTGTAAACAGGGTGGTGCCCCGCAACGATAAGCAATGATTACAGATTGTATTATTCTTAATTGATAATTTTATAGTTTTCATTAAAAATTATAACTATTATTAATGGATAACCGTATCATTTCTAATTAATTATTTTACTATTCTTAATAAATAGCTTTACAATTTTTAATTATTTTTAATAAATAATTTTTATTTTAATTATCATTTTTCATGATTATTAATAATTAGCCAACGTCAAATCTACTACTACTATTGCACAACACAGCCGAGAGAGTGCACACTTTCAGGTCCAGTCTCTCTCATTTTGCCATAACACGTCGGGTCACGTACGGACTGTGCCTCAGGTTATTGGGACTGATGGCCTCAACAATATTGGTGGTGAGGCTGGGCAGGCTGTACATGAGAGATTTTCAGCGCTGGGTGGCTTCTCTCAGACTGGATCCTGTGCGCCACAGACGCCGCAGTGTAACGGCTTGCGCGTCCTGCGCCCTCGCGCTGCTACCATGGCAACGCCCGTCTATGTTGACAGCGGGGGTGCGCATGGGCGCAATATCTGCCAGAAAAGTGGTCACAACGGACGCCAGCCTGTCAGGCTGGGGCGATGTGTTCGAGGGCAGATCCGCGAATGGGATGTGGAGCACGGATCTCAAACATGCCCATATAAATTATCTGTAGTTGATGGCAGTGTTTCTGATGCTGAAACATTTTCTGCCGTTCCTCCGGGGACATCATGTGTTAGTGAGGACAGACAATACGACCACGGTGGCGTATATCAATCGTCAGGGGGGTCTACGTTCTCTACAGTTACACACTCTTGCACGCAGACTGATATTATGGGGCGAGGAGCATCTCCTCTCAGTGCCCCACGTTCCCAGAATTCAGAATGTGGGTGCGGACATTTTGTCAAGGGGAAATCCTCTCTATGCGGAGTGGAAACTTCACCCGGCTGTAGTAGCTCAGATTTGGTCACATTTCGGCCGCGCAACAGTGGATCTGTTTGCGTCGAGGGGGAACACAAAGTGCCCACTGTTCTTCTCCCTGCACGACCAGAGCGCACCGCTGGGGCTGGATGCGTTCGCTCACGAGTGGCCGCGCGTCCCGCTTTACGCTTTTCCACCTCTGGCTCTGATTCCCCCGACACTGCTCAGGGTGCGGGAGAATCATCTGTCACTAATTTTGATCGCTCCTCACTGGCCGTCCATGCACTTTCTGGCGGAAGTGAGACAGCTCCTCCACGGTCACCCATGGCCTCTCCCGCTACGCAGGAACCTGCTCTCCCAGGCGTGCGGACAGATATTTCACCCTCATCCGGAGCGCCTCGCCCTGTGGGCTTGGCCCGTGAGTGGTTTAATTTGAGCCTGACTGGATTATCACAGAATGTTGTTAACACAATTCAGAATGCCAGAGCATCATCCACTAGGTCTCTTTATGACTGTAAGTGGAGATTGTTTGAGGATTGGAGTGCTAAGGCACAGGAAATCCCTTTTCAATGTCCAGTTGGTACAATCCTGTCCTTCCTGCAGGACTTGATTGATCAAAAGAGGGCATTTTCTACTGTCAAAGTTTACTTGGCAGCTATTTCTGCTTGCCATGTTGGATTTGATGGAAAACCAGTGGGCCAACACCCCCTGGTTTGTCGTTTTATGAAGGGTGCACGGAGGTTGTTGCCCGTCTCTAAGACTATGTCACCATCATGGGATCTAGCAGTGGTGCTTGGAGCCCTCTCTAGTCATCCTTTTGAACCATTGGATAACGTGGACATGAAAACGTTATCCTTGAAGGTGGCTCTGTTTATTGGCTTTGGCTACAGCTAAACGTGTAAGTGATATTCACGCTTTATCTGTACATCCAGCATGTATGCGGTTCACCCCGGGGAACCTTGGGGTGACGCTGAGGCCGAATCCTGCATTTGTTCCAAAGGTGCTTAAACCATGCTCCCCAGTGGAACTGTCAGCTTTTCAGCCACCTCCCTATGGTTCTGCAGAACAGCAGCGGTTACACATGCTGTGCCCTGTCCGTGCCTTACACACATATGTGGAAAGGACAAGGAGCTTTAGGAAAGGGGATCAGTTGTTTGTGTCCTGGGCTAAGCCCCACTGGGGCAAACCTGTCACCAAACAAAGACTCTCTCACTGGATAGTGGATGCCATTGCATTGGCCTACTCCAGCTCAGGCCTTCAAGTTCCGACTGGTTTACGGGCACATTCTACTAGAGGTCTTGCGACCTCTTGGGCCCTGTTCAAGGGAGTCTCTATCCAAAACAGCTAGCTGGTCTTCTCCCCTCACATTTGCGAGGTACTACAGGTTGGATGTTACATCCCCTGGCCTGACCCACGCTGTCTTGAGCGTGGGCTCCAATGTGGATCTCACTTTTAAGTGAGGGGGGGCTGGCGGTCAGTCACCGAGATAAGCTTGTCTGGCAATACGGGAGTCTCCATATCCCATAGTGAGACATCGAAACGAATGCTAAGAAAGAGAACTTTAGGTTACTTTCGTAACCCCGGTTCTCTGAGTAGCATGAGTGAGATGTCTCACCAGACCGCCCTTCTTGCTACTGGGGTGAAGCGAGAAGAGGTGTGCTTGTTTTGAATGACGTGTGACGCCGCGTCCACCGTATTTAAGGTGCGGCACCTTGACGCGGACGTCACGACTGCCAGCCTATCAGGGCTGGCGAATTGGAATAAGTGCTTCTGTGAATATGCGCGAGGGGCGTATCCCATAGTGAGACATCTCACTCATGCTACTCAGAGAACCGGGGTTACGAAAGTATATAAGTATACATATAAGTTTTATATGTTGGAAGTTCACCAACATGTATGATATAATTTTTTCTACCTCATTCAATTTGTTTTGACACAACAGTTGATTAAGTTCAAAGCAAGAAAATTTACTTTTACATGCAAAAAACACATTTTTGTGAAAAAACATACTTTCCAAAGCACCTGCTCCAACTTATCCTTCATGGCAAGGGGGGAATGAGAGGGGCTTTTAAACATAATAGTCACATGACCACAAATGTGTTCCGTTGCCTGGATACAGGAGGTGTTTCACATCACCTGATGTCCCACATTACCCCGCTCTCCCCTACTTTGAGACATCTAACCCAGAGCCATTGAGTTCCACTGTTGTGTCAACCGAACCTGTATGGTTACGTCCATAGACTGTGCTACGTCTTAATTTTACGCACCTGTGTTGGTTGCCGCAACCCACTACTCACTATTGCTCTGGTCTGGCTGCCCACTGAAACACATGCGCTAGCTAACGCTACCAAGAAGCTGCGAAATGTCTCTCTCAAAGTCGAAACGTCGTAAAGTTGACGGTGAAAACTGCCAATTCCAAAGTGAATGGACAGAAAAGTATTTATTTACTTTGCCCACCGTAATGGGCAAGAAGCCAATGTGTTTATTGTGCAGCGAATCCATTGCTGTGATGAATGAATACAATGTGAAGAGGCACTACAAGTCGAGTCATGGCTCATTTTCGAACAGTTTTCCCGAGGGCTCGGATGAACAGAGGAGGAAAGTAAGCGGACTGTTAGCATCTTTTCAATGAGGTCAGTGTGCCCTTAGTCGCTTTTGCACGGAACAAGAGAAAGCCATTATAGCATCTCTACACATAGCCTAGACACTAACCAGGCGGAAGAGGCCCTTTACCGAGTCGGAGACTGTTAAAGATTGCATGCTTGCAGTTATTGATGAGTTGATTGTTGACGAAAAAGTGAAGGAAAGCGTCACTTCAGCCATTAAAAAAGTGCCTCTCTCGGACACATCCAATCTCCGCAGACTGGAGCTACTCACAACAGATGTCGTGGGGAAGCTTTTGGAAAACCTTCGAAAAGCAGAGTTCATGTCTATCGCTGTGGATGAATCAACTGACTGTACCGACGTGGCCCAGCTGTGCATATATGTGAGGTTTTATGATGGAGTGCGCTTTCGGGAGGAACTACTGGGGCTCGTTCCGCTGGAGGGACATACTACAGGAAGTGATCTTCCAATTTTTTTTTCATGTTTAATGAGTATGAACTGGATTTACAAAAAGTCTGCTTTGTTTACGGATGGAGCTCCGGCTATGACCGGTAGAGTGAAAGGGCTGGTGGCCAAGTTGGCAGCCGTGGCCCCACATATGCAGTTTTTACACTGCATCATTCATAAGGCAAAGCTCAGCGGCGATCTGAAAAACACCATGGACACTGTGAATTTCATCCGCTCAACCTCCAGCCTTCAACATCGCCTCTTCCGTATGTTGCTTGCTGACGCATCTGCAGAGCACACTGATTTGCTGGTTCATAGTGATGTCAGGTGGCTCTGCAAAGGAAAGGTTTTGGCTCGTTTCCGTGAACTCCGCCAGGAGATTTTGTCTTTCCTTCGCACATGTAAACACAAACGGGCAGCACACTTCTTGGAGCGCATGTTGGATGAACAGTTTATGGCAGAAGTCCACTTTCTGTGTGATATTTTTGGACACTTGAACACTCTGAATGTGGAAGTTCAGGGGCGGGAAAAGTCTATCGCTGATTTGGTTGAGAGGCTGTGCGCCTTCAAAACAAAGTTAAAGATTTTCACGTCAGACCTAATGGAAGAAAGGTTGCTGCACTTCTCACAACTCTGTGCATTCATGAGTGCAGCACCTGGGGCACACATAACTCCAGTCATGACAAACTTTATGAGAAAACTGACTGATAACTTCACTGAGAGATTCGAAGGCTTCAGTATTCCTATTGAGGTACTGCAGTTTGCTCGTGACCCATTCTCCATCAAACCTGAGGCAGACTTCTGTTTAAAAGCCAAAGAGGTAATGTCTTGCATTAATGAGAGCATCCTTCAGATGGAAATGGTTGATGTCCAGTCCTCATTTGCTTTAAAGCAGAACTTGCTGTCTGAGGGTGCAGTGAACTTTTGGTGTAACCATGTTAGCCAATACCAGCACCTCACAATCAGGAAAGTGGCGCTGCTAATACTAACAATGTTTGGATCCACCTAGACGTGTGGGTCTAGCTTTTCTCACATGAATGCAATTAAAACAAGGGCACATTGCTCCATGACCAATGAAAAGCTACAAGAGTGTCTCAGGGTTGCCCTTACTACTTATGAGCCAAACTATGTTGAAATTGCCAAATCAAGGCAATGTAATTTCTCTCACTGAGTTAAACAGGCTCGAAACATCAGAGTTCTGATAAGTTAAGCTAGTTGTGTAGTCTTAAAATACTCTGAGGCATGTGATGCTATCAAACTGTGAATGCACAGACTACAAATCTATGTTATGGTTCAAGAGGCTCCATTTTAGTTTGACTGGAGTTTTAGTTCTTACCTTTAACAAATATGGACATGAACCTGCTATACGCACCTTATTTTTGGCTTGTTTATGAGTCGGCTCATTTAGTTAATATGGATCCTATTTTAATATGGATCCTATTTTACCAGATTCATCTGGCTGTTTGTGTTCATGGATATGAACCTGCTGTAACTACCTAATTTCTGCTTGGAATTGTTTTTGTTTCCTCAACAGGCTCACTTATTGTTAATGTGATATCTGAATACTATTATACTATTTTCAAATTGTCAGAAAAACACTCATTTTTTGTTTATGTTTTTTATGTAACTTTTGCACTTCTGTATCAAAACTTGATAGCCTTCGTGTGTTTTGGAATGGAATGACAGTCTGTTACTGACTATATAAAGTGTAAGAAAAGAGATGTGTGTGTGACTGTTTACCTGTGGAAATATACATTACTGTTTTTCATTTTTAGCCATTAATTGATAAATATTCTGTGCGGCCCTCACACCCACCGTGATTTTCTTATCTGGCCCACTTGCTACTGAGGTTGAATAGCCCTGCTCTACAGCAACAACTGCACCTCTGTCTAACTCCTGAAGTTTGCTGATGACACAACCCTAATTGGATTAATCTCCAATGGGGACGAGGCCACCTACAGACAGGAAGTTGACAGCCTGGCTTCCTGTTGCAGCCAGAACTACCTGGAGCTGAATCCTTTGAAGACTGTAGAGATGGTAGCAGACTTCAGGAGGAGCCCAGCCCAAACCGCGCCCCTCACCATGTGAGACTCCCCAGTTAAAACAGTGGAGTCTTTCAGATTCCTGGGGACGATCATTGCACAGGACCTGAGGTGGACGGAGAACATCACCTCCACCATCAAGAAGGCCCAGCAGAGGATGTTCTTCCTGCGGAAACTGAGGAAATTCAACATGCCGCGGAAATTGATGGTTGAGTTCTACACAGCCATCATTGAGCCCATCCTCACCGAATCCATCACCGTCTGGTTCGCTGCCTCCACTGCCAAGGACAAGGGCAGACTCCAGCGGATCATTCGGTCAGCTGAGAAGGTCATCGGCTGTGACCTGCCAGCTCTCATAGATCTGTTCCACTCCAGGACCAGTAAGAGAGCAGGCAAGATCATTGCTGATCCTTCCCATCCCGGTCACTACCTATTCCAGAGACTCCCATCCGGAAAAAGGTTCCGGGCTATCAGGATTAAAACCTCGCGCCACCTGAACAGTTTTTTCCCCTATGGCAGTGGGGCTCACAAACAAGCCCCCTGCATTACACTGACTGGGCCAACCCCCCCTCGCAAATAATTTATAATGATATATTACTGGCATTATCACCAATCTCTGCACCTTTCAGCCCATAACTCTCTTACTGTATATATTGTTGTTCTATATTGTTGTTTTCATATTGTTGTTTTATGTACAGTGCACCAACCACACCAAGGCAATTTCCTGTATGTGCAAATATACGTGGCAAATAAAAGAATTCTGATTCGCATTCTGATTCGTGAGAGGATGTTTGTGATTCCGCTTCAACCCCTTTACTGCAAACAAGTATCTTGTTTTTTCCTTGCACTGACTCTCTGATATTTTTAGCATATTTGATGTGATGATTCTGTTGGTTTGTTTGTTGTTCTTTCTCTCCCCCTCCCTTTTCTATTCTTCCTCTGCGGGTTGAGTGTGTGGCAGGGGGTCTGGCTGGTTTCCTCGCTGCAGCTGACGAGGCACAGCTGCTCTCATTTCATCGTATCGCCTCACAATAAAAGCCTGGTCTTCATCCCACTACGCTGCCAGATTATTCCGTCTTGTTCGGTAGAGCACGCTCTCTTGATTCTCTCGGCCCTCGTGTTCTTTACCCCAAGTATTACTAATCCGTGTACTTTCCTCCATGTACCCAGACTTCCTGTGTTCCTTGCTGCTCTTCCTCATCTTCATTTCCCCGTGGATATCCGAGCCAGCCAGCACCCTGCCGCCACATCCTGCATTTGTTATTTTGTTCAAATAAACTCTCCTTTTGTTCAAAACTGACAGTCAGTGTCTGCTTTGGAGTCAAACTGAAAAAAACAAACCGTAACATTTGATTGGCAGCAGAAAGTTCAGTGTTCAGTGTTCAGATTTAGAATTCAGGAAAATGTATCCCTGTCCTTACAAAGACAAACTGAATGACAGCTTGTTTCTACAGCAGTTGAAGTCTCTGAGAAGCACAGGATGGATTTTTTGTCAAATCATTTAAAAACAAATAAGCGACATGTTATTTCTCGAGTTTTCGTTTATAAAATACCCTATGGTATCCTCTCACCAAAAATCAAAGATCAGACACAATAGGTTCTCCCTGCGCTTTGTGCTCCATCCATTATCTAACATGTATTGTTGAAGGTCGCAGGAGAGGCTGAACCCAATTCTGAGCTGACATTGAGCGAGCGGCATGGTCCACCCTCATCAGGTGGCCATTGTAGCACTGGGCCTACATAGGAAAACAACTCACATTCACAACTCTTATGGTTATGATGGTACACTGGGGCATTGAGGCTCGAACCTGCTACATGCAGTGAACTGTGATCTCCTCAGTCGCTGTGTGTGCTGTCAGCAAAAGGGTGAATATTCATGCGAGCCAAGCTCTTCATCGGGCAAGCACTGCTGTTACTCTCCAATACTGCACTAGGACTGGAGTCTGCAGTCTATAAAAATACAGCTGAAGGCTTTGGAAGAGGAAAGTAGGAAAAGTTTAACTTGACTGTTCTTGCTTCAATGTTTTACATGTTTCTTATCTTAAAGGGGACATATTATGTCAATTTTTTATCACAGTTGATATGGTTCCTTGGGGTCTTAATGAAATGTCTGTAACATATTTTGGTCAAAATACCACAAGGATAATTTAAAACAGGACCTTTTTACCCTGTCTAAAACAGCCCTCCTCAGATTGACCTGTTTTGAGTGCCCCTCATGATGGGTTTTCCTGTCGATGTGTTTTTGTCTATTCTTGTGTCTCCCCCTCCATGTGTATATGTGTGTGTATGTGTGCTTCATTGACCCTATTTCCTGCTCAACCCCCACACCAGGCTCCAGTCTACCCATCACCTGCAGTATAACAACTCGCCAAACCCTCCGCCCCTCTTTTTTGTAGTTTCCAGGGAATCCTCTGTTTGCTAATCTAACCTTTTGTCGCCTTGCTCCCAGGACCTCCATGCCAGCCACAGCCTGCTCCCAAGAAGAGACAGACAAGCAGAATCAGTTACCAGCTTTTATTGCATGATGTCTATACTTTTGTTATCTGTATCTTTATCATTATTGTTTTACTCTCTGAACTTCGTATACTTTGTTGTAAAGCACTTATTTGTTATTTGTTTTGAAAAATGATATACGAATAAAGTCACTGACAAAATAACAGAAACACTGCAAGCCTGTATTTCATCACATACTTCAATGTAAGAAAAAGCCATGCACTTACCACTTTGACAGCCATGTCTGCAGCAAAAAGAGACAGATAGTTCTCCTCCTATTTCACTTCCTAACTTACAATAATTACATACATTTTAATGCAAATGATCTTGAAATAAAATGTTGTGATTTCTCTCTGACAGCGTGTATTCAACGCCTACCTACACCGATTTAAATAGCATCTCGTTTGAGCACCCGTCACCCACGAGTCTTGTGTGGGGGTTAGAGAGTACAGCAAGGTGTTGGAAGAGCATCTCATGTCCTCTGTTTGCACTGTGCTTTGTTATCTCTCAGTCTCAGGGTCTGTGCTTGTTATGTGCAGTTACAACATAAGTGAAAAGCTTGCTGTCCTCATGCTCATGCTTTTACAATTACAGCAGACTCACAGAGAAAGTCAAGGTCTATGCGATGATAGATGTTTTAAGATCAAGTGCTTATGGTTGCTGAGAGAGCTCAATGCACTGCAGTAAAGTGATGAACCCGACTTGCTCATTGTTCTGACTTTTAAAGTTACTGAAGTTGTATTCTTGTCATTGAGCTGGAGTTGTTTAGCTTATTGTATCAACACGATTTTAATATTATTGCAGATATCTGATAACCTAGCCATTGCATTTTGCCAAACACTGGGAAAACTAAGCATCATGTGAAACACTCCACAACCCTCCATGTCTGCCTTACAGACTGTCTGCCTTACATCACAACCTGCTTGTCAAAGAGCATACTTCCAGTGTTTGTATGAAATCAGTATCAGTATCACTATTTTTTGTCCCCTGGAAAGACTTCTGTTGTCGTCTGTGCTACCTGCATCATGTGAGGTCAAATTCAAGAAGATGTGTTCTTGTCGTCTCTTAAGTGTTGCAGTGCATTGAGCTCTATTGGCCACCACATGTTTGATGACTGGAAAATATTTACTGCCAGTAGAGTCTGATGATGTTTGTAGTCTTTGCTCAACTTCTGTTTTTTGACGTAGTTGGGACTGGTGAGAGATGACCTCTTCAACACATTACATAACAGTATTCCAGCAGGTACACCAGAGGAATGATGCAAATCCTTGGAACAGTTCCCAATACTGAAATTGAGGAACTTCATTGTATCTCTGCTGAACGTGGCTCTTGAGCATCCTCCAGTTGTACCACATAGTCATTAGGAGGTTCAGAGCCTGGAGACTTAGGTCTGAGTATAATAGTAATCTATGCCCTTTAATTATCCCTGAATTTGATTTAAGCAGAGAAAAGGTTTATGAAAACATGGGTTTCATTTAGTTTCTCTGGTCATTTGTTCAGTTGGTTATATTATAAAGCTGTACTCATCAAAGTACCTGTCAAGATAATTTTTTCACAATGATCTCTATTATGTGCAACAAAGGCAAACTGATCAAATTTGAAGCAGGAGTGATTTGTACACTTTTGTAGACTGGATGTAATGTACGGATTTTGTATGTCATGGTAGTGACGTTCAAACATGCAAAATAAATCAGCAGTTTTCTTCAACACTCATTTGTCCATGTTCCCTCAACACTCTTTGTGTAGTTGCTAATGTTACAACCTTGAGGTTGTGTGGACCTCTCTCTCTCTCTCTGTCTCTCTCCTCTTGCCACTGCCAGCTGGACCTCCAGCCGGACTCAACTTATGCAGCACTCTGTAAATTGTTCTTTTGGTAACAGCCCGTTCTTGGTAGGGGTGGGTAGCATTTCTGTTCAAACCATGTTTTCTCCTGTTTTTGTTGGTGAGGAGCTAGGTCAGTACGATGTCTTTTATTTTCCTTAATTTTGAGTAGGGAAGCTTAGGTTGTTTCGCCTTAGGGTTGTTTTCTGTTTATTGTTTTGCTGTAAGCCCACCCTGAAGCAAATGTGTCAATAAACACGAACGGGCTGTTAATTGTTGCTGCTGGTTCTTGGGAGCGTGGCAAGGAGCGGGGGGAACTCTTGTACCATGTTACGATTGTATTTTCCCCTAGGCAGGGTCGTAACACTAAACTACTTCAGTACTTAGTAGCTGTTAGTAGCTCTTTTAACATGCCTAAAACAAGTTTAATGGGGGTGACAGATTATTAATGTTCTCTTTGTTCTTGTGTTTGTGATTGTGACATAAAATGTATGCACAGTTCAGTAATTCCAGAGTTTAGTAACATTTTTATCCATCATACCTGCTGGGGTTTAAGCTGTAGGTTGCTTTGAGTCCACAAACAAACAAACAATCACTAAGAGCAGCCTGAGCTGATGTTAGTAAATTAAAAAGAACAGGTCAAACTTTGAGCATTTCTTTATAGCACTGTTATTGAGCGGGATGCTGGTCCTCCAGAGCAAACAAAGAGATAACAGCAGAAATGTTTAAGATAATGAAAAGGAAAAAGCTTTCACATAATACTTTTCCCCGACGTTTCTCTATTCCTGATCTGAAACCTACTTTTGCTTTTATGTACACGTATTTGCTTGTCTGGCTATTGGATCAAGAGGCAAAGGATTGTACCTGATTGTAGGTGGATGTGACAGGAACTTCCCTTTCCAACATAAATCTGTGGTCTCAATTTTAAGTTCTACAACAAGCACCTCTGTGTTAATTCTTCAATTTTTTGGCTTAGGAGAATATAACGAGTTTAAGCATACAAAAAACACAGGGACAAACTTCATATTGAATGAAGCAATATGTACATTTACAAAGACAGATACAATATACAGATTTAATACATTCTATAGTTTTGTTTAATGGCCATTCAATTGCAGGATGCATTTCAACTGAAATATTTTCTTTACAAAGATACAGCATTTTTCAATAAACGCAGGTTGACGATAATATACAGCATGTTCAAGAGAGTATGACTTTACAACGGGACTAATATTAATGTGTATGAAGTGTAATCAATTTCTGCCCTCTGGTAACCGGGGTATATTAAAATCTTTAAATTGCTGTCTTTCTTTTGATCCATCCATCTGTCCTTCCAAACACAAGTCTACCGAGGTATTCAACCATCAATCCATAAACCCACCCACCATTGATACATCCATACCTCCATCCACAAATGCATCCATCCATCCATAATCCACCTTTCAAGTCGATAACCCATCCATCCATCCATCCATCTTTACTTGCTTATAAAGGTCAGGGTAATTTCGACTCTGACTTGTCTTCAAAGACTTAACTGTAACTTTCTTCCAGAGTAACTAAGTCTTACATTCTGACATGTATCCATCACTAGGTGAATTTTATTCCTTTTTTAAATCCTCTCAGTTTCCTCTTTCTTTTTTTTCTAATAACTTACAGTCTGCAAATCGAAGCAGGTGTCATCTACACGTTTACACATATGAAACCTTAGGGCTCCTTCCTGCAACATGTCGTGCTTCATCTGTTTGTGAATACAGTGCATAGTGCTGTTGTGGATTTATCAGTGAATAGTCTGCACAATTCTGTCCATCAGTAGAAACACAATATTGTAAAGCCTCTGACAATGATACAGTAGTTGTACAAGTTGATCTTCACACATTTACTACAATGCCCTCCTGGCAATCAGTGTGCAGTGCTATTTCCCCTGCTGATGTAAGGAAACAACCCGGGTACTGTTTGCAAACAGAAAAGCATTTCCCTGAAAAATCACTTGGAGGCAACAGCCAAACATTTCCATATGTTTCTCACAACATACAGCCGAGTATGTGCTTAAAAAGTGAAACCCCCCATTATGTGCAGATGAGTCCATGTAGAATAAAATGTCAGAGAAATCAATCGGTTTCCTGACACATGATTTATGAAAACACCCAATCCATCTTCAGAATTGATGTTCTGCAGTTATGCTTAATTCATCAAAAGCCATTTGGCTTTTTCCGTCTGTGATTCACCATATATGTGTAAAGATAAACTGGAAAACACATTATGATGAATTTATTTCTGCTGCAACGTAATTTAGCTCTCATTGGCTAGTAAAGGAAATTACATTTTTCAATTGATGCACCTTTGATAGACTGTAGCAAGCTGCACCAATCAATACATTTGACTAAACAGTGAGTTAAATGACTGTGTATCATTATAGCCAATTTTAGCTCATTGTTTTGGTTGTTTTGGTGGGTCCGCTCTCATCAACCTTGTCTCTGGATGCTTTGGGCAAGCTGTCCTCAAACATCACATTACCTTGCTTGGCACCAGAAGGCAGATAAACAAAGTTAGGGACTAGTTTATGTCTCTACAGAGAAAATACATAGATTTTTATTTTTCAACAGCTGTGTATAGACTAAAACACAGCAAGAAAGTTCACATGTGATTTACATTAGTCAGGTTGCCAGAACGAAATGAATTCCAATGTAACCCCATATCTGCTTGATGTCTAATCAAGTATGTGCTAACATGATAGCATGGTCAACTTTATAAGACAGTTTTGACCCAGAATGTCTAAAAACAAACAAACAGGATATAATACAAGTTCTCTCCAGACATAGTGAACCAAGAGGAATATCTGGATTGTAAATGCCTATATAAAATGGTGATATCTTTCAACTTCCTTGAGCAATTTATATAGATCATTTGAAAATGTACAGGGTGTGAGATAGGGTGCGTTGAGATAATATACAACATCTGATGTAACTTAATGCAATATATCTACTAGGGACTATCTAGTGAAATAAGGCAAGCAGGACAACTTGTAGTTTCTTCTGGAGACTGCAGCTGCTGTGGAGGGTCTGATGAAGCAGATGAAGCGAGGCAGCAAAGGCAGAACCTGGTCTCTGAGAGATTTGCATGAGCGCAGTGTAGCAGCAAAACAGGGCATCATGCCAAGGCCTCCTCACAACCAGCACATGGAGGTGATAATGTTATCTGTTGTTATAAAGGTCAAAAATTGAATCTGACACTTCAGGTATCCAGCCCAGCCACTGTATTTTTTCTACAGTATTGAATCAGAATTCATCCACATTTGGATGTAAATTTCAGTGTCCATGTCCGTCAGTCTTCAGGCCCCAGAGACAACAGCTGGTTGAGCTAAAATACTTGTATGGCTTCCACGTGGTCACATTCAGGTCTGTTACGGTTCCAGATTTTTGGACACTTAGCTGAGAAGCTTGAAAGACGTTGGTTTAGAAACGACAACAGGCCATATTTGTAGACTACGTGTTTGAAAAAAACTAATAGTCATTGACATTTCAAGTCCAGCTTAAGAAATTACAGTTTAAAAACTGTAGTTATAGAGTTATCAGTCATGTTTGTGATACATCAAAATGTTTGTCATCCAGCGTAATGAACAACAATAGTCAGCCATGTTTAGCTGCTGTCCTGAGACACAGTTCCATACGTACTGGCTTCATTTTCATCTGAGTCGCAGAATGCTGCTGTACACAGTTCACTGAAGATATCTGAAAAACAAGAAAAATTCATCTCAGTTTCAACTTCAAATATAATCTTGCATCTTATTATACAAAATATATTACACAAATACTATAAAATAATATGCAGGGAAAAACGGAAAAGCAATATATGGACAAACTGTGGCGTTCAAACAAGGATGCACAGCCCGCACTCATGAGCCAATAAAACCAACCAAACAATGAAGCGTACAGTATATGACACACATCCAGCATTCAATAAAACTGATTACACCCCTGTGCAATATCACATAATTGTTAAATGATTTTAAAAGGGTCATTTTATAACAACTGTATTATTTCAAAATTGAACTGTAGTGTATTTTATCTTTAGACATTGATAAGCCTCTCCATTTATATCAGACACGGTGTTTAATAATGAATGCTGTAAATAGGATTTTGTTATTATTTCCAAACTGAGAAGGCCCAGAGTCCAAGCATGACAGGGATGTACCAACATGATATTAAAGGTGGACATACGAACAATTAGAAAACAAAAGAATGGGATATCACTAATGGAAGATGCACAGACTTGTTCAAAGTTTAAAGAGTTAGAGAACAGGATTTGTAATTATGTTACATTTTATTGATATTAACCAGGGATGTACTCAGTTTTCTTTTATACTGTAAAAGTGAGGCATTCAGTTTCTGTCAGCCAGTAAAGTGCTAAAAGAATTATAGCGAAGGAAGATATTGGCAATCACGGCAGACAGGTGAAGAGGTCTTGTTGCAAACGGGTTCCAATTAACTAAAATACTTGAGGGTAACTGCTAGAGCGTGTAATTCTGTACTCCTCCTCACACAAAAAAAAGCCAGATCCAAACAAGATAAAACTCAGACTCAGAATAAGAAGGAGGTTAAAGGAAGAGAAAAGGCGTTCAGGTGAGGAGAGCGGAGGGGTTAGTTGATTCAAACAGGCTGGAGTGGAGAGAGTTCCGCAACAAAACAAGCGAGGCCATGACAAACACTTCAAGGACCAGCCGTCTAGCTGACATGACAGGGGGTAAATGGTGAAGAGACGGATGGAGAACAGAACAGAGGGGACAAGGAAGTCAGGAGAAGGGAGAGGCAGAGAGAGCACAGAGTCTAGTAGTGGCTGTCCTGCATGAAGTAGTAGAATTCATCAACAGGGTACTGAGACTGCGCTTATCCTCCAAAGTGATATAAAAGGTTTGTGTATATGGAGCCACTGGTTCAAGACGTATTTTAGCTGACTATGAATTCCTAGCTGATGGGTGTCTTTAATGACGTCCTCAGAGAGTAGCTTAACTGTAACTCAAAGGGTGAAAAGTTGATAGACCTGCATCCAATGTACCAAAGCAATACCATGTTTTGCTTTTTTACTAATAGATAATAAATAAAAAGGTCTTGCCATAAACAAGACTTAGTAACATAACATAATGATGGACACTAACATAATGTTCACCCTCAGCTCCCTCAACAAAAGCAACAGTGCTCTATGTTTGGTGACTGGATGTTTCTTAAGACACCCTTGGAGGTCTTAGTTGAGTTGCCCTGTCCTTTATAATGCAGCTATCTGTTGTACTGATGAGAGAGAGAGAGAGAGAGAGAGAGAGAGAGAGAGAGAGAGAGAGAGAATTCATGGGCAGAGTGTAATAAGGGGAATTTGCTTGTATCAGTGACATCATGCTCTGATTATTCAACTCAACAAGCCAAAGCTCTTCCGTCCCCATCCGCTCAATCCTTCCATCCAACCTGAACACTATCCAACCGTCCCTCCCTCTCCCAGAGCAGTGGCTCACCCAAGCCCACCCAATCCCTGGGCACGTGGCCCAACTGCTGAGTGAGAGAGCGAGGGAGCAAATTACCACGTTGGAGTAAAGTAATGGAGGGGTGGAGTGGCTTGGCGAGTGAGTGTGTTACAGCAAGGCGGTTAGTCAGGAATTTCAAGTGTTGTTACTTCATGAGTGACCTCGTTCAGGTGCTGTGTGCAGTGTACTTGAAGGAGCCAGCACTGTCTCATCTGTTAAAAGGTTCTTCACTAGCCTAGAAACACAGTACAGGGTCGGGTCTTCACTCGCTCACAGGACAAAAGGACAAAACAGGAACATTTCATCTTACAGCTCCCATACACTCAGATTTTTACTCACTGTAGGATTTTGACATTAAGTTTGGAACAACAGTAAAATACAGTGAGTAAGATGAAGGGCTGATGACAGATTTCACAGAATAGCACCAAAGCGTAGGTCAATGCACAAGTCATTCGCGTGGTTGTAAACCTCCAGAACAACTGAGAGAGTTTCCAACAAATTAATCTGTGTCAACATGGGTTGACAGATTCTCGATCAGGTTTTATTCAGCAGCTTGGTAACACACAATTTGTTCAGTGAATCAAATAGTGTTTGTCCAGTGTTGTGCCACTGGCTGCTGTTTCAGCTGGTTTGGAGAAACAGTTAACCAAGAAAAACGTTTGGCCAAGAAATTGTTTTTCATCTTTCCCACACTGTTAGAAATACTAACATCTCAAGCTGAAATTGAGAATTAATTTCATTCTGCAGAGATAACAGAAGAACAAATAGTAAGATAATTGTGAGAAAACAAAGTGAATTTTGCAAGAATCTTAAATGAACCTTCGCGAGTGGTTACTCGTTTGGATGGTGGGGATTGTCGATTAGAGTAACTCAACATCAGGGAGAAAAGCCATCCAAACAATGACCACAGCGTGCACACACACACATACACACACAAACTCAGAGAGCCCAAGTTTTTTTAGCTTATGAGCTGCCATACAAATAAATAAATCTATAATTCAACCACCTACACATGTATATCAGTTCAGACTTGCCCCCCCCCCCCACCCCCATTCCGCTGTACATGACTCATGATTTATAAATACTCTGATTGAGTCCATGTTCACCATCTAGGATGAACAAACATGAGACTTTCACAGACATTAAGTTTGAGTCTAGGTGGGAGAGCAGTTATGAAATGCTAATGTCGCACAGAGCGTTTCTCCTGTCACACAGCGCTGTCACCAGGCCACCAGAGCAGGGAGGATCAGAGCAGCCAACAGAAACGATTTGTACTGTCCGATGTTCTGCTGTACTGCATTTCCATCTCACACCGCTTCTCTCACTGTTAGTGTTGTGGTGCAGACACTAAAAGATGACAGACTGCCTGCCTGTTGCTCCTGCAGTTCTCTGTGCACTGTGAGGCTGTTTCTCAGGACCCAAAACACTGACTCCACACTTAATTTTCCTTCAAACCTCCAAACTTTACTCTTGACGGCACCCTCTTCTGTTAGAACCCCTTCAAAACAAGAGTCCCAACCAACAGCCTGCTTATAACAGGAACTACACATCAACCTTCCATAATAAAGCCTCTAAATAAAATAGCTTATAGTAGGATTTTTTTAAGGAGTGTGAATAGAATCAGTCTTTTTGAAACTACTTCTCAGTTTGACTTTTTGCATTTCTCGTTTGTGCATGAAAGCACCGTTGAGTCTGTTAAAAAAGGCTGAAGTGGGTTTTCAAGATGGCGGCGTGAGGGAAGGTCACGTTCGGGAGAGCTGCTGCGCTTATTAACTAATTTATTCACTTAATCCTACAAAAATAGCACTCCAACCTCTTAATGGTTCATTAGCCTAACATGAACATTGACAGCTACTTTCTGAGGCAATCCGACAGCATGCCACGTAAAAGAAATCAAGTTCCCGATGATGCTGAGCACAGCCAGCAAGCTGGCGAGGTCCATGCGGGAGCTAGCATCATAGCCGACACCGGAGCCGAGGCTAGCTTACGGGCGCTTCGCGAAGCGGTGGGTGAAATTACAGCCAACATCTCTAGAGTCATAGACGAAAAACTCGGCCCACTGTCAGAGCTCTTAAAAATACACAGAGAAGAACTGGACAGCCATGAGAAGCGGATAACCGAGGCCGAGCAGAGGATTTCAGCGCTGGAGGACGTCACGGACCCGGTAGAGGAAAAGTTGAAAGCTCTGGAGAGGTTGGTGTCTGAACTAAGCGACCGGTCCGACGACCTGGAAAACAGAGGACGACGCAAAAACATCCGTATCATCGGACTCCCAGAGGGGGCTGAAGGAGATGAGCCGACTCAGTTCTTTGAGGCTTGGCTCCCTAAAATCCTTCACATTGAAACGAAGTCTGGCCGCGTGAAGTTGGAGAGAGCGCACCGCTCGCTGGCCCCGAAGCCCCCCTCCACCCAGAGACCGCGGCCGGTGCTGGTCAGATTCCACAACTATCAGGATAAACAACGTGTGATGAATGCGTCGTGGGAGATGGGAAGGAAAAATCAAGCGCTGAAACATGAGGACGCGACGGTGATGATATTTCAGGACTTTTCAGCTTCCGTTCTCCGCAGGAGAAAGGGATACGACGGAGTGAAGAAACAGCTGAGAGCGCTCGGCGCTGAGTACAGGCAGGTGTACCCTGCGTCACTGAGAGTCACCTGTCGCGGATCCACCAAGATGTTTCACGACCCAGCCGTGGTGGAGAAATACATCCAGTCACTGAAGAATGCCCCCCGTGATGATGATGTGTGAACATTAATCTAAGTTTTCATGCTGAGCAGCGGATCTGTCGGACCTTAAGTAAGTTTTGCAGTTAGGTAATGGATATGCATTACACTTGATTTGGAGCACTGATGATGTCTTTTAGCTTTGTAGGATCAATATAAGCAATGCCTCCGGACTTCCCGGATAGATATCTTTCTTTTGTTGCTAGAGAAGCCTTTCGCTCGAGCTCCTCCAAGTTTAGGAGAAGGACAGTGTGTACAATTTATGCCAGTTTTAGGCAGAGGGTGCCTTAGATGCACTATTTTTTGTTATAACCTTTATAATGTTTTGTTTTTGGTTTTGTTCTGTTCGGCTCACATCATTATGGATTACATTGCAGGCAGTGTGTTCAGGCAATATTTTAGTCCATAGCCCATGATCACGTCAGCTTTGAAGCTATGCACTTGGAACGTAAACGGTGTTCATACACCTGTCAAACGGAAAAAGGTTCTAACTTATCTTAAAAAGGAATGCGTTGACATAGCGCTATTGCAAGAGACACATTTAAATGACAGTGAACATCTGAAACTACAACAGGGAGGTTTTGGACAAGTTTATTTTTCATCTTTTACTTCAAGGAGTCGAGGCGTGGCCATTTTAATCCAGAGGAATGTACCATTTAAACTTCTAGACTGTACAAAAGACACAGCAGGTTGTTATGTGATTGTGAGAGGCATACTACATGGGGAAGAAATTGCTATAATGAATATTTACAACCCACCTGGATACCCAAGCGACCTTCTTACTTCTTCTTTCTCTAAAGTGATAGATCTTAATGTCAGAAACACGTTTATTGGAGGAGATTTTAATTGCCATTTAAATCCTATCATGGACAAATCTCCACCCGGTAAATTATCACTTTTACCTCAAGCTAAAACGATCTCAGCACTTTGTGAAGACCTAGACTATGCAGATGTGTGGAGAGCCCAACATATTGCTGAGAAAGAATATACGTTTTTCTCAAATGTTCACAAATCCTATACAAGGATCGACTATTTCTTTCTCCCGAGAACTCTACTGCCGTCAGTTATCTCCAGCTCTATAGGAAATATAGTTATTTCTGATCATGCTGCTGTGTTCATACAATATAATTTAGAGAACCCAGCCAACCAAACCAGACATTGGAAGTTCAATCCTTTTATCCTAACAGACAGCAAGTTCTTATCTTACTTTAGAGAAGAATTTCAGTCATTTATTTCTGTTAATTCAGCCTCCACTAATGACTCCTCATTGTTGTGGGAAACATCTAAAGCTTTCTCCAGAGGTATTATTATATCCTATATGTCCACTAGGAGGCGAAGGCAGGATGGACAAAGGAAAATCTTAGAGTCCAAACTGAAACATGCTGAGAAAGAATATGTCAAAAGCTCATCTGTACAGAAACTTAAGGAGATTTCTGCACTTCGGTGTGCTTTAAATTTACTATGGACAAAAGCTGCAGAAGGTAAAATCAGACTTGCCAAACAAAAAATGTACGAACATGGAGATAAAGCTGGGAAATATCTGTCATACTTGACGAAAAAGAAGGCTGACTCCCGAGTTATCTCTTCAATCATAGACAGTCGGGGTAAACAGACATTTAACACTGTAGCCATTAATGATGCATTTAGAATTTACTATGAAAGTTTGTATAAATCTGAACTACAAACTGATACAACCGAAAAAATGAACAATTTTTTCTCCTCTCTTAACCTTCCTAGCTTATCTGAGGACCAGAAAGCATCTCTTGAAACTCCTATATCTAAGAAGGAGGTACTCGATGCTATTAAAGGATTACAGTCTGGTAAAGCCCCAGGTCCAGATGGATTCGGTAGTGAATTCTACAAAGAGTTCTGTGATTTACTGATTGACCCACTTCTAAATATGTTTAATGACTCTTTTAAGAGGGGCGTTTTGCCGCAGTCTTTGAGAGAAGCGCACATCTCTCTAATTTTAAAAAAAGGTAAAATCCCCGAAGACTGTGCGTCATACAGACCTATCTCCCTATTGAATACTGATCTGAAACTTCTCTCCAAAATACTAGCAACAAGACTAGAAGGCTTACTCCCTATTCTTATAAATGATGACCAAACTGGATTCATTAAGGGTCGTAATTCATACAATAATATGCGCAGATTATTAAACACAATTCAGGTTTTTCAACAGCAGTCCTTGAATGGTGTAGTGCTTTCTTTAGACGCTGAGAAGGCGTTCGATCGCGTAGAGATGCCATACCTGTTTTTTACACTACACAAATTTGGCT
The DNA here is from genome assembly GCF_947347685.1 of Pleuronectes platessa. Classification (NCBI taxonomy): domain Eukaryota; kingdom Metazoa; phylum Chordata; class Actinopteri; order Pleuronectiformes; family Pleuronectidae; genus Pleuronectes; species Pleuronectes platessa. The sequence continues at coordinate 2,695,362 of NC_070634.1, read as the reverse complement.
TGAGTGAAAATTTTACAAACTGGATAAAGTTACTTTATACAAATCCCCTGTCTGCAGTGCTTACCAATGGGTTACAATCTTCTAACTTTCCAATTTTTAGAGGTACAAGGCAGGGGTGTCCTCTGTCACCCCTGCTCTTCGCCTTAGCAATTGAGCCACTTGCTGAGGCTATCAGGATAAATGATAACATACATGGTCTCACCTTGGCCACTAAACAACACAAGATTACTCTTTATGCTGACGACGTCCTGATTGTTTTGACTGAACCTGAGATATCTATTCCAACCCTTATTGAGACCATTAATATGTTCAGTACTTTTTCTGGTTACAGAATAAATTTTAATAAATCGGAAGTGATGCCATTAGGCTGTCTGAAACAGATGCCTAAAACCCCATCTCCCTTCCCGTTTAAATGGTCGCCAGAAGGTTTTGTCTATTTGGGAATACGTGTAACACCCTTGTTTGAACAGCTATACAAAGCAAATTTCCCACCCATATTTGAGCGCATAAGGCTAGACCTGGAAAGATGGAATACCCTCCCAATTTCCTGGTTAGGCCGTGTCGCACTTCTAAAAATGAACGTTCTCCCTAGGCTACTTTACCCCATACAAATGATCCCAGTCATGTTCCTCCATAAGACTATCAAACAGTTAAATAGTTGGTTTAGCTCCTTTATATGGTCTAAGAAGAAAGCCCGCCTGAAAATAGCTACATTATGTCTTCCATCCTCAGAGGGGGGTCTCGATCTCCCGGACATTAGAAAATTTCAGCTTAGTGTTCATTTGCGTACCATAGCTGACTGGGTGCATAATAAGTCCACGTCTCTCTGGTTGGATGTAGAAAGTTCAATGTCTAAACACCCTTTGGTTAATCTTCTGTTTATTAGGAAAAATACATTTTTGAAGTCTGCTTGTACTAACCCTATTACAATCTCCACAGTTAAAGCATGGTATGCCATTAGAAAATTAGAGGGCAGATCTCGATTCACATCTGTATTCACTCCAATATGTGACAATCCTGAATTTCCCCCTGGACTAATGGACAATAACTTTCGGATTTGGGAAAATAAAGGAATATCTACTTTACACAAACTATTGGAAGGCTCTACCATGATGTCTTTTAGTCAGTTGAAAATGAAATATGATATTCCAAAACAGGATTTCTTTCGATATTTGCAAGTGAGAGATTTTGTCACGAAGGATACCTCAATCCTTCAGTGTCAGGATATCTCACGCCTAGAGAGACAGCTCTTTTTGCAAAGATCTGGCAGTTCTATTAGCCTATTCTATAATATCCTTAAGGAGTATAACATCACAAACACCTCCTCTTTGAAGGGCTTATGGGAAATGGAACTTAATGTTAGGATAACAGATAATGACTGGAATGATGCTTGGAAAAGTTCTAAAATACTGAATATCTGTAACCGAGTGAGAGCTATGCAACTGAAGCTCCTACACAGGGTTCATATCTCTCCCTCTCAGCGTAATAAATACAACCCTAATACATCTCCACTGTGCCCCAAGTGTAAGATAGAATCTGGGGGTCTGACACATTGTTTGTGGAATTGTAGAAAAATACAGCAGTTTTGGCAGGTCATAGGGCAGGAAATTAATAAGATTCTGTCTATTAATAGTAATAATAACCCTTTATACCTGCTACTTGGTATATCTGACATGTCCATCACTGACAAATTTAAAAGAAGACTTTATCAGACACTTGCTTTTTGTGCTTGAAAGTGTATTCTTTTGAATTGGATCACAGATAAAGCTCCATCTAAGGCTCAGTGGCAAAGGGTTGTATTTGAATATGTTGTGTTGGACCACTTGACATGCAAACTTCACAACAATGATGATGCCTTTCGTAAAACATGGGAACCCTTTCTGTCATATGTTGGTCTGAATGTTTCCACCATTCTCACAAGAGGGTTTGTATCATAGATCAGAATGCTCTGCCTCAAAAGAGGCACTCTGTTTTACCATTTAATTGATTTACTTTTATTTTTGTATACTTCTATTTTACTCTGTTTTTAATTTTTTCTTACTTGTATAGGACGTGATCCCTGAATCTTCTGCCTGTATTGATTTGAATATGTGTGTGAGCCAAATGTTTGTCTTGTTTTTGTTTTGTTTTGTGTTGTATTACCTGTTGGAAAACTAATAAACATATATATAAAAAAAAAAAAAAAAAAAAAAAAGGCTGAAGTTACTGAATTGTTATGTATGTTGTATTACCTTGTGTCCTTAAGATATACTTTTTTTAGTTTTTAATTAAAATGCAGCTAATTGAGTGTAAAAGGGAATATTTTCTCTCTAGAATCGGCACCTGCTGGTCGTTTTAGTTTATAATTAAACAATTTTTTTCTTGGCATACTCTGATATTCTGTACTATCTCAGGTTCAAACTGAACCATCTTTTCATTCAATAAATTTGAGAAGTTGAAAATGTTCCTCGATTTGGGTCGCGGCTTGCCATCAAGGGGTGATGGTGGGTACCGAAGCCAAACCAGTAGAGAACCGCTGCACTAGTGGGATGGGGATGTTAGCCAGCATATTAAAACTTAAGTTTGGAAAAAGTGTGACAACAGACACACATATACACACACACACACACACACACGCATTTACGCAGAACACAGTTTTGGTCGACTCATTAGGACCCAAACTTTGGTCCTAATGACCAAAGTTTGGGTCCTAATAAGGTGCACTGGTCCGTCAGTGTTAATGCTTGTAAAGGTCATAAAGAGTAAACAAAATGAACACACACACACATCTGTATTTGTTCCAGAATTTGATCTATACACACAAAGACAAACACAATTGCATGAGCACATGCATCCAACAGGATGCAGTTCATCAGTCACATT